>NC_085842.1:291448689-292142856 GCF_035594765.1 Anolis carolinensis
GTATATTATAGCATCAAAACCAATGCCTTTTAATCTTATAACCATGTAGTATAATGCATTTAAATGTATTTATGTAGGCAGTTCACCAATCCATTTCATTCTTTTACAAATGTTTAGCTAAATGACCAAATAGGGCAATACAGTCTTGCAGCCTTCTTACCCTGGCTTCACTAGTGGATGTTCTCACAATATTTTCTAAAATGGATTGGGAAATATCCAGTGACAAAGTTGTCATTCCAGTAAGGATTTGGCATAAACAGCAGCCATCAACAATCTATGAATCTGGAAAATGCATGGGAACAGCAGGTAGGATACTAATAGATGCCGTTTAATTATCATTTAGTTTTGCCACAAGCTGAATAACAACACTTAGGGTCAGACTGCAGGTTAAGATCTAAAGGGTTATTGAATTTTAAATGAAAGAAGAACAGCTGTTACAGAAATAACATTATACTGTAACACCACCAGTGAAATCATTAACAATCTGTGAGCTGCATTTGAAACCTTCTTTTCCCCATTATTTATTATCTGGGAGACATTTGTTTTAGGGTTTTATTACATTTATGTTAATTTATTGTATTGTGCCACTAGGCATTTGCCCATTTATGTAAATTAAATACATGGGTACCCACTTTTATGCCAGATTATTTTAAAATGAGAGTTGAGTGGGCTGCACCAACTTGAAAAATGTTAACAATCCAAATATAGTAGTCTTTTCCCTGTGCAATTGTTTTTGTACAGTTATTGTTACATTGGCTTATCCTTTCTTTCTGATTGTACTGTACCTTTCTTCACAGTCCTCCTATTCTTTTTTCGTTAATTTCTATCACTGACCAGGTAAACATGTGAACAGGAATTGTTTTGATATTTTTACTTAATAAAACGTGCTCTATGATCTCTTATTATAATCAGACACACAAAAGGTAGGGTTTACTCAGTGGTGCCTGAATTATGGAATGCCCTCCTTATAGAACACTGCTCTGCTCGGTGGTAGCACAGGGGTCATGGATTGTGCACGGGCATGTGCATACACACGTATAAACACACACACTTCTCCAGACCTTCTTTCCTTGTTGTGATAGTGGCAGAGCAGTCTTCTTGTTATCCCTTTCCTCAAGTGGCAAGAGTGGTCTATTTGAAGATCTCCAGGAAATGGAATTGAATTGTGATAAAGAAATTGTGATGAAGATTTCGGTTTCAGTGTTGTTAGCAGCAGTGGACAAAGCACCATTGGTATGAAATTACCTTATATACTCAAGTATAAGCTGACCCAAATATAAGCCAAGGCACCTAATTTTACCACAAAAACTGGGAAAATTTATTGACTCAAGTATAAGATGAGGGTGGGAAATGCAGCTGCTACTAGTAAATTTCAAAAATAAAAAATAAAAATAGATACCAATAAATTATGTTGAGGCATCAGTAGGTTAAATGTTTTTGAATATTTACATAAAACTGTCATTTAAGATAATAATAAGACTTTCATAAGATAAGACTGTCCAACTCTCATTACCTATATACTGGTGTATAAGCTGACCCAAATATAAGCCAGCCAGGACCCTCACTCGAGTATAAGCCAAAGGGGGCTTTTTCAGCCCTAAAAAAGGGCTGGAAAACTTGGCTTATACTCAAGTATAAATGGTAACCGGGGAAGGAAGAGAAAAACTTGGTGCCAACCGATATGTCACAGGTTCTGTTCTAATCTTCCTAGTATCAAATTAAAACCTTTTTATAAAAAGTACTTTTAATATAGGTAAAGGTAAAGGTTTCCCCTGACGTTAAGTCCAGTTGTGACCAACTCTGGGGGTTGGTGCTCATCTCCATTTCTAAGCCGAAGAGCCAACGTTGTCCATACACATCTCCAGGTCATGTGGCCGGCATGACTGCATGGAGCGCCTTACCTTCCCACCGGAGCGGTACCTATTGATCTACTCACATTGGCATGTTTTTGAACTGCTAAGTTGGCAGGAGCTGGGGCTAACAGCGGGCGCTCATTCCGCTCCCGGGATTTGAACCTGGGACCTTTTGGTTCGCAAGTTCAGCAGCTCAGCGCTTTAACAGACTGTGCCATCAAGGGCCCCACTTTTAATATATGCATGCTTTAAAAAGAAAAGTTTTTAGCTGTTAATTTATCATTGTATTTCAAGTTGAAATTTTATGGATCATACAAAGCACTAGAACTCTAAACAGAATGATAGTATTAAGTCTTTTTCAATACATATAGACATGAGTACATATTGCATATTAAGCATTCTAGAAATACAGAAGAAGAAATTTCAGTGCCATATTTTCCCCATATGTGTGTTTTAATTTGCAACCTATGTAGAAAAACACAAATATTAAGCAACTGTTGAGAGAGAGAGAAAATCCTTGTCCATTTCTCCTAAAAGTAACGAAGGCCTAACTAGAATGTTAAAGTTGGCCTAGCAGCCATTGTTACATTTCATTACATAAAGAGAACCTTTTGATACTTACCACTGATTACTTGTCCAAATAACTCCTCTGGTGTATCCCCAAAAAATGGTACGCATCCAACAAGAAACTCATAGAGAATAATTCCCATAGACCACCAATCCACTGGTTTGCCGTAACCTTGCCTCAGAATTACTTCTGGTGCTATATATTCTGGTGTGCCACAGACCTAAAATGAAAAAAATAACAAATGAAATTATTTTGTTTGCATAAAATTAACAGATGGTTTCCATCAATGTACTGTATTGCAACAACTATGGTTGAAAGTTTTATTCAGCTTTTGTGTAATGTTACATATTCTAATGAAGGTACTCATCTATATTTATGAAAAAGACTGTTTCGTGGAAGCTGTTTGCTAATATAAAGTAATAATAAATGTCATATATTTATACTAAACACAATTGATTTATTCTTGTTTTAACATGAAAACTTAAATGGTTTTACCTTAAGTAACTCTTACAGTGAACAGATTGTAGGCAAACGGTAATGAGGCATGCTTAAAGGGAAATGGGCCATAGCTAGTTTTTAGCACCCTTGATTGTACAATGCATCATGAGTTGCACAAGTACTCTGCTGAGACTCCTGAATTCTTTATAAAAACAACTTTCCATTTGTCTCTCTCACAATCTCACTTGCTCACAATTATATCATTTATCTTACTAATACACCATAATGGTGGAAAAGAAGCCCTGGAACAATCTGCAATCCAACAGTAAAGGTAGCTTTTACATGAAGATTTGTGACACCACTATAGAAATAAAGTGGATCTTTATTATATCCCACCTAGCTTTAAAACCACTATTCAAATATGCTGATTCTTTACCTGTTTGTCCAGAAATTCTCTAGCATCCTTTTCAATGTGACCCTCATACAGATTGGTGGTCATGCTCATGAGGCCAACCTTGGATAGCCCAAAATCTGTTAACTTTATATGTCCCATGGACGTTACCAATAAGCTGGAAATAAGAATGACAGTACATTATTATCATCAATTATTACAGGATATTATATTTTCACTGAAGCATGTCATTTTAATCATACACACAATTTCTTGCCAAGAATAACCATGGAACAAATTCAATACATGATTATGACAACTGACATAGGACATATTATTAAATAGAGACGTCAACATCTTTATAAAAAGCAAAATGTATCTTGATAATCTCTTTTTGAGTTTCTAAATAAAATTATTCACATTTGAGGAAATATTAAACATTCAAATCTTAAAAGGCTAATCTACATATGTTTTCCTTTGATATTGAAAAGAATTGAAGTAATTCAGTCACTGTTTTTTGAACTAGAAGTGTGTTACTATATGAGAAAGGATGTACCAATGGTCTCTTTTCACTAAATGGGTGTAGAAAACTTAAAGAATATAGCTATTAGACAGATTGTAAAGACCTTAGATTAGATAACCTAGATTGTTTGTAGTTTGTAGTTACTGGGTTTTAATGTTTGGGATGTAGCAGTAAAATTCTAGAAAAAGTATTTAATATTTTATTGTTGTTTTGCTTTTTGCTGGGTTTTTGTATATCTGTATGTAGGTTTTGTTTTAATCTGTCTAAATAAAAAAAAGTAAAAAGAAAAGAACTACAGTGCAATAGTTATCCAGACTCAAATAATGAACAAAGTGCAAATACAACAACTTCCTTCAGCTGCCATATCATACTGTCCACCACCATAAAGCATTCCTGAAACCTAGCAATATTTAACAAATAAAAAATGGAACGACTCATCAAAACTGCAGTTCTTCTTTAAAAAAAAAACAACAACATTGTCCCCAGAGCTTCCAATTCTACATGCCCAATTCTCAACTATTATCTTGTAGATATGATATGGACGTACTTATCTGGTTTCAAATCCCTGTGTACTATTCCATAGTTATGGAGATACTCCAATGCCAAAACAGTTTCTGCAAAGTACATCCTGGCCATTTCTACAGGCAGAGGGCCCATGTTTTTCATCAAAGTAGCACAGTCTCCACCTAAAAAATAATACATGTTAACACAGCTGGAAAATTAGCTATAGGTGGTCCAAAATTTATATTGGCACTTGTAAATATATTTAATAGCCATATAGAAAGAAAGTAGAAATATCATAAGGAAGAAAAAGACACAAAAACAATTTTCTTAGTCAGATATCACAGAAAGGAGGGAAAGGGACACAAATGCCTTTTCTTCCTAGTGTTAACAAAACAGTCAGGCAGGGAGAATAGTGGATAAAAATAATTCTTTTTTTTCTTAGAATAACATATGAACCAAAAAAATATCCAAAAGTGGCCGTTATGATCAAGCCACCACAATTTTGCAGGCTCACTTACATTTTGTCTTCACTTGGACACCATTATTTTAAATAGTTTGTTGGGGGAAAGTAGCTTGAAAAGAGACTGGGATATTTAGCTTATTATGGCTGTGATGATGCCACTTCTGCCTCCCCACCTTCTCTCCATCTCTCAACTGTATGGAAGTAATTCTGATCCCCACTCTAGTTGTACTAGCTTTAACAAAAATGAGTGAAAAGTTGAAAATGCCAGATAGTTCTAAATCTGTCAACATAGCAAAGAATGTGTGTGTCCCACTCAGAAAGAACTGGAAATGTCAGCACAGAACGACCCCTGTATTAATGGACCAAGTGTGGATACTTCAAACCATGAGTAACAGCCAATCCTATATTTTGACTATACATAGGCCAGATACATACCACAGAATAGTACTGGAGGATGTGTTGTCGAAGTACTGGAGGACTCGAGAGAGACAGCAAAAATACTTCCAGAGGAGAATATTTTTTGGAGAGTAACTAAACTATATGCATACTGTCATTCTCTTTATAATTGTAAGTCTCCTTGTGGAGAGAAAAAGTGGGATATAAATAAACATAATAATAAGAATAAGAATTCCTGGATCTTTCTGAGAAGAAAGTGGTCAAATGTCTATACTCTGTGTTCTGCCATTGGCTAGCTTTCTAAAAGTGTGCTACTGATTCCGGTTCATATACAATAAAAGAAGAGAAAAACGTGGCACCAATATCAATATAAACAGGACATTCCCCACTAAATGTCGTTTTGACTCAAGGAATTATGAAATATTTGAAAGTAGGACTATGTGATTGCAGAAGGAGCATCCAATGTAAATACACTGAATTCATGCTTATTTTTCACTTGTGCATTACAATGTGTTTGCCACTAGATACAGAATACTTCACCTTCTACGTATTCCATGACCATACATAAATGGCGCCTGGCTTCAAAAGAACAATACATGCTGACAACAAATGGATTTTCTGCAAATGTCAGGATATCACGCTCAACAAATGCCTGCTGAATCTGGTTTCGAAGAATGAGATTCTGTTTGTTAATTTTCTTCATAGCAAACCTCTGCCGAGTTTCTTTATGCCGCACTAAATAAACAGCACTTTAAAAATAGAAAGAGAAGGAATACAAATGAGAGTAATATTGTTTTTAAGTTACATTTAATTTATATGCAAATACTATACTAGTAGGCAAGTGCATATCAATGGTGATTACAAAATGCTATGTTCCAATCCATTTTGCTACCTCAGCTAACAAATTGATAGATACATTTCTTAAAAAAAACCAAAACATTTTCTAAAGTCTTTTTATGACATGTAGATCATATATGGCTAAATAATGTAAATGAAGCCTGGGAATGCTTATTCTGAACATGTCTAGATATTTATGACTCAGAATCTGCTGGTGACTTCGCAGGATGATGTCAAACGTGAAAAACAAAGGAGATAGGATGGGTGCATCATTATCAGACAACTCCTTTTTGCCAATGAAAGGATTACACTCACAGTTGGTGAAATTACTGATTAACATAATCCATTACAATAGATCTGACAAGATGTAGCTGAGTCAGTAGCTGAGCATTATTAACTGCTAAGTAATTCAGACATGTAGGTTTAAGGTAAAGGTTTTCCCCTGACATTAAGTCTAGTCGTGTCCGACTCTGAGGGTTGCTGCTCATCTCTATTTCTAAGCCGAAGAGCCAGCGATGTCCGTAGACACTTCCAAGGTCATGTGGCCGACCTATTGATCTACTCACATTTGCATGCTTTCTAACTGCTAGGTTGACAGAAGCTAGGGCTGACAGCAGGAGCTCACTCCACTCCCTGGATTCGAACCACCAACCTTTTAGTCAGCAAATTCAGCAGCTCAGCAGTTTAACCCACTGTGCTACTGTGGGCTCCTAACAACAGGCTTATTGAATGACAAATGAAACACATTTCATAAAACTGACTGATTAAAAAACTGATAGCTTGAAGGTCAGATACTTAAATGTAGAAAGTTTAAATTAATCAGTTGTAGATTCCAGACAATAAATGAGTTTCATATATGAAATATTAAACTGGCTATATATCTAATAAAGTAAATTCATGGAAAATTAGTAGAAACATGTGGCAAAATAATATCCTTTTTCAAAATTATTATCACCATTAAAATGGTGTGAGAGAAATGACACGGCAGATGGCATCATGAAAATAATTCAGAAGCCCTTTGCAAAACTGAAATATAAGTGAAGAAAAATGAAAAGCTGTCACTGAAAACCAACTAGGTGTTCTAATCACCAGACAGCCATCACCAACAATAAAGAAGCCAGACAATGACACTCACCAGGAAATAATCTACAACAGACATGGGCAAACATTTTTGCCCTGAGGCCGCCTTGTGGGCTCGGCTGCAAGGGCCAGGCCAGGAGAAAGTGCGGGCGGGGCTGGAAAGGGCGGGGTTAGGGGTGGGGTACGAAATGGGCAGGGCTGGAACTGGGGGGGAGCTGGGAGGACTAGGAAGGGAAAGAGGTGGGGTGGGAGGGGGAAGAGGTGGGTCATCACCAGGCTCTCTATCCTCCCAGCATAAGGCTAGGGCTGCTCGTCCCACCCTTATGCTGGGAGGAGGAAGAGGCAGGCAGCATCTTAAAGGGCTCTACAGCTGTTTGAGACGCTGCTTGCCTTCCTGGCTCAGGCCATTCTCTCTGAAGAAGAAGGGGGTGAGCCCCCTCCTTTACCGAAAGAAGGGCAAGGCAGGGAGCACCAACTAAAATGGAAGCGAAGCCATTTCAACTGACACCTCCCTTCCTTGAGCCATTGCCGAAAGCTCTCTCTCAGCAAAACCAGTCCTTCCCCCCACACTCCTTCCAGCCTGGGGGGCGCAGAGTCCCGCTGCATTCCTAAGCTGAACGGAGGAGGAGGAGACATTCATTGCTGAGAGAAAGCTCTTGGCCACACCTGTCCTTTCCCCTGTTCTTTCCAGCCTGGGGAGGCAGCAGCCCACCACGTTTCCAGGCTGAAAGGAGGAAGAGGAGGAGACAGGACATTGCCTGAGAGATCTCCAGCAGCAGCTTGCCTTCCCCTCCACACCTTTCTCTGCCTGGGCAGACAGCAACCCATCATTTTCCCAGGCAGAGAAGAGGAGGAGGAGACAGGCTGTTGCCAGAGATCTCTCTGGCAGCAGCCTGTCTTCCTGTCCGCACTCTTAACCTGGGGAAACAGCAGCCCACCACCTTCCCAGGCAAAGAGGAGGAGGAGGAGGAGGGGGTGGGAGGGGGAGACAAGATAGTTTTTGCATTATTCTGGTGTCTGTTTGGCATATGTCCCACATACCTAGATGTTAACTTGCTAGTCTCCATATATGTGCATTCACAGAGACTACGAAGAAAAAGGACAGGTTGCTTACCTGTAACTGTGTTTCTTCGAGTGTTCTTCTGTGAATCCACACAAACTCGCCCGTTCCTCCTCTCTAATGCAAACCTCCCCGTTCCTACCTGCCTTTTGTGGTGACGGAACTGGGAGCACGGAGCATGGGTGCCTTTAATGCCCTGGGACGTGTGGGCGCGGTTACTGCCGAAATTTGAAAGATCACAGCTTGGAAAGCATTCCGTTAGAGCCTGCACAGATGCAGTAACTCCATATGTGTGCATTCACAGAGACCATGAACAAAAACAAGATGATCACTGGGATTTCATATTAGCCATCATTTTCAAACAGCTCACGGCTATTCCACAAAAGGCAAGTGTCACCAAAGCACCTCAGCTTAAACATCATGCCAGCTAACAATACCAATTAGTTTGTCCTTTTATGAATGTATCTGCCAAACAAATTTATTTCATTCCTACTGCCTAGTAAAATCTTAAGAACTGATTCCAAACTACAATTATGTAATATTCAAAGAACCTATTAATGACTATTGGTCGAGTTCACAAAACCACGCTGATGAGGGATTAGATAAATGCAACAATTATGAATGAAACTCTTGTTCAAGGTTAAAACAATGTTGAGAGAGAAAACATGCTGCAATTGCAGTAAGAACTTTTTATGGGCAAGAAGCACAGATTTGGCTTGAAGAGAAAGTCTTAGACAGCTTGTGAAACCATTAGCAACTTGGCCTGCATACTGTATGTTTACTGATTCACAGCTTGTTTAACTTCTTGGATATTCCCAACAGTTCAGTCCAAATAGCTTTGGTGTACTTTGGATACTATCAAGTCATTTAATTGTGTTACAAATGAATTTACTCCCCAATTATAAACTAGAGTTCTTAAAAATATCAATAGATTTTTAAAAATATTCACATTTAAACTCATCAAGTTGAATACATCTGACAAACGTTTGCCAAGACCAACAATTATATTTCAAAAAGAGCATTTAAATTCACTAATGAAGGAACCAAAATCCACAACAGAACTGAACAAATGGATGTGGAAACTATTAACTTTCTCTCTCCCCCCTTCTTTTTCTCTTATATACACATTTGGCTAACTGAAAATGCTGTTACATTTGAAAGAAATGAATAATAAAAACATTACTTAATCCTTGAGGAAATTAATGACTTGGAAAACACCAAAAGGAAAAATGCCTCACAACAACATTAACTTTATTTTCAGTTTATATCAGTAATAAATAGTATTAAGTGTTCTTGAAGCAGTTACTGCTGCACTTCCACAAATATAGCTGTAATTATTGTTTAATGGTACTAAACCCCTTGGGAACTCAGGTATTACTAATGTGCTTTCCAACTTATAATAATAATGGATTTATAGGTAATAGGACAGTATATCTCACTGAAGAATAACTAGTTTTCAGAATTCTGACCCTCTGGGCTTAATGTTGATAACTTTGTGTTTCATACACTAAAAACTAGTACAGTATATGTGCTTGCAATTGATACTAAAAAACAAAAGCACAATTCTGGTTTTGCTGTTATTCTGAGGAAGTCACAGGTTTTATTAAGCTTAGTTATTGTTGTTTTCATGATCATATTTATTTATATCTTCTCTTTTGTTGTGGTTGCTGTTGTTCTTATGTGCCTTTACGTTGAATAATTAAGAAATGAGAATGTTTCCTTAGAATAGTATATAGGCTATTGTTCTTATGTTCATTCCAAATAGTCTGCCTACACTGAGCAATTAAGAATGCATTGTATTATATCATTTCTCTTTGCAAGTAATAAAAGGCCAAAAAGGTAGTTCCCCCTTCCCAAAAGACTACTCACCCATAAGCTCCATTACTAATCAGTTTAATTGTTTCAAAATCACTTTCTCGAGGCTTCCTCTGGAGTTTGAGGGGTGCATTAGAACTCTATAAAAGAAGTAACAAAAAAGCTAATTGCATTAGGCATACAAATATGAAATATTTTATGAAGTTGAAGGTAGTGGTAGACCAATTTATCATAGCTACCAGAGCTCTCAAAAAGTTGTAATTCATCAAATAAATACTGTACATACTTTATAAATGTGTATTAGAAATACATGATTTCATTCTTGTTGTAAAACAAATATAAATCATTTTTTTCATTTACTTGGAAAGTATAGAAAAGTATCATTTACTTGAGTCTAAGTCACATCTTTTTTGGCTAAATTGAGCTGCATATTAGATTTGATGTTGGGCAAGAAATCCCAGCTGAGGACAGAGGAACAAAAGGCAGAGGTGGCTGCAAAAAGGATGGCAGGGAGCTGATGCTGGCCCCAAAAAACTGGTAGAAAGGCTTGATGGAGGAGCATGGCTTCTCACCAGCCTTCCCATTGCCAGTTCCCCACCAGACCAGATGGAGGGGCGCTGCTTCTCATCAGGACATTGTGAAGGAGTAGAAGCTGATGTTGACTGTGAAAAGGCTGGTGGGAAGGCCTGATGGAAGGGTGCAACTTCCCACCAGCCTTTTCATGGCCATCGCCAGCTTCCCACCAGGATTGATGGGACAGGTACAGCTTTCTACCAACCTTTTCACAGCTTCTGCCACCTTGTATTATATTTAACAGCATTTTTGTGTGTAATGCACACCTTCAACATTGAGTTGTGCACTGCATTCAACGGCACATAATACTTGGCTAAATACAGGTAAGTATTTTAGTATATGTGAATGTAGAAATGGCCACTATAATTGCATATTACTACACCTGCAGAATCTTGTTTGGAAAAATCTGGCCAATTGTTTTCTAACAGCTACTATGCAGTTAAAACAGCAACAAACCAGAATTATGCATACAGTATTTGACTTATGTGGATTTGATTTTTTGTGGATTTGATTAAGGTGTTCTCTCTAGAAATTTCAGTCCTCCAGTAAGACTCTACAGTCAGCTTCTACCAAAAGTTGATCATAGAGTCAAGCTGAGGACCTAGAGATTCTTGAGAGAACATCTTTCTAGGAATCTCTAAAACCTCCACCGAGAAGAACTTAGTCTTAGTCTTACAAATATATGAAAATACTATATTCTTTGTTATATAATCAAATAAATTTGATTATGAAAAAGAATGCAAATTTTATTATAACTAAGTATACAGAGAAAAAAGATAGTAACCACCAATATTTTTTCCAGGCAATCCACAAATACTTTCTAAAACAAGACATTGTGCACATTAAAATAATGCAGTCAACCATTCATTTTGAACTCAGAGCAGAACATAATTCAATGTTGCAAAATACTTACACTAACTGATTCATCCGTTTCTGGAGTTGCTGCTGTTCCACTGTCATAGTTTGATAACTGAGCTATTTCTATAAAGAAACACAAATACAGTTTACACATTTATTAAAATAGTGAGATAGATGATTAAGAGTAAGCTTTTAACTGTTTAAGGAAAAATAAATTATACCACAAATAGATGCTTTGAAGTTAAATCAAATCTTCATTTAAATTATGTCTCAATATCTCATACAAAGTGCCTCTAAAACAAAACATTGTGAAAACATTCATTGCTAAACATTCTGTTTGTAGTATGGTTATGGTCAACTATTCTGCTCCTATTACAGATATATTAGAGGTATACTAATACTAACACTTCTATTACAGATAGATATACTAAGATGTTCATGTGTCTGTCTCCAACATGACTTTTGGCATGTACATTAATGAAACTCTAAAGGTGTGCACTTCAGTGTTCTTTCATTTCTAAAATGGACTGATTTTATTTACAAGCTCAAGCTGTCTGAAATCCACAGTATAATCTTTAGTTGAAATAGCATGGGAGAAAAAGGGTCTCCAAACTCTTCAAAGAATTGGGCAGTGCTGATTCCATTCTCTGACAAGGTGTTGAGGATAGGTGAATTTACAAAAGTATCAGGGTGGAGGAAAAAGTCTAGTGAATAAGAGAGTGGAACAGAGGAGAGAGCAGAAAAATACCGAAAGGAAAGAAAGAGACTTGGCTTTTCCTAGAAAAACAGGCAGAGCTAACAGTTCAAAGAGAAAGGGATGATGAGAAGAAAGAGACTTGCAGCTAACGGAAAGAAGAGAATCATCAAGGAGAAAGACTAGGTAAAAAAAAGGGAGAGAAAGCCTAACAAGAAGGAAAATGTGTCAAGGGAAAAGGGAGAGATTAGAAAAATAGAAGGAAAGAAAAAGAGCACTATTTGAGGGTTCAGGACTAAGAAATTTTTAACCTATATGAAAGTTTACATTATTTTATCCACTTCTGGTAGATGAAAATAATTTAAACTTGGAGTGCATGACCATTTTTATTAATTTAAAATCAATATGCCAGAGCTTCTAGTTTTTTATTGTGACCAGAGGGACTCTGGTCACAATCTCCATTTCCCATAAATGTGCAACTTTTAACCACATCTTGACTCTTTGTTTTAGTTTAGCTAACTTAAAGTTTTGTTGTTGGGTAGGGTTTACAAGTATCATTATTATTAGTTTGTTTTTCATGTTTAAGCCAACGTTAGATCTTATTTTCAATTTTTCAGATTCAAGGGAGATAAGAAAATGCCAAAATACTATTGGAGAACATTAAACATGTCCTGCTTTGTAGGTGCTTTGGAGCATTTTCACTTGAGAATGGCTGGTATTATTGTTTGGGTTTTAAAAATCAAATCACAAACAACTAAGTGGTCAGTAATTTAAGGAAATTTTATATAATGTGCATATTTTATTGCTGTATTATGTTAATTACTTTTTAAACTATTGTTTTTATGTAAAAATATGTTGTTGTGCTGGGCTTGTCCCTGTTGTAAGCCGCCCCAAGTCCCTTCGGGGAGATGGTGGCGGGATACAAGAATAAAGTTATTATTATTAAGCTATATAACAGTGGTGCCCAACCTTTGGTCTTCCAAGTGTCTTGGACTTAGCTCCTAGAATTCCTGACCATCAGACAAACTGGCCAGGGCTTCTGGATGTTAAGAGTCCAAAACACCAGGAGTGCAGTTTGGGCACCACTGTTATATAGATTGCTAGCATCTGTCTCAACTGCTGAGAAGTTTTGAAGAGTTTACTTCTTAGTTAGCCTGAACAATGTGTGTGTGTGGTATAATACCTCAGTTTCTATTTAAATACCAAGATCTTGCCAATATTAATTAACAAAGAAACCTTGTTGTACATATCTGACAGCATGTGTGTTTCAGCAATATACCATATAAGATAATTGGAGCTCAGCAGGCTGATCAACTAAAATTGTTCTAAGATAGTGTGCAAGTGAATTATTTCTAACCATTATTAGAATTTTTATAACCTGTGAAAACTTTATGGGGAATCATATTGATATATCTGTTTAGCAAGTAAATGCCTCCCCAAACTTCTATGCCAACAATGTAAGAATTGTGATGCTGGGAGCACACCATGCCCCTACTGAAGCAGCTCCACTGGCTGCCGATAAGTTTCTGGCCCCTATTCAAAGTGCAGGTTATCACCTACAAAGCCCTACATGGTTAGAGTCCAGTCTATCTTTCTGACTGCATCTCCCCCTATAAGTCAGTGCAGGCTCTAAGATCTGCCGGGGAGGCCCTCCTTTTGGTCCCACCTCCATCTGAAGTGTGGTTGGTGGGGAGAAGGGAGAGGGCCTTCTCGGTGGTGGCTCCCTGGCTTTGAAATACCATCCCCAGGGAATTTAGGCAAGCCCCCACACACTACAGCACTTTCAAAAAGAGTTCAAAACTTGGGTTTTCCAGCAGGCCTTTGATAACATTTCAACAGGAGCTAGACTGATTCTCAACTATCCGAGTATTTTATATTCACATTTGATTGGTTTACAGTTGAGATCTAAAACTCATTGTAATGACCTTTTATCAATGGTTATTACTGATTTTAGCTTGTTATTTGTATATGTTTGGTTTTATGTAAATGTTTCATTGTTTTTTATGCTGATGTTTGTATTTTATGTTTTTGTATGGAACCAGGGTGTGCTGTCTTGTAAGCCACGCTGAGTCTCGATGGGAGATGGTGGTGGGGTATAACATACTGGGGAGAAGAAGCATACATATTACATTTCAGCAAAGATATAACACAAGCAGGGTTAAGGAAACAAGCAGGGTTAAGGGAGGAGTTTCATAATGGCAAACAACACTTTATAAACCCATGATACAGTTAATACAAACGCAGAATAAATTATTAATATAGTCTAAGACACGCATACATGTATTATGTGTCTTTCATCACATAACCAGCAAGTTTTCATTTAGGTGATGGCCACACATGGTAGTAATGTAAAAATGTTATTAAGCAATTTATAAATGTGGAATTTTCTAATGGGACTGCTGAGAGAATGCATTTTTATTTTGTTTTCAGCATCATAGGAGCTAAACCACTATAATGTACTTTGACAACCTTCTCAATTCAGAAATTATATTCATAAATACAAAATTAAAATGGTTCAGTTTTAAACATTATCTTTTTCCAAAATACCCATTATCTGAGAAATACACATTATTTGTAAACAGTAGGTAGTAATGAAATGAAACCAAGAGTCAGCTTTTGAAGCAGAGAGCTAAGAAACCATTTTGCAATGCCTAAAGACATTTTAAAAACTCATCTAAATACTATTAAACATCTGCTTTTTTATTCCATTGATTTAAACCATTTCTAAAGACTCATGATTCAAAAAGGTAAAGACGGTAATTTAGAAGCCACAGGGAGATATGTCTCCCCAGGGGATGTTTCTGAAATACAGCAACCAAGCTTCAGTAAATGATGAATCTGCTGTGCTATTGGTCCGAGTACAGTATAGGTTTATCTGGCATTATCTTTAAGTACTGCAAGCATCATTTCACTTGAAGAAAAGGCAGTAGAGAAGCCATATCAAAAAAGAAGAAAAAGTAAAGGGTCGTAATCATATATACAATTACTGGAAAATAAATTCCACTGAGGTTTTAAGTGGCATGTTTGTTTACAACTGGAAATAAATCCTTGTTTTAAACTGATTTTTAAAATCCTAATAAACTGGAAGGCAGAAAACCATTATACTGTACCCATTATGAAGCTCATACTTCATAATGGATACAGCAGCATGAATTTTAAAAGTTTTTTCCATGTTCTGAATAAAACCTCACACTTATACATGTTGCACTGTTCTGATGTATAAATGTGATAATTATATGTGAAATCATGTTCTGGATATAGAAAATGTATAGAAAATACATTCAGCTACTACTATACTTATACAGATGTACACAGATTCTCTCCCTTGTAAAGAGTTTCATTGTTGGAATATATCTACATTTATATACTAATGAGATAAACAAATTACAGTACGTCCAAAATTTGCTGCCTTTGATGACTTACAGGTAGAACATGAATTAAAGGCCCTTCTTCGCAGTCTTCAAAATTCATTGCTTAGAAGCATAATGTCTCTGAATGAGTAATCATGCTGTATAGTTGTGGATTAGCAGGAAGAAATGCAGTACAGTTGGCCCTCTATATCCATGGATTCTGTATCCCACAGATTCAATCATACATGGCTTGAAAATACCCCCCTCCCCAACGGTTGAAATTCAAAATAGCAAACCTTCATTTTGCATAGTGTAATGGGACCTGAGCATCCACTGATTTTGATTTCCAGGGTGTGAACTGGAACCAACCTCCAGCAAATACAAAGGGCTCAGTGTAGTTTCAAGAGAAGCATGCATATTGCCTGGTTTCTATAGCCAGGATTCAGTAAGGGTACATTCTCTTAATGGACTGCAATGTGAATGATTCTAAAGAAGTGTGAGGTGTAAGAGACAGAGGCTACAAGCTCTAAGGCGCAACACAATGAAGAATAATATGAAAGAACAGAGATGTGGAGATGAAATTAGAAATGAGAGATTGACAGATTCGTTCAAGGAAAAAGCATTCGATTATGTGTTTCCTGTTTCAGAATGTGATGCAGAATCCACACTCAAAGCATGTAGGGGAAATAAATCACCGGATAACATACCAGTAGAGATGTTTTAGGCTATAACGACACTGAAGCAAACAAATGCAACAATCTTGATTTAAAAACTGATTAGATTGTGACATACACCTACCTTCCAAAGGATCCTTGTTCAAACCCAGCTGGCTTATAATATACCTAGGGATATCAGTTTTAATGCCTTGCCCCTCCTTTGCATGGCCTTCTGCAGCTTCCAAAAGATAATAAAACTCCTCAGGATCAAACTCCTAAAAGGAGAGGAAGGAAACAAAAATATCAATTAGTTTGCTTTGTTTCTGTGAAAAGGAGTACTGTTTACTTAATTTGACTGTGAATTCTTAAGATGATTTCCTAATGAAAACAATTTTGAAGTATTAAGAGATCCATATGCCAAAACAAAATAACTGCCACTAACATTTTAAAATGGTTTGTCATTATAACTGTATTTGTTCTGGCATGGGTGAGAAAAAATTAGGAATGAAAAATACACATTTTGGGGGGGGGGGGGGAACGGGACCTGTGAATACTCAATATGCAGGGATAAGGAGGCTGGACTGTGATGGCTGGAAAACCTGCTTGTTGGATAAGCTTAAAATTAAATTACACAAGATACTACTAGTCTAATCTTCTCAGCATGCTAGAAGAAGCAAAGACCACTAGCAATGAAGCTATGATCCTTGGCCATCAACTTCGCTGGACTGGCCACATTGTCCAATGCCCGATCACCATCTCCCAAAGCAGTTACTATACTCCTAACTCAAGAATGGAAATGGAATGATGGTGGAGAGGAAAAGAGATTTAAAGATGGGATTAAAGCCAACTTTAAAAACTGTGGCATAGACACCTAGAACTGGGAAGCTCTAGCCCTTGAGCATTCTAACTGGAGGTCAGCTGTGACCAATAGTGCTGTGGAATTTGAAGAGGCACAAATGAAGGGCAAAAGGGAGAAATGTGTCAAGAGGAAGGTGTGTCAAGCCAACCCTGAACGGGACCATCTTCCACCTGGAAATCAATGTTCTCACTGCGGAAGAACATGCAGGCTAAAAATAATCACCGACAGACCCACTGCCAAGACCCTACACTTGGAAGGCAATCATACTCGGACACGAGTGATCGCCAATGATGATGATGATGAATCATCTCACCAAAGATTTCATGTATTTCAACCCTGTCTTCCATACAGCCACTTAATGAAGCTCAACAAAAGTTCAACAGTTACTTCCCTGTACAGCTGAAGAACAAATTATTCACAGAAACACTGAGCTACCGAGCAATAGAAAAAAATGTTACAGGAAAACTGGGAAGTTTTGGCCAGTTGAGTTGGCTATCACCTTTTTATTCTTGTCCTGCTGCTGTTCACTAATGTGTGTCATAAACATCATTCAGAACACCACAGAAGACAGATGGGAAAAAATACAGCACACAGCTCTCTACTCTCTCTTTCCACAACCATGTCATTTTTGCCTTTCCGTTGGCTTACTATAGGTATTGCCTTGACAACAGACTTTATAAAGTCAAAGTAAGACGAAACAAAACAAAACAAAACATGAACATTAGCATTATTGTGTTAGAATTTTCTTTCTGGACTAACCATACAACGATATTGACACAATATAAATTTTACAAACAAGCAATCTTCCTGTTATGAAATCAATATTTTCCTCCCAAGCCAATCAAGTCTGATATTCATGGCAAGATGGCTTTCCTTATTTTGCTTCATTATTATTTTCTTCATCACTAGATTAAAGGCACTATTATTACCCACCCTAGGCAAATTTTACAACAATAACTGAAATATCTATATATTAACGCAAGCATATATGTAAGAAATTTTCATTACATATAAAATGTGATTTTTAAAGTAAAATAATCTCAGAATTAAAATCAAGTATATTAACAAGGCTAATAAATTTGATAAGGCAATGCTATGATTAAAAAGATTTCATACTACAGATTGAGCATCCCTTATCTGGAATTCCAAAATCTGAAATACTCCAAAATCCAAACTTGGGACACCTTTGATTCCTGATGGTTCAATGTAAATAATAAACTTGGTTCCATGCAAAAAAGCATTGCAAATATTGTATAAAATTACCTCCAGGCTATGTGTATAAAGGATATATGAAACATAAATCAATGTTACATTTAGACTTGGATCCCATCTCCAAGACGTACTTATATGCAGATGGAGGTATTTTAGAATCCAAAAAGTTGTGACATCTGAAACACTTCTGGTCCCAAGTATTTCTGATAAGGGATACTCAATCAGTATTTCATAATTCAGACCATGCATTAAATGCCTCAAGAAGTGTAGGCAACACTTCTGATTCATAGACTCAAGAACTTTAGTTGCCAAACGTGTAGTCAAAGAAAGAGACAGGGTTAGTCAAACTGTGCTTATTTTTCATAACTGAGGATACGTTAACTTTCATTGGCCAAAGCTAATGTCAAGTTTAAATTTCAGAACAACTTATTAGCTTGCATACAAATTCCTGTTAATTGGCTTTGTTCTTTTTACATTCGGAGTCTTGGATGGCTCAGGATTTCATTGACACCATAATAGACATATGAGCTTACTTTCATAGAATCATAGAATCGTAGAGTTGGAAGAGACCTCACGGGCCATCCAGTCCAACCCCCTGCCAAGAAGCAGGAAAATCTCATTCAAAGCACCCCCGACAGGTGACCATCCAGCCTCTGCTTAAAAGCCTCCAAAGAAGGAGCCTCCACCACAGTCTGGGGGAGAGAGTTCCACTGTCGAACAGCTCTCACAGTGAGGAAGTTCTTCCTGATGTTAAGGTGGAATCTCCTTTCCTGTAGTTTGAAGCCATTATTCCGCGTCCTAGTCTGCAGGGCAGCAGCAAACAAGCTTGCTCCCTCCTCCCTATGACTTCCCCTCACGTATTTGTACATGGCTATCATGTCTCCTCTCAGCCTTCTCTTTTGCAGGCTAAACATGACCAGTTCTTTAAGCCGCTCCTCATAGGGCTTGTTCTCCAGACCCTTGATCATTTTAGTCGCCCTCCTCTGGACGCTTTCCAGCTTGTCAAAATCTCCCTTCAACTGCAGTACCCAAAATTAGACATAATATTTCAGGTGTGGTCTGACCAAGGCAGAATAGAGGGGTAGCATGACTTCCCTGGATCTAGACGCTATACCCCTTTTTATGCAGGCCAAAATCCCATTGGCTATTTTCGCCGCCGCATCACATTGTAGGCTCATGCTTAACTTGTTGTCCACAAGGACTCCCAGATCTTTTTCACACATACTGCTGTCGTGCCAGGCGTCCCCCATTCTGTATCTTTGCATTTCATTTTTTCTGCCTAAGTGAAGTATCTTGCATTTACATAATGGCAAAGGAAAGTGTAAAAGGAAGATAGAATATCTTATCACCATGCACTTATCATTGTGAGATTACTTCCTGGCAAGTTTTGGACTGTCAACTTAAAAGAGATGGAGGATCTACATGGATGCTAAACACTAGCATGAGCTCTACAATGAACTGACTTACTGTTTGTGAAAAGCAGTAAAGAGACACTATTTGGGGGGCTCTAGTTCATCTCTAGAGGCTGTCGCACAAGCTACCTACCCTGTTTCCCCGAAAATAAGACAGTGTCTTATATTAATTTTTGCTCCCAAATATGCGCTAGGTCTTATTTTCAGGGGATGTCTTATTTTTCCACCAAGACGAATTCACATTTATGGTTGAATTTTTAAAAATGAAAATTTATTGTCTACTGTACAGTAGTTGTCATCATAAAACAGCATAACCAAACTGTGAATCCTTTCAAGAATTTCTATATTATATTTTATTGCTATACTGTTTTTAAATTACTGTTTTAAATTTCTGTTCGTATGTAAATTTATGTTGTTTTTGGGCTTTCCCTGTGTAAGCTGCCCTGAGTCCCTTCTGGGAGATGGAGGTGGGATACAAGAATAAAGTTATTATATTATTATTATTATTATTATTTCTTGATACTACCTTTATTTCCATGTACAACAATCTATGGCATGTACATTTACCGATCCTGCATGCTTCCAAACAAAAACTTTGCTAGGTCTTACTTTCGGGGGAGGCCTTATATTTAGCAATTCAGCAAAACCTCTACTAGGTCTTATTTTCTGGGGATGTCTTATTTTCAGGGAAACAGGGTACCAGGCCTAAACGAAGAATCACTAAATCAGCTACAAGAATATCTCAGATTATTTCAAGAGAATCCATACAGTGATGGGACTATAGCAGCAGGCCAAAAACTATCTACAGCCTTAGCTAATGCTAAGAAAGACCGTTGGATAGAACTGCTTGAGAACCTGGACATGTCCAAGAGTAGCCGAAAAGCCTGGCAATTGCTGAGACGCCTGGATAGTGACCCTCTGGTCAACCCTGGACACGCGAACGTGACACCAGATCAGATAGCTCACCAGCTAATTCAGAATGGGAAAACCAACTGCAGCAGAATAAAGATGAAAATCAACAGGGTGCCAGAACTTGAAACCCACCAGTTGTCTTCTCCTCTAAACCTGAAAGAACTCAGAGAAGCCATCAAGCGATGTAAGACTGGTAAAGCACCTGGCCTAGATGACCTGATGATGGAGCAAATCAAACACTTCGGGGCCAAAGCTGAAAACTGGCTTTTGAAATTCTACAATCAATGCCTGGCACACAAACAGATTCCCAGAGCATGGAGGAAAACTAAGATAATTGCCATTTTAAAACCTGGTAAAGATGCCTCCAATGCCAAGAACTATCGACCAATCTCCCTCTTATGTCATCTATATAAAGTCTATGAGAGGATGCTATTAAATCGACTAGGACCTGTTATCGAACCCAAGCTTATTGCACAACAAGCAGGTTTCAGACCAGGGAAAAACTGTACAGGTCAAATTCTTCATCTGACTGAACATATCGAGGAAGGCTATGAGAAAGGCTGCATTACGGGAACAGTCTTTGTGGACCTTACGGCAGCCTATGACACGGTGCAACATAGAAAAATGCTGCATAAAGTCTACCACATCACTCGGGACTTTGACTTTACAAAAACTGTCCAGACCCTCTTAGAAAACCACAGCTTCTATGTGGAGTTTCAGGACCAGAAAAGCAGATGGAGGAGGCAAAAGAATGGTTTACCCCAAGGCAGCGTTCTTGCACCAACCTTATTTAATATCTTCACGAACGATCAGCCACAACCACCACTCACAAAGAGCTTTATATATGCTGATGACCTTGGCCTTACAACACAAGCAAAAGATTTTGAAACAGTTGAAAAGCAACTCACCAATGCCTTGAAAGATCTCTCCAGCTACTACAAAGAGAACCACCTGAAGCTGAACCCTTCCAAGACACAAGTGTGTGCTTTCCACCTACGTAACCGTGAAGCCAACAGGAAACTGAAAGTTACTTGGGAAGGCCAAGAGCTCGAACACTGTTTCCATCCTAAATACCTTGGTGTCACCTTAGTCCGAACACTAACATATAGGAAACACTGCATGAACACCAAGCACAAAGTAGCTGCACGCAATAACATCCTGCGGAAACTGACTGGCAGCGCATGGGGTGCAGACCCACAAGTAATAAGAACATCAGCCCTGGCCTTGTCTTTCTCAACCGCAGAGTATGCCTGTCCTGTTTGGCACAAGTCTGCCCATGCAAAGAATGAAACATGCAGAATCATCACAGGATGCCTTAAACCTACACCTGTTGATAAACTCTACAAGTTAGCTGGCATTGCCCCTCCTGACGTGCGACGGGAAGTTGCTGCTAACGGTGAGGGAAAAAAGGTCGAACATTGTGAAAGCCACCCACTGCATGGCTATCACCCTCCTCCCACCAGACTCAAATCAAGGAAGGGCTTCATGAGAACCACCACTCCTCTTGATGTTCCTCCAGCAACAGCAAGGGTGTCCCTCTGGGCAGCTAAACCTGGCAATTCCAACTGGATGGCCCCCCAAGAGGGTCTTCCTCCAGGGGCAAACCAGGAATGGGCAACTTGGAAGTCCCTGAACAGACTCAGAAGTGGAGTGGGCAGATCAAAAGACAACTTGGCAAGGTGGCACTACCTGGAGGAATCCTCCACCTTGTGTGACTGTGGAGCTGAACAAACAACTCAGCATATGTATGCTTGCCCACAATGCCCTGCCTCATGCATGGAGGAGGAGTTGTTTAAAGCTACAGACAATGCGGTTGCTGTTGCCCGCTTTTGGTCCAAAACTATTTAGTTGCTTGTGATTTCTTTTTTCTTTTTTTCCCATTATTTGAAATTTATTTCGTGTCAAAAGCATTTCTACAGCAAATACATTTCAAATAATGAAAATAAAATAAAAAAGAAAAGAAATGTATTTGTTGTACAATGCTTTTGACACGAAATAAATAAGTTCATCTCTCTCTGCCATTCTATGCAGATTTTCTGGATGATTCAGGGCCTGTTACCTATTAGTCCAAAGGAGATAGTTGAATCCTTGGTAACCTCCTGTGATTATTTACTTACATTCCTCAGATCTTTATTCCACTGGTTGAACAGATAAATGTTTTAGCATGGTATTAGTATGGCTCGAGGGCATGGACATACTCTTTTCTATGGTTTTCCTGAATCTGTGGGACATTGTTCCCAGTGATGTTTGTCTGTTGTTAACACAGTAGTCATCAGCCCAAAAGCATGAACAGGGGAAGTCGACTGTAGATCAATACTATTATGCTATTTGCTCTGTGTTGAAGTGGGAAGAGAATACAAGTACTGGTACTCGTTATCTGGATGAACATTTGATACTGTTATTACTGCTTAAAGATTAGATTGATTGGAATTTTCTAGTTATGTTATATTGCAGATCTCCTTTTCTAAGCCAGTCTGAAACTTTGTTGGCAATGAGAATTGACTAGAATTTGAACAGGAATTTCAGAATGTTTTCTTGGTAGTCTAAATAATACTGTTCCACATGTCACTCAATGTTTACAATAGCTGTTTTAACTGTTTAAAAATTTTGAAAAGTTTAACTGCTGTTTTGTAGACTGTTTTTAGGAGTTTGTACAGAGTATTTTAAGGTGTATTTAAAATGTGTTCATCTCTTGTGTTGTTCTAATTAGTTTTTATTTGTCATCTAAGGAGCCCTTGTTGGCTAGGAAGCAATACAGTCAGATATACTTTAAAGTAAATAAATAAACAAATAAACAACACAAATAATTGTAATAACAACAAACAAACATAATGTGTATAATTACAGATAAATTTCATGTCTTAAAGAATATTTTTCTTTATTATTTTTATTATTTATTGATAGAATGGTTATGTAGAAGTAATACCGTTGAGGTTTAGGATTGGGTAAATTCTTCTTTATATGAGGCATAGAAGACACAAGTCAATTACATTTCCCAAATATTATTATTAATTTATATGACCTGGTTTTTTAAATGAGCACAACTAACCAACAATGGTGATAATAGTACATAATGTTGAGTCGAGATGGAAAAAAATATTAAGGATCAGAGAGATTTAAGAGATAAAAGCTTGCAATCCTGTGGGCTACTTCTATAATTTAAGACTTTCACAAACTCTAAATTGGATGATCCCCAAGAGGCTGTTCTTGACCAGTATATGTGCTTCTTGTAAACATTAACTGTAAGACAACTGAGAGCTTTCATTAAACAGTATGTCTTATTGATTGTGCTGAAACAACTTTCGCAACCCTAATTTCTTAGAACCTTAAAGCGGTATTACCATTATATACACTGATACAATGTATTTTAATAGGAAAAAAATATTTGTTCTCCCTCATTAACATATGCAACCATTTTGCAATGACACAATTTAAGCTCATTTATTGTTTCACAGGCCTATTGTAGAAAAAACACTTATATTTCAAGAAAAAAAGGTTAGCCATAAAAGGGACGTGCATATTCACATATCCATAAAGGGATACCTGTGACAGCTGCTGGGGATGATGTGTATTGGATAAGTTCCATCTGAAAAATTCCCAGACCAACTGCTGATGCAAATGTTTTTGCTCCTTAGAGAGCTGTTCAATTAAAAACACTTTTTTCTGTAAGAAATGCTGACAGGCAACTATAAAAAGTTAAGTATTGCAACTTCTTACTAAAACTGGGGCTTTATTTGCTTTTGCATTATTTTTGCCATACATCTGATATGTAACACATAAATGACAAAGTAGAGATATATGTTGTTATTTATCTTACAGATATTGTCACATTTGTCTCAAATCATGTAGGCAAACTTGCTCCCTGTATTTCTACTGAACAGAGAATATTTAACTGTATTTTAGCACTCCTAACATCGATTTATTCCTAGTATTAATTTTACTTCCAATCCATGGTCACAAAGATGTGGAGTCTGAAAATGAGGGTTCAGGTGACATATTCTTTGGACCTTGGTAATCAGAACAGGACTCTGCTCTAGCATCCTGAATGATCCCCAATTGATGGCACTTGAGTACATGCCCTGATCATTGTTCCTCTTCTTGCCAGCACAAAAAGGGGTTTCTGTGACTGTCTGAAGGAAATACAAAGTATATCATAATATACACCCAGACTTCAAAACCCATTTTTTTCTGAAAGACATACTGATTTTGTTTACGTTCCTTTATTTCAGTTTTGACTGAAAACCTTTTTGGATAGCAAGGAAAGTACCTCTCAGGCAGCACAGTTTTTAATGTGGATTTTTTTAAAAGGGGGGGGGGGGACATTTCAGACACAATTCAAGAAATATAAAACCTTAACTCTTAAAATGTATAAATAAAAAACGAATTACAAAATAACACCGCACACAGAACAGCCAAAATGGATTTCTCATGAGACAATATCTTTTGTTATATCAATTCAGTTGATCCAATAGTGTACATACATTAAAAGTCAGAGGCCACACGATTCAAAAGTCTACATTCTATTTTCTGGTTTTCTTACATTTGGTCAGACAATGAAGAAAATGAAGCACAATAACAAAAATTATCACAACTATTTCAAGATCACTTAACTTCCATACCTAAACTGAAGTGGATAAGGCTGTATTTAACACATTACAAATGTACTAAATGCAGCAATACAATAATATTTATTCTTTGAAGACCGTTCACTGGCCTTCAAGGCAATGAAAATATTCAAACTGATTAAAGTAAACATATTCTTACCAAGCATTCAAGTAGGCGAGCAGGACGTGCAATGACGATAAGTATTTTTCGGACAAGCTGCTTAATAAATGCCAGCTCTCCACTTTCTGATCGTTCTTGAGCCTGTCAAAGAAACAGTCTTGGTATTGAATACAGACATAGAGAAAACAGAAATATGATGAACCAAATCAACTAGCTCAGTATTACTACAGAATACCTTTTTCAACATACCCTCAAAACATTGATGACAGACCAATCAGATCAATAAACAGATGACAGATCAATAAACCAAAACTGTTCATCATACATTGATATAACTGATATTTGTTCTTTGAGCTCTATTAAGTAGACTTCTGTTGATAAGGTGACCTATCTCCTATAAGGGCACTGATCTTTGTGTAAATTGAAGGTAGAAGTTGGGAAGGAGGTAAGTTCTCATAGGACTTACAAAGATATATTGTTGTAGGATGTTGGAATGTGCTTTTCAATGTGCTGAATTTTGGACTTAAAAAGGGATAAATGGATTTCAAAGTTAGTTCAGAAATATTCACAATAATTGCTAGCATTGGTGGTTGAATTCACTCCAAATCATGATGATGCCAATACCACTGTACTCTATGACACTAAACAGGCAATCAGCACTGTGAGACTGACTATGCAAACTATTTCTTATTTCATATGTTTGCATCTTGCTTTTCCTTCAAGCAGATCTGCATGGACCATCTGTCCAGTTGGTACACATATGAATTCAACAAAATTATTGCTATGGAATGGCAAGGGGGTCTGGCTTTTAGATTTACTTTTGTGCTTACATGGAAATTTCCTAGGAAAAGTTTTTTTAAATTTGAACTACCAAATATAATCATATACTGCATGAGTAATTTGCTTCTATCTCCATTGTAAAAGCAGCAAGCGGTATGTAGAGTTTGGGGAAAAGATAGCAAATGAGTGATTTAAAAGAAATAAGTGAGATGCACAGCTCTACGCATAATCAGAAAAGAAATGGAAATAATAATGTGAAAAGGACTGGAACAACAAAAAAGCACTTTTCAAAAAAGCTGAGAAAGAATTTGCAAGAGGCTTTGTATGCATTCCAAATTTCTTTCATTTTTTTGTCTACTGACAAAGAATAGACTTTTAAGGACCTAATGAATGCAAAGAAGCCATATGTTGCTTCTTTCTGACTGAAAGATATTGATGTTCTTTGTTCGTATCTCAAAAAAGACACTTCTTGGTTTAAACGATAAGCTGCAGGATAAAGTTCAAATCACATATACTCTTTATCCTCCACTGTAACTGGTGTATATTCATGAGTGTGAAGGTGAACAAACAAGTAACAGTTTTATTAGCTGTCCCCTTACTCCAGTAACTGAATTACTAAAGACTTAGTCAGTTTTAAAATTAATTAGTTAAAATGTCAGAAATACTAAATAAAATAAAGTACTGAGTACATTTTAAATTCAAACATTTAAAGGCAACACTGAATAACTGCTGTATTCTAGACCTGCAGAAATGATACAGGCGACAGAAAAATCACTCCAGGAAAATTACTTTCAAGATGTTTGTATCAGCTATGGATGTCTAGTAAACACCAGCATGCCTAATGCATTTCTGTTTGTATCAGAGGCCTACACCTACAATATTAGGTGATCTTGGGAGCAAAGCAATCTATGAAAATAAAATAAGGGTGCTACAGAAAAATATTAAACTCAAATTGACCTTGACCTTAGAAGTACAAAAATGTCAGCTAAATCAAGCTGCTCATATGCCTTGCAACTTCCCCTGGCCTTGCTAAGAAATCACAATGTGCCAAACAGCAGGAGACCCAGATATCCACTGAATGTCACAGCTGGGAACTGACAAGAAATGCATCATCAGAAACCCAAAGTTTGTTCCCACAATTTAGTTCCAACCAACAGCAGGCTTCTCTGCAAGGATTTCTGTTTGAAATGAGCAGTCAATGTGGTACAAAAGAGTATTCATACTTGGAAATAAAGGGTACAGAAATGAAAACCATAAGAGCTCTGTTTGAGGCCAAATATATTGCTTACAAGCGGGCTTTGGACTCACTGCTCCTCAATCCACTTTAATGACAACAGAACATCCAATGAATTCAGATCTTTATTAGATTATCACCACTCTTAAAAACAAAGGCAACATTTAAATACATAGTTGTCTTTGCTATCAGTTAATAATGCACAATGACCAATATTCCCACTTTGCAGTGCATACATAGTAGACTATGCTGAGGGACTGAAATTTTATATAATGCTTGGCTTATAGTTCTCCACCATCTAGTACTTCATAATGTTCATACAAATAACAAGTTTACATGTGAAATGCTCCCTGAATGTTAAAATGGTCAGTTTTTGTCAGGTTTTTTTTACAGTTTTTAAAGTAAAATGTAGCAGCATAACTGACAGTCACTACACACCAAAAGTCTGGAAAGAAATATCAGTTCAAAAAAGGGTCCATAATAATCTAACTATGACCACTGCATGTTCATGCCACTAAAGCAGGTTTTCCTTTCTTTCTTTTCATTAAAAGAAAATCTTGGGGCTCCTCCAGATCTCCTTTTATTCCCTGAGAGAATCATATGTAATGTATGTAATTTTTTAAAACTACATAAGCTTGATGAATTTTAGGCTACAGGTGCTGTAAACCTTTCCAGCATCCATCTTTAAGATAATCAGCATAATAATAATGCAACTTATACAGCATCTTAAAGGTCCCTTTAGGTCCTTTTGTTCTGATTCTCCTTCTGCAAACAGAATGACCAAAATTAAACTAGAAGGCATCAATGGATAAAATTAAACCTGGAAAGAGCATTACTTTTCAGCAAGAGAGGAAAATAAAAGATTTCACCTGAGATGCAGAAAGCATTTATTAAATCACAATCTATTATAACATAAGCTAAAAGTTCATGTGCTTCACAAACTCATTATTTTAGAGCCACATACTTGCAGGTCCCTTAACCACCAACAAAGATCACTGATCTTAAAGGCCACTTAAGGAATTACCTGTTTCATGTTTTTATTTTGTAAGCCAATGGTCATAAATATCTTCAGAAATAATTTTTTTGAATCCAATATATCTCACCAATTTCTAAATCATCTTTATGTGGTTCTTACCTCTTGCAGCAGTTTATCCAATTTGTGCTGTAATTCAAAGAAATATCGTGAAGTGATGAGACCCTGATGAGATTTATCCAAGCAATCACGAGCCAGCTCAATGATCTGATGGTGGGTGAAACTGAGAACTCCATCTGCCAAGGGAAGGACGTTGTCGGGAGAATGGCTAGTAATAATCTCCTGAAGCCGTTCTTCCATCTGAGCAGTAGCCTATAGAACGGAAGTCATTTTGTTTCATCAGTGTATTATAAAGTTAATATTTTAAATTAACTTCCTTGCAAGTCAAAAGTTTACACTATAGCTCATGAACTATCATTATATGATGTGCACTATTTTTTTAATAATTAATAATAACATACCGGTAGCATTTTTTTTCAAACTCAAGACCAGAAATTACAGAGATAACAATTCCACAAAAGATCAACATACAAGATCTATTTGCAAAATGACTTTTCAGGGACAGGTTTGCAGAGGACTCATTTTGTTTCAAAAATAGTCAGGAATAAAGTTTATGCAGGTTCAATGGTATTGGGCACTTCACTTCCACACACACACACAAAACCTTCCACACAAAACTTTTAAGGTAATTAACATTCTCCAAGAATCCTCTAGAACAGTGGTTCTCAACCTGTGGGTCCTCGGATGTTTTGGCCTACAACTCCCAGAAATCCCAGCCAGTTTATCAGCTTTTAGGATTCCTGGGAGTTGAAGGCCAAAATATTTGGGACTCACAGGTTGAGAATCACTGCAATAGAAAGTTAATCTCACTGAAAAACTGTAGCATGGGAAGTGAATACAAACTCTCTGGGTCTATGAACCTTCTTAAGCATGTTGTCTTTCTGTTAGAAATCAGCTAACTAATCTATAGCTTAAAAATACGGATGCTTTAGAACAGTGGTTCTCAACCTGTGGGACCCCAGGTGTTTTGGTCTACAACTTTCAGAAATCCCTACCCGTTTACTAGCTGTTAGGATTTCTGGGAGTTGAAGGCCAAAACATCGGGGAACCCACAGGTTGAGAACAACTGCTTTAGAAGGATTTATGATTTTGAAAATTTGGTATTTCAGATACAATAAAACATACTTTGTATCCGTATTCTAAGTAGTATATAGTGTACACTGAATATTCTTTATTACCTTTGGGAATCTTTCTTTATATACATGGTTCATCATAATGATTTCATGGTCACAGCAGGCAGGAGAACGTCCAGGGCTGCAAGTAAAGCAAATTATGCTCAAATTTCATTCTGAGTGAACTGAAAATAACATTTAAATATATACATACTGTCTTTTGCACAGTCAGAATAATTAATGCAACACACAAAGAAATATTGTAGTGTAAACAACTTTTATCTACTGCACCTCAGTGATACTCCATGCTATTCTGTTCCTCACCTGGTTTTCATATTTCTCCTGTCCCAAACAGTTGGTCACTATTCTGTGGCCATCAAGCACAATGCGTGCTCATTGGGCTGCTTTGACAGCCTTTCTTCTTCAGTTAATTTTTTCCCTAACAATCTTGTTTCTTTATTTTGAAAAACTAAAAAAATCCCCTAAGCTTGCTGTGACATGTTCCATCAGAAAAATACTCTTTCACAGGCAACTTTGTTACCCATTTGATGGAACCTTGTCTTATATTTGAATGCCTGGGCGCAGAGCCAAGTTTTTAGTTTTCTTCTAAATCCCAGGAGCGATGGGGTTTGCCGGATATCGCTGGGGAGGGAGTTCCACAGCCGAGGAGCCACCACCGAGAAGGCCCTGTCCCTCGTCCCCACCAGCCGTGCCTGCGAGGCAGGTGGGATCGAGAGCAGGGCCTCCCCGGAAGATGTTAAGGTTCTAACGGGCTCATAGGAGGAGATATGTTCAGATAGATAGGCAGGACCAGAACCGTTTAGGGCTTTGTAGGTCAAAACCAGCACTTTGAATTGGGCTCGGTAGCATATCGGCAGCCAGTGGAGCTGGCTTAGCAGGGGGGTTGTACGCTCCCTGTAAGCCGCTCCCGTTATTAACCTGGCTGCTGCCCGCTGCACCAGCTGGAGCTTCCGGGCCGTCTTCAAAGGCAGTCCCACGTAGAGTGCGTTGCAGTAATCCAGCCGGGATGTGACCAGAGCGTGGACCACCGTGGCCAAGTCAGACCTCCCAAGAAACGGGCGCAGCTGGCGCACAAGGCGGAGTTGTGCGAAGGCTCTCCTGGCCACCGCTGAAACCTGAGGCTCCAGGCTCAGCGATGAGTCCAGGATCACCCCCAGACTGCGAACCTGCGTCTTTAGGGGGAGTGCGACCCCGTCCAACACAGGCTGTAACCCTATTCCCTGTTCAGCCTTGCGACTAACCAGGAGGACCTCCGTCTTGTCTGGATTCAATTTCAATTTATTGGCCCTCATCCAGTCCGACACAGCGGCCAGACACTGGTTCAGGACCTGGACAGCCTCCTTAGTGACAGGTGGGAAGGAGTGACAGAGCTGGACATCGTCTGCGTACAGATGACATCTTACCCCGAAACTCCGGATGATCTCTCCCAGCGGCTTCATGTAGATGTTAAACAACATGGGGGACAATATCGACCCCTGCGGGACCCCACAGGACAATGGCTGTGGAGCCGAGCAGGTGTCCCCCAGTGACACCATCTGGGATCGTCCCTCCAGGAAGGACCGGAGCCACTGCAGAACAGTGCCTCCAATGCCCAACCCGGCGAGTCGTCCCAGAAGGATACTGTGGTCAACGGTATCGAAGGCCGCTGAGAGGTCCAGCAGAACCAGCAAGGACACACTCCCCTTGTCCAGTTCCCGGCGAAGATCATCGACTAAGGCGACCAAGGCTGTCTCGGTGCCATGCCCCGGCCTGAAGCCAGACTGTGCCGGATCTAGAATATCAGCATCTACCAAGAATGCCTGGAGTTGCGCTGCCACCACCCGTTCCACGACCTTGCCCAAAAAGGGGAGATTGGAAATCGGCCGATAGTTCTCCAATTGAGTGGGGTCCAGTGATGGCTTTTTCAACAGTGGTTTTATCACAGCCAATTTGAAGCTCACTGGAAAAATGCCATCCCTAGGGGAAGCATTCACCACCACCTTCACCCACTCGGCCAATCCCCCTCTGGCTTCTCTCACCAGCCAGGATGGGCAGGGGTCTAGGATGCAGGTAGTGGCCCTCGCCTCTCCAAGCACCTTGTCCTCGAGCTCAATTAATTGAAAAGAATCCATCAAAATAGGACAAGAAGGTGCTCGTGTTACATCCCTGGAGACTGCCGTTAATATGGCGTCGAAGCCAGACCGGATCAGAGCGACTTTATCCACGAAGAACCGAGCAAATGCTTCACAGCGAGCTGCCGAAGATCCCATCTTGAGTGGTGAGATTTAACAAACCTCTGACAACCCGAAACAGCTCCGCCGGACGGTTCTTCGCGGACGCAATATTAGTTACAAAGAAGGCGTTCTTTGCAGCATCTATTGCCGCGGCATACACCTTTAGAAAGAGGCACAGCCGTGTTCGGTCTGATTCGTTCCACTTCGAATGCCACACGCGCTTTTTGAACTTGTTTGCTTCTCCACTGCCCTTTCCTGACTTACTTGTTCTCTGGTTGGACTATGTCTTGAACAGCCTTTGCAAAACCCTGTGACTTCTGCCTTTGGGGTATTTCCAGTTGTAACTCTTAGCTTGAACCCTTCATTACTCTTGGAGCCCACATGGCCTGAAACAGGGCACACTGATTTTTCATTACATAAGAACAGTACTTCCAACACAAAGTTTTGGAAATGGGAATAATAATACTGCCTAATTTAAAAAATGAAATATTTGTTTTTCCTCTTAGCCTAAGAGAGTATGACTTGCCCAAAGTCATCCAGTGGGTTTCCACAGTTGAGTGGCAATTTGAACAGTGGTCTCCAAAGTCCTAGTCCAACACTCAAACCACTAAACCACACACCTTACTAGTAAATAAAAATATATTCAGGAATACATGTATGTCATTTTGTACTTCATATAGATATGCTTAGATTTAACCAACTTGGATACTAGCTGGGGATTTTTTGTGTGTGTCAGGAGCGACTTGAGAAACTTCAAGTCACTTCTGGTGTGAGAGAATTGGCAGTCTAAAAGGACATTGCCCAGGGGACACCTGGATGTTAACTGGGGATGAAGAAATGAAACAGACAAGTCTGACATCATGTTTCTTGCACAAAAGTTCAATTACTAACCAAATGTGTACTTCTACTTAGCAGACAAAGATAATGGAAGCTAATGAAAAGCTGTTCTCATGATTTTCAAGTTTAAAAAAGAACAGTTGGGATTCAGTTCACTCATTAGCATTGATGTAAGTATTTTAATGAAGAGTCTTGTGACCCCTTAAAGACTTAACAGGGATGACATGGCAGAAGCATGAGGGAACAAATCATGTTAAGCAAGTTATGTACTTGGACAATACTGACTTCTGTCTTTATATTATCTATTCAAACATCTGGTACTCTTTGAGGTGCCTCAGTGGTTTTCATTGTTTTTCAGTACATTCCCAAGTGAGTCAAAGAAAAGCATATATATTTAATAAATGGGACAAAGCAGTTCTTTTGTTGCAGATGTCACTGATTAGGCACTTGATGTGAGCAATGAAGAAAACAATGTATGTGGGAACTAAAATGTTTATAGAAAGGTTTTAATGAACTGGAAAAACAGATTCAAGTATAAACACATCATTAAATCCTTATCACCAGTCAACAGTTTTCTGAATTTGACCCTATATGATTAAGTTTGCAGGATAGGGTTGCAAGGTACTGGAGCATGTGGTGTGGCTCAGGGGTTCTTGGATTAAATAGATTATCTACATTAATTTCAGTCTGGTTTCAGGCCTAGTTTTGGGACAAAGATAGCTTTGGTTGCCTTGGTGGATGACATAGACAGGGAACTAAACAGGTAGTGTATATCCCTAATGGTTCTGCTAGACCTCTCAACAGCTTTCAACTACCATTGACTATAGTGTCCTTCTGAGCCACCTCATTGGGATTGCACATGGAGAGTGTTTACAGTGGCTCTGGTCCTTCCTGGACGGGTGAACTCTGAAAGTGATTCTGTAGGACTCCTGTCCAACCCTCTGGCTATTAATGTGAAATTTCTGTTTCATCATTCATGCCATTTTAAACATGAAACAGCTGGGAGAGGTCATTTGGAGTTTTGCGATGTGGTCAAATCAATATACAGATGACATTAGACTGTACTTCTATTTTCAACCCTAATCCAAGGAGGCTGCCTTGGCTTTAGATGGATGCTTGCCATCAGTGAAAGACTAGATGAGGGCAAACAAATTGAAAATTAATTCAGACAAAACAGAGGTGCTCCTGGGCATGCGAAAGACAGATCACGGAATAGAGATTTAGCATGTGTTAGATAGGGTTACACACCTCTTGAAGACACAGTTTGCAGATTAGCGTTACTCTTAGAGGCCCAAGTTTCTGCAGTGACTATGAGTGTTTTTACATAATTAAAGCTTTTATGGTAACTGTTTCCCTTTCTTGAGACACTAGATCTAGCCAGAGTGGTACATGCATTATTTATTTATTTATTTATTTATTTTTATTATGTTTGTTTATATCCCGCTTTTTCTCTCCATACGGAGATTCAAAGCAGCTCACAATTTAAAAAATGTCAATACAAATTGAAATATACAAATATATAAATATTAAAACAGTATTAAACAACATTAGTATTAAAACAATCCAGGTGAAAACCATAAAAGCATAAAAAATCACATTATAAAATCACAGCAGCCCTTGATGATCTTAAACACCTTCATCTTTAAAAGCCTGCCTGAATAAAAAGGTTTTAGCCTGCCGCCAGAAGTACAGCAAGAAAAGAGCCATTCTGGCTTCCTTGGGCAGGGAGCTCCAGAGTCGAGGGGCAGCTATAGAGAAGGAAGGCCCACTCTCTCGTTCCCACTAACTGAGCTTGACATAGAGGTGGGACCAAGAGAAGGGCCTCTCCTTAAGATCTCAAGGCCTGGGCACATTCGTACAAGGGGATGCAATTAGCCAAATACGCTGGACCTGAATCGTTCCATGGGGCTGCATTTGAACAGTGTTCAGAAATACCATCTAGTTCAAAGAGTGCTTAGTGGGAACTACAGTCCTCCCCTGTTAAAACAGCTTCACTGTTTGCCAGCTTGGGCAGACCACATCTTTCTGTATGCACCTGCTCTCAAGCACATTTGGTCTGACATGAAAGAGGGCCATCTTGATGGCTGTCACTAGATTGTGGAACTCCCTGCCTGGAGAGCCAGGGGCCACCTCCTTGTTGTCCTTATATCAACAGGCAAAACACTTTAAATACAGAGTTTTAAAAGTATGGGCTAGGGGGTGCTGTATTGTTGTAAACTATGGTGTTCTTATTAGCTTTTTAATCTTTTAATTGCATGTTATTCTTTTAACTAAATATTTTGTTTTAATATTGTGGCTAGTTCAAATCTATCTTAATGTTCACTTTTTAATGTTTTTAAGCTCTGTATAACACTATAATGTGTTGTCTAGTCTGCACAAGTCAGAATAATGCTAACAATGCAACTCACTGTGACATTATACAAGGCAGGTAACCTGCAAATTTCAAGTCGTTGTTGTAAATTCAAGGATTTTAAATCATTTCTCTGCCATGCAGCAGATTTTAAAAGTATACCCTTCTCAAATATTTTGAAAGCATTTCTACTGATGCATCCAAAAATTGGAAGAACATTAAATTTGGGAACTACTGAACTGAAAATTATAAACCAAATTGTAAAGGACATGATGGAAACACAACTATGTTTAGGATTAACGGAAGAATTCTCAGATATCAATGTGAATTTCAAATAGCAACCATTAAGACAAAATCACGGCTACTTCTTGCACCAAAGCATAACAATGCTATGCTGAGATGTGTATGTAAAAGTCCCTGTTTCCCAAAGATGACTACATTCATATACAATGTCTGCTTCCAGACAGGCTAACCCACCTGAGGCTTCTCGATCGTGGCCGCATTTGAGTGGTCCTACATCTATTATCACTGGCAATGCTTTCAGTTGTGCAGAAATGTTTAGACAAAAAATGTAGTTCATCAGGTGTTGGTTGATATGGTAACTGGTGTAACTTCTCTTGTGAAGAACAGGATGACTGCAACAAACAGATGGAACATTAATTTCTGCCACAGCTTGGAACCACCTGAAACATTTCCACAGATTAGAATGGCTTCCTTGTCTTTAAGCTTTCAGAACACAGAAAACTAAATTGTAACTTTGGGTGTCTAAAAAGTCAAAATATTGCACAAATATCTCTTATTTTATATGCATATGCACGGACGCGGCACACACTTCTGAAGACTCATTTATATTATAGGTATCCTGAATACTTAGATAACTACGGTAATTTTTCCTCAATAATCCAAGTGCTTTCTCAAAATCTTATCAGAGTATATGATAGGAATAAGCACTCCCTTCTCTACTCATGGATGTTATTATCTTCTAATGAATTAATTCACCTTTAAGTCACACTACTATGACCTCTCAGCTTGCACACAGGTACAAGTAGAGAGTGCTGCTCACAAAACTGATCCTTGCACTTTCAACCAATATTATATTCAGAATTATATAGTCTAAACTTCATTACTATTAAAAGCCTACAGACAGAGTGAGTGACAGGTTTATTTTTAACACATATATTATGGCAGAAATCCAACTTAAAAAAACTTATAAAGACTAATGGAATCCTAGAGTCAAATATAATGAGTGATTTATTTACAGCCACTTACTGAAACTGTTGAACTGGGAGTATTTGTACCATAACCAGAGGAGGGGAGAGATGCCAATGACCAACGTCGTCCATCCGTCCTGTTGGAAAATTGAGGTTTTGTCAAATATGACAATTTCAAAATTGTTATTAAAAATGAAAATAACATGGTTTACAGAAGAACATGGTTTATCATGGAGTAAACAAATTCATAAGCACATTTTATACAAGGACTTATTTAAAATAATAAAATATTTATGATATAGGCTATTATGTAATATTTAATAAATGAAAATTATTAAAATAAAGTAATAAAATATTAATAAGGAAAGAAATTAAATAAATGTTTATTCAAAATAACAAAACAATCTGACTCTGAATGAGAGAAATTATAACGCTGAACAGCCAATGAAAACTGATGTACAACCTTGATGGCCTACTAAATGCAATATATATAGGGTGATACTTAAAATGCACCCTGGCTTATAGACATTTAACATGCAGAAATATTTTGGTAACATATTTTAGTTGAAGGGAAAACCTAAAGTGTGTGAGAATTTTACACTCTGTTACACAGAACCAGCATATTCTTGTCAACTCCTTTTTTATAACTAGTCTGGATCTGAATAGTTTGTTCACCTAACATATTTGTCTGTTGCTAATGTTCACAATTCCCTTGCCAACAAGCAACAAGCAACCACCCACACATGATTTACAGCAAGCTCTCATAGTCTATAACTTACCAGACTAGAAAAACAATATATATATAGACAAACAAAAGGGGGGAATAGTCAACATGCAAAGCAAATCAATGACAAACTATAGATTCCAAATCGAGCCATGCCCCTGCTTCTTATGGGTGATAAACTAAGGATTACATAAGAAAGACATAAACATTCACAAACATTTCAAGAAATAAATCATGCAGGAGCCACATTCACAGTAATCCATATACCTATTCTCTCCCTGTGTGTGTTGCTCTTTCACATACAAATCTGGTTAAATTCAATGAAAGACACAAAGACAGAAACTGGAACAGCTATAGTTTCTACTTGGACTAGTTGTAATGATAGATTCCCTCTGAATGGGCATTCAGTACAATGATGGATACATCTGTAGAGCAGGCATGGGAAATTTTTTAGAAAGGGGGCCACATGACAGGCCCAGGGGGAGGGGAGGTTGAGGACAGTTGGCGCGGGAGTGGGAGGATGGGGGTCAGTTGGCACAAGGGGGAAGGGGAGAGGGTTTCACACATGGCTGCGTGGAGCTCTCAGGAGAGTCCTGGGCAGCCGCATGTACCTGCAGGGCCCTCCTCTTGGCAGGAAGAAGAGGAGGGCTTGACACACGGCTGCACAGAGCTCTTGGTAGAGTGTGACACATGGCAGTGCATTAGCTCTCAGGAGAGCTCTGTGCAGCCGCGTGCACCAAGGGGAGAGTGCAACACACGGAGCCCAAGGGGCTACATCTGGCCTGCAGTCTTGGGTTTGCTCACGCCTATTGTAGAGGAAAAGTAGTCAAAAGCAGATTTATATGCCATGGCAACACTGCAGGAGACAAGTTGAGAGTGATGTGCCTGATTGATGCCACTCTACTCCACTTGCATTCCTTATTTGTGGTTAACAGGTACCTGCCATCTCCAAGCCTGAATCGGATCATGATATTTCCTCATTGCACCCTTTATGAAAGGGCACAAGCAAGAAAGCTACACAGCACTGCATTAAAGTCACTCCCTTCCCATGGCTGCTTCCTTGTGCTGTTTCCCACAGTAGATGACAGTCATTTTCAATTTTGTAGTTCAATTGCATTCATTGAATCTAAGTTTCATCAAACATGTACATGCATATGAAGCATATTTTTGAAAATAATCAAAATATAATGATGAATTAAGAGAGCCAGCATGGTGTAGTGATTTGAGCATTAGAATAGGACTCTGGAAAATAGGGCCCAAATCCCAACTCAGTCTAGAGACTAACTGGGTGACCTTGGGGGAAATGAAGGCAGAGGCTAACCCTGTCTGAACAAATCTTGCCAAGAAAACCTTGTGATGAGATTGTCTTAATGTTGCCATAAACTGGAAATGGTTTGAGGGCAAACAACAGCAATGATGAGTTAGGAGATGAATAACAATAAAAAGTACAGCTCTCCTGGCTTCTTTAAGCAAGAGTGACTTCAGGTCATGAGGGACATTGGCTATCGGTAATATTTTCCAGTTGGCTGGCAACAGTAATTAGCCAAAATGAAATATATAATCAAATATATATACTACAAAAATGATTAATGAAATATTATGACTGTTACCTTTCATTTCGATGTCCATGGCTGCATGGTAATTAAAGCATGTTTTTACAAAAAACACAAATGGAGCAATAACTGTATATATAACTATACAATAATGTACAAAAAGTATCAAAATATATAGGAACCTAATTCTTACTTACAATATTACAAGTTTGACAAAAATGCACAATTGCATGATGTGATTTTCTAAATTTTTCTACTATTCCAAGTCTATTCCTATCATTCAATAAATATCCTATCATTCAACAAACTGCCTCCTCTCTCCGATATTAATTTCTATACAAATCTGTATATTTAATAATATTTTGACATGGTGTGCAATGAAAAGGTTAAAATTACTGAAAACTACAATGAAAACGACTGAATGATCAATTAAAATACTTAAAATCATAGATTAAAAATAGCAGTCAATTTAGGAAGGTCTGCCTGAAAGGTTGGTATTTAGCAGGCAATTGATGCCTCCTGAATAATGTATTAGTACTAGTGAAAAGGTAGTGAAATCTTTAATAAGACTCCGGCAAGTGGTGCCAGAAAGACTGAAGTCACAGTTTTCACAGAATATACCTTGTTATGTTTTCAGAAAAGGCCACCAGAGAAACAAGGAGATGTGATTGTACCAAGCAAGCTCTAGCATTAATCAGCAATAATACGTCCTGCACAATTCTCATTAACATTTGGTTGCTGTTGAAAAGCAAAGAACAGCTGTGTTTAATAAATGGTCTAATCTGCCCTGAATATTAGGATACTGCTTTTAAAAATTTCATTTGTCAAAGGGTAATGCAATTGAGAGTAGCAGGCACTGTACTGAAAGAGTGGCAGTCTGCCACATCAAGCATGTTCACTGAGCAGTGAAAACAAATTACTAAAAAGTACATGTTGTATAAGAACTGCTTCAGTCCAGAACAGAGGAGGAAAGGGTTCATTTTCTGTTTTTTGCTGTAGCTGCACTGCAAATTATAATTCCTAAATATGAAGTGACTGTTGTCATTGCAAACAAAATTATGGAGCAGAATTTCATAGAATCATAGAATCGTAGAGTTGGAAGAGACCTCGTGGGCCATCCAGTCCAACCCCCTGCCAAGAAGCAGGAAAATCTCATTCAAAGCACGGCCGACAGGTGGCCATCCAGCCTCTGCTTAAAAGCCTCCAAAGAAGGAGCCTCCACCACAGTCCGGGGGAGAGAGTTCCACTGCCAAACAGCTCTCACAGTGAGGAAGTTCTTCCTGATGTTCAGGTAGAATCTCCTTTCCTGTAGTTTGAAGCCATTGTTCCGCGTCCTAGTCTGCAGGGCAGCAGAAAACAAGCATGCTCCCTCCTCCCTATGACTTCCCCTCACATATTTGTCTCAGCCTTCTCTTCTGCAGACTAAACATGCCCAGTTCTTTAAGCCTCTCCTCATAGGGCTTGTTCTCCAGACCTTTGATCATTTTAGTCACCCTCCTCTGGGCGCTTTCCAGCTTGTTAACATCTCCCTTCAACTGCGGTGTCCAGAATTGGACACAGTATTCCAGATGTGGTCTGACCAAGGCAAAATAGAGGGGTAGCATGACTTCCCTGGATCTAGATGCTATTCCTCTATTTATGCAAGCCAAAATCCCATTGGCTTTTTTCGCTGTCGCATCACATTGTAGGCTCATGTTAAAACCTGTTGTCCACGAGGACTCCAAGATCTTTTTCACACATACTGCTGTTAAGCCAGGCATCGTCCCCCATTCTGTATCTTTGCATTTCATTTCATTTCTTTTCTTTTGCTGAAGTGAAGTATCTTGCATTTTTCCCTGTTAGTTTCGGCCCATCTCTCTAATCTGTCAAGATCGTTTTGAATTCTACTCCTGTCTTCTGGAGTGTTAGCTATCCCTCACAGTTTGGTGTCATCTGCAAACTTGATGATCGTGCCTTCTAACCCTTCGTCTAAATCATTAATAAAGATGTTGAACAGAACCAGGCCAAGGACGGAACCCTGCGGCACTCCACTTGTGACTTCTTTCCAAGATGAAGAAGACACATTGGTGAGCACCCTTTGGGTTCGTTCACTTAACCAATTACAGATCCACCTAATCGTAGTTTTGCCTAGCCCACATTTGACTAGTTTGTTTGGCAGAAGGTCATGGGGGACCTTGTCGAAGGCCTTACTGAAATCCAGATAGGCTACGTCCACGGCATTCCCCGCATCTACCCAGCTTGTAACTCTATCGAAAAAAGAGATCAGATTAGTCTGGCATGATTTGTTTTTGATAAATCCGTGTTGACTATTAGCGATAAGCGCATTGGTTTCTAAGTGTTTGCATACCACTTCCTTAATGATCTTTTCCAGAATCTTGCCTGGTATCGACGAGAGGCTAACCGGACGGTAATTGTTTGGGTCGTCCTTTTTTCTCTTCCCTTTTTTCCCCCAATCCTTCATCCACTCCATGTTGCTGAGGTTGAGGCTGGCTTTCTTTTTGTGAGAAGACTGAGGCAAAAAAGGCATTAAATAGTTCTGCCTTTTCCCTATCCCCTGTCTGAATTTCCCCATCTTCTCCTCGTAGAGGCCCTATCGCCTCCTTGTTCTTCCCTTTCCTACCAATATAAGCAAAGAAGCCCTTTTTATTGTTTTTAATGTCTCTGGCAAGCCTGAGCCCGTTTTGTGCTTTGGCCTTGCAAACCTTTTCCCTACAGTAGTTGGCTATTTGTTTGAATTTTTCTTTGGTGATTTCTACCTTTTTCCACTTTTTGTGCATGTCTTTTTTTAGTCTTAGACCAGTTAGAAGTTCTTTGGACATCCATACTGGCTTCTTTGTCTTGTTTTTATTTTTTATTGGCACTGTTTGTATTTGTGCCTTGAGTATTTCACTTTTGAAAAACTCCCATCCATCCTTGACTCCCTTGTCTTTTAGTGGAATGCCGCTCAGTATTTCCTCCATTTTTTGGAAATCAGCTCTCCTAAATTCCAGAATGCAGGTTTGACTTTTTTTTGTTTCGGCCTTCCTTTGAATTGCAAACTGCAGGAGCACATGGTCGCTTGCCCCTAAGGATCCAACCACTTCAACTTCATTGATCTGGTCCTCCGTGTTTGTTAGGATGAGGTCAAGAGTAGCCAATCCCCTTGTTGCCTCTTCTACCTTCTGGACCATAAAATTGTCTGCAAGGCAAGCGAGGAATTTGTTGGACTTTGTACTCTTGGCCGAGTTTGTTTTCCAGCAAATATCAGGATAGTTGAAATCGCCCATGACTACTACATCTTTTCTTTGTGCCTGTTTGGTCAGCTGCTGACAGAAGGCTTCAACAAGTTCTTCATTCTGGTTCGGAGGTCTGTAGTAGACACCCACGACGAGATCTTTTTGAGTCCCGGTTCCCTTGATTCTTATCCAAATGCTTTCAAGCTGGTTTCCCATATTGCCGTCTTGCATCTCTTCTGCAACATAAATGTTTTTGACATATAGGGCTACTCCCCCTCCTCTCCCCTTTGTTCTGTTTCTGTGAAAGAGGTTATAGTCTTCAATGGCTACATTCCAGTGATGGGAGTCATCCCACCACGTTTCAGTGATGCCTATGACATCGTAAGTGTGGTGTTGTGCTAAAAGTTGGAGTTCGTCTTGTTTATTCCCCATGCTCTGTGCATTAGTGTAAAGACATGTAAGCCCCTGGGACCTTCCCCTGAGCTGTTCCTTTGGGATTATTGTGTTCTTGTTAATTGGTCCTTGTGTTTGTGCAACCCTCCATTCGCAAGGCTATTGTCCCCCTCCGCTGGCTGACCTAGTTTAAAGTGAGCCTGATGAAGTTTGCTAGTTTGTGAGCAAAATGGTGTTTTCCTACTTGTGTGAGATGCACCCCATCCCTTGCCAGTAGGCATTCCTCCTCAAAAAGCAGGCCATGGTCGAAGAAGTCAAAGCATTCCTCCTGACACCATTTCCTGAGCCAGTTATTGACCTGTACTATTTTTCTGGCCCTTGCAGGGCCACATCTTACAATGGGGGAAGGGATGAAAAGACATCACTTTGTTTTAGCTTTGTTCCAAGAGCTTGAAAATCATTTGTGATCTTTTGAAAGATATGCCTAGCCGTATCATTGGTTCCTACATGAATCAACATGAGGGGGGAGGGTGATGGGGCTTTAGAAGCCTGGTGAGCCTCTGAGTGACATGGTATATTTTTGCCCCCAGGAGGCATGATGTTTCTCGAGCCATCCCATCCTGTCTGGAAATGATAGCTTCCATTCCTCTAAGGAGGGAGTCACCTACTACCAATACCTGTTTCCTTTGAGGATTGACAGGGTTTCTTTTGTGCAAAATAGTGTATAGGTCCCCTGAAAAGTGTTCCTGTTGAAGTGGATTGTGTAGGTGTAAGACAAGATGTGAGTACAGGCAGTCCCCAAGTTACGAATAAGATTTGTTTGGAACAGGTACATTTTAAGTGTAACTCCAGCCATATAGATAGGTAAGATAGATAGATAGATAGATAGATAGATAGATAGATAGATAGATAGATAGATATGGTAGATAAGGTAGATAAGATAGATAAGACAGATATTTTAAAAAATCTTGGGATAGCATAGGGACGGGTTAACTCCCCGTGGTGTTTGTTTTGCTGTCTCAACCTGGGGTCCCCAGATGTTTTTGGCCTACAACTCCCACAAATCCCAACCATTTAACCAGCTGTTAGGATTTCTGGGAGCTGAAGGTCAAAAATATCTGGGGACCCCAGGTTGGGAACCACAGCCCTAGAATCATAGAGTTGGAAGAGACCACATGGGCCAACCTACTGCCATGCAGGAAAAGCACAAAGTACCTCTGTTCAGAAGATTTCACCTCACTTTCTGTCCCTGTAGTCCTTGAATTTTGAAAAAAACTGGTTTGTTGTGGACACAAGGATTGGTCCTAAAGCTTCAGTGGAGAGACACCTTTTCCCCATGATAACTCTTTCAGGAGTGAATTTCCCTTCCTAAATGTAGATTTCTCTCGCTTCCTGTTTTCTCACCCCCTTTCTTAACAGTAAGTCATTTGTAAGTCAGATGTTTGTAACTCAGGGACTGTCTGTATATAAATGTGCATGAACAACATATCTTTAAAGAAGATATTGGAAGACTCAGAATTGCTCACAGTAATGAGTCAAGCTCGTTAATGGAACTTGCAAATCATAATTTAGTGTGGGTCTGCTTCAAGCATGATTAAATCTTATACTAACTGTAAGATGGATTTCTTGGGATTTTCAAATAAACCTAATATGAAAATGTAACAGTCTATCAAGACATTAATTTCTGTGACTTCTCTATGACCCCTCCCAATAGTTCTTTGCATAGGTTTCAGGCTTCCTTGGCTTTTTAATTTCTCTTGACCACAGTTAGCAAGGATCATAGACAGAAAGGGAAAGGTACTGTGCTTAATATTGCTACTATAACTAACAGGGAAACTAGGATCAATATCCAGTCTAAAGCTGTTCTAATGCTCAACATTCCAGGTGTAATGTTATCTTGCTCTCTACTTAGAAGAGCAGAGGAAAAGCATTGCAAGCCTATTTTCATTATTTCTACATACAGAAGCAAAGAGAAGGAAGCAACATCCGAACATGGCATACTTGTTAGACTGGGTATTTCTGTATACTATACTTTGAAAACAAAATGTTAAAATATTCACATTGCTAAAAATATATATAGTTTTGTTCTCTCTGAATGCTGTACAGTGCCAGTTATTCAATTCTTAGGTAAACGCAAATACAGGTTTCTGACTGACTAAATCTTTCAGATGACTGTAAAATCTCTTTTATGAATGATTAGTCCAGGGTTCCTCAAACTTTTTAATCCGAGGGCCGGTCCACAATCCTTCAGACTGTTGAGGGGCCGGATTATCATTTGAAAAAAATACAAACAGATTCTGATGCACACTGCGTATGTCTTATTTGTAGTGCAAAAACAACAACAACAACAACAATGAAAGAACAATACAATAGTTAAAAATAAAAACAATTTTAACCAACATACATTTATCAGGATTTCAATGGGAAGTGTGGTCCTGCTTCTGCCCAATGAGATAGTCAAGTTAATTAGGGTTGTTGTTGTTGTTGTTGTGTGCCTTCAAGTCATTTCAGACTTTGGGTGAGCCTAATTCTAAAATGTATTTATTTATTATTTATTTATTTACTGCATTTATTTACTACATTTGTATCACACCCTTCTCTCTCCAAAGGGGACTCAGAGTGGCCTACAAATTATATGTACATACAATATATTATATTATTAGCATAGCACAATATTAGCATTATATATTACTATATTGAACTATACCACTATACTGTAATATTATTAGTAATATTATATGTAATATATAATATATAATTAATATTATTATATGGTATTATTATTAGTGTTATATTGTATTTTCCGCCCCCTTGATCTGGTCATGTAAGTGTGATTTATTGTTATAATTGTATTATTTTACCTTGTTTAATAATGTGTGTTATGTCGTTATGTAATGTTTTGCTTTTATGACTGTAAACCGCCCTGAGTTCCATCCGGGAGATAGGGCGATATATAAATAAATTATTATTATTATTATTATTATTATTATTATTATTATTATTATTACATTATAATATTATTATCAACATTATATGTATATACAATATATTATATTATAAAACTGAGGGCGGGGGCCAGGTAAATGACCTCGGAGGGCCGCATCCGGCCCCCGGGCCTTAGTTTGGGGACCCCTGGATTAGTCCCTAAGACTTTCTCTGCCTTAGTTCTCCTTTCAGAAATTAAAGTGTTGTTGTTTTAATTTCCCAACCTGTTTACCACTTTGCATCATCAGGCAGAAACTCATTTTCTAATACTAGATTTCCTTTTCTTTCTATCTTCTGGGCTTCATTTTCTTCATCATTCAATTGAAAGCAACCTTCCTTTTGATGACTCATTATTTAGTCTCACAACTTCATTAAGATGTTACAAAATGGCATGGCAGTGACAAGTCTCTTCTGACCTGCTCCCATTGCTACTGTGCTCCACCCAGGTTGGCTCTTTTCAATGTATTAAGAAACCAGGGTCTCAGAGAAATAAACAGCATCTTCAGTATGAAAAATAATACAATATGTGACAAAATTCTCTCAATATACTATCAAATTTCATGAGAGAGGTATATTAAAATTTTAATAGGTGTCAAATACAATTTAGAAACCCTGGTTTACAAACTTCTGCAGACTTGTTCACTCACTTTCCTGCTGTTTTAAAAATAAAGACTATGAAGGAGGCAAGCAGGTTTGCTATAAAATACCATTACTTATATAGGAAATGGATCTTTCATTACAGTAAGAATTGAAAAATTTGTTTCAAAGATCAACAAAACCTGGATTGTATTTTAATAAAATCGACTGCTTATGTCTCCTACCAGCATTATTATTAAAATATATGAGTACAGTATGATATTCATATGTTTTCATTATGACACATTAAACACACCCTCCTACCTTCGTGCAAAAGAAAAATGAGCTGAGGCACTAGGAGAGAAGTTTCTGGGACTGTCTTGAGGGCTGCTTCCTGTTGGGAAAACAAAGAGAAAAATATGAAGAATAAAAACATTTTATTTGAAAAGCTCCACATAGCAAACCTGAGTAGGAATTCTTGACAAACAAATATATTTGTTATTTATTATTAATAATTTGAATATTACCCAATGTTTTGCAAATTATGTAACCCTCAAATTTTATTCTAGTCTTGTTGTTTTGGACTTATCTACTGAAATGAGTTGTGTAGCAAATCCTCCAGATGAATAAACAAGAATGGGAAATTATCCATAAACTAGCCATCTAGTACATATTGGGGGGGCGGTGCATTCCTACAACAGAGTATAAAACAAAATAATAAATCTTGTGGTACCTATAATTCACATCCTGAAATACATTATAATATTCAAACCTTAGGTATGCATATGCAGGGGTAGGTGTGGGACCTATAGACCTATGGAACTTCTTATCCAGATTTACAGAGCTTTCAATCCAAACAGTACAGTGGGGTTCTCTTTCATTTCAAGAGTGTGTTATCTATGTTCAGGCTGAGCTCCTGTTTCATGACATTTCTTATAGTTCATAGAAACAGTCTCCATCATATGAACTAGCACAGATTCATCTTACAACTTCATAAATAGGTAATACTAAGGGAAAGTCAATATTAAGGGAAAAGCAAAAAGGATAGGTAAAAGAAAAGGAGGACAGATATTAAGAGAGGTGTGAGCAATCTGTATGCCAGGTGACTCCCCCCAAGATATTTACCAATATACCATAGTTATCCCAACTAAGAGGAAAAAGGCTGAAATATAATAAAACATTAGCCCATTTAAGGGCCTTGAATCCAGCTTCCAGATGCATATCCTGCTCCCTCATACATTAGGCAATACTAGTTCTCAGAATTGTAACCTCCCATCAAATTTCTCGCTTCCATTTCAGATATATCACTACATTTGAAAAACAGAGTGTAATTTTAAGGGTGTTTGTTTTCAAAGCTAACATACAGAGTATGCAGCTTTCTGTATGTAATATATGACACAAAACATTCAAAGCATGCATTCTAACATCCTTTGTCCAATATTTCCCCTACTTTTTGTTACTACTCTCTTCTATCTATCTTTCTGTTACTACTCATTCTATCTTCCAAAAAGCACAGCATGAGAATTAGATGGAAAGTTATTCCCAAGTCTGGTAAGACCAGGATATGGAGGGGTGATCTTAAATGATATGAAGATGTGACTGCTCACTGTGAAGAGGACATTTCCTTTGGGGGCTTGTTACTTTCTCACATTAGAACACTCAACCTGCTGCTGAACATTGAGAAAGCTTGGCAGACAGCTGTTGAGGGAAAGTTCACCAATATTCTAGCCTGCCTATGTCTCTCAGCATGCGTAATTAGAACATGTGGCTTGTCTACAGGGGAAACACAAAGGGGACACAAGCAAAAATCTTCTTTTATGAGCAGTGGTGCCTGTCAGGAAATACATAATATCATTTCCACACAAAAATTTGATAAGGCTACATACATAGAAACAAGGTGTTATACTATTTGAGTTTTTAAAGTTATGTTGTCACACACAAAAATTGTATGCTTGACATCTGAGTAATTTAAATGCGCAATAACACATTATCAAAGGAATCTACTAAGGAATAATGCATTGCAGGATGTTACAAATCAACAAACAATTGGAGCAATAGATATTGGATTTCTACTCGAAAATATTTAAGAAGTCAACTATAATTATTTCATTGCCCTCTTTTTCAAATTAATCTGAAATTGTGGGTCAACAGTCGAGTCAGCCCTCCATTTCCACAGATTCAACCACTCAGTGCTTGAAAATATTTGTTTAAAAACAAAAGCTAACCTTGATTTTGCCATTTTATATAAGGGACACCATTTTACGCCATTGTTCATAATGGGACTTGAGCATCCATATATTTTGGTATCCATGGGAAGGTCTTGGAACCAAGCCCCAGGAGATACCAAAATATTGACCACATATTTTGGAAAATGTACACCTATAAATTACCTACATAAAAATCAACACTTTTTGCAAAAAAAAAAACCAACTGTATTCTCTTTTTGCTGTGGTGATGGATTTTCTTTCTTGGATAGCAATAAGGTAGCTACCCACAAATTATACTAGTAGCTATTAGTATAACAGCTGTAGGAAGAGTTTATTATTCAGAACCAAGCAGAATATATTTTCAGTTTCACTGGGTATGTACTGGAACATTAGCTCTTCCTATGGTCTCATGAGCCAAGGTGTTGCCTTAACAAATCCTTTCCATGTCCAATTCTTCAACATATTCCTCTATCTTGTTACAATTATTCTGTTGCTCAAGAGAGGCTTGGAGAGGTAGATAATTGCAAAGAGGCAAAGTCTTTTCTACAGAAGATATAAAAACCAACAGACCACAATTGAAACAAAAGCACAACACTGTGATCCTAATTTGAGGATGAACACAATTTGTTCTCATTCTTAATTAGTAGTAAATAAATCAAAGAATAAATTGGCTGACTATATAGCTTTTGGCTGAACTTCTTGTCCCCATAATATATTAAATATGGCTTTTGGGGAATGTATTAATTGTGTTAAGAAAGTATAACTGTATTTTAAGATTGCATGCAACTCTAATGGACTTTAAAGGATAAAAAAATCCTAGAAAATACAGTTAGGAAAAATAAAGAGTCATAAAAAATAACAAAAAGAAAGAAATCTTTCCAGCAAAAAATAATATGCCTGACAAGTGCATTGATCCAATAAAATTTAAATAAATAAATGTAACTTCAACATTCAGATGTTAAAAAGCTTGCAGTACCTTTTAGGGCAATGGTTCTCAACCTTTGGTCCTTCGTGTGTTTTGGACTTCAGCTGGTAAACTGGCTGGGATTTCTGAGAGTTGAAGTCCAAAACATCTGGAGGACCAAAGGTTGTGAACCAATGCTTTAGTAATCTGTGTGAATACTCAAACACATCAAAATAATCAACACAAATCCCCCAAGACAATAAAGAACATAATTCAACTGCTATGGATTTAAGGTGTGGCATTGTAGTAAAGCAAGAAATATTACAGTTCGAGTTCTACCTGTGACCTTCATCACTCATAAAATTTCTCACAGCACTTGTCCACCTATCTGCAAGTCAATATCTCTGAGACATTCAAATGAAAATTGGAAGAAGTTAATTCTTCTGCCCATATGTGCACAGCTTGCTTATTACTCAAATCCTGCTGTTCCCAGGGATCCACTGGCTGTTTGGATATTTCATATTCTATTGAGAATACTGTAGACATTTCTGGCCTGATAAAGCTGACTGGTGGGCTCAGCCATTATTTAGATAATTAACATTACAATTTCCAGGATGAATTTAATATTGACAATAGTTCATCAGTATTTCCAAACAATAATGTATTTAACAGAAACATAGAAGGGACTGCATGCATTACTGTTGATAGAAATAAATAACTGTTAAGTTCTGAAGAACTCAGAAGTATTATTATTAAATTTCAGTTTTCCCCATGTGCTAATATCCTTTTAAGAGTTGAGGGAGTTCAAGATTAATTATATTATGCTGTTTTAAAACTCCAGATAGATTATAGACTCAATCTCAGTTGGAAACCTTGTTATAACAACTTGACAGCTGCCTTAAATGCCTCTCGGCAATTGTCATCATAGCCAAAGATCATACCAATGAGCATACTAATGTCATTTTTTTATTAGTTTGGCATAATCTAGTTATAAAAACTGAATATACAATTCTGGCAATTGTCCAAAAAGTCATAGTCTCGTTTTTTTCTCTTTAGAATGAGATTAGTTACACAGCTTTGTAACAAAATAATTGTCAAGGAACTGCCAGATGATTTATATGGGAAAGAATTTAGAAATAAGTTGAAGACATGCAGAAGTTTGATTCATACCAGGCTAACCTAGAACATGAGAAAGCACAACTGCAGAAGAGAGCTTCCTATATATTAAATCTGATTGTCTATCAGAATACATACTTCTCTTGCCAAACAAAGAAAATTATTACCCTTTCACCAGAATGTTTTGTGGCAGTAGGACACAATTACAGATTTCTTTGCTTTGAAGACATCTGTAATTTTCAATCTGTAAGTCAACATATTTAAATTTATGGGAAGTGGAGTTGAAGGAAATTTTGTTTAACAAAAAACTACATGATTGCTAACATACTGGCTTTATTTATTTAGCTCACTTGGTCTATATTATATCTTTGAATGAAAGGAAGCATACAGATTAGGAAAGGAATAAATAAATAAATTCAAACAAGTGATGACCTGGATATATAAGACTATGAAACACAGGTTCATGATATATTTATTATTTATTTTTTATTTCACTTTTCTTCCAAAATTATTGGTGGGGGTTCTTATGAATGCTTTTTGAAGGCCTTCATGCACATGTACACGCCACATAATTTAGTAAAAGGAAATGAGATATAAGTTAAAAGGGGAATGCAACCCTTATGCACTAATAGAAAACATGAATAGACTACAAAACATAATATGATATAAGCATACATAAAACACACATACATATACACTCTCAGCATTAAGTCAACTAAGTTGACTTAATATATATATATACCCTCAGCATTAAGTCAACTAAGTTGACATAAGTACAATACACTTTTAAAATGGAATTTAAAACCTAACTCCAAAATCCCTGAGGCTACCTGCCTGCAATGTTGTCAGGTTAAGTCCTCTGCTAATGTTAAGATCTAATGTATCTCCAAAGTTCCATCCAGGTTTGTGAAGAAATAGAGAAGCAATAGTAATTTAGAGTTTGAAGAAAAAGGAACAGAATGGGGAACTAATCTGAAGAGCATCAGGAGATGATCATAAATCCTCAAAATGGACCAGTCTAAATAATACTTGTCCCACCCCACAATTCCCCTATTCAAAATGAAATGAGAATGATCTTAAATGCACTCATTTTAAATTCCCACTTTAAGGATTTCAGACAAAAAAGACTTATTTCATAATAGATGCTTCTATCACTGTTGAGAGCTGCTGACTACCAAAAAACAATGCTGCATATGCATATAAGCTTATCTATTAGAAATATAATAATCTGATAGTTATTTCATTGGCAGTATGCCTGATTTAGTGCTTGCTGTTAGACTGTGCTAGAATCTGTGTCAGCAATATGAGGATGACCCATCCCCTCTATTCTTCTTCACCTCATTCCAGGTCACCTCATTCCAGGTTTTGGCAGTGACCAGAGTTAAGTCCTGTGTGTCAACGATGTTGGTTCCTTGAGATATCAGATCTGGCCATGCTGACCCATGCTTTAGTTCAGTGTTTCTGAACCTGGGGGTCGGGACCCCTGGGAGGTCATGAGGGGAGTGTAAGAGGGGTCACCAAAGACCACCAGAAAACACATTTTTCTGATGCTCTTAGGAACCCCTTTGGCAGAGAAGGCTGGATGTAAGCGAACTACAACTCCAAAACTCAAGGTCAAAGCCCACTAAACCCTTCCAGTATTTCCTGTTGGTCATGGGAGTTCTGTGTGCCAAGTTTAGTTCAATTCTATTGTTAGTGGAGTTCAGAATGCTCTTTGATTGTAGGTGAACTATATATCACAGCAACTGCAACTCCCAAATTACAAAATCAATCCCCCCCAACCCCACCAGTATTCAAATTTGGGCATATTGGGTATTTGTGTCAAATTTCGTCCAGTGAATGAAAATACATCCAGCATATCAGATACTTACATTACAATTCATAACAGTAGCAAAATTACAGTTATGAAGTAGAAACGAAAATAATTTTATGGTTGGGGGTCACCACAACATGAGGAACCGTATTAAGGGGTTGCGGCATTAGGAAGGTTGAGAACCACAGCTTTAGTTACAATCCTGTTTGGATTACTGACTGTAATGCTGTCTGTATAGGGCTGCCTTTGAGAAGAGATCTTGGAAACCTCATCTGATCCAAAGATACTCAGACAGATTGTTAACTGGGGGTGGCTACAGATATAGTGCTACCATATTACAGTCCCTTAAAGCCTTTTGTTATATTTTTTCATAATATTTTTTCTCATTATGCAAATTGAACACATAAATCATTGATTTTTGTGTAGCATTCTGTTTCATCCTTGCCACAATTTCATGTAGAAACTACTCTTGTAGTTTGTAACAGTGAAATGTTTATAGTGCTGGACTTGAAATAGCATGGAATTCACCAGGCAAACCTGGATTACCATATCACAACAAATCTACCTTTTAGGGTTGGTCTTTTGCTCCTCCTTCAGCCAGTTCCAAAGCAATAATAAAAAATAAAGCTACCTAAAAATGTCACATTCCTTAATATCGGTCTCCTTGGCTCCTTTTACATGACTGTTTTCACTCGAGAGATGCCAGTCTTCCTAAACTCCACTCTTCTTTTATTCCCATTTCCTGTTTGTCATTGACCTTCTGCTTTCAATTTTAACTCACCTGGTTGGGAGATATCCTCCCCACCCCATCCAAAACCTTGTCTAAGAAATCATCATTGTCTTAGAAAAAATGAATGTGTCTACATTCCTACAACATGAAAGAGAAATCAGGAAGCTGCTGGATCAACTGGCCAGACTTTTTTTTCTTCCAATCGATATGGGATTTTCTTGGTTTTCTGGGATCAATGGCATTCCTATATAATTTCCTTGCTGAGACAGATTCACTAATCTTTGGGGTATTTCCAGGTACAATTCAAAGTGCTAATCTTTCAGATAACCTAAACTGTAAACCCTATATGACTTTACAGTTTAGTTTATCTGAAGGACCATATCTAATCAGTAATATTACTGATTACTGCTCTCACAGTAATATCTGCTGGGAAGATGGAGGCTGCTTCCAGGCTCAGGAACTCCCTTCCTAAAGAGATTAAACAGGTGCCCTCCTTGCTATCTTTTCGTCTGCATGGGGGAAAGGGCTTTTCAAGTACAGCCACACAAAAGTTACAAACAAGTTACAAACAAATATGTTTCTGCTTTTAAATATGAGTCATTTGTAACTCAGATGTTTCATGTAACTCGGGGACTGACTGTACTGTTCTGTTTGTATTAATATTCTTCCTTTTAACCATCTGTTTTAAACTACTTTTACTTTTTAATTTTATTTACAGTTTAAATATATTTTACCCTTTGTATGATGTCAATGTTTGGCTTAATCTGTTTTAAAACTTTTGTAAACTGCCTTGGGTCCCAGATTGCGGAAAAGGTGAGATAGCAAAGAAAACAACAATGCAGTGTTCCCTCCCTACTTCGCGGTTCACTTTTCGCACCCTTGCTGTTTTGCGGGTTTTCAATAAATATTAATGTACATCATTTATCGGGTTTTGCGGGTTTTTCCAGTGTACGCGAGCGACTGGAAGGGGGAGGAAAGGGAGAAATAAAAGGAGAGGGGGGAGGGTAGAGAAGGGTTGGAAATAAAAAAGGGTTATTTAGCTTCTATTCTTCTTCCCCGCCCATGTACTGTATATTGTAACTGCTAAAATAAAGTATAAATACTAAAATAAATATAGTGTCCCTACTTCATGGATTTTCACTTATTGTGGGTGGTCCTGGAATTTAACCCCCGCAATAAATGAGGGAACACTGTAACAACAATACATTAGCATCTATGGCATTTTAAACTCTGAAAATTGGACAGTACCCAAATATGACAATATTTTCTAGAGTAAAACTATATCATTTAAAGTAAAAGAAATATATAGATTTTAAATTAAGTTTTGTTTTCTTACATGGCATAAGAAATACTATAAAAATATCACAAACATCGTCACTAGATTGGACACATTATTATATTAAACAGACCATTCTTGCTGCACCACTATTCTTTCAAGACGGTTTTAAATGAAGTTCTATATACTGCAGTATTTTAAAGTTTTAATGTTACTAGCTACCCTGAATGTTTTTATTAAAATGTAATTTCTGATAAATGAATTAAAAGTGAATGCATGAACAAATAAATAAATAACTTAGCCAAATTAATACGAAAAGATAGAAGGCACAGGAGAGATGTAGAAGTAGATATGAATGAGAAACTCTAAAACATCACTCTCAGGGCAGAGGGTATAATGACTGAAGTGGTGCTTATATTTGACATTTATAAGCCATAAATGAGAAGTGTCAGCACAAGAGCTCTAATTTTCCTTACATTGATTCTAGAAACTTTGATTTCTGCTAAGCATTTTAATAACAAGTTTGATGCAAACATCTAAAAGAAGTATGCTACCTCTCTACTGGTGCTATAAAATACGTAACTATGATTTTTTTTCACTGTGATTGTATTTTGAAAGGAGTGGATTAAAATAGTAAATCCACAAAATACATAAAATTCTTCAATTGTTTTATGTAATACCATTTTTGTAGGTGTTGACAAGCTACTCTGTATTTGCTGACATTGGTAAACATAGTTCTGGAAGTCTGCTGTCAGCATTAATGAGGTACCTAGTATTCAAAACTGCTCTTCCCTACTGGAATAGCTTTTCAAATGTTCTGGAAAGCATTGGTAGAGATTCATTCAAAATACAAAAAAGTACCAGCAGAAACAGCATTCATGCTCCCAAACAGATTTTCCCTCATTAACACCATGTCCAGAATATTTAACTACTATTTTGATTATTTTAAGAAAGCAGGATAAGTGGAGGCAAGCTTCACCATAGTTTGTATGTTTTTTTTAAAATAGTTGAAATGTTCCTAGATGCGGCCTTATCCACAATCATTTCAACTTCATCATTACTCTGTGTTCTGTACTACCATCTCTTCTCATTTGTACCCTAGTTTTCTCACATTCACATTTCCCATCTGGCTTCATCCTTAGTGCTTAGCCAGCAAGCTAATCTCAGTCTCGTTTTTTTCAACTGGGTGGTGGTGATTAACAACAACCTCAAAACAGTATTACTATGATTATCAATATTCTGTTATTTTCATTATACAACTTTACCCTATCAATCAGATCAAGGGCTTTGTGGAAACTAACATATGCATTGTCCTTCAACCAACAATAACAGAAAGTCAGTATGGTTTGGTGATTGAGCACTGGACTACAACTCTGTTGACCAGGGTTGAATTCCACACTTGGCCATCAAAATCACTGGGGTGACCTTGGCCAAGCCAGCATATGTAGGAAGTGACTTAATCTAGTTTGATTGGAAAAATTAGGGCAAGAGAGGCTAAAGAAGGACAAAAATTCAGTCAAATCAACTATCATTAAAATTAATGCTACAGCTATAATTCATATATTTTATGAATACTAGCAATTTTGTTTAAAATGAGATATTTGTTTAAATAATTAAATGTATGAAAACAATAAGATTACCTGCATGAGCTGAAAGTGGTGAATGTGGCCGGGGCATAGCAGGAGACTGTCCATTGCATATCAAACTTTTTCTGTTACTTGTCCGGCAACTATAGGAAGAGAAGAAAGGACCTCAAGTTAGAGACCAATATATACTATAAATTTTTATTTTACATATTTAGCACATACATTGTTTATGTTATACTCTTCCCCTTTCTAGCCAAAAAGGTTTTCTCAATCTTTTATTGAACTCTCTGAATAGGAAAGAGCTATACAACATGTTTCATGTAAGAGGGGATTGGAGCCTATATATCAGCAGACAAAATGTATCAAGGTTTATTGCAATCCCATTTTAAATGCAGTTATTATCCAGAAATTAAATTCACCTGCCACTATGACATTACACAATTAATATGGACATTTCATCTGATATAGAACAATAGCCTTGTTCATAATTATATATCAAAAAGAGCATCATTTACAACTGCTATTCACTCTGTGTATTTGTTTACTCCCAATAATTTATCTGTCTTACACTAATTAAAAATCTAATTATTGAGGCAAATTTCACATCTGTGCCTCTTTGTAAATGGACCAGACATATCCTACCTACAAAGATAAATGTGTTCCTTCACTCATACATTTTTCATCTCAAGTTCTGCTAATCATTATTTTTCTCCATTACAGGTAATGATGACAGGAATGGTAAACTCATACATCTACCGCCACAGATTTTCTTAAAATGTATACATAGTTGCCTAATTATAATCAAGTACACAATGACTGCGCTCTCCCATCTTAAAATAACATGTATACATTATGTAACTGAATCTAATGGAAATGTGCATCAAAATTAAATTATGGTAGATATTTTAAAAGGAAAAAGTATTATCTTTACTGCAAACATGAGAAGTTTGTATTCAGCATAGTCTTAGTGGCAGTGGCTCTCCAGAAAGTTATATTGAAGACAGTCCCACACTTGCTACTTGACCATTTTTCAACTGAAAATGTCAGACTGAACCTGGGACATTCTGCACACAAATAACATGCTCTACCAGTGAGCTATGGTGTTTTCCAACACCCCACACTCAAACACACACAAAACTGAGAATAGTCCATACAAACAATAAGAAAATAATTCATTCATCAAGAACCTTCTGATTAAGTCTCCTGAATCCCATGTTGGAAGAAAGGTGGGGTATAAATTAAATAAATAAAAAGGAACAGGGAAACGTTGGGCACATTTCAGTTCAGTACTTACAGGGACACAGTTTTAGGGAAACACATCAACTGAGCTAAATCAGTCCCAGGAAGATGATGTAATGAAAAGAATTATATGTGATTTGAAACCAGCTGGAACTAGACGGTTTAACAAAAGTCAGGAAAACGATGCCCTTCCAAGAGTTGTTGGGCTCCCAATTCCCATCATGCCCAGCTAGCACAGGCAGTTGTCAGGAACCATGAGCAATAATGAAATAGTCCAACAACTTCTTGGAGAACTCCGTATGGCATTCAGTCGCAACATAACTAAAACTGCCCTACATGTTTTCCTAGGCCTTTAAGTAAATGGAACAAGTACTTATGCTAACTCATTAAGGAGCTACATTCTATGTGAGGTTTCCAAACACATACCTTTCTTCATAGCAACCATCTTTCATATGGGAAACAGTCAATTATTTTTACCACCCCATGAGTCAATTATAAATTATATTGTTACTGTTATGGTTATATTTATTTATATCCTGCCATTTTCCAATCCAGGACCCAAGTCGGTTTACAAGATTAAAACAGATACTGCCTCAAAACTAACTTGATACAAAAATTAAGAGCACAATTAACAAAAAAAACTGTATTCGATTAAAAACAAGGCAATTAAAAAAACAACAAATAGACATGAGTATACATTGTGGAAAACCTCTTTCCCTTTGGACAATAATCCATCAAAGGCCCACTTAAACAAAAGGGATAACAAGGAGGATGCTAGTTTCACCCCGCTAAGAAGAGAATCCCAGAGCTTGGCAGGAGACACCGAAAAGGCCCTTTCCTAAGTTCCTACCAGAACTGCGCCAGAGTGATGGGACAATGTTTTGGGTTTTCCTGGAACATTTCAAAACAAGACATATGGGATAATATAGTCCTTCAAATAGCCTAGACCTGAATCACATATGGCTTAATAACACATAGCTAGTGTTCTGAATTGTTTTCAGAAATTTGCTGACAGCTATTGCAACATCAGGAGTATATGTTCCTTACAGCAAGACCAGTCCCACACACATTATGTGTATGTGTGTGTGTGTGTGTGTACCTTCAAGTTATCTGACCATTTAAAGCGACCTCATGAATTTCATAGTAACACAGATAGGATGTAACTAAGGCATGTGTCACCATGACCAGAGTCAATGTCTCTTAAGAATGAGCACAGCTGATGCACAACTCTTAACTGCAAAAACATTCCTGGCCATGGCTGAAACTTGAACTTCCAGTTGTGCACTCTAGGTTGATTCCAGGAGTACACACAAGCTGTGAACTTACATCTTTGGGAGACTGTAACCCCCTAAGCACATACTGAATCCCTATTCCCCAATCTGCTTTTTAACTAAGAGCATATCTGTATTATCGTATGGGTTCCAATTTATTCACCCTCATCCAGTCTATTGTTCCTGCTAGACATCAATTTAGAACTGAGACAACTTCCTTGGATTGAGGGGAAAAGGAATAACACGTCTGGGTATCACCATATACAGATGACACCAGATCCCCAAACTCTGAACAAGCTCTTCCAGTAGTATCACATGTATACTAAACAATATGGAGGACAAAATCAAATTCTTAGTGACCCCACAGGCTAATAGGATATTCTGGGTCTGCCTTTCCAGAAAGGAATGAAGCCACTGAAAAAATTGCACTTCCATGCCCTATCTCAGTAGGACAGCGCAGAAGAATACCATGGTGAATGGTACTGAAAGTTACTGAGAGAGTCAGCAGAGTTAACTGAAACACACTGTCCAGTTTCTGGTATACAGTAGAGTCTCACTTATCCAACACTCGCTTATCCAACGTTCTGGATTATCCAACGCATTTTTGTAGTCAATGTTTTCAATATATTGTGATATTTTGGTGCTAAATTCATAAATACAGTAATTACTACTTAGCATTACTGCGTATTGAACTACTTTTTCTGCCAAATTTGTTGTCTAACATGATGTTTTGGTGCTTCATTTGTAAAATCATAACCTAATTTGATATTTAATAGGCTTTTCCTTAATGCCTCCTTATTATCCAACATATTCGCTTATCCAACATTCTGCCGGCCCGTTTATGTTGGATAAGTGAGACTCTACTGTATGTCATTCACTTAGGGGATAAACATTATTTCTGCCCCAAAGACAGGTTTGAAATCTGATAGAAATGGATCCAGATAATCTGTCTCAAAAAGAAAGCTCTAGAGGTGATTGGCTACCACATGCCCCAGTATCCTGCCCACAAATGAAATGTTGGAAACTAGCTGATAGGTATCCAGCATGTTGGGATCCACTGCACGCTTTTTCAAAAATGGTCTTATAACTACTCTTTTAGGCATGATGGAAGTCTGCCTTGTTTTACTGAGGGACTGATCACACCTTTTACACACTCAGCCAGCTCTCTCACAAGGTTTTTTTTTTAATAATTCAGGAAGGGCAACATTCAAATAATATCGTATTGGCCTTTATCTCTTCTCTATAAGTATCGATTTGTCTCCAACATTCCATTTTAGGGCAAGGTATAAGAGTATGTGGGCCTCCCAGCTCCAGGGGTTTCTGGACAAGATGGCTTAACTAGATCCATTTCAGTCTGGTTTCAGATAAGACTGTGGGACTGAGACAGCTTTGACCACCTTGGTGAATGACCGACACAAGGAAATAAAGTGTGTGTGTGTGGGGGGGGTGTTGTCTGATGGTTTAGCTAGACTTCGCAGTGTCTTTCAATAGCATTGACTGTGATATAATTCTGTGCTGCCTGCCTGGTGTAGGACCACTTTTACAGTTGTTTGTTCATGGAGCGATGAATTGAGAAGGTGGTGTTATCACTGGCCTATGGGATCCTTCAAGTTCTGTCATTCATGTGTTTAACACGAAACAGTTGGGAGAGGTCATTTGATGTTTTGGGGAATTCTGCTGTCAATATGTAGATGAAACTCAACCTCATGACTCTGTTTCAACATAATTCTAACAAATTCTCCCAGTCCTACATTGGTGTCTGTCATCAGTGATGACTATATAAGGGCAAACAAATTGAAAGGTAGTCCAAACAAAACAGAACTTTTTCTAATCAGTCAAAAGGCAGACCAGGGAATAGCCAGTGCTGTATGGAGAGGAATTATCACTGAAGACACAGATCAGTAACTTGCATATTCTGCTGGGTTCAGCCTTGGGCCTGGATGCTCAGATTTCAACAGTAGCCAGTGTACTTTCACAGTTAAAGTTTGTGTGCCAGCTCTGTCTGTTACCTGAAACATCACACTTAGCAACAGTGTTACATGCCTCAATTGCTTTCTTTTTCAATTACTGCAACACACCCTTTGTGGGGCTGCCTTTGAAGAGTGTTTACAAACTTCAGTTGGTCAAACAGCAGCAACCAGATTGTTAACTAGGACTGTCTACAGGGAGCACCGAACTTTCTTGTTGCAACACCTCCATTGTTTGCCTGTTCATGTCTGGACATAATCTCATTATAGTGGTCGGACATTATAGTGGCCCTGGACAGTTAATGTCCCCGTTATCTGAAAAGCTATTTTCTCACAAATACACCTGTTGGGAACACAGGATAGGGTGTTCCCCATACCTACTTTCAGGCTACATAATTTCCTTCCTAGAGAGGTCAGACTGGCACCCTCCCCACTGACTTTTCTCAGGCTGGCAAAGACCTTCTTGATCCATCAGGCCTTTGAGAACTGATTGAAGTGGGTGGGAGCAGAAACTATTCTTGTATAATGTGCTAGATTTTTAATTTTAGATGGTTTATGTTTTATAAGAGGTTTACATTTTTCATAACTTAAGTACTTTTAAAATATTTGTATGCTATGAATTTTAGCTGTTTCTAAAAAAAACACCAGCCCATTGTACTAAAGTGGAAGAAGAAATTGTGAGTTATATCCCATCAAACAGCCACTCGTTCTCATACACTGAGAGAACTTTAAGCTCCTAACCTTTTTCAAGATGGATGTCACTCTGCATCCTTCCTTATTTGGCTCTACTATTTAGTTTGCATTCCTCCTCTTGCCTTCCTTCTAACTTGTCTGCCTTTTAGTCACTCTGAAACTTCATTGCAATATGTTTGGTTATAAATTCAAACTGTTTCTTGATTAGTCAAGTGCACAAACACTTTCTTCTCAATTAATCTCAAATGTACTATTGGATTCCTTTATGTCTTTTAATGATTCCTCATTTGCACTCAATTAGGCCTTGGTTCTTTGTCCCAGTTCTTCATGCCAGCTCCCAACTTAGTCCTACTAAGACCTGTTTGCTGCTACCTAACATGTAGTGTTTATTATAAGCACTGTCTGAATCTTTTATTACATTTGTTTATAGTGCCAAATAAATGAGTAAATAAATAAAATCATGTTTCAAGATGTGGATTGTTGTAGCAATACTGCTTTCTTTCATAAGGCTGTGCTATAAATACAGAAATACTTATTAGACAAAAGGGGAAATGCGGTTAGTTATATTTGTATTAACAAAAGAACAGTTACTGATATATAACCAATGATAGAAAATGTTGCTTTGCTTCAATTTTACTGTTTCATTGTTTTAAAATCACCAATAAGTTTAAAAAGTCTAATAATTTACCATTTCTAGTTTAATATTTGAGTTTCAAGATACTCCAAGGGTTGTCTAGTTCAGTTCCTTGACGTAATCCATTACTAAATTATCTTAGGTAGGTTGTTATCCAATTTCTTCTTTTAAAACCTCCAAATTATAGAATGGTACTTATCGGTATATTTTTGTTCTTACAAGTACCAAACAGATCTTTATTAATTTCATTTTGTGGATTACAATTTGCAGAATCCCCAAATCAGCATGACTGGAAATTGTAGCATATCTACAATATGTAGTCCAAATAAGGAATTTTTCCATGATCCATACTGCATCCTGTTCTCTTAATCTTTAATTATCCATTAACTTTTTTAATGAACTTAGTGCTGATGACCTTTAAAAGTAAGAAGTATTACTAAAAACATATATAATTCCTATGCCCCACTCATTTTATACTGCTTTGAAAGTAGCACTTCAACTAACTGGCTACAAGTATTTCAATTTATAAAAATTCCTGAAAATGCCCTCACTATTACCAAAGAATGTTAAATAAAAGGCCATAATTACTTAGACTACCAATAGACATTTAAGGATGTTTGCCACAACTTTCATTCACAAGGAGAAAACCAACCACACAAAAGGCACATAAACCAACACTTATGTAGACGTGTTGATTGCAGTGATACTAACTACAGTTTTCATGATTAGGACAACAAGCAGCACAGATGACATTGCTATCTATGATACCATTAATGTCCTGTCTTCAGAGAGAGTGCATTTTACTCCGGATACCAGGGTAAATTACTAGCAATAAAGGTTAATTGCCAAAAAGAGCAGGGTGAAAAGGATGTGCTGACAGCAATTACTTCTTATTGTGTTTTTCATATGAAATCTGGCATCTGTTTTAATCATTTATAATGATTTCATTTTAACATCCTTAATTATTAATATTTACACTTGTAATGAAGATGGATATGGGCTGTAAACTATTATGGCAGTATCTTTAATAGCATGAGTTGACTACTCCAGTTTACTGCAAGCAATGAAGCCCTTAATTTGGTTGTCATCAAAACATACTAGTAAAGCAGAACATGAAACTCAAAATAAATTGAATCTTTGTTATCTGAAAAGAAACTGCAAACTAGGTGCTATATTTGACTAGATTAAATATCGTGAACAGCTATCTCAAACCTTGAATTGTTAATGGCAAAATGCAGTATTATGATAAAGATATGTTGGGTTTGGATGATTTGAGAATAAAAATGTTTCAACAACAATAATATATAGCTTAACATCTCAGTAGAAACAGACCATATCTGGGATATATAAAAAATGGTGCTGGGAAAATTTAGCCAATAGATTTAAATTTATTTGATATCTTTTGAAGAGTATACATCAAAAAGCCACCTCTGCATCCTGCATAGCAAAGCACTGAAAGCACACGTGATGAAATAATTCATTTCTCCTATGTAGGCATATGTTCTTATGTCTAAGATGAATTATTTGAATAAGGCCTATATAAACACATTGACAGAGACATTGTGCCAACAAATTTGCATTTTTCGAACCTATTAATTTTCTGCAATTACCCTTTACCTGAACAGTCATATTAATACCAAGAAAAAGGCTCCTCATCCATAAAGCAATCTTCAAAGCAATCCAGTTAATGGCATTAACTACTAGTTAGATGCAGTCATTTCCTACTTCAAACATAACAGGAAGCCATGGTTTCTCATTTTGTGCCTGTGCCATGGCAACCCTTAGGATTGTGAACTTCCCTTCTCCTCCTTGCTGACATGCACAGAGAAGAGTCTAAAAGCTTCTCATTTTACTTTTGAATCCAAATTTCCTATCACTAAGCAAAAACTTCAATCTTTGGCTTAATTAATTCACTTTTCTATTTAAAAGGAAGTGTCTTGTCATGTCTGCCATATGCTAAGGCTGACATTTACCCCTCTAAGTAAGTGCAACACTTTGTCCTCCCTTCTATCTTAAATTGTATCTGTATATATGGTGGGTCCTTCATATCTGCTAGAGTTTGGCTCTAAGATTCCCCTCCCCTACTTGTGGAATTCATGTATGGAATTCCCCTTTTTTCAAAGTGGTGTTCTTTTTCTTTTCTTCTGAAATCAGGGGTATTCCAGACATGAAACAATCAGGGCCAGCTAACACCTCCCAACAAAGGATTCCCCCAGGCAAGGATCAGCCAGACCTTGAAACGGCAAGGCCATTAAAAGCTAATCAAGGTAATTATAACATTCACACTTGCCTCCAACAGACAAGAGTTCTTTCTCCCACTCTAGACTTTCCACAGATATATAAGCCACCCTTGTTTAGTTTCCAATATACCTCACAAACTCTGGAGAGAATGCTTCTGAAACCTGGCCATACAGCCTGGAAATCTCACAGCAACCCAGTGATTCCGGCCATGAAAACCTTCAACAACAAACTAAATATCCTTTTAGCACGTCCAAATATCTCAAGTGATCCTTCCTACACACACAATATTTTGGAATTCTTGAAGATTATTTTGAACATTTTTAAGGGAACCTATGTGAATTCTCACTAATACAGCAAATGGGTTTGACTGAAACCTTAAAGGGAGATTTTCACAGTTTTCTTGACAAGATTTGTTCAGGGCAGGTTTACCTTTGCCTTCTTCTGAGGTCAAAAGAGTGTGACTTGCCCAAGGTCACCCAGTCGGTTTCCAACAGCCAAGCAGATATTTGAAGCTTCGTCTCCAGAGTTGAAGTCCAACACTCAAATTCCTATGCTGGTCTATCTAATACAACACCTACATTTATCTCTATACTTGACAGCACAGAAGTATCTTAAGACACTTACTGAAATATGCATGAACAATGACTTGGAAGCCTTGCAGCCAAACTCAAGAAAAGATCTCAAGAAAAGCTATTTTGTTGCTACCAATGGAAAAGGAAATGTTATTGAATTTGTTATCTTGGAATCCATTTCCCTTATGGCTTTGAAGGAGTGTGGCCTCGATTTTCATTTACTTTCCTTGCATCGATTTGATACCAACTTCAGAAACACCTAAAGCAAAAATGCAGATCTGTGATGATCTATCACTATCACTCTTCTTTCACTACACATTTCTCCTAACCTAATGAAGCCAGTGAGCTTCAAAAGCTAGCATCATATATTTTACAACTTTTAGTTTACCCAAGTTATCACCCCTATTCTTATTTTTGATGTCCAGGAAAATTATGGAATTTTCTTCCCTGGTGGATTTAATGAAATAATGCATTTACTCACCATAATTAATCAAATAGAATCTTCTAACTGCTATAAAACTTTTTAAAATATCCAAATCAACAATATACACTATTGTGAAACAAGACAAAAGTGAACTGAACTGTACAAAGTTATTTTAAAAACCACAGGACACTAAATGTATCATTTCCAAGATTGTCAAATTTTAAAATATTAAAGCAAAAATGCAGGGACCCTATTATCATCAGGACTTCAGCAAGCCGATAAGTTTAACTTTACCCTCCCTGGCTTCTTCCTCTAGAACCTGTTATCAATTAGTGTTTTCCTAATGCAAACGATAGCACCTTGTATGTAAAGGAAGAGAGTGCATAGGGACAGATATAAATGTATGATTTTTATAAAAACTGTGTATGGGGAAGGAAAAATTGACTTCCCCTCTTCTCTCCATACAGCCCTAGTTAAAGGAGAAACAAAGGATCCACGTGTAAAGTTATGTCGAGCACACAAGCCCCCGCACTCACATTGCTTTGACACATGGCTGATTTCTGCCAGGAGTTCCACAGGCTCGCACGAACCCTGAATTTCCACTCCAGATAGGCTTCAGTCACACAGAAACATTGTATCCTCCCTTCAAAGCAGCTACAGTAGCTGAAAACTGCAGGCAGCCACTCTCAATTAAGGCTCCATTGTCCTTCGCTACATATTAACCTAGAGTAATAAATTGTATCCGCTTTTTGCTTTCACTTCCAATCCTGCAAAAACGTTTCTTTTGCAGGCTCCTTTCATAACACAAAAAAACTAACAGTAAACCCCTTTACGAACTGCGGATCTCCACTGGCTTGGTCCAGAACCACCTCGGAAACAAGGAAATGCAGTTTTTCCAACTGCGGATACGAAAATATCCGCAACTTAACGGATTCACTATGGACCAATTCCATTTCACTCCTTAACACTTTTAAAACTAAACTGCTGTCTCGCTTTTTACCACAATAGCCCCGATTCCCCTCCTGACAAGTGAATTAGCTCCTCTTCATGAATAAGTTACCTTTTTTATGAATGAGCATGGGCAACGCGATCTGAAATGTCCTTTTACGCCTTCCTATGAACTCCTAAGGTTTCAGGGACCCCTTTTCCCATCTCCCTGCATGAACCTCTTGTATCCCTTGTACCGTCTCCCAGTTCTAGGGGAACCTCAAAAATCTTTTTGCCTGATGGGCTGCGGGAAAACCTCTGGGATTCTTCTCTTTGTCCCCCATGGGAAAATCAGGGGAGATCAAAGCCCTCTGAAAGCCCTATGGGTCTACCTACGACTATCTCCCAAGACATGGGGATGCTGGATCTCGTGTTTTTCCCCCATTGTGAATCCCACGTGTGCCTCCTATAATTTTATTTTATTATTATTATTGTTTATGATATCTTGCCCCTTACCAAAGGAAGCACTGTGACTCTGATGTGAACTTTAGGCAGCGAGAGCACCGAAAACCAACACAAAGACCAATAATAATATATCTTTATTAAAGCAAATAAAGTTTCAAAAGGAAATAAGCAGCAAAGTTGAATAAGCAATTGACCTTCCAGGAAAGATCAAAATTAGTTCAATAAGTGAAAGTCTTATGTCCAGTATTAGAGTCCAAAATCCAGAAACCGAAACACACTCAAACTCGGCTTGAGTATTGAGTGGGGAAAAGAGCAAGTGGTCAGAAGAGTTCTCCGGAATAAATGTCCAAAAGCAGGATTTCAGGGCAAGGCAGGAACTAGATGTACAGGAGCTGAAATGCAGTCCAAACTTGGCAAGGAGGTAGACCGACGCCTGGTCTACTCAAGAGTAAGTGCGCCATCAGGCTGCTTGAGATCCAGGAGCTGGAGATGATGATGTTTCTCAGTGAGAAATAAAGTTGACACTGCGAAGGAAAGTTCTCAGTGCAATACTTTTATTGAAGTTCATAAGCTCCCCTAAACCAGGTGCCTGACTCCCTAAAACTTCCCAAGAGAACTGAGCTTGTCACAGTCACTGCACCAGGTGTCTAACTCCCCAATTCTTCCCAAGAGAACAGGGCTTAGCCATAATCACCACGCTCCGCTAATCTGGCGCTTCTCCGCAGGCTTTGTCTTTGCGACCTCTCCGTTTGTACAAATGCTCTACGATCAAACACTAAACTTTCCGGAGAATCTGGGAGAGCCGGCATTGTTTCAAGGGCATTCTTAATTGGCTCTGGCTTGGAGATGTCAACATCAGGCATCTGGGAAGGAACTGAATCTTGCTGACGTGGGAGAAAACCAAAATCTTCTTCGTCCTGGACAGAAATGGCCACAGGGTCAGGGGCCAAAGGTGCCCTAGGCATCACAGGACCCAACATAGGGTCACTCATTAATCCTTTCATCAACATATGATTGCCTTTGTTTCTCCTGTTGCCACGCCTCCATCTCCCCCATTGGCCAGCCAGGGAGAAATGTTACAGGCGGGGCTTGCACTCTCATTGGCTGAGGCGTGCGAGCCCCCCAGACTGCTCCCCCTGGCTTCTGACATCAGGGACTCCCTGGGCCAATCAGTGCAAAGACAGCCGGGTGGGCGGGAGTGGAAAATTCAAAATGCAAAAGTATAAAATGTGTAATTTTTTTTCTGTGTAATGGCATGCCAGTTCTTCTTGCAACTTATTGTGACCATCATCCTGCTCCAGCAGAATAAACTCAGTGGCATTTGTTTCAAACTTGGTGAGCCTTTTATTGGGAAATAGGGAAATCTTTATTGGGTTCTCGTGAGCTTGCCAGGTGTTGTGCAACCCTCCTTCTGGGGTCTTGTGCGGGTCTCAATTTCTAGCGAGACCCCCAAATCTTTGATCTCCTCATCAAAAGGAAGAAAGCTATCCCAACATATGGTATTTCATACTCTGAATTCACGGTGCATTTGTATTTAATGCTGCCATTTTTTCTTTCTTTTTCCTTTGGGAAATGAAATTGTTTTCAACCTAAATGAATATGTTCAATAACCCACTTAAAAATAATTTGCTCATTGGCAAACATTGTATTTGTTTGCTGGATAACTTTAAAATGGCAGTACACTATTAAGAAGAGAATTAAGCCAAAATAAGATAAATACATCAAGCGGTCAACTTTAACAGGAAATTAAAAGTTTGGTTGGATCAGACAGGTCCAAAATCCATTTCCAACAACAGTCAGCTAGTTGTGTCTAAAATTCACAAGCAAGGCCTAAAAAGAAGGGTAGTATTTTACTGTATATATGGGGGACTGAACTATCAAACAATATTACTTACAAATGTATAGAAGTATGAATTTCCACATTCCCTCTTTATACCAGTGTGAATGCATGCACATAAGAAAATGTGGCTATGCCTAAATTTTCAGTGGGATTGCAGAGTTGAAGGATAGCACACTCTGGCTTCTTCCGCCAGGCAGAGGACTATAAAGGAACCCCCTCATTATAGTAAAAATCTCTAAATCAACCAAAAAAGGAACTTGTGTTATGTGTCGTGCCATAAAATCCATCTATAACTACTTTGTAATGAAGAACAGATATGTCAGTTGGCTTTTTCCTTCTTTTCTACCAATCTCTTTCCTTGTGCATCATGCCTTTGATTATAAATTAGGTTGTCTTATTGTTAATCTTTGTAAGCCACTTCAGAAGCTTTTCTGGTGAAATGCTTTCAATCAATCAGTCAGTCAGTCAGTCAATCAAGCTGTGACAGATGTATTCTTATATACTTCCTTATATTTAAAGATCAGTATCTTTCTCAAGATGTCAGTTTTCCTGCCAATGCACAGCTTCAGTTGCAATCAATCATATAAACACCAAAACTTTGCACATCAGAAAAGCAATTTGAAAGATAAGCTCATGGTCAATGTGGTGTTCATTGTATCAAGACTATTACAAAATGTAGATTTTTTAATTCTCCACTGTTAACAGAAACACAGGCCCCTTCCACACAGCTGAATAAAATCCCACATTATCAGCTTTGAACTGGAATATATGGAAGTGTGGACTCAGATGACCCAGTTCAAAGCAGATATTGTAGGATTTTCTGCCTTGATATTCTGGGTTATATGGCTGTGTGGAAAGGCCCCCAGTTACAACTACGTTTTGGCAATAAGTCCACTTTAACTTAAGAATGTCAGAATTATTATACAATCATACCTAGCAAATTAAGTCAGTGAGAAAAAGGCAAGATATGAATCTATGGCCGAAGTCCAAAGGCAAGTCCCAATTAGAGAAAACTCAGTGGACCTTAACAGAATAATAAGTAAACACTTATGTAAATCTCTTTGATTCAATAGATGGACTGTGTTTGGGACTAGCAATTAGCTTTAGGCCTAATACTTTGACATGGTTAGAAAACTGCATGTTTTAGTACAGTTTTTAACATAGTAAATAAAATATTCCATGTATTTTTTCATGATCCAGCTTCAAAATAGTCCTTATATGTATGCAAAGGATTCTGAAACCAACAATTTCCTAAGGCATTTCTTTATTTGGACATGTGATTCTTAACAAGTGTTATTGAAGAGAGTATGCCTCAAAATATGTACATACTCAAACTTTCTATGCATTTCATATCACTCTATATCAGAAGCAATTCTTTTCCATTTCATTTTTTTAAAATCCTCCCTGCTATTTAACCATCTTCTCTATCTTTAGAGTCTACTGATTCAGAAGTTACAGCATAATGAATAAGGTAAAGTGAAGAAAGGTATCTTTTTACTGCATCCTGGTTTAATTTTAAAGGAAAGATGTGCCCATAAAATGGTTGCCTACAAGGTAAGAATCTGCAATAAAAATATATACAATATATGCTTTTGCTTGTTTCAGAACTCTGCCTTAGTTATTATATTTTTAGTTTATTATCCATGCAATGCAAATATTTTCCAGCAATGAACACACAAATGTTAAAATTTAACTTCAAAAGGGCAAGAATGTTTAGTACTTTATTTATGTTAACTTGCACGTTTGACAAAGAATGTTCACATCCATAATTGTGCAGTCACTTTCAGCAAACCTAATTTCACAGAACACAAACACCTTACCTCACTTCATCTTGCTTTAAGGGCAAACGCTAGAAAAAATATGAAAGCTTAAACCTGTGCTAGGAATAATCAGCCACATTGTTTTGTTTTTAATACCAGTTGTGGGTGCAAGACTGATTTGAAAAAATAGATGTATTCCTATCTCCGGAGCACATTTCACTAATAGTCTTTTCCAACACTGCATTAAAGAAGAGGGAAAATAGCATACTAGAACTCTTTTTGTCCATATAAACAGCCCTCATGCATTTCCTGACCACTCCCTTCTTCTACCAGTAACCATAATTGTTCTTTTCTTGCTGCTCTCCCTTTGCTTTAAGATAGGTTCTGTAGGTTTGTTCTTAAATTAAATTTGTTTGTATGTCAAAACAGGCACATTGTAAGTGTAACTCCAGATAGATAGATAGATAGATAGATAGATAGATAGATAGATAGATAGATATAAGCTTTGGATAGCATGGACATTTGTTTTGGTGTCTGTGCTCGTGTTCACTTCACACTTTCTGTCTGTGGTAATTTCATTTTGAAAAAATTGGCTTGTTGTAGAACAAGGATTGGTGAGAAAGCTTCAGTTTACACATTTTCCCCATGATAACTCTTTCAGGAATTAATTTCCTTTCCTAGGGGTAGATTTCTCTCACTTCCAGTTGTCTCAGCCCCATTTGTAACTATGAGTCATTCATAAGTCGGATGTTTCTAACTCGGGGACTGCCTGTATTAATATTCCCTCCATCCATTTTTTGGAGGGGGGAGGGATTGCAAAGGGGTGGCAGCTCTTTAATGTCTCCTGGGAGGTAATGTATTACCTGTTATGGCTGTATTTTAATCCACAGTTATTACTGCATTTTATTGAGTATTTCTATCCAAATTAGAAGGGGTTTTATGTTGTTTATATATTACTAGTTTTATGTAATTGACAGTGTTACGGGTTATATATATATATTACTGTATTTTGTGTATTCTTGCACTACTACGTAAGCTGCCCCGAGTCCCTTTTAAGAGATGATGGCAGGATATAAAGGTTTATTATTTATTATTATTATCCTTCTACAGTTTCCCACCCATGATTTGAACCTATACGTCTCAAATATCAACTTATATGCAGGTAGAAAGACAGATTATAGAAGTAGTTATATATGTATAGATATAAATATGGAGAGAGATACAAACACACACACAAAGTACTCTTCATAATTGAAGTAGGTTTAAACACAGTGGAAAAATGAATGAAAATAAAAATGAAGTTTGACAACAAAAGAACCTCAATATCAGAACCATGATGAGAGAGAAAATGAATTAAGACTGCAACTTGTTGGTGGATTTCTTCTGGACAAGATATAGTTTTTCCAATTTCTTTACCATGAACTCTGCAAGACTTCTTAATTAACAGCAGCCTGGTGCTGCTCCCCATTCCTCCAGCACTTGGTTTGGACCCAAGTGTCTTGACTTGCACATTACTTTAGTACAGGTTTTTGGGAGGAGCGCCCTTTTCCTGCATTTTCCCCTTATTTCCCAGCCCATTTTGACCTGACTTCTCAATGCTGCTTCCTTCTCCTCCAAATTTACAAGGCACCAAGTCTACATGGCCTCAGATGAGAAATCGCATTTTAACTAAGGTGACATGACACCAACCAATTCAATTGAGGTCTGCCATTCAAGACTCAAGAAACAATAAATCCCAGGCATATCTGGACACCAAAACTTCTAGTTAGAATGAAAGGCATTTTCTAGTGCTGGAAAGCTGTTATAACCATTGTTATTGATTATAGCAAGGCCCTCTATTCAGAGTTACTATGAGTTTTTCGGGCTGTATGGCCATGCTCCAGTAGCTCGAAAAACTCACAGCAACTTAATAAAACCCTTCAACAGATCGCCCTCTGTACAAGTCATAGTGCACCCATGAATGTACCCACAAGGCGCTATGACTTGTAATTGATACACAATTACAGGTTGTAAGAGTTAGAAAATACCTATTTCACATTCAGTCGTGAATTCAATGGGACAGAAATCACACAGCACAAGATGGTCTGAAGCTAATCCCATAAGCAATCTATCTTAAATATATTTAAAAGAACACCTTATCATTTGTTTGTGAATAGACGCTACCACTAAATAATGCTTTGTAAAAAAAATCTCTGAAACTACTCAGGGAAGTAGGAGATGCACAATGAAGATGCTTGAGTTTTAGAATCAGAGGCTCAAGGAAAATTAAATCAATTAAATCATTTTTTAATTTCTAATCTATATTTATCTCTACTTATTTATTTCTATGTGTATTTTTTCTAAAGAGTGGATCCACAGTTTTCATCAGACATTCAAAATGGTCTGGATTACTCTCCCCATCTGCTTAAGCAGGATAGCTACCATATAAAGTAGAAAAAGGGACAATTTTTATAAAAATTCTATTAATGTTTTCTCGTTGTACTCTCTACCAATGCTTATTACTGCAGATTTATATTCACTGTTTCATTCAAATACTGCAGTGGTTCAGTAAATATAATTACTAGCATAACACTGATTAATGTTTATACTGACAGTTGCTGAGCGTTCTACCTCCCCAAAGCCTCACAGCTTGCCACACTAACAGAATTAACCTTAATTATTTAAGTAAAATACTTAGCATCACAGCATATATGCAAATCTGAGCAGTAAGGGAACTGCTCTTTTTATTCAAATGTTATCCCTCAAGCTAACTGAGGCCCAAGTGAGGGGCATATGAAAAATGACCTGAATCACTTGTTAATGAAGTGGAAATAATCTTGAAACATTTTATGAACATGCACGTCTGCCACTAAATATATATATAACCTTTTGTGCATTCATTTTTTCTGAATTGCAACAGGGAAAATTATTAACTAGCCATTTATAAACTTCTTGCCAATAAAACAAACATCCTAAGGCAATTATCACATTTTGACTGGAATCCTGTTATCAGTCTTGAAAAGCTACCCTTCAACAGGATTCCAATCCATTCAACCAACTATTGAATGATGAGTCAATGTGTAAATAAATCCATTTGATTCAATGGTTTTATTCTAGCCAGAAGTATCAACAAGATTTCAGTCTTTGTGTGATAAGAATGTGTTATCCAAATCAACAGTAGAAGTATTCTGGTCTTCCTGCATATGATTAAGTAACTAAGGTCCTCAAAACTTATGCTATAGCCAATTTGTTAGGACTTGAGGGGATGTAGCACTTTGCTTCAGAGTATTCAGTATTTGTTATTATATCAGAGGAAGCCCATTTACATGTTATAGAGTCTTTGTTTTTATTTGATCTCTCATCCCCCCGTGTTCTATAATTCTATACCCTAGCACTAAAGTTTGTGGCTATTACTTTTACAATATGAGAGTTCTAAGTAAATGGTGAATAAAATACAAATTTTAAAAAAGCAAGTTGCTGGCTTTTTTCCCCGCAGAAAAAAAAAGTACTCACCTCATTCTGTTCTAATAAAACAATTCTTCTGTGTCACACTCAAACCCACCATTTGCTTCATTGCGGTTTGTTATAAATTTTATATGAAAAAGTTTTGACCTGCTCCCTAATTCCAAGAAATCACTTAATATAAGGTAAAGGTAAAGGTTTTCCCCTGATGTTAAGTCCAGTTGTGACCGACTCTGGGGGTTGGTGCTCATCTCCATTTCTAAGCTGAAGAGCTGGCGTTGTCCGTAGACCCCTCCAAGGTCATGTGGCCGGCATGACTGCATGGAGCACTGTTACCTTCCCACCAGAGCAGTACCTATTGATCTACTCACATTTGCATGTTTTCGAACTGCTAGGTTGGCAGGAGCTGGGGCTAACAGCGGGCGCTCATTCTGCTCCCAGGATTTGAACCTGGGACCTTTCGGTCTGCAAGTTCAGCAGCTCAGCGATTTAACACACTGTGCCACCACCAGGGGCCCACTTAATACAATGTGTTGCAAAAAAAAACCCCCCAAAAAAACCCCTAGCTTTAATTGGAGCTGTTAAATATAGACCAATTGTTCAGAAGATAAATAAATTAAACAATAATAACTTAATATATTTTATCCAAAGTGCTTGGAACCAGAAATGCTTTGAATTTTTGATTTGTCTGGAATTTGGGATGAGATACATATTGAGATATCTTAGAGATGAGACTGAAGTCTAACCACAACATGTATTTATGTTCCGTATACACCTTTTATACAAAGTCTGAAGGTATTTTTATACACAGTTTTAAGATTTCACAATTCTGGATAAAGAAAGCTCAACCTATATAGGATAATTATAAATGTTGTTAAACGAGAAATAAGGATCTCAATTCAGATGTCAGGAAACCAAACCCTACCTAAGTATGGACAAATTAAGTCTGACAGGGATATGTAGCCACAAAGGTTGTCTGGTTTTTGTACTGCATCTCAATGAATAAAAGAAATCTTGATTCCTCTTGTGGCTTCATGGATTAGGCGAAGGAGAAGAAAGCCTTCAACTAAGCACACACACACACACACACACCAGTTTACAGGTACATGGTCAAGCATCCATGAGGGATGTGAAAAACCTATGGTTATCAAAGAAAAAACATTGATGAGCTATTAAATGCTTGGAACTATCCAAGATAAACAACAAAATGGATGAAAAGAAAGTATGAAGGAATAGCTCTTGGCCCCATTTATGCTGGCATTTGAACAGGGTAGGATCCCACCAAAGAACTTCTGGAGCATTCTATGGAAGGATCTGTACACGTAAAATACACAATTATGTGAAGCAGTGAAGCAGAAAACTATATGCATCTGTTTTGATTTTTGAACAGATGAGGAGAACAAGACTATAGGCACTTTTCAAAAGAAATTAAATGCAAACAGAGGTATCTAACACAAGTCTGAATAGTCCAACTCTGTCCCCTATGATACACACTAACCTACTTTGCTATTTAATGAAAAATTCAAATCAAGGTAATTATTTTCCCAAGCTGTAACACATACATATTGATGCAAATCTTGAAGTCATAAAGTATCGTGTAAAAAGAGCTTCCTGACATGTATTGTGCTTACCAACTTCAGTCAGAGGTTACAATTTTGAATATTGCAGTCTGGAAAGGATGACTGTTATCTGTTTTGTCGGTGTGTGTACTATTTCTATTTTATGAGTGAATTATAAATTACCTCTGAGTTAGGTTATACTGTAACCAAGCAGATTAGAAATCTAGCTTTGCTATGGAGGTGGAAGAATGTAGTACTTTTGGCAGTTACTATGGAAATCAGAGTTCTACCTGACAGTCAGAAAATGTCTATGAGAAGAAGCCACCTTAGTACCAAGGGTGATAGGAACACTCCATTTTGGCTGGTCAAGGGGTCAGCTAATTTGACTAGTAGTTAGAAAGCCCACTGAATAACAAGATTGATTAGAAATCATAAAAAATACTAGGATTTTCTTTCTAAAAAGGCAAAGGTCATTCATACCATTGCTCGTTAGTTAGAAGGGAGAAGACATTTGAAGGATACACAGACAAAGCAGAAAAAGAGGAGAAAGTCCTCCAGTCTGAGAAAAGTATGCTGGAAAATTTGGTGAATATAGCTGGAGACTAAGGAGAGAGAAAAACTGTGGTGAGGTTGTGATGACTCTTCAAGTAGGCAGCTAAACCCAGAAGGCATCAAGCAGTAATTTGACCAATGAGAAGGCCTTTCAGTATGATCATGAAGAATCAGATGAGACAAATTTAAGACAATCTATATTAGGAATGAGGACCAAGTACATAAACTACAGGCAGCACCCAAATTACAAACATTCACCTTACAAACTTATAGTTAAGAATGGGAGTGAGACAACAAGAAATGAGAGAAATCTGCCCCTAAGAAGGGAAATTCATTCCTGAAAGAGTTATCATGGGGAAAACGGGTCTCAACTGAAGCTTTCTCACCAATCCCTTTTCCCACAACAAGCTATTTTTTTTTCAAAATTGTGAAAGCGAAAATCCCAGCTTTAGCAATTCTTTGCCAACTTCAGCATAGAGAGAACAGGTGTCAGAAATGCTTGAAAATTTACTTGAATTGTCTGCCAGAGTATTTACATATTTCTCTTACAGGGACAGAAAGTCACAGGGACAGAAAGTGAGGGGGAATTGGCACAAACAGCAAAGCAAACACCACGGGGGTGTTAACCCTTCCCTATGCTATTCAAAGGTGTTACACACACACACACACACACGAGGGTGGGTCAAAAAGTTTTGCCTCCTTTGTCATAAAAATGTTATGAATGAACATAAAACAGCAGAAGTTGCTACAGATCATAGCCTAAACCAGGGGTCCCCAAACTAAGGCCCGGGGGCCGGATGCGGCCCTCCAAGGTCATTTACCTGGCCCCCGCCCTCAATTTTATAATATAATATTTTTATATCATTTTAAATAATATAATATATTGTATATATATATAATATTGATAATATTTTAATGTTATACAATATAATACTAATAATAATACCATATAATAATATTAATTGTATATTACATATAATATTACAGTATAATGGTATAGTTCAATATAATGCTAATATTGTGCTATGATAATACTGTAATATAATATATTTTATTTACATACAGCTGCTCTGAGTCCCCTTCGGGATGAGAAGAGCAGGATATAAATGTAATAAATAAATGTAGTAAATGAATAAATAATTTTAGACTTAGGCCCAAAGTCTGAAATGACTTGAAAGCACACAACAACACCAGTCCTAATTAACTTGACTATCTCATTGGCCAGAAGCAGGCCCACACTTCCCATTGAAATCCTGATAGGTTTATGTTGGTTACAATTGTTTTCATTTTTAAATATTGTATTGTTCTTTCATTGTTGTTGTTGTTTTGCACTACAAATAAGACATTTGCAGTGTGTTCGTTTTTTTTTTTTCAAATGATAATTCGGCCCCTCGACAATCTGCTTTAAAAGTTTGAGGACCCCTGGCCTAAACTATCCTCTACACAAAACTACTGTTCCACATAGTCACCATCAATTTGTACACATTTGCGCCCTTTAACCTAGGCATCAAAACCATTTTGTAAAAATTCAAGGTTTTGCTTTGTGATATTAAAGCTGTTTTAACATCACTGAATCTGAAATCATACAGATTGTGGGTTTTTGGTTTTTGGTTTTTTTTTGGACCACTGAAAGACCCATAGATGGTGTCAGTAGCAACATAACATTTCTACTGCAGAAATAAAAGATGACACTGTATTTCCTATCTCCTTCTGCGACAACTTATACTTTGAAAAATCTGTTTTGAAAGAACAAAGGATGCTCTGCAACAGTGGGGAAGATGGCACTGCGGGCCTGTAAAAATCACTAAAATTCTTCTGCCTCTCTTTCAGCTCATTCTGCCAAAGGCCGTTCCTGCTCAGCCCAACTCCACACAATAGACTTTACCATACATAGAATGAAATGCTAGATCCAACCAATTGTTTTTCTATGAACACAAAACATTTGATACAGAAATTATGTTTTCTTTCTGTGATCACGCAGTCAAAGAGAAATGAGCTCAGGATCCTTCTGCTGACTAGAGTCATTTAAAGCCTTGAGTCATTCTCTGAATGTGCAAACAGGGTGACTGAGTTCAAGACTGTTACTTCAGGAACATTTGATAAGCTGTGCCTTTCTTAACACTTGTTTCACAACTTTGATCCAACAGAAGTCCTCAACTATTTTGTGGCAATGTCTTCTTTTTAATCCGCTCATAACAGTCATTTACATACTCAAGGGTCTTGATCAAATGCTTAGTGTAAAGATAGTATGCTGTGATGGAGGCTCCTTCTTTGGAGGCTTTTAAGCAGAGGCTGGATGGCCATCTGTCGGGGGTGCTTTGAACACAATTTCCTGCTACTTGGCAGGAGGTTGGACTGGATGGCCCATGAGGTCTCTTCCAACTCTACTGTTCTATGATTCTATGATTCTATGGCCTCTGAAAGACTAACTGAAAAAAGAAGCAAGGAGAAATGTGACTCAAACCATTTCCAAGGAATTCTAATACCCAGAAATTTAACATGTTGTTGCAACAGATCATTACTATATCCTTTGATATTATATGTATTTAAGGGGGGGGGGGTTGTGCCTTCATTTGTGCCCTATCAAATAACAGAAGTATATGAAGTGAGATGAATGCTTATGATGCTAAAATCTTCATATGATGGGATAAGACATTGATGAGATTTCTTGCTAAGTATAGCTGGCACTTCTATTGAAAAACTGAAAATTGGTTTAAATTATATTAGTAAGCAATCAAATGGTTGGATCTTTCTGTCTTAGCTTTTTTATTTACAAGTCACATGAAGAAGCAATGTGCTTTCAAATCCTGCAGTTCTCAAATAGAAAATTTTCCTAAGCAATTAGATATAGAATCCTAAACTGGTTCAGAAGTAATCAAGCTTATGTTTCACTAATTAATAGACAGATTTGATCTGTCTTTCAGATTTGAGATGTCTTTCTCCATCAAGACAGTTTTCATTTATTTTTTTCCTAATAACAAAAATGTATGCCCTCTCCATTACTGTATATATCACACAGTTAAGTAAAGCTTTGATACAAACTGAAAATGTCAGTTTTGACATCTGGCCAGCTACATGTGCCAAAAAAAGGCAATGCTGATCTGAAGTAGTATACTCCATACCAGCACCACTGGAATCTGTATGGCTAGCTGCTCAACCAGCTTGGTGGGCAATGGGTGTTTGAACAGGACATACAACCAGCAGCTGGGTGGCATCTGTACAGTCCAATGGAATAGAACCGGTTAGGATCCACCATCCGTCACACCATCATTCTGGGCTCAGTTGCAACCACCAGACATAAAACTGGTGATTGTCTTCACTAGAGAGAGAAGAGGGTGAAGTAGGAATCCCACCTTCCTTTCCTTCTTTCTCTTATTGCTTCGCTACTCTGGCTAACATCACTGGATGCAATGAGTGACAACCACTGCCAATTTCATGTCTGATGATCACCACTAAGTCCAGAATGACTGGTGGAACCAGACCAGAAAGTGCAAGGAAGCTCCAGAGCATCTCACAACTCTTTTTCTGTGGGACCAGTCTGCACTAATCACCCTTATCCATTATTACAATAAAAAATTTTATTGTTTTATTGTTTTAAAGCATTTAATATTATTTGTTAACTGCCTTTTCCTTTGATCGAGTCATAACTATTTCCCCCCAAGGATGGGAGGAATGGTGATATCACTTATTTCATGAGCAGTAATCACTTCAAGGAAGTATAAATCTGTTTGAACACAATTCCTGTATATTTCCTACAGAACAAATTATTACTCATTTCTCTGGCCCTTCTTCCTTTCTCCACACCACAAAAAAGAAACAATTAGTAATGATAATCAGATACTAGAAACCTTTAAAAGGTAGGTTCACAAGTTTCATTTTAGAGCGTCAAAGTGTCCTTTGAACTGAGAAGCAGCAGGAAAATGTATCATTTTTATTAATATACTAAAAACAAGAACGAGGAAACGCTAGTACTCTAATCTAGTGCACCATCTATTGTAATGAGCACCTCAGTTTTGAGGTGCACATTAGAAAAACCTGATTTGCCAGAGAAGTAAGAAGTGGCATCTACCTTGACCAAGTATTTTTTCTCTTGTTTATTATAAAAGTTGTTTCAAGATGGTTACTTTAAAAAAAAGCCATGGTAGTTGGCATAATCTGGCACTTGCAATGTGAAATGGACCTTTTCCAAAAACAAAATAAAATAGCTGAGTGGGGAGATTCTGGGACTTGTCCCTTTTCCTTGGCCTCTCAATGGGAGACTTAAGAAAACTGACTTGGGAAGGAGGGAGGGTTTCCCTTCTTTGTGTCTCAGCTGGGAGGCAAGGAGACGTGGCTCTTCCTATCATGCCAAGCTGACTCTGGTTTGGCTGAGGGGCGTGGCTTTCCAGCTGGCCTCATTCAGAGAGTGAATGAGGCCAGCTGGGAAGCCACCACTCCTCCATCAGGTGGAGGTTGGCGAATCCATTGCCCTCAGTCTGAAGGAGGGGAACAGTCAACTTTTGGAGCGCTATTTTATTTATTTACAGTATTTATATTCCGCCCTTCTCACCCCGAAGGGGACTCAGGGCGGATCACATTATAACACACATAGGGCAAACATTCAATGCCCATAAACACATCAAACAGAGACAGAGAGAGACACGCAGAGGCAAGTTAACCTTCTTCTGAGGGGATGTTCGATTCTGGCCACAGGGGGGAGCAGCTGCTTCATCATCCACACTGACGGCACTTCCTCATACCAGGTCGTAAATTAGTTAATCTTGCCTCCCCACTTTATAAGTGGTACCTTATCTCCTACTTGATAGATGCAACTATCTTTCGGGTTGCTAGGTCAGCAACGAGCAGGGGCTATTTTTTATTTTTTAATTGACGGGTGCTCACCCCGCCACGGGCTGGCCTCGAACTCATGACCTCATGGTCAGAGTGATTTAAGGCAGCTGCTCAACAGCTGCGCCACAGCCCGGCCCCATTAAATGTAATGTGCATCTCTATTTTGGATAAGCAATTAAGCCAAAAAAAGATGTGCATTTCATTCAAGCAAATACTGTATTTTATGCTTTCTTACCACTTACCACTTTCTACAAATAAACTATTCATACTAACTTGGTGTTCATTCATTCAAAAAAAGTTCTTGTTCATTTAGCATCCTGCATTTTATACTACAACCAAACTGTAATGTTGTAAAAAAATTTCTGGGAGAGTTCTGGAATTTCAAAAAGTTCTTTGGCTTCTCAACAGCAACTTACATTTTTAATAGCATAACTGGCAAAAATTAGATAGTAACTATATTATGTCAGAAACGTAATTTCTTGAATTTCTATTTGGCATGCATCAAAGCATTTAGAAGAAGCAAAAGTGGCAACTACTCTACTACCATACAAATCTCTTCCTGCTTTCTAACTCAATGCAGCTAATCTATTTGGTATAAACAAGAAGCCCCTTTTAAAACCTTTCCTGAATGTATAAAGAGGAAAAAGAGAAAGGTGTCAATGGAAAGGTATTTCTGTTCAGCTCTGAAAAGGTTTCACAGGTCATTACATCATGCTAGATTCATTTTGTCATAAAGAAGTAGAGAAAAACTGCGAGTCATGATGCCTGAAGACAGAATGAAAATTTTGTGAAAACAGGCTCCTGCTTTCTACACGTCCCTTCTTGCATCCTCAGTAAAGGAAAACATGACCTATTTATTATTAATCTTTGGGTGGCGGGTGGCACATTAGTCATATGCTTCAGAATAAGCCTTCTAAGTTAAAAACTAAACTAGTCAGTCACAAAACCTGTTTAACTACTTTTGCTTCTTTTTACAGCATGTGTTAAGATAGCACGAGAACACCTACCGGAATAACAACAAAAGAAGCACATCAACTTAAGTTGCTAACTTGTCCTTACATAAGTAAAAAAAATTAAATTATAAAGAACCGAAGACATGGCCAAGACAGATTGGATAGATTTTTTTAAAAAACTATAAAAATCACATCACATTTCAATGGATATGGAAAAATTAGCTTTGAATTTCATTGGCAAGCAGAGCTGAACATAGTTTTCTATGCTAGGGGCTTTGTTTCTGATGTCAGCAGATTTAATTTAATTATACAAAACCTCTCATAGTACAAGAGGTGGTAGATAATACCTATTTAGAAGAGGATTTTATTCAAGATGAAACTCTTTTCTCAGTTATTACAACTCAACCAATGATTAACATAACATAGTGCTAAAATATATCACAGCACTCCTAAAAGCAGCTTGGCAGGGAACGTGGTGCTGGGGGATTACTTCCTCCTCCAGTCTCCCAACTCTGCTTCAAAGACTGGAAATTCTCCTGGGGGAAGTTTTCAGCAGCAGAGTGGGATGCAAGTCAAAGAAGGAAGGGCTGGAAAACCTGATACTACTATGAGCAATGCCTTTAGGCTTTTAAAACCCAGGCTTCTTTTCAGTTCACATATGGGAAAAACTGGAGAAATGAAGCAATCAGGAAATGAGGTAAAGAGATGAAACACAGATCTTGCTCATAGTATTATGAGTCACTGAACTGACTCCTACAAAAACATGTACATATAGTCTTTACCTTTTCAAAACATGCATACACAGAGAGAGAGAGATATGAAATGTTCTTGATTTTGGACAAAATGCATACATATTCAAAAAGTTACTAGTATTAATTAGTAGTAGTACCCCACTTTTTTCCCAAGCTTGGACACAAAGCAGCTATCAATTATTTATATGTTTTCAGTAGAAACTAAAAGAGAACTAAACTAAGTCAATTATTAAAACAATTCCATTGAAATACAATTCTAAAATAAATTAAAACTTATTGAAAGCAATTCAGCATTACCTAGCTCATTTCTCTTTTGAAGCTTGTCTGACTAAAAGTATATAGGCCTGCCAACAGAACGACAACAAGAGGGCCACTCTGGTCTTCCTGGGAAGGGGATTCTGAAGCCCAAGAACAATAATCCAAACAGGTTGTAACTAAGACAGTTATGGCCATGGTCATATCTGGTGTCTAAAGGAACAGACACAATTGGCAAAAAAAAATAAGCTTTAAATGTGCAAAGGCAATCCTGGCCACCATAGAAGTCTGAGCTTCCAGATTCAAAGCAAAGTGCAGGAGTATATCCAAAGTGCAAGCCTGTGTCTTCAAAGGGAGTTTAACACCATCTAACATTGGCTGAATCTCTATTCCCTGATTGGCCTTTCAACTGACTAGGAGCACCTCTGTCTTGTCAAGACTGTTTTTCAATTTGCTTGCCCTAATCCAGTGCATGACTGATTGTAAGTACCGGTTTAGAACCAAGACTTGGATCGGGGTAGAAAGAAGCAGTAGAGTTCAGTGTCGTTTCCATATTGATGGCACCACACCAAAAATTAAAATGACCTTCATAATAAGAATAGAAATGTTTAGCAAAGTTTCCAAATCAATACCTTACAGTCAGAATGATTGTATTTCTAAAACTGATTAGGTGAGCATAGGCCAATCAGTTCTTTAAAGCCTGCAGACCAACTTCACTAAACAGTTTAACATCACAATATCTACTCTTAAAGCAAGTAAATAAACAGAAAATGGAGTTAATTTGCACATTTGATACTACACTATCATAATTTCTGAAGATAAATCTTTATATGAAGAAAATCAATAGCAATATAAATGTAAAAGACCTGAAACTGTAAGGCAATCCAAAAATGACAGGGTGAGTATCCCTTAATTACTTGGCAGTCCCCAAGTTACAAACATCTGACTTACAAGCAGCTCATAGTTATGAACAGGGGTGAGACAACAGGAAGTGAGAGAAATATTTTCCTATGAAGGGAAATTCACTCCTGAAAGAGTTATTGTTGGGGGGGGGGGGGGGGGAGTGTCTCAACTGAAGTTCTCTCACCAATCCTTGTTTTCACAACAAGTCAATTTTTTCAAAATCTAATTATCAAAGGCATAGAAAAGGAAGTGAAATCTTCTGAGCAGCGGGACAGACAATAAAATAAACACCACAGGGGTGTTAACACTTCCCTGTGCTATCCAAAGCTTATAGATAGATAGATAGATAGATAGATAGATAGATAGATAGATAGATAGATAGATAGATAGATAGATAGGCTAGAGTTACACTTAAAATGTATCTGTTTCAACTGACATACAAATTCAGCTTAAGAACAAACCTACAGAACCTGAAGGTAATTTTAGACACAATATTTTTTAATAATTTTGTGCATAAAATAATATTTTTGTACACTGAACTATCAGAAGCTAAAGGTGTCACTATCTCTGCCCTAATATGGACATTTTTGGATTTTGAAGTACTGTACAGTCTTTTGGATTTTAGAATTCTGGATAAGGGATACTCAACATTTATCACTTACTATTAGAAGTTGACTCTCAGATAGCTTCATAAATGAAGTGCAGAGAACTCCAGTATGCATATCTTTCTATGTGCATGTTGTAGATATTGGCCTTAGGGAAAGGAATTGTCTGGCTATGGATGAACTAACTGATCAGAATATGCAAAATGCTTGTATAACTCTTGGATTACACAGATATTTTATGTACGCATTTAAGATCATGTCCTAAATCCAATGCAAGATTAGACATGCTTAAACCTATTGCAATCAAGCATGTCCAAGCATGCTTAACTCTGTATTTGATTTAGGCATATTTGTAGAAGCAGATCTAATACTTCAAACTTATTTCAGAAAACATGGAAGCCTCTTCACTGTAGCTGATACTGGTTTGCTGCTTAATAACAGGAGTATATTGGGGGTTTTAATTACCCTTTTATCCCAGATGAAGGGTGGAATACAAAGGTTATAAACAAATACACAACAAAATAAAGCATATGAATGCAAATGATATTTAGTGGCTCTGTAAAGTATTCCCAATGAATGAATACATTACAGTTGTATTTTATGAAGTTCAGCATTTTGTTCCAATAATAGCTCACCAGATGCCTCTGAGAAGACCATAAGCAAAGCATGAATGAAATAGCATTCGTCCATTTCTGTTCCCCAGCAACCAGTACTGAGATACATACTGTCGCTGCTAAATGCTAGCAGCTGGAGCAATATGTAAGTCCTTAGAGTCAAAAAATAGGAAGAATTTACTTAGAAAAATACAATATTTTGAATTGTTATCTTAGAACACATTTATTCCTTGCTCAAATATTGACTTAGCATTAAATTATATTTTAAATTTTTATTCATTTATATCTGTCCTTTCTTTTAATAATGAGTCTCAAGGCATAATAATAATAATAATAATAATAATAATAATAATAATAATAATAATAATAACCACGACAACAGCAACAACAACAACAATAGCAGTAACAACTACTACTGCTACTTTATTTATATCCCGCTACCATCTCCCAAAAAGGGACTCAGGGCAGCTTACATGGCAAAAAAAGTGCAGTAACATATTTAAGACAGTGCAAATTAAAAACAATGCACTCCAGGACACAGCTGAATCCAGAAGTTAACCAAACTGTGAGCCTGTGTTTTCAGAGTCAGTGCCCATCTTAACACAGGCTGAATGCCTTTTCCCAGATCTGTCTTTCAACTGACCAGGATCACCTGTGTCTCGTCTGAATTAATTTCCAATTTGTTTGCCCAATACAGCTGCCAATCACCAGTTTACTTTCATGCATCTGGAACAACTCCCGGAACAATTTGGACTACAAGTGCCTTCGGGGTGATTTAATGCTATATGCATTAAAGTAAGAAGATAACTACACAAGATTTCAGGAAAAAGGGAACCATCCTAAAACAAACTACAAATAAATACGGTAAACAGTCAGTTCTTTCTGAACGCATTTCTGTGTTACATGGTTTCTTAATGTACTGGATGATGCTTCTTGAAATGCCTGCCCCCTGTCCCTGCAGCCCTCTCCTGGTGCTAAAAACATTCTCTGGAGAAACCTCTAGCCTTCTGGAGCATGCTTGGGAAATGCTCTGAGACTACAAAAAGGTAGAGAAAGTTCACCCTCCCAGCATGCCCGATTCCACTTTTACATGAATTGATGTCTAAAAGTGAATACTGTACAGCCTTGTTGCCAAGATTTCTCAGTATACGTGAGAAGCAACCTGCCAGGTATCAAAACACATTTCTTTTTATATCACTAACAGAAGAATATTTAAGCTGCCCAGGTCCACTACAAATTTCTCATAGATGGAAGTAATGCCCCCCCTTTCACAATTTTTTTAAACCTGAGATATCTTACTAGCACTTTCTCAGGGAGCACTTTCCCATTCTCTCACATTTTCTCATCTCACGATTCTTATAATCATTGCTTTAATGGTTTTCCTACCTTGAGAATCTTAGCAGCAATGCTTATGAGCAGGGGTCCCCAAACTAAGGCCCGGGGGCCAGATGTGGCCCTCCAAGGTCATTTACCTGGCCCCCACCCTCATTTATAATATAATATTTTTATATCAGTTTTAATAATATAATATATTGTATATACATATGATCTTGATAATAATATTATCATTTTATACAATATAATACTAATAATAATACCATATAATAATATTAATTATATGTTATATATTACATATAATGTTACATATAGTGGTATAGTTCAATATAGTAATATATAATGCTAATATTGTGCTATGCTAATAATATAATATATTGTATGTACATAGAGCTGCTCTGAGTTCCCTTCAGGGTGAGAAGGGTGGGATATAAATGTAGTAAATAAATGTAGTAAATGAATAAATAAATAATTTTGGACTTCGGCTTGCCCAAAGTCTGAAATGACTTGAAGACACACAACAACAATAATCCTAATTAACCTGACTATCTCATTGGCCAGAAGCAGGCCCACACTTCCTATTGAAATCCTGACAGGTTTATGTTGGTTAAATTTATTTTCATTTTTAAATATTGTATTGGTCTTTCATTGTTATTGTTATTGTTTTGCACTACAAATAAGTTATATGCAGTGTGCATAGGAATTTGTTCGGGTTTTTTTTTCAAATGATAATTCGGCCCCTCAACAGTCTGAAGGATCGTGGACTGGCCCTCTGCTTTAAAAGTTTGAGGACCCCTGCTTATGAGAGTTCACTCCTAAGAGAGCCCACTCTTATTTTCCACCTGAATTTTACCTGCCAAAGTCTGTAATATTCCCAAAATAAAAATACTACAGGACAAGATCTCAGGCACACCTGTACAAATTCCCTGTCTTTCTATCTTAACATCAGGGCTTTAGCCCTCTTACATTTTCCTACTTTTTTCCTGCCTCACTAATCTTAGCAGTCCTTCAAAAACATGGTCAAATATTTTTTCACAAAAACAAAAGCACTGACTTTCTTATTTTACAGCCCTTTAAAAGATTTTCCAATAAGTTATAGTAGACCCCCTTTCCTAATACTAGGGAGATCATCTTTGGAATTTGTCTTGAAAGGAGGCACTACAACTTGGATAACAATAAGGAAAAACACTGCATCAAGTTTTGAGCAATCTAGAACAATGTCCCAATATTACCACAGTCAGATTATCACACATAACCACTCTTGTTAATATAGATCTGGCTATCTGCAAACTTTCAGTAGACATACTAAAATTCTCCCATGCATAGAGTAAGAGCATCTTATCACATAGCTAGGGGGAAATTGGTGCCTCAAATGAAAGTTCCAAAGCAATTAGCTCTTTGAAATTGTGTATCTCCCCTTTCTTTTTATAGACAGTGTTCCCAGTTTATTACAGAATTCACATATAATGCTACAACCTTTAGGGTCGCCTTCTACCACATGCATGCTCTGGTCAAAGCATAACTCTGGTAAGAAGGTTTGCCTTGTGGGAGGCCCTACCTATCCAATTAGATCCCTTAGTGCTCAACACACTGTGGTGACGTTCAGACAGTGATAAGGAAGGACATGTGTTGCATACCTCTGTTTCTTTGCATGGTCTTGCCTTGCACACTTTATTACACATTTAAATAATTGTTATGCTAATTTTAATAAAGACTAAAAATATAAAATAATTTCCCGCCTATTTCAAATACATGAATCCTGGACTGCGTCCTCCGTTCTTACCACTCTCTTCATCTCTAGCTTATGCACAGACACTGTAGCTTATTTAAACCATCCTGTCTATTACATCTCAACTTAGAACCTGTGATTTATTTAACCCAGCCAGGATAGGAATCTAGGATCTGATTCTGATGAGCATAGAAACACCAGATAAATAATTAATTGAGGCAAACCTCATCTCACCCACAGCTGTGAGACAGCAGTGTAAAACATTCAAACATTTCCTTCTGATTTAATTGTTCTTTAGGAAAGAAACAGATCTCTGTCTGGATTCATCAACCATACAGTCTTTGAGACTATGCCATGGAGACTGCATATGGTGCTTTCTTGTTTAGTATCAAGATACTGCCCTGAAGCTGATCTATGAGTCCAGGGTTTCTTTTAACATTTTATTTTTGCTGCTTCATAGCTCAAGGATCTGAAAACGTAAATAGTCTGTACAATGTTGAGAAAGAGTTTTTTTTCTCCCTGTGAACACTGGGAAATCTAAGGCTCTGAACCTTCAAAAAGGAAGAAAGCTCACAGGCAGTGTAGATGGGAATGCAAGAAAGCAATGAAAGAGAAACTGAGGCTAACAAAAAAAGGAATGAGCATATTTTAATCAATTTTTTCAACAGCATTTTAGCAAATGGGATATTATACTAAATTATTTAAGGACAAATATTACAATGGAACACAATGAAGAGACCTTAAAACAAGTTATTAATGGCTTGCATAGTTCAACCTTTATGTTTCCAAGCAGCACAGTTCCATTCAGGGGAGGAAAACCATAAGCCTCTGACTTCCACAATGAAACAGGTTTTCATGTAGATAGCATAAATTTGTGATTACTAAGCATGCACCATGACAATACTTTTCTGTGATGGTAGGACTGTGTGCTTTTGGGAGGCGGGTCAGACAAGTTTTTACTGAGGAGCAGATCAAATGTGCCAAACAACTACTGGACAGTACCAAAGGGGAAGGAGACACTTTTTATCATGAAAACCCTATGATGGTACAATCAAAATGAAACAAGAGGTAGTGCCAAGTCACAATTCTGTCAACGATCTATTGGGAAAGAACACAGGACTACTACAAGTAGCATAGTAGTTAATGGAATAAAGGACATGCTAATCAAATTTGCAAGATGACACCAAACTATGAGATGCAGCTAATATCCCAGAATACAGGATCAGAGTTCAAAATAACACTACCAAATTAAAGAGCTGAGCCAACACTAACAAAATGTATTTCAACAGGGAGAAATGAAAGGTACTACACAATGAAGCAGAAAAAAAATAAAAAGTACTACTATAGGATGAGTGACACCTGGCTTGACAATAGTACATATGACAGGGATCTAAGAGTCTTAGATCACATTGGATGCAAGTCAACAGTATGATGTAGTAGCTAAAAAAGTCTTTGCAATTCTAGGCTGCATCAGTAGAAGTAAAACCTTCTCTCATCTTTCAATGATTCACTCAACAGATCTAAATTATAATCATATACTGAACTTTTGATTGGACTGGGTGGCCCTTGTTGTCATATACAACATCATAACACTATGATTCCTCTAATGATGCAAATAGACTCAACCTGAAAGGATGTTCAGCTCTCAACATATTTAGAGGTGAAACAAAAGTCCAAAGCTGCACAACGCATATTATAGCAGTGGTTCTCAACCTGGGGTTCCCAAATGTTTTTGGCCTTCAGCTCCTAGAAATCCTAACAGCTGATAAACCGGCTGGGATTTCTGGAAGTTGTAGGCCAAAAACATCTGGAGATGCCAGGTTGAGAACCACTGTATTATAGGAATAAAGAATGAGAGAACCATGAATCAGGGCAAGCTAGACATTGTAAAACAACGATATTGTTGTTTAGTGAGCTAAAATGGATAGGAATAGGACATTTTCAGTTTGATAAATGCATAGTATTTTTCTCAAAAACAAAAAATCTAAGAAGAAATTGGATGGCATTAATATTAAGGAGAGATATCACAAAGAATTTCAGAAGAAAATCACCCTATGCTTTAAAAATTACAGAAAATCTTTGTGTAGATTATATAAAACAGCAGATTATTTTTAAAGAAATTGTTATACTGCAACATTTGCTTATTCTTATGTATAAACCTGTATGCAGGATGAGCAGCTTATCTTTCACATTGAGCACATCATACATAAAGTTGGATTAGACTCTGAGGAAGGAGATGTGAAAATTGGAAGAAGGAACCTCAACAGGACATGCAGACAATACTATGTCACTAGGAAAAAAACAGCAAAGACTTTGAATGTCTTTTGAATAAAGTCAAGAAAGAGCCAAGTCAGTTGAACATAAGAAAACAAGAATGACCACAGATGATTTACAGAACTCCTTTCGTATGAAGAAAGATGACTTCTGTTAAAGGAAATAGATTCTAAAGTATGTAAGTTTTATTTAATAAGACTACACAAATTGGCAAACACTCCACAGCTTTTATTAGTGATTATCTTCCAATCAAAGCAATGAAGCCAGATAACTTGCACACAGCTAAATTCTGCTTGCACTGGAGCAAGGGGAGAGGCCAACTAACTGCCCTGATTCAGCTTTTCCCCACAGGCCTGAGTGTCATACTTTGCTCTGTTCCGCATGGGCAGGTCTGGATCCCAGCCACCGCATATTTATGCAATAGATTTCTCCACCTATTTAGCAGGCATGAAGGAAAACAAATCAACTGAGCAAATGAACAAAAAGTGGAAAGTCATAACTATAAATCTTACAAATACATTCCAATCAGAAATTAGAGGTACTGCCACTATCTGACTGGTATAAGATAATATGAACTATAGCTCTTACTTGACAGTTGAATGTCTTTTTAAGGAAGTATTAGAAAAGATGCAAACAGGTTTGTTATTACAGTTGGCCCTGTATCCATGGATTCAACCATTCATGACTTGAAAATATTCAAAACAAAATTTGCACAAAGCAATCCCTGATTTTGCCATTTTATATAAGGGGTACCGTTTTATTGTGCCATTGCATATAATCCAAGAGTCGTAGAACCAAACCCTAGCGAAAATCAAGGGTTTATTGTATATAGTGGGTAATTCAAATATATTTAAGTGCATTTGTAATGTATTCTATTTATTTCCAGATAATTATCACCCACCTGTATTTTTCCTATGGCAATTTTATTTTGTACTTCAGAGATCCATCAATTACCCCACATAATGGACCTGTGATAAAGCTGAGATATGTTTTCCCCATTATAACTCTTTCAGGAGTGAATTTTTCTTTCAAGGGGTAGATTTCTTTCACTTCCTTTTATCTCGCCCCTGTTTTTGACTATGAGTTGTTTGTACATTGGATGTTTGTAACTTGGGGACTGCCTATATTTGCTTTTATTTGAATTAGTGTCAAAACTGATAAATGTTAACAGCTGACATTACTAACAAGGGCCAGGAATATGTCCTTACACTGAGTTATACAACTTGTCAATTTAATTCAGTAAAGTTTAGCAGGGTCATTAGTTGGATGGGAGACTAGAATGGGAGACTGCCAAGAAATACCAGGTGCTGTAGGCCATATCTCAGATGAAGGAACAGGCAAATCCAACTCTGAGTATTGCCAAATAAAATTTTATGAGATTGCCATAAGTAGACAGACAACTTGAAGCACATACATTACACTGACTAGTACAGAAGCTTTCTGTTCTCTGGTTGTTTCCCAAAAGAATCCTTGACAGATTTATCTGGAGATGCCAGAGATGGAAACTGGAATCTTTTCATACAAACCATACAATGAAATTCTGAGGCAGAGGCTCGTGGCTCCTAACACACATTACCCAAAGAACTACATAATTAGTTCTCTCAAATTATACATATCCACTTAAGGAAAAAGCAAATTTACTTTTAAGTTTAGAATCACTAAAGTTCAGTTCAACTTTTAATTTTCAGAATATTATATTGCTGAAAAATGTCAGTACGCCTTCATGTTCTCTTTTAGTACTGATATCAGATATAATACAATAGAGTCTCGCTTATCCAACATAAACGGGCCAGCAGAATGTTGGATAAGCGAATATGTTGGATAATAAGGAGAGATTAAGGAAAAGCCTATTAAACATTAAATTAGGTTATGATTTTACAAATTAAGCACCAAAACATTGTTATACAACAAATTTGACAGAAAAAGTAGTTCAATACACAGTAATGCTATGTAGTAATTACTGTATTTACGAATTTAGCACCAAAATATCACATTGTATTGAGAACATTGACTACAAAAATGCATTGGATAATCCAGAACGTTGGATAAGCAAGTGTTGGATAAGTGAGACTCTACTGTACTCTATACACCCAAACTCCAATTGGGAGAACAGAGAAGATATTCAGATTAATTTGAGAGTCCCACAGTCACCTTCTCACAAACAAGTTCATCCCATTTTCTAATGTCTCTAACTACAGTCTAGCAAAGTGTTCACATCCTTGCTTAATATGGTTAAAGTTGGTCAGGATTGCCTTAAATCCACAGTGTACGTTAGGTTTGCAAAGCATAGTTTCAGGCAATTCAAGTAAGTCTATTGCCTTTAGACATAATATTGAGCTGTGATTAAATAAAACAACAAAAGGGATGTGATTTAAACATAATTATTATCACATGTACTTTAGACCTCAGAAAGGGAAGTGTGTGATACTTGGCTTCCCATTTTGACCTCTGTATTTACTGTGATTGATATGTTGTTAGCCACTTATCCAGTAACATTTCATTCTAGGAAAGCGAGTTCCATCTGTTACTCAAGCTGCTTTAAATCACACAGATATATGGGGGTGAATAAGATGACAACACTTCATTTCCCTTTTTGCTGTTGCTGCTTGCTGCTTGCAGTCTTGCTTTATTCCAAAATACATAGAACAAATGGCAAATGGGAATTCTGGCCTAAATCAAACACGACACTGGATTTCCAGGTTTATGGAACTTCATTTCTCTTTCACACACCCAAACCACCTTGGACTTAGAATCATAGATTTGGAAGAGACCTCATGGGCCATTCAGTCCAGCCTCCTGCCAAGAAGCAGGAAATCGCATTCAAAGCATCCCCGACAGATGGTCATCCAGCCTCTGCTTAAAAGCCCCCAAAGAAGGAGCCTCAACCACACTCCTTTGCAGAGAGTTCCACTGCCGAACAGCTCTCACAGTGAGGAAGTTCTTCCTGATGTTCAGGTGAAATCTCCTTTCCTGTAGTTTAAAGCCATTGTTCCGCGTCCTAGTCTCCAGGGCACCAGAAAATAAGCTAGCTCCCTCCTCCCTATGACTTCCCCTCACATATTTATACATGGCTAACATGTCTCTTCTCAGCCTTCTCTTCTGCTGGCTAAACATGCCCAACTCTTTAAGCCGCTCCTCATAGGGCTTGTTCTCCAGACTCTTGATCATTTTAGTCGCCCTCCTCTGGACACATTCCAGCTTGTCAACATCTCCCTTCAATTGCGGTGCCCAGAATTGGACACAGTATTCCAGGTATGGTCTGACCAAGGCAGAATAGAGGGATAGCATGACTTCCCTGGATCTAGACACTATATTCCTATTGATGCTGGCCAAAATCCCATTGGCTTTTTTAGCTGCCACAGACTTGCCCAAAACCCAGTTTCAGAAAATTGCCAGATCTCTAGAATAGCTTTTGGGATTATATGAACAGCTATGCCATAAACAGGGAGAAATTATCCACTTTTTCTACTGGATTTAGTTTATTTGCCAGCAGAACTGAAATACTGGATTTTCTCCTTTGTCACTTAAAATTCTTAAGGAAGAACAAGGCATAATTAACACTACTTCTTCAGATATATACAAAAAGTTGAATGTCCCAAATTTAGCAGTCATAGAGAAAGCACAGTAACATGAACTTGTGGTAGGGATTTCATGTTTTATTTATCTAAAATAGAGAACTGTGAAGTGTTTAAATAAAGCATGCATTAACAAAAAATATAATACAGTATTGAGAAACTGTGAACTGAAGTACTTTAGGGAAGGTTTACAAACCCATAGGTATTTCTGAATAATTCTTAGTAAGAAAAACTACTAAAAAATCGAAGTCAAGTGCTGAGGTCAGAATGAGTACAGGCAACAAGTTGTTTCTAATAGGTAAATCATCCTTTACATTAAACTAAATAAAGGCAAAAGAAAAGGTTTTTCAAGAAAGTGTTGTGTTACTTATATAGAATATCTTCATTTATTTCTATCAACATAAAATACTGTGGTGTTATATACGATCTTACCGGGTTTTTTTGCATCTGAAATAAGTGAGAGGCTCTAGTTCTAGAAGACAACCTCAATTTTATAAACACGAAGCAAAACTCACTGACTAGAACAAGCCATTACAATTGTTTTTAAAATGATAAACATCTCTAACATTATCAAGACTACTCAGTAAAACCGATGTCACAGACTCAATAAGCAAATATGCAGAACTGCCACAATAATTTCAGTTTATGAGCTTCTAACCAATACCTTGCTATAGAAAAATGTACTTTCGATTTATTTTTACCTAATAAGGGAAAAAACACACCTTGGGGGTAAGAAAATTCAGAAATAAAAGCTGCTTGACTGCCCCATTTTGTGGGTTTTCCACAGTACCTGGATTCAAATTTTAACTTTGTTATTAAAGTGGTTTTTTTTCTGAAAATGCTAAAAAGTATAGTGATTATGATCTTAGACAAATACTGAAACTTTCCTCCCACTGCCACATTTAAGGTAGTCATAAGCCCACACACTAATAGCCTCCAGAGAGTTAAAAGTAGCATGAAACCTGAAACAAAGAAGCAGGAAGTACCGGAGCAGTATTTACCTGCTTACAAACTATGAAGCCACTGTATTTGTATAAGAACTGTTTATTCCATGGTTTAAAACCTTAGTGAAAAGACAGACAAGTAAGTACAAAAGCTTCATGAGATCAGTTTTACCTTTGTGTTCGGCGGAGCCTGTTTCCACTTCTCAAATGAGGCAATGTAAAGTTTGAGAAGCCAGTCCAAAAATGTGGATCAGACATATCCATATTCTTCCCTTAAAACACACTAAACAAAAAGGTGGTGATCCCCCTTGAATTCTCTTTCTCTCCACTGAATACATAAACATGAACTCCACTCAGTGCAGTTTTACAGCACAGCAAGGCAACTGGGTTCTCTAGGCTTCCTTAGTAGTAAACAACTTCTATCTTTTCAAAGATTTTCTTTTTAAATCCTTACTCTTTCCACCCACCCACCCACTCCTACTTCCAGCTCTCTGATGTGTGTGCTGCCAGGCTTTAAATAAAAATTACAATAGCGTTCAGCCTCCCGTTCAGCTTGCTGCAAACCCTGTCCCTGGACGTGTGATTCAACCAAAGGTACTTTGTCATCTGTTTGGATGATACCATTCAGAGTCAGCAGATGGGGGAGCTTGCACTTTTTATTTCCTTGTATAGTTCTCTTGGTTACTACAATTTCTACATGGGTTTCTATTTTAGAAGTATAATTCAGTGAATTACATTCTGTTTTTCATCTTTGGGTTACAAGAAACAAGAAGATCAAACCATTGTACCCCTAAGCAACTTTGGAAATGAGCTAATCTTTCAGAGACTTTTCCAAGACTTCAACCTATCCCTGTCGAGCTCATCTTACTGAACACTAAGAGACTGAGAATGAAAATGGGTTTTCTTTACCACTGGAGGAAAATAGCACTACCTTCTTTAAACTTTCCACTGCATAGATACATTTATTACACAATGCTAGGAGTTGCTGCTATTTTAAAAGGAGAGGGTTTGAATAACAGAACTGAAATAAAGCTTGCATGAGTGGCAGGAACTCACAAACAAGAATACCTTTCTCCATAGTCAAAACATTTCACTGATGCCAATTTTCTGTAATCATGAGCCACATTTAAAACTGAAACACCCTCCATTGTATATCTAGCCAGTAGTTGTATGGAATTGCTACTCTAGTGGCCAGAAGTTTTGGAAGGAAACACAGTACTGGACTCTGTGCATGCTTTAAAAACTTAATAGAAAATAGCACTTAGGAAAGTTATTGTCAATTCCCTTTATAATGCTAAGTTTCTGACTTGCACTGCCAAGTCTATAAACATAAATGGGCAGAGATAATGTGTCCTGTGGGGTGTGTTGAGTGGATCATGAGTGGGAGAACACTGCTCTGACAAGTAGAGCTCATCACCATTCCAACTTCTTTTAAAAAGTCAGATTTCAGGGTGGGGCAAGAGAAACTATTTAATGACTACAGCTACACACCCCATACTTTCTTCCACATTGAAACACCTTGATACCTCACGTACACAGCAGTCCCAATATAAATACAGCTTTATTTTCATCTTGTCCGTCCTTACACACTTTTTAACCACATTTAATATGATGTGCGACAGGAAGTTGCTGCTAAGAGAAATAAGGTTGAACACTGTGAAAGCCATCCATTGCATGGCTATCAGCCTCTTCCCAGTAGTCTCAAATCAAGGAAAACTACCACTCCTCTTACTGTTCCTCCAGTAACAGCAAGGGTGTCCCTCTGGGCAGCTAAACCAGGCAATCCCAACTGATGTCCCCCCATGAGGGTCTGCCTCCAGGGGCAAACCCAGAATGAGCAACTTGGAAATCCCTAAACAGACTCAGAAGCGGAGTGGGCAGATCAAAAGGCAACCTGGCAAGATGGCACTACCTGGAGGAATCCTCCACCTTGTGGCACTGTGGAGCTGAACAAACAACTCCTCATATGTATGCTTGCCCAGAATGCCCTGCCTCATGAACGGAGGAGGAGTTGTTTAAAGCTACAGACGAATGTAGTTGCTGCTGCCCGCTTTTGGTCTAAAACTACTTAGCTGCTTGTGGTCCCTTTATTTTATCAGTTTTAAACTTATTTATTATGCAATGCTTTTGACATTAAATAAATGAATAATCACATTTGGGCTGAACAGGCCATTTTTGACTACTGTATTTCTCCAATTCTAATGTGCACTTTTTCCAATATAAACATCTCTAAAAATGGGTGCATCTTAGAATTGCAGCAATAGCTTATACGTTTTTGCTGGTGGTGGTGTACTGAAATTAGGGTGCAATCAACAGGATCTTACAATTGAAGAAATACGGTCCTGCACTTACTTTAGCATTTATTCATGGTCTGTCTCTTTTCTCCAGGTTTCCGTTCTCGCAATACTACTGTCTTCACATTAACTATATTGAATTTGTAAAGAGCTTTTAAAGTGTAATTCTGAAAACAATGAGTTGCATTGTATGCAGATGTCATTACATCACGTATATAAATCCATAAACATGTATCTCTCGCACCTCAACCCAAGTGTGTAAAACCAATAATTTGTTTTCTATTTCCCCCACAATATCCTATCCAATATGCTATTTTTATTATATGTAAGACATTTATTTGATGTGTACTACTTTGAGTCTCCCCAGGGGTGAGAAAAGCGGTATATAAATACAATAAATAAATAAATAGAAGGGAAATCTCCAACCTATAGACTTATTCAAAACACTAGAAATCCCACTCCCTCCTGCCAAGCCTTCTCCCAATAACCATCCTCCTAGGTGATTATTGACTAGAGAAAGAACAACACAGAGATCTGTATCACTGTATGCTTTCAACTTCATTGTCATAAATGTGTTCATCATTCCATAGGCAAGATATATTCTGGTTCTTTTGAAAAGTGGAAATCTTTCATTCCCTGTAGGCCTAGTTGTCACAAACAACAGTTAATCAGTTAACTTCCATTTGGATAGTATCATTTCAAATAATGGGTGAGAATTCACATTTTTGATGGTATGAACACCTTGCAAATATGTTTGAAGACACATTTCCATATGGATACTGGCAAATGCAGATTCCATTTTTTTTCACTTTTTATCTTTTATTTATTGTTTGTATTACAATTTCATGTTTCAATTTGGTCACATTGCTTCAAGTTTCCACACTTGCCTTTTTCCCAAATGTAGAGCCAATTAGGAGGTGGAAATTGGGGTTTTGTACTCCACACCAGGGAGCCCCCGATGGCACAGCATGTTAAACCACTGAGCTGCTGACCGAAAGGTTGGCGGTTCGAATCCAGGGAGCAGGGTGAGCTCCCGCTGTTAGCCCCAGCTTCTGCCAACCTAGCAGTTTGAAAACATGTAAATGGTGCTGCTATGTCGGGAAGGTAACATGGCCACATAACCTTGGAGAGGTCTATGGACAGTGACAGGTCTTTGGCTTAGAAATGGAGATGAGCACCAACCTGGAGAGTTGGACACAACTAGGCTTAATGTCAGGGGAAACTTTACCTTTAAATTTTACCCCACACCAATTAGATTAGTGTTTGGCAGAAATATTCTAATCCTGGAGTAAGGAGATGAAAATGACTAATACAGGATGGCCAACAGGGAATATGTACCAGGATTTCTCATGGATATATTAAATTTCAGATAATAAGGAATTGTACTGCATGATGGACTTCTGATAGAAGCATACCATGGAGCACTGCTAGAGGGCCTAAGTAATGCCTAGAGGGGACACTTCCCTAGCCATTGCTATTTCCTTCAGCATGACTCTATAGTCAACTCTGAGCACAAGTACACCATACACAGAATTCCTTAGAGGACATAAAAAACCTAGAGATGATATATTTTGTCAGATGTGGTTAACTGTAACCATCAATATAGATGCTGTATTTCAAGAGTTGCTATAGTTGGGGCCGGGCTGTGGCGCAGGCTGGTAAACAGCTGCTGCAATAAATCACTCTGACCATGAGGTCATGAGTTCGAGGCCAGCCCGTGGCAGGGTGAGCACCCGTCAATTAAAAATAAAATATAGCCCCTGCTCGTTGCTGACCTAGCAACCCGAAAGATAGTTGCATCTATCAAGTAGGAATTAAGGTACCACTTATAAAAGTGGGGAGGCAAGCTTAACTAATTTACAACGTTGGAATGAGGAAGTGAGGAAGTGCCATCAGAGTGGATGATGAAGCAGCTGCTCCCCCCTGTGGCCAGAATCAAACATCCCCTCAGGAGAAGGTTAAATTGCCTCTGCGTCTGTCTGTCTGTCGTCTCTGTCTCGGTTCAATGTGTTTATGGGCACTGAATGTTTGCTCTATATGTACATAATGTGATCCGCCCTGATTGCCCTTCGGAGTGAGAAGGGCGGAATATAAATACTGTAAATAAATATAAATACTGTAAATAATAGTTGAGAATGCTGCCGACTGGTGACAGGATGTGTTTCCAAAAGAGAAAGTGAGCGTACACTTAAATACGGTAGGAATTTGGAACTGGTAGAGGGCATAGACTGGCAATCCCTTTACTATAGCAGAGGGAAATATGACAGGCTGTGTTGGTTGCTCCTAAACTGAGATGGTCAAGAATTTGTAACAGTAAAAGTCAGCATTCAAATCAAATAAGTGAACCACTGTGAAGGTGTCTATGTCCAAAATCTGATTTGTTCTGATAATGCATTAGGTATCCCTAGGTTAATTAAATATATGACTTCCCAAGCATTGCTCCTTTAACAGACAATTTAGTCAGAGAGGCAGCAATAAGATGAAAGAAAAACAATAGGTTCCTATAGCACAAAAAAGAAGAGCTATCAAACATGTTTTAGCAAACCTTTTAATCAAAATTAACAATGATCACATAAAAACAGAAACAACTAGAAAGGTAAGCCTTGCATAAGTAGAAACACAGTTTGGACCTTACTGAAACTACTTGAAAGCTTCTTACAAAATACATCTCCTGATGAAGTATATTTATCTGATTCTTCTATTTTGCTGTTCACACATGCACAGTGGGGATTCTAGAATTAGCTGCTGTTTACCTTTCCTTTTTTAGATATATGCAGAAATCCCCCTTGATGGATTGTCACCTTGTCATGGTAAGAAGGCTTGCGTGTTCCAATGAACAAGCAGGCGTAACCACTGGGGTCATGTACTCCCGGGAGGGGCTGCTTGGGAGGATCCAGACCAAGTACAATCTGAAGATCCAAAGACCTCAACAGTGCAGCAGGCGGAAGATAACACGGTACATATTACAATGGCTGTGAAGACGGAAGCAACATATGAGAAATCACTGTTGTCGTGTTAACCATGCCACTGGTTAGGAACTTTATTCTATGAAGACTGTGTGTTGATCAGACATGCACTGACCTCCACACATTAAAAAACTCATGCACAGGTGTCTTCCAAGACAAATAAAACAAAAACAAAAGTCCCATCGTGATCAGCGAATGGTGACTGGGCAGGACTGTGAAATCTGGAAGCATCTAGTCACAGACTGGCACATGGGTGGTAGATATGAATTTAGTCATTCTTCCTCAAAGTCCAAGTCAGTTGAATAATCCAACAGCTGTATCCATGACTGAGTAGCCCTTTTTAGGATCCACTCTGTTCACCCCAAGAGGCTAGAAAAGGTGCCCTAAATATGGTCTGACTCTCTTATTATTGACTGGATTGCTGTGTCCACAGGGGTCACCAACTTGTGGCCAAAAAAAGAAAGATGAACTTTGAAAAATTGAAAGTACAGACATTGTTGGACAACACAAGACAGCGAATGTCCTGAACACTGGACAGCTATTATTGCAAAGGAGCTGAGGTGCTTTAACACTGACACAGCAGCACTTCAAGAGACCTGGAGAGCAGAAGAGGGACAGCTGAGAAAAGACAAAGGAGGCTACACCTTCTCCTGGAAGGGACTACCTGAAGAACAAAGAATACAACAAGTCAGCTTTCCTATCAGAAATGACCTGGTGAATCACTTGTCCGAAGCACCCATCGACATTAACAAACAACTCTTAACCCTTCGAATTAACCTTGCCAAAAACCATCAGGCAACCATCATAAGTGCCTAAGCATCAACACTAGATGTTGATGAAAATATCAAGGAAAATGTTTAGTCAGCTGGACAACATTCTATCAGAGATACCTAAGGAGGACAGAATCATCCTCCTGGGGGAGTTTAACACAAGAGTCAGACAAGACTTCAACCTGTTGCCAGGGACCATAGGAAAAAATGGGGTTGGAAGCAGCAAGCAGAATGGCATCCTGCTTCTCACCAAATGTGCAGAACACAATCTTGTCATCACTAACACAACTCCATCATCGCAGCCTGTGAAGAAACTAAGACACATCAAGACTTATTTGATGAAAACGATAAAGAGATCCAACAGTTAATTGATAAGAAAAGGAAAGCTTTTCAAACATGGCAGAGAGACACCAACTGTGCTGCTAAGAAAAAGTTCTATGCTAGTGCAAAAGCTGAGGTCAAAGAAGGACCAGAGAACTCAAGAATATCTGGTGGACAAAAAGGCTCAAGAAACCCAACACCTTGCTGATGTCCATGAAGCATGGGGATTTTTAATACCACAAAGGTAATCTATGGACCAAGAAATCATGGCATATACCCCCTATGCTCATCAGATGGAACCAAACTTCTGAAGGATAAAATATCAATTGCACTATACTGGAAAGATCACTACCAAAACCTCTTACCTGCAGTTCCAACGTGGCAAAAGAAGTTATTTCACAAATCCTGCAACAACAAAACAGGGATGGTCTTGCAACACCACCTAGTTTGGAGGAAGTCAGCAAAGCCATCAGCCTACCGAAAAGCAACCATCAGCAGACCTAATGGGATCCCTGCTGAAATCTTTAAAGATAGTGGACGGACCTGAGCTGACACAACAACTCCACCAGTTCATTGAAAAAGTGTGGTCAACCGAGAAAATCCCAGCAAACTCCATAAAGGGGAAAGAACAGAATGTGGAAACTATCGAGGTATCTCTCTTTTAACATCCGCTGGGAAAATGCTCGCAAGAATCCTTGCAAACTGCCTTCTACCTGTTTCAGAAGACACCCTCCCAAAAGCCCAGAATGGTTCCGCCCCTCCAGAGGAAGAGTAGATATGATCTTCACTGCATGACAGCTCTAAGAAAAATGCAGGGAACAAAACCAACCTCTGTACATGGCATTCATTGACCTCACAGAGGCATTCGACACAGTAAACTACAGTGCTATCTGGACCATCCTCGGATGCCCTGACAAACTTGTGAACATCCTGAGGCTCCTCCAGTATGATATGACGGCAACAGTCTTGAACAGCAGTGGCTCCCAAAATAACCCATTTAAGCTGGAACCTGGTATCAAACAGGGATGCGTTATTTCCCTAACCTTATTATGCATCTTCATCACTATGATACTGAACCTTGTTGATGGGAAGCTTCCCACCGACATGAAATCATATATCAGGCATATGCAAGCTATTTAACCTCAACAGACTGAAAGCCAAAACCAAGGTCACAACAATGTCTGTTATAGAACTCTAATATGCTGATGATAATGTGGTCTGTGTGCATTCAGAAGACCTACAAGCCACTCTAAACACCTTTGCAGAAGCATACAAAAAGCTTGGCTTCTCACTGAACATTGAGAAAACCAAAGTGCTCTTTCAACAGGCACCAGCCAATCCCTCTGCAATGCCAGAAATACAGTTTAATGGTATGACCATTTATGCTACCTTGGCAGCCACCTCTCCACAAAAATCAACATCGACACTGAAATACAACAGTAGGTGCAGCATTTTTTCAAATGAAGCAGAGAGTGTTTGTGGATCGGGACATTTGTAGGGATAACAAGATGCTTATTTATAAAGCTATTGTCCTCCCAACCCTATTATATGCCTGAAAAACATGAACTGTCTACAGAGGTCACACTCAACTCCTGGAACAATTCCATCAGCGTTGCCTCTAAAAAATCCTGCAAATCTCTTGGGAAGACAGATAGACAAACATTAGCATGCTGGAGCAAGCAAAGACCACCAGCGTTGACTCGATGATCCTCCACCATCAACTCCGCTGGACAGGCCACGTTGTCCGAATGCCCGATCACCGTCTCCCAAAGCAGTTACTCTACTCCCAACTAAAGAATGGAAAATAGAAGGCTGGTGGAGAGGAAAAGAGATTTAAAGATAGGCCAGCCTTAAAAACTGGCATAGACACTGAGAACTGGGAAGCCCTGGCCCTTGAGTGCTCTAATTGGAGGTCAGCTGTTACCAACAATGCTATGAAATTCGAAGAGGCACAAATAGAGGACGAAAGGGGGGAAAGCATCAAGGCAACCCTGACTGGAACCGCCTTCCATCTGGAAATCAATGTCCTCACTGTAGAAGAACATACGGGTCAAGAACAGGTCCCCACAGTCACCTATAGACCCACCATCAAGACACTACGCTTGGAAGGCCATCCTACTCAGACACGAGTGATCACCAATTATTATGATCATGATATGCAGAAATAGCAAGATCAGCTAGAGAATCTCAGTGTTTCCTACTTCAACATTTAACTTTGTTTACTAAAGATATACTGCAGCAGCTTGACACTGAAAATTCTGTCTTTTTCCAGTGACCTTTCACCAGCCTCCTAATGCTGTTATTCTTATGTGCCTTCAAGTCATTTCCGACTTATGATGCACCTTTTGTGAATTGATCACGGTGCTTTTGTGGCGAGATTTGTTCAGAGAGGACAAAGGGCTTTCCTCTGAGGTTGGGAGAGTTAAACTTAGCCAAGGTCACCCTGTGGGTTTCCATAGCCAAGCACCAATTCAAACCCTTGTCTCTAGAGTCATAGTCTAATACTCAAACCACTATACTGTGTTGGCTCTAAATATATCGGTATGTGCTGCTAAAAAAGGATGAGAAAAAATATTGGGAGGGCTGGTGGGATGTAAAAGAGACTTTGTAAAAAGAAGCTCTTTGGCAGAGATTTTTTAACAATTTGAAATTACATAATAGTATGAATTTTCTGGAAAACTCTGAATCAACTCCCCCCCCCCCCCCCCCGCCAACATTCTACACCAGTCTGGAGGAACAGTATTGATTTGACTGAATATATTTAGCTGCAAAGGAAAGTGTGCTAGATTCACTATTAGTCTCGACACCACAACAAACAAGATAATATTACACATGTAGATATATAATAATATGGAGTGAGAGAAATCCTTACTATTTACTTGCCTCGTAGCCCATACTATTACGTCTATTCATGTCAACACTCTTTGGTCTTTAATTCTATCAGAATTAGTCAAGTCAACAATCCAATACATTTTACCAATAGCCTTTTTCACATGATGTGATACAGCCTTGAACTACAACCAGATAACATGGCTTTCAAAGACAGAAGGTAACTTAGAATGTATATCTCTCTAAGCAAGTCATGAGTCATGGCAGAAGAGTCAGCAACAATCACAGTGTGTCCCTTACAGTATATGTATTAGTGAAAATCTTACATACTTTTAGTGTAGGCTAAAAATATGCCAGCATCATTATGATAGATCATGCAAGTGTACAGCTGACTACACAGCAGGCACAAATGCCTTGAGCCTTTTTCATGATGCTTAAGCAGCTTCCCACTCACCAAATAAAAAACAAAAGTGAAGGTTGTTTTGAAATATTAGCTGCACTAACAGCCCTGCTTATGAAACCACTGAAAATGTACATCCTCTTTTTTAACTAAATGTAGTAATCCAGCAGGAATCCAGCTATTTAATATGTTCCATCTTCCCAATATTTATCCAGATTTTGATTAGCAATTGAACAATAGTTCCTGTTATCCCTTCAACACTGGATAGATAAGATTCTATTAATGTCATAATATCCCAAGACTCCCAATTTGGTACAGACAGTACAAATTCCAATTTTATAGCTGCTTTTAATATGCCCCAGTTTGTTTGTTTTTTTCTTGTCCCACTTTCCCATTTTTCTCATGTTATTTCAGTAGTCGCAAACTGAATTCAAAGTCCAAAAGTAGTTTGCATCCAACCCAGCAGGATTGAGAGGAAAGAAAAAAAAAAGCGGGGGGGGGGGGGGGGAATCTTGCCTTCCCAGTATAGGAAAACATTGGTAGACAGGGGCAGAATTCAAAAAGATCTTGATAAACTAGAAAACTAAACTGAAATGAATAAAATAAAATTCATCAGAAATAAATGCAAAATTTTATATTTAGGCCACAAAAATAAAATGTACAGGCATAGCATGCGGGATGCTTGACTCAGCAGTACTACGCGGGGAAATGACCTTATTGAAAATAAGCTGAACATGAGACAGTAGTGTGATGCTGCAGCAAAGAAGGCAAATGTCATTTTAGCCTGCATTAATAGAAGTTAAGGGAAGTAATAGTCCCCCTGTATTCCATATAGGTCTGGTCTGCTTTGGAGTACTGTGTTCCATTCTGGGAGCTTCATTTTAGAAAGGATATAGACAGGTTGGAGTGAGTTCTGAGAAAGACAACAAGGATGATAAGTACCAAGAACAAAACACACAAGGAAAGGTTGACGGAACTGGGCATGATCAGCTTGGTGAAGAGAAGACTGTGAGTAACATGGTAACAGCAAGGGCTGTCACAAAAAAAGAGGACTGTTCTCAGCTGCTTCAGAAGGTACAGCTAGGGGGATATCTACACTGATACTACAATTCAGCTTGGAATCAGTTTGGGAGGAACCGGTTTTGCTACGCAGATGATTAGATCAACAATTCTGGAACTGGTGTGGGCCCAGGAAGGTTATTACATTAGCCACAGAACCTGGACTCAACTGTTCATTTCCGGAGACATGCACCAGCACTCTAGAGGCATAGGAGGTGGAAAAAAGGGAAAGGTGGCTGTTAGGAGTGGGGGCAATCAATAAACTGTCTTAGGGGGGCAATTAGCCTGCTACTAGCCAGCCATTCCCATGGGGCATTTTTCAGCAGCTCTCTGACCCCTTCATTCTAAATCTTTCGAAGTACTTTGGCAAGGATAGGAATCTACAATATGCTCTACATGCTGCAAAGCTGATTTTGTCCTGGGATCTGAGATATAATAGGATCTACTGCAGCTCATTAAAGGACTTAACTCAAACTTTCCTGCACCTTTCTGCAGCACACATTGGCAGCATGCATTTTGTGGCTGCCGCAGTTTCAACTTGGCTTGGAGTCGCATTAAATGGTCAGTGTAGGTGAGCCCTAAGTGTAATGGTTTCAAGTTATACAAAGGTAAATTTCAGTTGACTATCAGAAGGAACTGCTTGGCAATGTGAAGTATTTAGCAAAGAAATCAACTTCCTAGAGAGGTCATTTGTTCTGTTTCTCAGGATATCTTAAAATAACGAGGCTGGACAGCTACCTGCCAGGGATACTCTTCTAGCTGTAGTCTACTGGGCTGAAAATGCAAGAAATTATGTATTATACCAAATAATTGTAAAATTAATTTTTCTTCAACCTGCAATGCCTGTCAAATAATTACAAATCAACATCCATGCATCCACTTTAGTCGAGCCTGTGCACAAACATATCAAGCACTAATATTTATGTGCCTTCAAGTTGCCTGCCAACCTATAGTACTCCCATGAATTTCATAGAGTTTACTTAGACACTATAGCATAATCTAACGCAATTGGTCCCCTGCACAACCTTCTAATTTTACTGTGTAGTAAACACAAGTTAATCTCTTGGCCCCAACTCCAAATTACTTCCTCTTTATTTTCTATAAACTGTACTTTAAAAATACTATGCTGTTGCACTGTATTAAAATTGGAATTATCCAGTCTGGGTATACTCACTCGTTCAAATTAGGAAGCTCTTAATGATTCTACAACATGGTAGTGGTTATTTGAGGCATTACAAGGACATCAAGGTATGAAAGTGCCAATTACAAGGGATAGCAAATATTTTAAGTATGACAGTTCATAGAAAAATGCTGTAATGGCAATTTATGTAACTGTACATCTTAAATTCCAATAAAGTGCCATGTCTTTCAGACCAAATATAAAAAGGATGGGGGATTAGGTCAAGTCTACAAATACCTGCTCCAGAAATGTTCACAAACTGAGATATATGATGTAATAAAAAGAAACAAACCAACTTTACAACCTCAAAAATAAAATCCCCATCCCTGCCATCATTATAACTTAAATACACTGCTTAACCATATAGAAGCAGAACAATAATAATACCTAAACACAAAATGTATTACTACCATGAGGTCTTCTTCATTGGGAGAGATGTTCCAGACTGCCAAGTAGTGATGAATCTGGTGCCTATCTGGTGACTGATAAGATACCAGAAGGAGAAGAAAATTTTATTGTGCTAGTGGATGTCCAGTAATGTGACACTGGATTTAGGCCAAAAAAGAGCTTATTTTTTATTTATTCAGGTATTATTAAAAGTGCAGTATCTTACATCTGAACATATTTCTAGAAATGTATTTCTAAACACACCATGCTAAAACCAAGACCATTTGAGATCCAAGTTCATGAGTGGAAATATGAGGACTCCTTTTTGGTTTACCGAAGGCATAATGATTGATTTCTTACTCCCTCTGGCGGTTATATACTTTGTGTCTGAAACTTCGAGTCCCCTGTTGACATGGAAATTTCAGGGGGGTTTTCTTAGGCAAAGAATACTCAAGAGGTAGTTTTGCCAGATCCTTTCTCTGAAATATAGCATACAGCAACTAGTACTACTACCTTCTTAAAGGTCTGGTATGTCAAATAAAGCATTTAAGATTCACTTAATTTATTCTCTGTGGTAAAAGAGACATGAAACATGAATTTTAAGTTATATACTGTGTGGGTCCAAAGCCCTTAGGATAACAAGTCATATTCAGAAACCCACAGAATGTTAGTATCTTTTCATCTCCCACTGTTCTAGTGGCTTAAAATATATGGGGTGTGTACTAGAAAACAAGGGACGAAACTTAAAGTCTTCAGTACTGTCACCTGAAATGTTAAATACATATTGAAAATGGCATATTAAAATATAATAGTTCACCCTTCTCATAGAGAGTGCAAACAATTCTTTTTTTAAAAAAATCATTTTTATTAAGTGCATTTTACATAAATATACACATAAACCTCAACTTGTGCTTGAACAAAAGGGTGGAGTGTGACCGGGAGAGGGGGGAATAACCACATAGCTAAAATAATGTGAGTGCAAACAATTCTGAAAGTATTCAATGTGAGAAAAATACCAGCTGTATCTTATCAAAAATATGTTAGTTTATTTCATTACTTAATTCAAGCACATCAGCAGATCTGGATGAAGCCCTGTATTTAAATTTCATGCAGGCCTATATTTCAGCCAGGCCCGGTCCAATGCAGTACGTAGATTACGCCTTGGCGTTGGGCGCAGGCGAGGGGGGGGCGCTGTGTGGAGTCCTTGGCAGCACCCCCGTTTTGCTCCGGTCACAGTGTTTGTCCAAATTGTCCTGGCGCCGGCAATGGAGGCCCTGCATGCAGCGCATGCACACAACGGCACAGGACTGGCATGCCATCGCCTAAAATGGCCGATGGGGCTTCTTTGTCCTGGCGCCGGCAATGGAGGCCCTGAGTGCAGCGCATGCACAGGACTGGCATGCCATCGCCCAAAATGGCCGATGGGACTTCTATGCGCATACGCACAGGACTCCCATCAGCCATTTTGGCTGTTTTTGTGCAGGCATAGCCTCCAGCCACCCACCACGTGGAACAGCCAGCCAGGAGGTGATAGGGCCTGGCTGACTGATCGTAGCAGAGCAGCTTCTATCTTGCTGTTAAAACCATCTCACTTGTGCCTGCCTGCCCAGTCAGTGCCCACCTTCAGGTCAGTCAGCAGCAGCAGCAATGCAATGCATACAGTCATGATAAAAAAATTGTTTTTGAATATTTTTAATTGATGTTTTTTAATTTACAATTAAAAATAAAAGAAAAAACATGGAATTCGTGGTGGGGGAGGGGGGATTGGGTGAGGGGGAGAGGATCGGTATATTCCATTGGATCTTCGGTTCAATGAGTCTAGTCTCTTTGTGGAGCAAGTTGCTGGATGTAGAGGAGTAGTTGTTTTATTTTATTAGGGGGCAGATTGTGCCCCCCTTTTATGTTGCCTGGGTTGGCTATTTCTTATTTCAGTTATGGAGTTCCTTCAATCTGTGTCTGTCCTTTTCTTATATATTCCTGTTTCTTTGATTGGTTTTCCATTATGCTTCTTCACCATCCTGATTTACCTTGATTCAGACCGCTCCACATGGAGCTGGAGCTGATAGAGGGAGCTCATCCATGCTCTCCCCAGGTTGGATTCGAACGGGCAAGTCATCAGTCCTGCTGGCACACTGTGCTATTGGGGGCTCCCACCTTCCCTATGATTAGTAGGTTAAAGAGCTGGGTCTGTTTAGCCTGCAGAAGAGAAGGTTGAGAGGAGACATGATCACCATGTTTAAATATCTAAAACAGGGGTCCCCAAACTAAGGCCCGGGGACCAGATGCGGCCTTCCAAGGTCATTTACCTGGCCCCCACCCTCATTTATAATATAATATTTTTATATCAGTTTTAATAATATAATATATTGTATATACATATGATATTGATAATAATATTATCATTTTATACAATATAATACTAATAATAATACCATATAATAATATTAATTATATGTTATATATTACATATAATGTTACATATAGTGGTATAGTTCAATATAGTAATATATAATGCTAATATTGTGCTATGCTAATAATATAATATATTGTATGTACATAGAGCTGCTCTGAGTTCCCTTCAGGGTGAGAAGGGTGGGATATAAATGTAGTAAATAAATGTAGTAAATGAATAAATAAATAATTTTGGACTTCGGCTTGCCCAAAGTCTGAAATGACTTGAAGACACACAACAACAATAATCCTAATTAACCTGACTATCTCATTGGCCAGAAGCAGGCCCACACTTCCTATTGAAATCCTGACAGGTTTATGTTGGTTAAATTTATTTTCATTTTTAAATATTGTATTGGTCTTTCATTGTTATTATTGTTTTGCACTACAAATAAGATATGTGCAGTGTGCATAGGAATTTGTTCGTTTTTTTTTTCCAAATGATAATTCGGCCCCTCAACAGTCTGAAGGATCGTGGACCGGCCCTCTGCTTTAAAAGTTTGAGAACCCCTGATCTAAAAGGATGTCTTAAGGAAAAGGGAGCAGGCTTGTTTTCTGCTGCCTTGGAGACTAGGACTCAATGGAGCAGTGGGTTCAAATTACAGAAAAGGAGATTCCAACTGAACATTAGGAAGAACTTACTGACTGTAAGAGCTGTTCAGCAGTGGAACTCACTGCCTCATAGTTCAGTAGAAGCTTCTCCTTTTAAGGTTTTTAAATAGAGGCTGAATGGCCATCTTTTGGGGGTGCTTTGATTGTGCTTTTCCTGTATGGCAGGGTTTTGGACTGGATGTCCCATATGATTCTATGATTAGCTGACTGGTTGTTTCTGACCTCATCCTGAGTAATCCAGTTTATGTGGGTTGGGTGTCTCCATTAAACTATTTTGGTCTATGAAAGGATGAACTAACTGGATTTCCTTTGTAATGATTTCATTTGGATGATTTCATTTGAGCAGAGCTACCTAAAGTGGGAGCCCTGATGGCGCAGTGTGTTAATGTGCTGAGCTGCTGAACTTGCAGACCAAAAGGTCCCAGGTTCAAATCCCGGGAGCGGAATGAGCGCCCACTGTTAGCCCCAGCTTCTGCCAACCTAGCAGTTTGAAAACACGCAAGTGTGAGTAGATCAATAGGTACCGCTCCAGCGGCCACATGACCTTGGAGGTGTCTATGGACAACACCGGCTCTTCGGCTTAGAAATGGAGATGAGCACCAACCCCAAGAGTCGGTCACGTCAAGGGAAAACCTTTACCTTTACCTACCAAAAGTTCTGTGTTCATGCTAGGTGAAAGATTCTGTAAATTGTACGGAAGGTAACCTTGCCCAACTTTCATGATGGGCCTGAGGTTATTATGGAACTTTTCTCTATTGGATAGAAGGAATAATAAGCAGATATTGGCAAAATATTTAAGAGACATTTATTTATGGTAATTTCTTTATGACTGATCTACAAACCATCAGCTTTTTTCCCTTGTCAGAAGCGACTTGAGAACATACTGCAAGTTGCTTCTGGTGTCAGAGAATTGGCCATCTACAGAGATGTTGCCCAGGCGATGCCCAGATGTGTTACCATCCTACTGGGAGACTTCTCTCATGTCCCTACAAGCTAGAGCTGACGGACAGGAGCTCACCCTGTCTTGCAGATTCGAACTGGCAACCTTTAGGTCAGCAACCCAACCTTCAGTTCAGCAGTTCAGCTGGCACAAGAGTTTAACCCGTTGTGCCACCATACCTCCTATCTTCAGGCCTTGGAAAGTTTCCAGGAAAAATAATGAGTACAGTAGAGTCTCACTTATCCAAGCTAATCCTTGGATAAGCGAATATCTTGGATAATAAGGAGGGATTAAGGAAAAGCCTATTAAACATCGAATTAGGTTATGATTTTACAAATTAAGCACCAAAACATCATGTTATACAACAAATTTGACAGAAAAAGTAGTTCAATACGTAGTAATGTTATGTTGTAATTACTGTACTTACAAATTTAGCACCAAAATATCATGATATATTGAAAACATTGACTACAAAAATGGCTTGGATAATCCAGAGGCTTGGATAAGCGAGGCTTGGATAAGTGAGACTCTACTGTAATACTAAATGATAACATGAATCTGTCTAGAGGAGAGTGACTGAAATGATCAAGGCTTTGGAGAATAATCCCTATGAGGAGCGGTTTAAAGATCTGGGCATGTTTTGCATGTAGATGAGAAGGTTGAGAGGAGACTTGACGGCCATGTATAATAATGTGAGAGGAAGTCATAGGGAGGATGGACCAAGCTTGTTGCCTTCTGCCTTGGAGACTAGAACTTGGAAGAATGGCTTCAAACAAATAACCCACATTACGTGCTTTGAACTGGGATATATGGCAGTAAGGATTCAGACAATCCAGTTCAAAGCAGGTAATGTGGGTTATCCTGCCTTGATATCCTGAGTTATAGAGCTGTGTGGAAGGGCCCAAATTCTTTCTCCTTCTCTGCCAAATAATGCTGGAAAGTGTCCAGAGGAGGGCCACATCTAAGGCAGGCATCCTCAGAGGTTGTGAGGTGTGTTGGAAACTAGGCAAGTGGGGTTTGTATATCTTTGTTGAGAGGTGTTAGCTGGCCCTGATTGTTTCATGTTTGGAATTCCCCTGTTTTTGAGTGTTCTTTTTTACTGTCCTTTTTTTACTGTCCTTTTTTAACTATTTATTTATTTATTTATTTCCCATACTTCTGTCCCGCCCTTCTCACCCGAAGAGGACTCAGGGTGGCCTCACAACTGGCAACAATTCGATGGCCGACATACAAATTCCAATAATATAATGACAATTAAACTCAAACATTAAAACAAAAACTACTAAAAACAACAATTACAACCACATAAGTTCAAAATCATAGTCCAGAATCAGTCCAGTGGTCAATACTTAAAAAGTCCTCAATTATTGCACTGCTAGGAATAATGCTCAATAACCATAACCATGTCTAGCAAGGCTATTCTATGCTAATCAAGGTGATCAACTGCAGTTATTCACACTTGGCCTTCATATTATCCAACATTTTTGCTTATCCAATGCTCTGCTGGCCCGTTCATGTGGTTTGGTGTGTGTGGGGGGGGGGGGGGGGGGACCAAAATTTCTATTCGCTTACACTTGAAAATTATCTTGGGCCGGCTCTGATTTCAGCTTACATTAATAACAGCCATTTAATTTTCTTCTTATGTTAATACATTTGTTTTTATTTCTTGTTATGAATATCCATGAGAATTCTACAATAGAATACTGTAGAAATACAATAGCTGTTCTGCTGTCATGGGGATTAGGGGTGCAAGACCTCGCAAAAGTGGGAAAACTTTGAATAACCTCCTTTATTTATTTTTTTACCTGTGAGAACAGGAAAATCTCTAGGGATTTACCTGGAATCTCTAGAGCCTCCAGGGTGACTTCTGATCTGGATACTTAGAGATTCTTAGAGAAAACATATTCATCAAATCTGCAAAAGTTAAACTTACAAATGTGGAGTGCCACCTGCATTGCAAGGCAAAGGCAAAGTGAAAACCCATCTGAACAAATACTGCCAATAAAATCCCATTATAGAACCTAAGGATAGAGCATTAGGGTTGTCATAAGTCAGAAATGATTGAGACAGCATGCAACAAAACCTTGCAATATTAATTGCTGTATTTTAATCATTTTCTTTTAGAGAATTTTGTTTGAGATGAAGTGAGAGCAAATTTGACAGGTTGAGGAAACAAATTTAACACTTGCCCAAAAGAGGTTCAAAATTCAATGGTGCATCAGTATAATAAAGCTAACTTATGGTGGCTCCATGAATTTCATAGGGTTTTCTAGGGAAAGGGATACTCAGAAGGGGGTTACTAATTCGTTCTTCTGAAACATAACCTAGTATTCACTGGTGGTCACCCATCCAAGTATTAACCACAACTGACTTTCTAATTAAGGAGCCCTGATAAACTTCTGAAGCATCACAGAGTGCCATAGAACATTGCCCCCCCCCCCCCCAGAGCTTCTCTGTTGTGGAGACTGGCAATTAAATTTGTGCCCATTGGTACAATTATTTCTCTTTCCTGGAAATCGTGTAAGATTGTACTTTCTATATTAAACAGAAACTACATGAAAAATATATCCTATTTCTCCAAAGACATGACTCAATGCAAACTTAAGACTAGCTGCCATTCCTTTTAGAGCTTATACATATGTGAGTATGTTTCCTACAATATACAAATATTAGTGTATTCAGGTGCCCCTGCAGTGTGAAACCACCTGTTTTGACTCAAGTACCATCTACGTATATTCCATAGTGGAGTCTATATTATCTGTAGCAAAAATAAAGACATTACTGAGGTGGGGACAAAACACAGAACGGCAAAGGAGGAAAATACCCAGTTAAAACAATCTTGCTGGAATCAGGAAAAATGACATAAAGCTGGAAGACATTTAAAACTTCTGATCAAAAGAAATGTTTCAATTTTTATTTAGCTCTAAATTTGACAGCAAGTTTGTTTTTTATTACTGCCCTATCAACAAAAATGTTCACTCCTTAAACCAAGTAAATCAGCAAAGCCACGTCAGTACCACTCATCCACACACCCCTCCAAACAACAGATGAGGTTAGCAGTTATGAAATCAGCATTTTGTTTTAGTCCTCACCTACTCAAGGCCTGTGAAAAGAAAAAGCACAGCTGCTGTACAAAGATAATTTTTTTAAAATAAACATTAATCCATTCAAAGGTATACAAAAAGAGTGATAAAATAGTTTACAAAGCAAAAACAAGCTTATTAAACAGGTTTAATGTGTTACATTTAATTATTTCCTAGTGACAGCTTTATTTAACATTGTGAGGCTCAGTCATAGTTTCTAATACCTAAATCTTATCCATAAGATAGCAGTCAAATGATAAGTACATGTTAATGATTTTTCAAATATAATCTAAATACTGAAAAATAGAGGAAAGCTAAACAAATCCAGGGACACAGTAAAATGCTTCTTGTGCGTATGTCCAGCAAATGTAAGCTTGGAATAAAACAAAATTTAATATGGGCCCCCAGACCTTATTCTATACAAACAATACTTGAGTTACAAACACCCAACTTACATATGTCTTCTAGTCACAAATGGGGGTGAGACAACAGGAAGTGAGAGGAACTCTACCCCTAGGAAGGGAAATCCATTCCAGGTCCATAGCCAGAAAAAATATTTGAGAGAGAGGGTGTTGAAATACTTGTTTTAGCAAATCATGAAGAGTAGGTCCATTGAACAAGATAATTTAAATTATATGATTCATTCTATATTTTATAGAGAATTAATTAAATCTATTTTCTATTTTAGTTACGAAGTTTCAAGTCTTTAAAAAAAACACTGAAAATGACTCTTAATTGGTAATTTAGTAGTTTCAAAGGAATACCACAATGTCTGTTGGAAACATTTGAAAACTGTGTTAATACACTTTGACAGAAATCAGGCTCCACTGGTAAACTTCGGGGACACTCAAGAGTGCAAGTCCCATCAATCTTTCTTGCCTCATTGACCTTTCTTATGTATGTTTTCAAACGTTTCAGAGTTGAAAACGACCTTTCATTTGTAGCTATTGACATTGGTAATGTTGCAGAAATCTGAAGAATTTTCTTCACATTTGGAAAATAACTATCACAGACAAGTTATGCTTCAAGTGCATTTGATGGTTTTTCTGCAGGTGCAATCTTTTTCTATTTCCTACACCACAGATCAAATTCTTCCATCAGTGTATCAGTATCTTGAAGGCATTCATTGTAAAGTTCTGTGCACTTGTTCATGTTGGATTTTAAATCATAGGTGATCCCTCATGGTTGAGTATGATTGCCTTCCAAGTGTAGGATCTAGGCGGTGGGTTGGTAGGTGACTGTAGTGACTTATTCTTGACCCGCATGTTCCTTTGAAGTGAGGACATTGGTTTCCAGATAGAAGGTGTTGCTGACAAGGGTTGGCTTGATACTCCTTCTTCCTCTTAGCATGTTTCTCCCTTTCACCCTCCATTCATGCCTCTTTTAATTCCACAGCACTGTTCCTAACAGCTGACCTACACTCGAGGGCCAGCGCTTCCCAGTTCTCAGTGTCTATGCTACAGTTAGAGGTTAGCTTTAAGCTCGACTTTACATCTCTTTCCCAACATTCCATTTTCTGTTCTTGAGTTGAGAGTAGAGTAATTGCTTTGGGAGATGGTGATTGGGCATTTGGACAACGTGACCAGTCCAGCGAAGTTAAAGGCGGAGGATCACCACTTCAAAGCTGGTGGTCTTCACTTCTTCCAGAATACTGACATTTGTTCACCTGTCTTCATCTCAAGAGATTTGAATGTTTTTTTTATGGAAGCAATGCTGATGGAATCATTCCAGAAATTGAATGTGATATCTGTAGACAGTCCACCTTTCAAAGGCATATAACAGGGTTGGAAAGACAATAGCTTTATAAATAACAATCTTGGTATCTCTATGAATGTTCCAATCCTCAAACACTCTCTGCTTCATTCGAAAAATGGCTGCACTCGCAGAGCTCAGATGGTGCTGTATTTCAGTGACGGTACTGACTTCTGTGGAGAGGTGGCTACTATATAATAGAAATTGTCAACTTTTTCTAATTTTACACCATTATGCTGTATTTCTGGCATTACATAGGGATTGGCTGGTGACTGCTGAAAGAACATTTTGGTTTTCTCGATCTTCAGTGAGAGGCCAAGTTTTTTGTATGCTTCTGCAAAGGTGTTTAGAGTGATTTGTAGGTTTTCTTCTGAATGAGCACAGAATACATTATAATCAACATAATCAACAAAGGTTGCGGAAATAACACATACCTGTTTGACACCTGATTCCACCTTAAACGGGTCAATTTGGGAGCCACTGCTGGGGGATTTTATATGGTCTCAATTAATAGGGAGGAACACTTGCAGTTCCTGAACTACTTCCTTGTCCCTTGTAAACCTGACTGCAGAAAAAGTCCAGAAATGGGATGTGCACATTTAGCCTATAATATTCCATTGGTATTGGGGAAGTTGGTGCATGTTGCTTTTACAGATCTGCCTTGAAGAACAGATGCAAGGTATCCTAACTTCTCCACCCATAGACTCCACCACTGATCTTGCTGTGTCAAAGATCTCCAGAAATTATTTCGTAGATTCTGTATGCATTTTAAGAGACTGTCCACATGTTGCAGACTACCAAAAATGTCCATAACCACTCTTTGTAATATTTGCAATGCTAAGCTGAAGAGATGACAGAAGCTTTCTTAGGATGTGCATGGTTACTATGAATTCAGCATTCAGAGCAAGAAAAAAGGTGCCCAGCCTTAGGCTTTTGTTATCATTTGCGGGTAGGCCAACTTGGTTGCTTCCACTGTATCAGCTATTGCTATTGATGCTGTTGCAATGTAAATTGGTGGAAAGGCAGGTAATGACAATATTGAGGTAGTGCTTGCAGTTCTGGTGGGACTTCTACTGTTTGCTTCTCATAGAGTTAGCATGGGCATTTAGTTAACCAGTTAAATTCATGAGTAAACCAGGTTTTTTTTAACCACAAAAAAATCGGGGGTGGCTTGAACCCCTAACCCCACCCCCTTGTCTACAGGCTTGCCTGTAAGAGTTATCATGAAGAAAAAGATGTCTCCACTGAAGCTTTATCACCAAACCTTGTTTCCACGACTACTCAAAATTGTCAAAATCCAATTGTCGCAGGACTGGAAAGTGAGGTGAAATCTTCTGAATAGGGGCACAGACAGCAAAACAAATTTTACTCCAATTATTTATATCTTGCTTAGCTCCAGAATAAATTACTGCAAAGTGTGGGGTATATTCTGCAACAGCTACAGTGGCTGCCAGTGCACTTCAGATCCCATTACAAATACTGGTGGTTATTTTTAAAGCCGTAAAACCAGGCCTAGAGATGACAAACTCTGCCTCATCTCATTAAACTATTTAGACCAGAGGGTCAGTTCATGACCCTCAGATTGTTGGGGGGAGGGGGGAGCAGACTATAGTTTTTTTTAAAAAAAATGAATGAATTCTTATGTACACTGCACATACCTTTTTCTAGTGCAAAAAAATGAAATAACAATACAATATTTAAAATGAAGAACAATTATAACCAACACAAATTTACCAATATTTCAATGGGAAGTGTGGGCCTGCATTTGGCTGATGAGATAGCCAAGTTAATTAAGATTGTTGTTATTCTGTTCCTTCGAGTCATTTCAGACTTAGGGCGACCCTAAGTCAAATGTCAAGGGCAGGGTCAGGTAAATGAGCTTAGTGGGCTGCATCCAGACCGCAGGCCTCAGTTTGGGGGGCCCTGATCAAGACACTTACTGTTTGTTCTGGTTTTATGGTACTGAAGTAAGGAGAAATGGAAACATGCTGTATGATTCCTAAATTACTTCTCCTATTAGCCCATGGCCCTTCATACACTAAAGGTTCTCCATTCTACCCTAAATGGTTTGGATATGGTCTGTTGAAAATTGTTTTGAAATTTGTGCTGTTTTTCACATAGCATGCTGGTTTCAACTGAGAGTATGTCTATGATGTTCTCTTAGTTGGAATTAATTTATACATGTTGTGTATTTTAAAGTGAAGTCAAGTGTTGTATTTTAATATGTTGTTTTCCCTGCATTGATCCATATGGAGAAGCAGATAAGGAAAAAGAAGTCGAAAACTGCTATTATTTTGAATTGTATTAATTGAAGGAATGTTTGTGAAATATTTTGACAAAGGTAATCTTCCTAAATGTAGCAAAACATTTGGAAACAGACTTTAAAAATAAGTCCAACACATCAACATTTTAAATCAAGCTCATTTGGATTGGCAGTTTCATCAATTTCCAAATTATGTATACCTGCAAAGAACAACACATTTCTCTGTAAGACTGTCAGGCAAAAGAATGTACAATTTCAGGCTTAACAAGGCTTAACAATCATGTAACAGATTCATATTCTGTATTTCCAACTACTTAAAATACTTGTCCTATTTTCATTCTGATAACAGCACTGCTTTGCTCCCTTTATCCATGCTGCCAATCTCTCAACTGAGTGAAATTGCAGCAACACTTAGTACGCACAAATGCAAAAGGCTGAAGAATGGCCTAAAAAACTGACATTATGGATTGCTCATAAACATCTGTTTCAAACAGGAGTGCATGCTGTTCACACCCCTCCTCTCTAGCTAGCTCTTTTCCTTTTCTTTTCTGTCACTGTCATTGGGTCAGTGGAAACAAGGAACATTGGCAAAAGTGGAAGGAGGTTTGCCATTATGTTGGCATGGTGAGATGGCAGCACACTGAGCCAGGCTAGACGCAATAGCATCCTGTGACAATGTTTAGCATGTGATAAGTCACTTGAATTTATTTTAATTAAGAAACTGTGTTGGCAAGCTGAGAAGTGAGGCTGTACAGCACAGAGACAGTGAGAGAAGACAGATATGATGCATGACAAGGTGGTAAGTGATCGTCAGAATACACTGAACCATCACCTTAGGGAATTTGGCTAGTTGTTACCACATTGTTTTTACTACCAAGTCACTATTTTGTATAAAAAAATAATTACATTTCCTACACAGTTGATAAAATTAGTATAAATTAATTAGGAAGCTAGTAAACTAATTCTTTTTAAAACGCTCCAATTTTACGAGCCATAGGAAATTAGGTCAGCATCCTGAAGAAAACAAATCTCAATGCTTATTTCATTAAATATATAAGACTGTTCTGAAAAGATAAGATGCCATTTTTTATTTACTATCAAATACAAAAGGTTTACAGGCTTGATAAATACAGCACCATGATGACTTCTGAAACTTGGAAAAAGTGTTTGAATAGTTAATTAGTTCTAAGCAACATGATTTAAGCAAATCACTCCACTTCTCTATGTTATTGCTGGGTTAAGTAAATCACATGACAGAAAAGAAGGGATCACAGTACTATTTACTCAACATCAACAATCACCACATTGTTGAATTTGTTTGAATCATCACATATCATGTCAAATATGCTACTTTTTAATGGAAGCTTTAAAAAGACATTTGACTACAAGGTACTGACTAATACATTGTTAGTAAAGCCAATGACTGGAAGAGTACCATGACAGAGTGAAGCTTGGAGGAAAAATCCGTAACTCTACTTTGAACATGGGGAGATGGTCAGATCTTGGCAAACTATATGACTCCCCAAGAATGCCCTTTGTTTGGTCTCCAATACTCATGTTTTTGCTCCCAAGTATTTACTTCCCACATTAAAAAAGAACGAGCTTATCTAGGTAAACCTATATTACACCCAGTTCATTGTTCACAAACACTAACCATTATTCCCCACACAAAATTGCTCTATGTGAAAAAAATTAATAAAGGTATTCTGGATGTTCAAGTAAGCAACTCAGAAAAAAAGTTTTGATAGATATAAAATATGACTGAAAAAAGGTAAAACATATAGAATCAATTTCTACTATAGCACAGGGATGCTCAGCATGCCTCAACCAGCGGTATATGCAACTGAGTGAAAGACAAGACAACATTTGAAGCAATATCATGGAAAAGCCAAATGAACCATAAGGCGTACCAAACCTACACAAAAAGGAGAAAGCTATTTTATCAATGAGTGCTTACAAACTGGTCCTTGGTTTTATAAAACATTGCTGTCTCTCAAAAAACATGAGACATAAAATTATGCTTCAAAAAATCTTAACTGGAGGTTTTGTGGCATTTTTTGTTATTGTTCTGTTCAAAGGGCATGCTTTCCAGATCTTTGATTGTTTTAGTTGTTCTCCTCTGGACACCTTCCAGCTTGTCAGTATCACTTTTAAATTGTGGTGCCCATAATTGGATATAATATTCTAGGTAAGGTCTAACTAAAGCCAAATAGCGAGGCACCATGACTTCCCTCGAGCTAGACACTATACTCCTTTTGATGTAGCCCAAAATCCCATTGGCTTTTTAAGCTGCTGCTTTACACTATTGGCTCAAGTTCAACTTGTTGTCCATGAAGACTGAAGGGCACAAAACATACGGGAGCGCAGTCGAGACTGCTTTTTCTGTTGGTTTGTTGTAAAACATGATGTTTTGGTGCTTAATTTGTAAAATCTTAATGTAATTTGATGTTTAATAGCCTTTTCCTTAATCCCTCCTTATTATCCAACATTTTCGCTTATCCAACGCTTTTATTTTTCAGTGATTGGTTTTGGGGGGGCACCAAAATTCTGTTCGCCTACACTTGAAAAATACCTAGGGCCGGCTCTGCACACATGCATGCATACATACATACATACATACATACATACATACTCTGCACACATCCTGTGCAAAGCTGATCTGGTTAGTGTCACAAAACAGTATTTCAGTTGCATAAATAATTTAATACTTCAATAGCAAATGTTTATACTCAAAATGGGATTTTATTTCATCTCACTGTGCTTTCTGGAATCTAAAATCACATTCATGCACACTTTGTTTCATCACTGATGCACCATCAACCCATCTATGACCATTTACTGGACTAAATTATGAAATTATCAAATATGAGTCTTTCTAGACAAATAAGGATACCTTAGCCCAAGTTGCCCGCAAGGCATACTTATTCCAGCCTAATTCAATATGGCAAATTTACAATTCCAACATAGCACAATATATGTGTTGATTCCCAACACGATTAAAAATGTGACACAGTACATTTGCTTGCCTCAAATAAAAGCAGTGTTCCTTGCATTCTGCTAGAAGATGAGCAATGAGACATCATTGTATACATATCTGTCATGTATGTGTATTAGCTGAAAATTAATTCACAAGGAACTCCAATGAAAAATACTTCAAATACTACTATTACCAGTTGTGCCCTTACTTGAAAACATATCACAGGATTCCAAGAATAAACAGAAAATATATTCAAAATATCAAAACAGTCCCATGGCCATTATGAAATATTAAAGTTGTAGGCTCTCAACATTTCGAAGGTGCTCACAAGTGGTTAAAATGTCTTCTGGAAACAAAAAACGAATTCATGCTTTTCCATTAGGGCATACTGTACTGGCAAACATTCAACAAAACAGGAAAGCAGATGCAAAGCCATCAGTGACAAAACTGAAAAATACTGGAACAAGCTACGGTGAGCCTTAGTCCCACATGCTTGCAGCTTCTTCATACTCCTCCAGCAGAATCCAAACAAAAACCTTCTCCTTTTTGTTAATTCACCAATTTTGTCATGATCCTGGTTAATCTTAGCTACAAGTTGGCTTCAAACCATGGACTAGAGTCATGTGTCAAATTTTTCAGAAGGCTGTTCTCTATTTTAAGTGTTCATTAACTAAAGGGTTGTACAGTCAAGTCAAGTTATTTTTATTTAAGTAAAAGTACTTAAATAAAAATGAGAAGAAGAAGGGATAGCAGTCCTTGAAGTGTTTGAGGTCAATACGTAGCACTGGGATAGCACATAGAGGACACGCACAGGCCACCTGTTGACAGCTTTCTCCTCTGCTGGCAGATGTATTGCATCAATGTATAAATTGGATGTATTAGGTCTAAATTTGGTTCTTTATATGTAAATTAGCAAGTGCACATTTTACACAAATCTGTTTCCTCTTTTTGTTATTATTTTTGGTTACACACAAACATATTGTTTTAGGTGCCCTGATGTCCTCGCAGCTGTTCCATAGGACAGCTGTTTCACAGATTGCATAAGCCTAAGGAACATCAATGCTGGTTATACTTCATTGTGAACAGGCCTGTTACCCATTGTTAAGAAAACAATCCATAAACGTTGCATTTTTCCTAAAACAAACATAGTTCAAAATTTGTGACTCTACCAGTACAGTGTAGCTACATACACAAAAGAGTTTACTTTGAAAGGAACATTTTAAAGCCACTGATATTTGCTACACTATACATGCATATATAAAAGGATTCAAATATTTAATCTCACTCCTTCAACAGTGTAGAAGGAAGAGAAATGTGGAATGGAAGTATAGTTGCTTACCTCCAAAAATGAAAAGCGAACAGAGGACTGCATGGACTGCAAGGGCTTGTTGGGGTTGGGCTCAGGCTTCTTGGGGTGAGACTGAAAATTAAAATAATGTCATCTCTAGTAAATTGAAGTGCACTTTTATAGTATTACTGGGTATGGGGATTTGGCTTTAAAGACAAACAATTAGTCATTCTCTCTTTGATAAAAAAGTAAAAATGTTAAAGTAGATAAAAGCTATCACATTAGAAAGAGAGGTGATATAGCAACCTCTATCGTGGATCTCCATGGGAAAAAATCTGTCTATGTCAACAAATCCCATACTGTGGAGGAAATTCTATGTTAAAAATGAAAGGGAAAATAAACGCTTTTAAGCATGCACATGTTGTTTTTTCCATACACAAAAGCAACCAAGCACATGGAAAGTTTACTGAACAAACCTAACTTTATATATTGTTTATAAAAATGAAACTGGTACAAATTTAGAAGCAGAACTTAATGCATTATGTAACTTCTAGGAAAAATGAATGACTCCAAGGCTGAATTGCCATGCACAGGAATGTTCAGTTATCGATATGTGCCTTAGATTAACCTTCTTGATTGGGATACTACTCTCTGCAATCTCTTCCCAACATCACTACCATATCTGCTGAAGAAAATCAGCAAATGGCATAAAGCGGGCAAATAAGAATAAAATAAGGACGGAGATCTTTCACTGCAGAGACATAGTATAAATTTTCCCCAAACCCACCTTCCTCTCCAGTTGCCCCCCACTTCAAAGAGCCATATTTCCTATAAATGGACATAAAGTCACATATATCTCCAGAGATTTCTAGAGGAGTCCTGGGACACCCCTGAAGGTGACTTCACTCACCCTGCTCTTTCAATTGCCAAGGAAATGGCCATACTGGGGAGGGGTCAAAGCAGAGCAAATATGGGTTTGGAGGAGTTTTGATAACTGCAGCCAGAGTAGAATTTCAATCTCTAAAATGACCAAAAAATGTGATTATCACTGGCATTAGATGGAATTACAACATCGTAACTAACAGGATGCCAGCCAAGATCAAATGAAAAAAATCTCAACTTTATTATGAGAATGCCATTTGTGAAAAATATGTTCAGAATGTCTGCATTTGCATAAAATTATTGTTACTAAAACCATTTTGACCTACCGTGTTTCCCCGAAAATAAGTGTCTTATATTAATTTTTGCTCCCAAAGATGTGTTAGGCCTTATTTTCCCATGAAAAAGAATTCACATTTATTGTTGAACAAAATAAATGAACATTTATTGTATACTTTACAGTAGTTGTCATCACAAACCAACATAACCAGACAAGCTGTGAGTCCTATCAATAATTTCTTGTTACTACCATTATTTCCATGTACAACATATGTATGTAGATTTACCGATCCTGCATGCTCTGGTGTTCTGTTTGGCAGGCATGCTTCCAAACAAAAATTTTGCTAGGTCTTACTTCAGGGGAGGCCTTATATTTAGCAATTCAGCAAAACCTCTACTAGGTCTTATTTTCAGGGGATGTCTTATATTTGGGGAAACAGGGTAGATCGTCAGATGAAAATGGATTCCCAAGTGGCTTTCAACAATGTAAACAACCATCATGTATCACCCTGCTTAGGTAAGTCCTACTGAATAAATTTAGGTTAATAGCAGCATATTTAAAAGCTTACTTCTACTCTTTCATTTTTTTTCATTTAATTTGCTTTCTAGATTTGACATACTGTGTATTACATATACTGAGGATTTCTTAAATTTCTACCACTAATTATTCTATTAATAACTCCATCAGGCGCAATGACAATGATGAGAGGAATGGCAACAGATCAGCCACAAATACGTCATCAAAATCACATTGAACAATGTAATAGCAAATTTCAGAGACAAATTAGGCAGAACTGAGTTGTGAGAAGCTAGAAAATAATACACACAAGAAAGGAGAAAACATTGACCACTGGAGTAGGCCAGAAGAACATTGTATTTTTTCAGAAATATTTTCTTTGGTTTACAAGTAAAATGTTTTCATATTTGAATTAAAGATCATATTTTTTTCAAACTCTCAAGGCTACCCAAGTCAACTGTGAATAACCAGGTTCTAAAGAAGAAAGTCAACCAGTATTGGTAGTACTGGGCAGACAACTATAACATTTCCACCCCATCCAAGAAATTACACATTTGGCAGTTGACTCTTGAATCTAAAAAATAAAATTAACCATAATTAAGGATGAGAGTTTACCAAGTTATCAGTACAACAGGTAAAGTAATACTGTGGACCATTTTTAAAATGGTAACTTGGTTGTTGTTTTTTTGTGTCAGGAGCGACTTGAGAAACTGCAAGATGCTTCTGGTGTGAGAGAATTGGCAGGACATTGCACAGGAGACACCTGGATGTTTGATGTTTTACCATCCTGGGGAGGCTTTTCTCACGTCCCCACATGGGGAGCTGGAGCTAACAGAGGGAGCTCATTCCACTCTCCCCGGATTCGAACCGCCGACCTGTCAGTCAGCAGTCCTGCGGCACAAGGGTTTAACCCATTGCGCCACAGTTTTAATATAGAATAATATTCAATCACAACTACTATTGACTCAATGAAGAATATATATATATATATATATATATATATATATATATATATATATATAACTTATTATGCATATGTATGTGTGTGTGTGTGTATTATACATACATGGTTAATATTAAAAGTAATTCTAAATACCAAAATATCAAAAAACTATGAAGTTAATCCTCGTTATAACAAGACATGCCCACTCTAAACTTTAAAAGTACATTTATGTACTTCTTTCAGGGCATTATCTACAAACAAAATACACTAACGTTGCAACTCTATATGTAAATCCCATTCAATTAAATGGGTGTTCCTCCCAGCATTGCATTGCAGCCTAAATCAAGTATCAGGACAAATTATTGTGTTCAATAATCAAGGTTCTTATTACATACAAATATGATCCGAAGTGTTCAAAATTACCAGACTACATCTTCTTTAATATAGTATTTTTATGACAATTAAAACATACTGGAAATACATTGTACATATAAATCTATTAACATATAAAATGTTTTCCAGATTAACAAAATGCTGAATAATGAGATAACTTGACCTTACAGCTATCCTGTTCTGTTCTGCAAAACAACAAAACTGGCAGCTGAAATCTATGAAATCCTTACCAAAATAAAATCTTGTTAGTATACTATCTATGTGTAGACATACAAATCTATGCAACAAATTATATTTGTAACACATGTATAAATGCATTTTTTGTTTCTCAGATTAAAAACCACTGTGTGACACTTTTTTAAATCAGACATTACAGCCACAATATTCATTATAAATCAAATATCTGAATGTTTTATATAGCTGCCACCTAAAAGCACACTGGAATCACTGAAATGAGTCAATTGATTTTTAGTGCAAAGACAAGAATATCAAACCAAAATGTCAGAATGCAAAACATTAACTGATATTCTGCTACTGGCTAAAACATGGATCATATGCAACACATTTTCACAAATAGCATTCTTTTTATGTTCTAATCTCTTCCAGAGCTCTCTGTTATTCAGCAGAGAAAGAGGCCTTTCAAAAAGGCAGCACCGGGATAAACAAACAGTAAGAGAGAGGGGGAGAAAAAAAAGCAATGCCATGGCCTACCGAAGCATTATTTCACTGTATGCTTTTAGGATGCCCAGATTCATGAATTCAGATGCAGTAACTTTAAATCTGTAATGCATTTTAATGTAAAATATGCTGCAAAATCCTAGCTCCAGGCTCATACGTTTACTAAAAGCAACTACAATGCATTTTGAAAATGTTCCTGCGACCTAAAGCTGCAGTGCTCTGAGCCTGTCAGCATAAACGCATGTTAAATAACCACAGCTTGCACAAAAGCGAGTGCCATGCAGAAAGCATTAAAATATTAAAAGGCAGGCGATACTTACTCCAAGGTCAGCCCTGGAATTTGCAGCCTTTCCCGTTGGGCTTTCATGGCTGTTACGTTACCACATTCTACTGTAACCATGACACACTTTCAGTGGCAGCATCCTGGTGATGACAGAGAGCCCAAATGAGCCACTATAAAGGAATGGACTAACAATCTCTTGGGGGAGGGAGCACGGCAAGTTTGGGTCCTTCCACTTCAAGCTGACATGAAGAAATGTCAGCTGCTTTTCTCCAGGTTAACCGCAAAGCGCACTGCACTGATTTTGCTAGCAGAAAGCAGCCTTCAAGTCTGAGTATCAGTCTATTCATTCCCAGTATTTTAAGAAGCATTTCTTTGCTAACATGCAGGCTTTAGAGAAAGGGCCGTTCCCTTTGACAGAGACACCACTGCATATTCAAAGGTATATAAAAAACACAAAAAGTGAAATAGTATATGCTTAAAACATTCCTCCTCTGCACTGAATTAAGATGCCCCACACTTTACTGTCCTGTCAAGCAGAATATGACCATCCTCTTATTCTTTTTTGGGTGAAAAAAAATCTGATTTTTTGAGAAAAATAAAAAATCAGATACAAAATAGGTCCCTTTTCATCCTATTCTGATAATCATTGCAAGTGTTAGGGGAAAACACATGATGCTGAAACATTGGTATTCCTTCATACGTAATTGAAAATTAATCATCTGATTTGGAGGAGCTTGTACCTGACTGCTAATAAAAGAAATATTATTAATATTTCATTAACGTGAGATAGGAGCAAGAAAGGAAACCTGACAGAAAGCTTATTAATATCCCATTTTTTCAAGATTAATGTATATTTTTTACAATCTACAGTAATGAGTCAACTGCAGCAACCACTAATAATATTACCTTTTTACAGAAATCCTAACTATGCATATAAGCTTAAATAACAACAACCTAGCATTAAGAATTCTGAAAATAAATGTAAACAAAATTCAAAGTGCCCTAGATGTGTCCAGCAGGGTAGTCCCTCCCACTTTCTTACAAGAAGATACCCAAGGGCCTTCAAGTGCTAAGAGGAACAAGAGGAAACCAGTTTAGGAAGCTCATACTATGAATAGTTCCTAATAAAAACCATTTGAAATAATATTGCCATTTTGTTGTTTCATTTTGTGCATCTTTTTTATTCGTCTTATGTCCATTATCACAAAAATTAGTATTCAAATGAAGAAAGTAAATAAATACAATTAAATTCAGATTCTGGAAATTTGTTTCTGCTTTAACATTTGCAAATATCTATTCTACAAACCAAAAAGGGATTTATGTGCAAAAGGCAATTTCTGCTCACAGATCTCTCGCCAGACTAGTTGCCACCTGAACTAATCAAAGCTATAGAAGTTGTTCAGCTAACTGGGTCTCTGCAGCCCTCCCTGCCCCCGGATCTGTGTACTGTGTTCTATAGTTTGACTATGCTGTTCACAGCATGGCTATACCAATAATAGGAATTAATTAAAATCAAGTAAGTTATCAATTAAATGAGAATTGTTCCAATGTAAAGAGGCAACTTAATTTAAAAAAAATAAAAATGACTGGATTAAACTGGAATTTCAAAATGAATTTAAATTCAGAATTAAGAGATTAATTAAATTACTGAATGATTAAGTAAGTGTTAAAGAGGAAACAAATGTTACACTTCTCTGATGGTTTCTTTATCCAACCTTCAGATTTTTTTTCAAACTATATCTTTCTTTCTTTTTTGTTATTTCCTCATGGTTGTGAAACTGCATTGTCTATATCACAATTCAAGCCACGAAAGTGTACTCCCAGCAGGGCAAAACCATTTTAAGCACATTTAGGTTAGCAGTATTGGTAACTGATTCTTTCCCTTAATTGTTTAAACAATAAGCATATATTGCTCAAACAAGACATTTCTTTTTATCTATAAAATTTGGAGAATTCAAGAAAATTGTAGAAACACTTGAAATTCATGGGAAATAAAAGAAAAGTGGGAGTGAAATACATTAAGAACATAATTTCAACATTCTTCTCTGCTTTACAAATCACATTTTGGTCTTAATCCAATTAATACGTCCAACAAAAGTAGACCCACTGAATTAAACAACTGACAATAGCTAATGGATCTTAGCTAAGTTAGATCTCCCCTAGCTAGGACAAACGTATTTAAAATATAGTGTCAAAGACACATAATACACCCAAACAACCTGGATCACTAAAATTAAATTCCAGAAATGTAATGGTTTAGGTAAAATTTACAATATGTGTTTGGATGAACATATTAAGGTCTATTTAATGTTAATTACCTCACAAAATTGCTATACAATGAATAACCACCACAAACCTGATACATTAAAGTCATGAAAGAAATAATTATTAATTTGATTTTGACATGATTATGTGATGTTATTCTGGGATTTGGAAAATTTGGGTTTATGTTCTCACAGAGCGATGAAACTTAAAAGATGACCTGGGCTACTCTTTTCATCTCTTCGTTTGATTGAACTCACATGACTTTTGTGAAGACAAAGTGGGGAGGAGGAGAATCATGTCTGGCTCTATGAACTAACTGGAGAAAAGATTAGAAACAAATAAATTACTAAAAAAGTCAGGAGAGAATACTTCTGGAACATGGCCACACAGCCCGAAAGACATACAACAAATCCTGTGATCCCAGCCATGAAAGCCTTCGACAACACAATAAATTACTAAGTACATAAGTATTTTTCTTCAACAAAGAAAGTGAAAAAGTACCTCAATGCAGTAATATAATGTACTCAATCACAATGAGATGTAAAATATTATAGATTCAGTAAAGAAAATGTTTATTTTTGTGTGCTTAACTATTAATTTCCCCATCAAGTGGTTTAATAAATGCAAATGCCTATTGTTCAAGTGTTGATTGCATGTGTGAAAGCACAGTTGACTGGATCAAAGGATGTTCTTCCTCTTTGAAGAGATTCTTGGTGCGATCTCACAAAAATCTGATCGAGATATAGCTATATTGTAAATTATAGTTTTATGCTGGAATGGTTTTTAATAACCATGGTCAACATTATTTTGGAAGGTGGGATATAACAGAAATAAACAAGCACATGTTCCTTTGTGCAACAGGACCACAATACTACCAAATATATAAGTAAATAAGAGGAGTTATACTGAAATAGACATAAGACCTGCAACATTCTCTTTCTATATTAGCTAACTAGTTGGCTATGGGAATCCCACAGCAAAAAATGCACTCATGAGCACCCTCCTACTCGTACTCCCAAGCAACTGATATCCAGACGCATACGGCCTCAGATACTGAAGGTAATCAATGTAGAGCCACTATGACTTGTAATCATTGATAGCTTGATCTATGAATTTGCAGAGCTCCTTTGTAAGAACACAGTTCATTGTATGTGTTTGTACTGGACAATGGCAAAGCATCTTTGTGTTCTCACAGAAAGAAATAAAAAAAATAGAGAAAATGGTGTGGCTCAGTAGCAAAGTCAACGTGACTAAAGTGGAAGAGATAGCTTTTCTGATTCCATTTTTCTTCAACGAAGTATAAACAATAATTACATATTATAGAATAATAGAATTATATATTTGGAAGAGACCACAAGGGTTAACCAATCCAACCCCCTTGTCATAGACGAACGCACAATAAGGCACACCCAACAAATGGCCATCTAGTCTCTGTTAAAAACTCCAGAGAAGGAGACTCCACCACACTGCAAAGCGACATATTCCACTGTTGAACATTATAGAGTTTGTTGTGACAAATAGGAAAACTTTGTGTATTCAGCACATACATTTTGTCATTCTTTATATTTTGATAAACTGGCAATCACTCTCCAGACTGTTCTCCTGGCAAATACATTAACAAAATCCTGCTTGGGGAAATTCAAATTTTCCTTTCTCCTTCTTATATTTCCACTGCTATCCATCTGTCGTTTATTTGTTTTCCTACTTCAACATTTCTTAGCACTATTGTCTTTTCCCCTGAGACATGCTTTTCACAATATGCCCAAAATATGATGTTTTGAATTCTACTAGGAGTTCAGACTTGATTTGTTCTGTGACCCATGTATGTATCTTTTTTTTTAATCCACAGTATCTGTATAACTTTTCTTGAGCACCATATTTCAAGCACATTGGATTGTGTGAGAGACAGCTTTCATTGTTGCCCAGTTTTTGCATCCATACTAATAGGAAATATCATGGTATGGATAACTTTCATGCTCAGCAATATGTTCTTATACTTAAGAACTGTATGTAGTTCCTTCAAACTTGCACTTCCAAATCGTTATGGTCTTCTAATTTCTTGACTACAGTTTTCACTTTGACTAATGTTCAAGTCAAGCTACAAAAAATCTGGACAGTTTCAATATCTGTAACATCATCTTTAAAGTGATTAAAATCTGTAAATCAGATTTAAAGTTGTGGTAAGCCATTTGTTCCTGGTGATTTATTATTTCCAATTCTTTGATAATGTCTTCTATATCACTTTCTAAGGCCTATGGCAATAGTGCTTCAAAGGACTCTCTCGTTTATCTCTTTGTCTTTTCTATTGTCTGCATTGTTGGGTGTTAGGAGTGCAGAACCCCTCCAGAAGGCACACCACACTTTTAACCAGAGAAAACACCTCTCTAGAAAACTCTAGGTCTTACAACATGACTCTATGGTCACTTTCCAGCAGAGGTTGGTCACAGAACCATACTGGAGGACCTAGAGATTCCTAGAGATATTATATTAATCAAATATGCAAAAACAAAACCTATACCTGTTTCCAGATTTTCTTTATTTGTCCTGCTCATATGATGATGATTATTATGTTTATTTACACCCCGCTTTTTCTCTCCACAAAGGAGACACAAAGGAGACTCAAAGCAAGTCAATAATGTGTTGTTGATCATTCAGTATCTGTTAGTTTAAATTTCCCTTTCCTTTTTTGAATCTTATGAAACAGGTCTCTTGCTCCAACCATTTTTGTTGTCTTCTATTTCTTGGAACTGATTATTGCAACTATTTGCTTTGTCTGCACAATTCACTAAATATTTGTATTTCTAATTCTGATTGCTTCGATCTTCTATTTGTCTGCCTTTAACCACTGAAAGAGTTTTATTTTCAACTCTATGATTCTATAATTTATTGAGATTTTTATTTGTTCTTGGTTAGCGATAGCGTGTTTTTGCAACCTTCCTTGAAAATGATTCTCATTTTGGTCAACAGTTCAACAGTTCTTCTATTTTTCATGGTCTATTCCCTTTTTACACAGTCTTTAAATTCAACAGAGACGTTCTTTAGATTGCATTTAACAATATAATTGATTTAAGGTTTAGACATCCCCAATAGGAAGTATTCTGGGACTAAAGGAATTTTTATTTTTAGAATCTTCTGACACTTGTTATGTATCTCTCTCCAATACGGTTTATTTTTTCACAGGACCACCACATATGTAGATAGGTACCATAGCTTTTCCCACACTTCCAGCATTTGATATTCTTGTCTTTTGCAAATGTTATTTTCTTCGGTGTCATATGCCATTGGTAAAACATCTTTAACCAATTTTCTTTTAGGTCATAGGCGTATGTATAATTTAACATTTTTTCCAAATTATTTCCCATTCGTCTAGTGTAATTGTTCATCCTATATCCCTTGCCCATTTTATCACACATTGTTTAATTGATTCCTCTTCAGTGACCCATCCTAATAGAATTTTGTAAATACTTGCTTTGGTCTTCTTTTGTTTAGGGAGCATTTCATCCCACAATGATATTTTATCTTCGAATCCATTTGCTCTATGTTTGTTATAATATTCTTTTAGTTGGTAATATTGGACCCAAGTCATGTTTCCATATTTCTTTTTTAATTCCTCTAATGTTTTCATCCTTAATTCATTTCCTTCTCTCTTCAATATTTCCCTATACGTGGGCCATTTATTCCAACCATGCTCTCTCCTTTGGTGTGTCTCCAGAGGGGAGAGCCAGAGTGGGGCTTTACTATAAAGTTTTTGTTTATATCTATCCCATATTTTTAATAATGCTGACCGGATAAAGTGATTGCCGAAATTTTTTTCCACTGTTTTCCTATTGTACCAGAGGTACGCGTGCCAGCTGGCCCTCAAATCATGACCTTCCAAGGTCAATATTTTCTTATTACTTAAATTTATCCAATCCCTTACCCAATCTAATCCACAGGCATCAAAATAAAGGGCTAAATTTGTTAGGCCAAGACCCCCCTTTTTTTCTTTCATCTGTCATATTTGTAAAATTAATTCTTGGTTTTTTGTTGTTCCACACAAATTTAGATATGTCCTTATTCCAATCTTTGAATAGTTTCTGATTTCTAATAATTGGTAAGTTTTGGAAAAGGTACATCATTTTTGGTAGGATGTTGGATTTTATGACTGATATTCTGCCCAAGATATAGTTTTAGTGATGACCAATTCTTTAAATTCGTTTTGATTTCCTTCCATTTGTTAATATAATTATTTTAGAGCAGTTGCGAATTTTTAACTGTCAAATTGATTCCTAAGTATTTTATTTTATTTTATACCTTTAGACCAGTTATTTTACTTATTTTAATTTGTCATTCTTTTGATATATTCTTAGTCAATATCACTGATTTTTCCTTGTTAAGGTTAAATCCTGATACCCTCCCAAATTCCTCTATTTTCCGTAGCCAAATTTTTATATTATTTACAGGATCTTCTACGGTGCACACCAAATCATCAGCGAAGGCTCGGAGTTTATACGACTCTTTGCCAATTTTCAATCCCTTCAAATTATTGTTTCCTCTTAGATTGTTGAGGAGCAGTTCTAATGACATTATAAAAATTAATGGTGACAGAGGGCACATTTGCCTTGTCCCTTTTTCCACCTTGATTTTATTGGATGCCTGACCATTTATCCAAATACTGGCCTCCCGCTCGTCATATATTGCTTGTATTGCGTTTGTGAAATTATGGCCTATATCCACCTCTTTCAATAACATTTTGAAAAATTCCCAATTGATGCGGTCAAAAGCTTTCTCCGCATCGACCGATATTATTGCCACTTCTTTTTTATTGTATTTTTCGTAATATTCAATTGTATTGATTAGGCATCTAACATTATTTTTGATGTTTCTGTTTGGTAGGAAACCAGCTTGATCCTCTTTAATCCAGTTCGATAAATATAACTTTAATCTTTCTGCAATTATTAATGTAAAAATCTTATAATCAGTGTTTAAGAAAGAGATGGGTCTATAATTTTTAATACTGCTGGCATCCGAATTATCTTTATGAATCATTATTATATGAGCTTCTTTCCAGGATTTTGGGAGTTTCTTTTGGTGTAGGGCATTATTTATCACGTTTTGTAGGTGGGGTAGTAGTTCTTCTATGAGTTTTTTGTAATATATTGGCGTCAGGCCATCTGGACCCGGAGCTTTGCTGGCATCCAATTTCTTAATTGCTTCCTCAATTTCTCTGTGTTACATCCTTATTTAACATCTCTCTCTGATCGTCCGTTAACCTTTGTATTTTTTTGTTTACCTAAGTATTCCATAATTTCCTCTCTTTTTATATTATCTTTTTTGTATAACTCTCTGAAATATTTACTGAATTGATCCATAATTTCTCTCTGTGTTGTATATACTTTTTGTTCATCTCTTATGTGAGTTATCCATTGTGCCTGTTTTTTTTTTGTTTTTTTTTTAGTGTTCGAGTGAGCCACTTCCCCGGTTTATTAGCATTTTGAAAGTGGTATTGTTTGGTGAATTTCAATTCTTTGGCTCTTTGTTCTGTTTCTAAATGTTGTCGTTGTTTATTTAAAAGTTCTAATTCCTGTTCTAGTTTGGGGTTTCTTGGGGCTTTTTTAGGTTCTTTTCCACTGATTCTATTCCTTGTTGTATTGTTTTCAATTTTTGATTTCTCAGCTTATTTTTTATTGCGCTTGTTGAATGAAATTGCCCCGCATGACTGCTTTGCTTGCGTCCCACATGATACTAACATCTATTTCCTCGATATTATTAAAAGTGAAATATTCTTTAAGTAATTTTTTTTATTTTTCTCTATGTCTTCTTCCCTCATTAATAAGTTTTCATTTAATCTCCATTTTTTGGCTTTGATCCTTTGATTTAACCTTAATTCTAGTGGACAATGGTCTGTGTCCTTTCTTGGCATTATTCGGATATAATTTATTTTTGGAATCAGAGCTTTAGTAGTCCAGACCATATCGATTCTGGACCAATTTTTGTGTCTGCTGGAAAAGTAGGTGTAGTCTCTTTCTGTCCAATGATGTGCCCTCCAAGCGTCTTCTAAATCCAATTCTTTCTTTAAGTTTATAAAGCTCTTGGGGAGTTGACCTAGGCTTTCCTGTCTTTTCCTTTTACCCTGTATTTGTTTGTCTATTTTGTTGTCAAGCACTCTGTTAAAATCACCTAAGAGTATAAGATCGTCATAATTTTGACCACCAATTAGTTCTCTTAATTTTTCTGTGAACTTTCCTTTTGCCCATCCGGTGAATAAATATTACACACTAACAATCTTTGTCTTCCTCTTTCAATTAAGATAGCCACTATTCTGCCTTCGGAGTCTTTAAATGCCAATTTGGCTGGGAAATTGTCCTTCAGGTAAATCACCCCCCCTTTTTTTTCTGATGCTGCTGAATAGAATTATTTACCAAGAATTTTTTGGTTAAATGATTACACATGTCTCTGGGAAATATGTGTTTCCTGGAGTGCAATCAAATCATAGTTACATCCTTTTAATTGCCTAAATATTTTATTTCTTTTTTGAGAAGAATTTAGCCCATTTAAATTATTTGAGTAGCACCTCAGGTTCCAATCCATGTTCAATTCTTTTCTTCTTCCTCTTCTTCTTTGTCTTTACTCTCTTCCTCCTCCTCTTCTACTACAACTCCCAGATTTGTTTCTCCTAAACCAGTCTATCACTCTTTTCCACCTGTCACTAAGGAGGCTGTGCAGGTCCTGAACCGGTGCTTGGCAGCTGTGTCGGACTGGATGAGATGAACAAATTGAAATTGAATCCAGACAAGACAGAGATCCTCCTGGTCAGTCATAAGGCTGAACAGGGCATAGCTTTACAGCCTGTGCTGGGTGGGGTTACACTCCCCCGAAGCCACAGGTTCGCAGCTTCTGAGTGATCCGTTGAGTCTGAAATCCTAGGTCTTGGCGGTGGCTAGGGGAGATTTTGCTCAGTGGTCCACGCACTTGTTATATCTTGAATAGACTACTGCAATGCGCTCTACGTGGGGTTGCCTCTGAAGACTTTTCAGAAACTTCAATTAGTTCAACGGGCAGCAGCCGGATTGCTCACTAGAGTCTGCTGCCAAGCACAATTCAAAGTGTTGACTTTAGCCTATAACACTCTAAACAGTTCCAGCCCAGCTTACTTGTCCGAACATATCTTCCTCTATGATCCAAATCGGAGATTAGGATTGTAGCAGGAGGCCTTTCTCTCGATCCCACCACCCTCACAAGCGCAACTGGTGTGGATGAGAAACAGGGCCTTCTCTGTGGTAGCCCTTCATCTGTGGAACTCCCTCCCTAATGGAATCAGGTTGGCCCCCTCCCTTTATCCTTTCAGAAAAACTCAAAACATGGCTGCGGGACCAGGAATTCGATGAGCAAACACAGCAATAATAATAATAACAATTTATGTGACTGATAATTTATTCCTAACCCTTCACCGTTATGTTACTATGCTTTGTTTTGGCTTTTACTTTTATTGTATCTAGAAAACACTAATAAAAATCATTAAAAAAAGAGATAATGAATGGACCCTGGACTATGATTTAGACTTGTGCAATTTTTAAATGATGTTTTTATAATTGATGTTTTAATTATCTGTTTTTAATTGTATTTTTTATAACTGTTTGTTTTTTGCAACTAATGACTGCCAGTTGTGAATCCACGCTGAGACAACCCCCCCCCCCCCCCCGGGGATACAAATTCATAAAAATCCAAAGCAAAGACTGACTTTTTTTCTAAGAAATGGCATCACAAATTACCAAACTTTAAATACAAAAACAAGCAATGCTTTTTTTTCAAATAACCTGGGTATTGCCGGTTATATAATAAAAGTCAGTGTTTGTTTGTATGTGGATATGCATGTGGGCAGCGATGTATTTTTCTGGGCAGGCCTATGACTTCCACAGAGCACTGTGACCCCCAAAAATGATGGACCTGTACCAAACTTGGCATACAGACCCCCCATGACCAACATAATATACTGGAGTTGTTTGAGGGAGGATGGACCATGGATGATAGAATTTGTAGTACCTTCACCTGATAAGTCTCCAACTTCCACTGCGACCCCATGGATAACATACCTGGATCAAACTTGGCACACAGACACCCCATGACCCACTTTATGCACTGGAGCTCTTTGGGGGAGGATTGACAATAGTTGACGGAATTTGCAGTACCTTCACCCCCTTCAGCTCTGACTTCCTCAGACCACTGTGACCCCCACAAATGACGGTCCCAGACCAAACTTGGGACAATTACCCCCCATGATGAACCACAGATGATGGGATTTGCAGTACCTTCACTCATTTCCAGAGACCGCTATGACCCCCACAAATAATGCACCTGGACCAAACTTAGCACACAGAGCCCCCATAGCACACTTTACATCCTAGTCGTCTTTAGGGGAGGATGGACCATGGACAATGGGATATGCAGTACCTTCAACCACATCCAGAAACTACTGCTAACCCCATCACCTAGGATCTGGACCAAATTTGGCACAAAGATTTCCCATGATGCATTTTATGTCCTGGTTAGATTTGGTGGAGGATGGACAACAGACAATGGATTTGCAGTATCTTCACCCACCACCAGAGACCACAGCAACCACCACAATGATGAACCTACACCAAACTTGGGACACAGACCCCCCCCCCCCCATATGACACACTTTACGTCCTGGTGTGGTTTTGGCGGGAGGATGGATCAGGGATGACGGAATTTTGTAGGACCTTCACCCGCCTCCAGAGACTACTGCTAATACTATCAATCATGGATCTATCTGCAGCAATTTCTAATGGGTCTACTCATAACATTAAAAAAACAAACAATGTCTTTTTCAGAAAAGGCCAGGTACCCAAGCTAGTATTAACATAAAAATATACGCCAGAATCGTGACCTATATGTTTATATTAACATTAGGGCCTGGACAAAATCGTATCAGGATGCAACAGACTCCAAATAACTGTTTCACATAGAATCCAGAATGTATATGAAAATTGATTCATACTGACTTTTAAAAAATATATGTAAGTATACTTTAAGTAATAAAAAAGATGTGTCCTGGGGTATTAGGCAGAAATAATATGCAAAGAATAGAGATAGGTTCCTATGCCACACACAAAAAAATAGTAGTTTAAAAATGTTTCAGCAGACTTTTTATTCATTACAAAAGATAGGTATAACCGAAATGAAACAAACAGATCAGGTTGTTTATATAAACAAACAAAAACATTTAGAATATTTTAGAGTCCACTTCAAACCTTATATCAAAATGCATCTAGGGATTTTTTTCCTCTGCTTTTCTAATAATATCTATTTTGGTGGTCAAACATGCTGAGGGGAGTTGGTTAGGCTCGTCTGCTCTCCTCATGTCTTTCTGTTTTGCTGTTCATACATGACATATGACTGCAGTTGGACTGCCTAGGGTATAATTCTGCTCTTTCCTGTTCAAGCTTTATTGCATTGTGTACTATAGATATCCTTCTAAAACCCAACACTGAGGGTTTGTTTTTTCCAGCCCTCTCTCACCAACCTCCCAATGCCAATCCTGCTAAAAAACCTGATAGCTAGATAAAGGAAAAGAGCCAGACAGATATAAAAAGACTTTGCAAAAAGGTTGTGGTATGCCTGAAATTATATGCCAGTTGCTATGAGTCCCTACAAGTGTAGATATTGTTTGTATTGCTCTCAGACTTTGCATCGTAGAGATTTCAAATTCAGTTAGTCCCAATTACATCATCCACACTATGTTGTGACATGTTTGGAAATCTATCTGTGATCAAATTGAAGACCTCTCAAATAAAAATCTTCATAATCATATTTTGCTGGCCCTATTGACTCAACCTTTTCAAACTCATCATCAGCCTCTTGTGTATTTGAGATTTTTGCTTTAGAACAAATTCAGTCTTTTTCTTTCAACATGGTTTGACAAAAGGATGACAATTACAAAGAGAAGTTATTGGATTTATACTTTGAAGTCCAATGAAATTAAAGACTCAAGCCATGCGTTTATCTGTAAAGGTATGTTTTTTTTCCCTGAGTATCCTTTCTTCATTTTATGTGGTTTTTATACACTTGTTTGCTATGTTTTTAAGGGTGCCTGTTGTCTGACGTATAGTACACATTTCTTTTTTCATTATATTGCCATAATTCTGGGTCACTTCTTTTCGTGCATATTTGTTTTTGTAGTTTTTTACTAAGTTGATGGGCACAAAAAGGGGGTTGAGGACTACAGGCCACAATTTACACAACCCAGTACATATTCTTCAGCTTGAAATAGTTTGACATTATGGTAAGAAGTTACATATTGTACCTCCCGAAGACTTGAACATTTTTTGATCAAATGTTCTTGAACCATGAAATATTTTTTAAAATCATGATTTTGAAGAAAGCTTAAAATTATCATTTCAAAAAATGCTGCAAAAGCTACTTTTCAGATGACCATTCAATCACACATTACAGTGTATAAAAATAGTTCTAATCAAAATCTCTGTTCCTAAAGTGTTACATGAAAAAGAATATACAAATAAAAGCACAAAAGGGGATAAATTACTTTTTTAGGTTCTTCACGGAACAGCAAAGTACTCAAGATCTTAGGCCCCTTCCACAATGCCTTATATCCAAGGATCTGATCCCAGATTATCTACTTATCCCAGATTATCTGGTAGTGGAGACTCATATAATCCAGTTTAAAGCAGATAATCTGGGACCAGATCCTGAGATATAGGGCAGTGTAGAAGGAGCCAGAGCCTAAAAGAAACCCCGACTGCCTCCACTCTCCTTACCCCAGCAGGGAAGCACCAAAAAGCCAACATCTGGGCAAGAAGAGCAAAGCGGATTGGAGATTTTTTCAGCTTCTCCTGATCTTCTCTAATCTCCGCACAGGAGAAGCAGCAAAGGGCTGTCACCACAATGGAGAGAGCAGTGTGAATTAGAGCTTTTTTCAGCTTATCCTGAGAGTGACTAAGGTGAAAGTTAGTCCCTCTAACTTTTAAAAGTCCATCTGCCCTTTGCTCGCTCCACTGCGGAGTTTCCGTTGCCGTCATTACCAGAAGACCAAAAGCAGTGCCATATCAATACCATATCATATTGATCCATGTAAAAGTTAAACCAGGTTTTTAGTTTGAGTTTGGCATTAATATTTTGACTAATACACAAGTATTAACAGTAATATTTCAGTGCCTTGAATCCATGATATTTAACAACAGATGGCATTATACGGAGATTTTTTAAATTTCTCTTACTGTGGACTTTTTGATTCAAACAAACTGACAGCATCCCAGAGGAATAAACATGCACTTTAGATGTATAAACATCATAGTAATGAAGGATGTAGTCAAATCTGTAAATGGTAGTTTTGATGTGCCAAACTGACAGAAATGTTTTAAAATATTCATAGAAAATGATACAGGAAACAGCTAAACCAATGATTTAAATATTTTTATTTTCTCCTAAGATCACAAGGTTTTTATTTGTACACAAAAATATCAAATAAGGAAAGGAAGTGAAATGGGTCAGGATATTTCCCATTTCATTCTACAGTTTAATGTCAGACTCCACAAGTCTGCAATAAAACTTTTCAGTCTTTGCACCCAGCTGAATGTTGGCAGACTCTCAAGTGAAAAATTCCTACTGAGGTTCCATTGAACCATTGAAGAATTGTGCTGAAGTGAAACTTCTGGGATCAGTTTAACTGTAAAGGGATAATAAAGGCTTGAAAAGGTCTGTATTACTCAAAGTTAATCTTTCAGCTTCTCATAGAAACAACCAACATTTATTTTCAAGGCAGTGAAAAAACTAACACTTACAGAATGTGAATATGGACTACATGAAAATTATGGCTATAGCCATATATGTATAGCTTTCAAGCAAACATAAAGCAACAGAAAAACAAAATAAGGATTTGAATTACCAACACACATATATTATGCAAAAGTGTATTGTAGCACCCTGAATGAGAGAAGTTGGCAACATATGTTTTGCTAGATTTAGATCTACTTTATCAGATGCAACACACAATATGTATGTGAAGACATTTGGATCTTATCGCTTCACTGACTAAGTAACTAAAGCTGTGTTGCTGTGTGTCCTCAAGTCATTTCCGATTTACAGGGGTTTTTTTTTGGGGGGGGGGGGTTGTGTCAGGAGCGACTTGAGAAACTGCAAGTCACTTCTGGTGTGAGAGAATTGGCTGTCCGCAAGGACATTGCCCAGGGGACGCCCGGATGTTTTGCTGTTTTTATTATCCTTGTGGGAGGCTTCTCTCATGTCTCCGCATGGAGCTGGAGCTGATAGAGGGAGGTGGGATTCAAACCTGGCAGCTTTCATATCAGCAACCCAACCTTCAAGTCACAAGGCTTTAACCCACTACACCACCGGGGGCTCCTCCGATTTACAGTGACCCTAAGGCAAACCTATCATGGCTTCTCTTCACAGGTTTTGCTCAGAGCAGATTTATCATTGTTATTCTCTGAGCCTGAGAGAGAGTGATTTGTCCAAAATCACCCAGTGAGTTTTCATGGCTGAATGGGGATTTGAAATGAGCAGGAATCCGAACCCTGTTCAATACCTATGCCCACCACACTGACCCTCTATTAAGTATGCAAGGTATAAATCATGCTACTGTAAATCTGTATATGAACTATAAATGTGATATATATTGAATGTGTGCCACTGAAGACACTGCAAGAGTATACTGATTATTATGGAAGACCTGAGGCATATTGTTAAGACTAGTTAGAATGAATGTACATTCACTTTCAAATGAAAATAAATTCTTTATATACAAATTTGGAATATTTATTTATATTGCTATATTATTATTTTATTTTAATGACACAGCAAACAAGATAGATATGCTGGATTTCGTATCACAAAATCACAAGTCGAACACTTCCCAAGCGTTTAGGACTGTGTGATGTATTTTCGGATGATGTACGCAGATCCCAGTAGGGTGGCCTTTTGCAATGTCTATTGCTATATTATATTATTATTATTGACACAACGACGTTGTATGACACAGCAAACAAGATAGATATGCTGGATTTCGTTTCACAAAACCACAAGTCGAACACTTCCCAAGTGTCTAGGACTGTGTGATGTATTTTCGGATGATGCGTGCAGATCCCAGCAGGGTGGCCTTTTGCAGTTGGCAGATCGTAATTTTGTCAATGTCTATTGTTTCCAAATGCCGGCTGAGATCTTTTGGCACGGCACCCAGTGTGCCCATCACCACCGGGACCCCCCCCCACAGGTGCCACCTTGACGTGTTGGGGGGGCTTAACTGCTCCAATGATGACTGAGGGCTGTGCTGGCAGTAGTGTAACTACCGGCAGGTCCAACCAAGCCAGAGAGGCCTCAGCTGAGGAGCAGAAGTAACCCATTAGCATTATGGAGAATCAAACCCAAACGAAGTCTATACTGGCTCGGTCGTCGCCCAGGATAAAAAGGACCGCGGTGGATGCTGCTGATTCTGGACATCCATCGACAAGTGGGCTACGGAATCATCAAAACCCAAATGAACAGTCACAGAAGCGCACAAACCGCACTCTTATTATTATTATTATTATTATTATTATTATTATTATTATTATTACTATTATTTATACCCCGCTTTATCCGTCCCGCAGGAGGCTCAAAGCAACTTTACATAAAAACATCAGCATACAATTACATACAGTAGGCTTTCAAATACACTCTAGTCCATGCTCGGTCAGATTCGCTTTGGGTTCTCCACCAATGTCACTCTAGTCTCCATCTTACTTGTTTCATCGCCACCAACTCCTTGGAAATACAAGGGGCTGGTTTGGCTCTGCTCTGCGAGAGTGGACATTCAGGAGCAATTGTGTCTAGATTGTGTAGAAAATTTAGTAATATTCTTAAGTGACATTTTGTGAGATTCAAACTTGTGCTTGTATAAAGCCCATATACAATAGAGAAGATTAATTTCCTATTTAGTCAAACACATTTTATAATACCAAATTCAGATATTATTGGGGCCGGGCTGTGGCGCAGCTGGCTAGTAACCAGCTGCTATAAATCACTACTGACCGAGAGGTCATGAGTTCGAAGCCCGGGTCGGGTTAAGCCTCCGACCATTAAAAAAAAAAATAGCCCCGGCTTGCTGTTGACCTAGCAGCCCCGAAAGACAGTTGCATCTGTCAAGTAGGGAAAATTTAGGGACGCTTTATGCGGGAGGCTAATTTAACTAATCTACAACACCATAAAACTGCTCACGAGGAAAAGAAGAGGAAGAACAGCCATCAATGGATGGTGAAGCAACAGCTCCCCCTGTGGCCGGAAATCGTGAAGCTGGAAAATTGTTAAAAAAATTGCCTCTGTGTCTGTCTAAAACTGAATGTTGTTTGTCTATTGGCATTGAATGTTTGCCATATATGTGTTCATTGTAATCAGCCCTGAGTCCCCTTCGGAGTGAGAAGGGCGGAATATAAATACTGTAAATAAATAAATAAATAAATATTCATACGACATAGCCTATCAGATGTAATTGCAGTCAGCACACACACACACACACACACACACACAAAATCTCACATTAAGATTTTCTTTTGTCCAGGGCTATTTCCCTTACGTTAAAGCAGAATTTTTTCTATCCTTAAAATACATTCTTCTGTCTATTACTTCTGCTTGTCTTCCTCCATTCTTCACTATTTCTCAGTGTGTTATCCAAACAATGAAACGCTGAACATTTTTAAAAATGCGGGATCAACAGGTCAGGGCAAAAGGACAGGGCAAGTATACAAGTAGAAGCAATCTCCGAAATATTCAAAGAGACTGAAAAAGCATCATTGAAGTATAAGACAAAATAGGATTGACAGATAGTCTGCTTCATTTCTTTTGACTTTTCCCCGCTTGCTGTTTCCTGCCCAATATTGTCAGGTTCATCTATTGGGTCTTGTTAGCAATTCCTAGAGACCTTTTACCTGCAGGTATTCTTCCTTCCTTTCTCTCTTTCTCTCTTTCTTTCCCTCTTTCTTTCTTTCTTTTAAATAATGATACACTTCTTCAGGAACTCGGATATTGTACAAAGAAAAGGTGAACTGGGAAATGTAGAATGTTCACAAAAAAATCCATAGTTCATTAGTTCACAGCTGCCCATTTCAAATTAATAGGAATTTCTGATACATTGATTTGCATTCTCTATATCATATCCTGTTATTCAAAAAACTGGGAACAATTTATTACCAGACAATAGGTTGAAGGGCAATCGTGCTCTTCTCCCATTGTATTTCATGCTAAGTGGTATTACTTGATGTTGCAGCAGCAGTTTTTCCATTATAAACTGCGGTGGTCACATAAACCACAAATAAAAATATTACTGTATTACAGAGAGGGAAAACATTTGACCCTGTAACAATAGTTGGATTGCAATCCCCAGCAGCCCTCCTCAGCATAACCAATATGGTGGCATGTTAGCAGTTAAATTCCAACCACATCTTCATGGCCCATGATTCCCAACCCTGCAGCAGAAAAACAAATGAATCATCCTCTCTAATCAATCCAAATGCAACAGATTGGGCAAACGGGTATACTTCTTGATGCCAAGGGGTACCAGTAGGGAAGAATTGTTTGCCTCAGAACAAGTAAGAGGAGGCAGTACAAAACAGATGAAGGAGTGTTAAACATGAAACAGTCTGCTCATTCTGTCATTTTCTTCTTTAACACTCTGCCACGAGGGTTCTCTGGCACTGAAGTATCATCTAAGCATTTCTGAATCTCCATTTATTAACTACAGAAATGGAAGGAAATGACATATGGGCTTTTCAAAAGTGGATCTACTACCTTGACAGCAAACGCCCATGAGGTACTTGATCTTATGTTTATGTGCTCATCGCTCTAACATTCTGCTCGAGCTAATTGTTGCCCTAATGTGCTTAACAAGGATGATTTTAAAGTCAACACACTGTTTCTGAAGGTGTGGATATTACTGTCTAATCTGATATTCTGTATAATTTCATCCAATAGATATGTTCCGCTTTACTACAGGATATATTAAATTATTATTATTATTATTATTATTATTATTATTATTATTATTATTATTATTATTATTATTATTTTATTATGACACAGCAAACAAGATAGATATGCTGGATTTCATATCACAAAATCACAAGTCGAACACTTCCCAAGTGTCTAGGACTGTGATGTATTTTCGGATGATGCGTGCAGATCCCAGCAGGGTGGCCTTTTGCAGCTGGCAGATCGTAATTTTGTCAATGTCTATTGTTTCCAAATGCCAGCTGAGATCTTTTGGCCTAATAGTAGTAGTTCCTGCATTTTCCCCATAACTAAGATTCAGCACAGCTACACTTCTTCAGCAGTCTTCCTCAAAATGACATCACACCCAGATACATTTCCTCAATACTTTCTGCTTTATTTTCATTTCTCAATGTCCTTTATAGGTAAAGTAGAAACAGTAATAGTACAGAGTTTGGAGGAAAGGGAAGATAGCTCTTTTCAAAAGTTGGCAATACAGTGTTCCCTCATTTATCGCGGGGGTTACATTCCAGGACCACCCGCAGTAAGTGAAATTCCACGAAGTAGAGGCACTATATTTATTTCAATATTTACACATTATATTAGTAGTTAGGTGGCCTTTCTCCCCTTTGCAAGCCTTCTTCCTGTCCTTCTTCCTCTCCGGTGCCTCCCAGTTTCCTTTTTGTGCATGCGCCTCCCTCTCGTCAGCGTCCAGAGTGGCCCGGTTGGATGCCGACGAGAGGGAGGGTGCATGCGCAAAAGGGAAACTAGCACCTTTGGCGCATGCACATCTCTCAGAAAAAAACCGCAAAGTAGTGAGGGAGCGAAAAGCGAACCGCAAAGTAGGGAGGGAACACTGTATACCAGTGGTAGTAAAGACATTAACATGCCTTCTAAAAATATGGTTGATGGACTTCCTACTTTCTTTCTAAAACATTTTTCCATATGTCACCAAACAATCAATGGAAAACCTACACACTAAATACTCAAATGATTATTTCATAAGGGATTTTAAACCTGTTAAATCTACACTGAAACTCTATTCAACTTTTAACTAATTTCTCATTTATCACTTGTGGACTAAATAATATTTAATCCCCTGTAAAATAGGTAACTTCTCATCTAATCTTCTAGCAGAAGAGACAATTCTCTTGCTTTGTGGCTGAGCATTCTTTTCTCACACCTAGCTTTTTACATCTTGTAAAGCAAATATTGCATGTAGCATACAAAAATAAACGAAGAAAGACTCTGCTTCTGTTCTGCTAATTACTGTTCTCCTAAGATACTATCTTAGAACTGACAGAAATGTCTGCTTCGCTTTGCTAGGTCAATATAGCAGTATCAAGCAAGCCTGAAACTAGCTCTAAACACAATTTTTATTCCATTAGACCCAAATCTAAAATCAGATACCAAACCCGTAGAGCTGAACATAGTTAACAACAGAATAATACAGGCTTCTGCATAAAAATATGGAATATTGTTTCATTGTTCTTATATTGTTTGGATGCAACAGGGTTCCATTCTATTTCCTACCTTTATCTCTTCTTTCCTAAAGTAATCCAATAATCCGCACTCAAAATCACTGATAAAGAGAACAATTACAAACCTTTATAACTTCTGGAAAAACTGTCATGCCTTAAGCAAAAAGAAGCTTAACCATTCCTATTAAGTTGTGTGCATTTGGTCTTCTGTCTAGCCCCTCAAATGATGGTATCATCGATTTCTCTTAGAATATATAATGAAGTTTATTGTCATTATGTGGTAAACCAGCAAAAGGCAGGATTTTCTATATATGAAAACTGATTAAGATGCTAGAACAAAAATGGCTCCATGGACTTTTTTACAAATAAAATTTGGCATATTTCATTAAAATACGATTCAGAAAGTATAACTGAATGTGAAAATGTGCTGAAATCAAAAACACAGGTACCTTGTAGCCCAAGCCCTCTAATATATTTCTAAAATTCCATCACATCACATATTATTATTTACGAACAAAGAGAATGTTTCCAAGGTATAAAAAAATAAATAAAGGCTACATCAAAACTAATTACGGAGTAAATTACCTCAGTATTCCATTTGCCAAAGCTGTAACTATTAAAAATTCTGTATGTATTTATTTACGGTCAGCAACCAGTATAGAATCCCACCTTACAATCATCTATCCACATCAGTACAGTGTTTACATTAAGCTAGGATATAAGTTAAAATTTAACACCATTTAAAAGATACTTATAAAACCCGACTATGACTATAGGTTTCAAAAAGATAACCTAGACTTTAAAACCATATCATGTTAAAAACTTCTCATCCCATACTATCTGATTGCTGGATGTCACTTTTTATTTTTTCAAATTGATGCACAGAAGTGGGCCGTTAATCCTGAGGTCACTGCCCATGAACATATAGTCCAATATATCTTTAACATTTGAGCCAGACAGACCTACCAGCACTTGACTGAGGGTTTCATTACATAGATACGATCTCTAACAATCATATGCTCTAGGGAGTGGAATTTTCTTATATTTGCCCTCAACACCTTAAAGGGAAGAGAGCTGCATCTGGCCAAAGTGAACGATCTTCTCAGGATGCTATTATTAAGGAAGTAAAAATAAGGTGCTATAATTACTTGCCATCTTAAATGTGTTGGTGCTAGAAATTTAAGTGACTTTATGAGCTCTGTTTGCCTTCCTATATCAAAAACTATCTGTTTCACTAGTGCACAGGCCCTATCATCTCCCATAGCTAGAAGAGATTTAGTGGAAAGACTTAGCTGTTGCAAGGCTCTTAAGGCTCCCCTAAGCCAGCTGGACTGGAAACTGAAGAAAAGGGGGGAGAAGGTATTGTGGATTATGGTGACAATCATTTTTTGGATAGATTGATGACTGGTCAAACCTTCCACCTTTAGCATCCCGGTTTCCAGCCTGATCATAAATTATAAACATTATTGGAGACCTGTATACGTTCTGTTTTCTGAGTAAAGAATTGTATTTTATTCAACCTTATTTTTATCCCTAATATTTCCTCTATCTCATTCTTAGTTTTTAAAATACTTTTTAAAATTCAATCTTATAACAAATACACAGTGAACATGGTGTGAATTATTTCCAAGATAACAAACAAGGCTGTATTATTAGAAAAATGAAGAGAAAGCACATAAGCATACATAATGCAATTAACTATGAGGTATCAGGGGAGCGTGGCTAACTGCCCAAAATGGTGGACGCATAACTTGAGTGCTGATCAAAGCAGCTCCTAATTAATACATTCAAAACTTTTAAAATTGTGTTAACACTTGAGATCTAGGAAGATTTGATGAGTGGAACTAAAAGGTCAGTGAACTGTTTAGCAGAAGGGAATTTAAATGTTGTATTTTCTGCCTAAAGAACCTTGGATCGCTGCGAATAAGAACAATCTTCCCGCAGATTTCAACATGTCTATACCAAAACTCTTTCAAAAGGATCTACAAAAAGACGAGTCCCAACCAGTAAATTCTAAAGTTACAACATGGAAAGAAAACATTGATGACATTGAAGATGCTGCTCATATAGTTCTGCAACTAGGAATCAAACATAAACAAAAATACATTAATTAGAATTAAATAATGAAATTATCTCCAGTAAGAGTAAGGATTGGGAAAATATGTGAGGCACTTGAACTTCAGAATTTGTGGGTTCCAGAATATATTAAACAAAATAACATACAAAGATTTCTGATTACTTAGATTAATTAAATTTCCCTAGAAAAGGCTTTAACACAGTGGTTGTCAACCTGTGGGTCCCCAGATGTTTTGGTCTTCAACTCCCAGAAATCCTAACAGCTGGTAACTGGCTGGGATTTCTGGGAGTTTTAAGCCAAAACACCTGGGAACACAGAGGTTGAGAATTGCTTTTCTGAACAGAAACAGAGATGGAATGAGCATATCAATCAATTAGTTATACTTCTTAAGTTTCATGAGATATGCTATGCTTCTCTCAGTTTCTTCAAAAACTTTATTCCTTGCAACCACTGGTATTTAAAAAGAATAAAATGAAGATCTTTCAGGACTCTGCTCCTAAAACAATAAAAAAGCCAATCCTTCAAACCCTTAGCTGACATTGTGCAAGGCAGGTATAAAATACAGATGAGGATTCCCTTTTATAATAATAATAACTTTATTTTCATAACCCACCTCCATCTCCTCGAAGGGACTTGGGGCAGCTTATATGGGGACCAAGCCCAGATAATCAAGTAACAGATATAAAAATTTAAAACAACAACAATATAATTAAAACAGTTAAAAGATAAAATAAAACATCATAAAATACATCAGTGAGCATCAGAACTGAAAAGTGGAACTATAAAATTGCAAGGAATGGGCAGGGAATGTGCAAAACACAGGACTATAGTGGGAGTAAAGTGCTGGAATCAGGGCAGTAAACAATTAGGACTGGGCAGTGATAAATTACAAACTGACCTATTATTCCAAAGCAGATTTAAAACCATAGTTTTTAATTTAAATTCATTTTAAACCATAGTTTTCAAGACTAATAATTCTCTGGTTGTCATTAACAAGATATAACTGTTTGTGAGTTCTTGGACGAAGAAATCAGAATTGAAGACCCTTTATTCAAAGTGTCCTTGCAATCTGATGTCAACTGTGTTTCTGATGTATATTGTAAGCCGCCCTGAGTCCCCTGATGGGTGAGAAGGGCAGGGTAGAAATGATGTAATAAATAAATAAATAAATAAAAACAAAAATTTCCCTTTCTTCTTCATTTTAAGTTAATTAAAATGATTTATTTCCTCAGTATGTTCATCTACATTTTCTTTCTTCCCATTTTTGTTGTCGTTGTTGTTGTTATTATTATTATTATACTAAAAACTACATAACATAATAAAACATATATCAATATAAAAACACTATACACACTACAAACAAAAACTAATAAAACTAAAAACAATACATACAAAATAAGAATACATTACAAAAAGATATAAAAAGAATTAACTGTTTTTTCCAATTAACGGTTTATACTAACTGATGGTACAGTGTACCCTCACTTATCGCTGGGGTTAGGTTCCAGGACCACTTGCAATAAGTGAAAATCCGCAATGTAGGGACACTATATTTATTTTAATATTTATACAATATTTTAATAGTTATACACTATTTTAAGTCTTTATCAACCAATCATGTGTTGATAAATCGCCTCCTTCTCCTCCCGTTGCCGCTTGGGCTCATTTTCTCTCCCTTTGGCTTCTCCTTCCTCCCTTCCTTAGGCTGTAAATTGTAATTTTTTATGATTTATAATATTCTTTTAGAGTTTATTGACAAACCGCGAAACAGCAAATCCGCAAAAAGTGAACCACAAAGTAGTGAGGGAACACTGTATATATGATATTAAATTCTATTTCCTCCATATTACTTCACACTTCTATTTTTTAATCTAAACTACTAATTATCAGATCCCACAGTTCTGTCTTGCAAAAATATAATTAATTAATGATTCCCAGTCTTTCATAAAACTGCCCAATGATTTTTCTTTCATCAAAAAAGGTAAGTTATCAATTTCTGACAATTCAAACACTTCCATTATCTAATCTTCCTATGTTGGAATTTCCATTGTCTTCCATGTCTTTGCTTACGATAATCTTGCTGCAATTATCATATATTGTAGCACTTTCTCATGTTACTTCTCTATTTGTTCTCCATAGACTCAACAAAAATAAAATCCATTTTAACTGAATTTTTCTCTTAAATATTCTGTGATTCAAACATTGTACCTTTTTCCATGTTTTTTTTTTTGCTTTTCCACAAATCCATTGTAACATATGTAACATAATATGTTTCCTCTTGCTGTTATAATAGCATATATTGGTAATCCCTTTATACATTTTCATCACTAACAATGCCTCATTTTATAACAGTTCACCTTGAAGTTTTCACACAGGGTAAATTTCAACCCCACAACCACATTTTCTTCATTGATCTATCTGAATATTGTAACTAAACATTAGTGCCCACTTTACCATACATTCTTTAATTTGTTCCTCCTCCATTTAGATTATTAATAACATTTTTTACATTTTACCAACTAAATGTTCACTGTTGCTATACAACTGTAATTCAAATTACAAATTATTCTGATGGGAACCATATGGTTTTGAATCCATTTCAAAAATCATAGAAAATTATACCCCTCAGATATCCGTTTTCTATTTGTTTTAATTCTATACCTGTCCTGATCAAACAGTGAAAGGTGTTATGTTACCCATTTCTGTTTGTAATCTTGCAAATTCTATAAAAAGTATTTCCATAGAAATCCATAAATGTGTCTTATGACTTAGTCTAGATTTATATTTACCTCATCTCACACAATGATTATTAAAATCTACAACTGATTTCACATTATCATACTATAAAAACATTCAAAGAAATTTCAAACCACGTCCCCTCCCAAATCCAGCAGTTTATCATTTTTCAACATTATCCAATCATTTAACAAAACCAAATAATATGCAGAAAAATACAATTTCAAATCCAGTATGCTTAGTTCTCCTCTGTGCTTGGCATCTTGGAAGGAATTTACATTCCACTTTTAGTTTCTTCCCCCAGCATATAAACTCTGACAAATCCTTCTGCCACTTTTGAGTCGAACATTATTAAATAAAATATATGGTCAAGAATCAAAATAATATTTTTGGGAAAACATTTTTTACCGAAATTCTCCTTAATAGTGACAACTTCCGTTTATCCCTTCTATGAACACCTTTTTTTATTTCGCCCCAGGTTTTAACATAATTATCTTGAAAAAATGTTATTTTTGTTTGAAACAGTAATACCTAAATATTTCACCGTTTTCTCAATTTAAGAGCCAGAATTCTCAATAAATTTTAATGTACAGGGTGTTTGAAAAAGAACTCCCTAGTTTTAAGTATAAACACATTAAAACTAGTGAGTTTTTTTCAAACACCCTGTATTTTTTTCATAATCTTCTTTGTCTTTTGTTTATTAAAATTTTAAATTCTGTCACATCTCCAACATCTTGTAATATTTTTAGCAATTGATCATTTTTATATACAGTGTTTTCCATTGCAATCACTAAATCGTCTGCAAATGACTTCAAATATATGAGTTTCCTGAAATACTTAGCCATTTAAAGAGCTCTTAAATAAAATTACAATCGTCTCACTAGATCCCATAATTTTTTTGATCATCCTTCCTTGATTCTAACATGGAACTTAGAAGAGAAATTGCAACATACCAAAATATGACACTTTAATTCAATTATCCAGCATCAAAAGAAGAAAGACATATTAAGGAGCATACAAGATTCATGCAGAATACACTGAACAAAATGAATGGGGAGAAATCAGTTACTTACAGACTTCCTCTTCTTGGAAGGCTCAGTTCCTTCTGTAAGAGAAGCAAACAGCCATTATACATAAAATTCTCAATGTACAATAAATACTTAAATGACACGTATAAATGGCTGAGCATACTGTTTAGTTATTTATGTACTATTCATTGATAAAGTACTGAATGGCATGCTGAATAACTTCTACATTTATATTATAGAATACATATATTCTATAATATAATATATATTTAACATATATCGGCAGTGGAGTGAGCTCCCGCTGTCAGCTCCAGCTTCTGCCAACGTAGCAGTTCAAAAACATACAAATGTGAGTAGATCAATAGGTACCACGGGAAGGTAACAGCGCTCCGTGCAGTCGTGCTGGCCACATGACCTTGGAGGTGTCTATGGACAATGCCAGCTCTTCAGCTTAGAAATGAAGATGAGCACCAACCCCAGAGTCAGACACGACTAGACTTAATGTCAGGGGAAAACCGTTATCTTTACCTATATGCTTTCTAAAATACAGAATTTTGTAACTGGGAATCTCACTGCTACAAAAGACAGAGCAAGATGACCAAATGATTCATGTCAGAAAGGCTAATGTCCAAAGCTAGTGTAATGAGTTTGGCTTCTAACATGAGGGATATAGTTTTTTGAGCTCTTGCCAGCGTCGTGGCCAAGTTAAAAGCTGTTCAGTGCTACAGAAAATGTCAATGGTTTTTAGTAGCTTCGCTATGGTATGTTGATTTACATTGGTTGTTCAAAGCCCTGAACGGCTTGGAACCCGTCTACCTTTGTGACCGCCTTTCCCCCTATGAGCCTGCATGATCTCTTAGATCCTCAGAGGAAGCCCTCCACTCGTTCCCTTCACTATCGCAGGCTCGGCTTGCTGGAAGAGGGCCTTCTCTGTAGTGGCCCCTCGGCTTTGGAATTCCCTCCCTAGGGAGATTAGACTGGCCCCAACCCTGTCTGCCTTTATCAGGCAGCTGAAGGCATGGCTCATCCGGGGTGCGTTTGAATAGCCACCAACATGATAGACCCTTATCTCTGACACATTGCTTCTTAGCACTTTATTTCCCTTCCTATTTATCCTATCTCACATTATCCCAGCCTACTCTCTGACACTGTCCTTTCACTTTATTAAAAGGCCTTGAAATCGTGTAACTTCTTGGGCCCGACCCCCTTTTTTATCCATAGTGGTTGATGTTTGTGTTATTACTTCACTTGCTTGGTCATTATATGTTTTATTGTATGCTATGTTTTAATTGATTACTTTATTTGATTGTTGTATCTTTGTTTTTAGTTTATTCATATGTGTTTTAAACTTTTATACTTTGTCTCTGTTTGGGCTGTGCCACATGTCAGCTGCCCCGATTCCCTTCGGGGAGATGGTGGCAGGATAGAAAAATAAAGTATTACTATTGTTGTTGTTGTTCAAGGCAGGGAATGAATTGAGGAAGTAAACTTGCTCTGTTATTAATCTCTGTTGTTGTGTGCCTTCAAGTAATTTCTGATGGATGGAAACCCTAAGGAATCTTATTGTGGGATTTTCTTGGCAAGATCTGATTAGAGGGGTTTGCCCTTGTCTAAGAACACCCAGTGAGTTTTCATAGCCAAATGGGGATACAATCCCTGGTCTCCAAAGTTCAATGTTCAAATTATTAAACTACCAGTTCTATTTACACCATTTTCAGATTTGGAATGAGAAATGGCACATGAATTTTAACAGTGTCCCCTCGTAACACTGTTAAAATGAAACTCATCAATCACTGCATCGTCATACCAACATGTTTTGCATTTTATTACTGTTCACAAACATACTTGCCTATAAATATTTCTCCATAGACACTTCACTCCATGCATCTGATGAAGTAAATTCAATCTACAGAAATTAAACTACACACTTCTTTCTCACAGTTAGTCTCAGAGGTGCTACAAAATCCATTTGCAAACTAATCTAGACTAAAACAACTATGCCTCTGAATTCTATTTTGGCATCTATAAAGCCCAGATCTTCATCCTGGAAACAACAAAATAGCTAACAATCTGCTTGCTTTCAGGACACCACAAATCAGCTGCTTAAGGTGATTTCTTCACTCTGTCTCATACTAGTGTCAGCTCCAATTCTGGATTGGCTGTTAACTCTACTGTTCTAACCAAACTTCTGCAATGTTGTTGTATAGGTCACTCAAATTCACTCTGACTTATGAAATGTCTATCCTAGGGGTTTCTTTACAAGATGTATTCATTGGAATTTTGCTATCTCCTTCCTTGGAAGCTGAAAGTATGGGACTTGCCTAATGTAATCTAGTAGGTTTCCACGGCCAAGCAGAGATTTTAACCTAGTAACTATAGCCATAGGACAACACTAAAAAATACTATACCAGACTGGCTCTACTTGTACAGTTTTCATAGCTTTGGAAGGGGAGGTGGGACATGCCAGCACTTACTTTCCATTGTTTGCTTCTGCCGTGTCCATTGGCCTTGCATGGGAGAGGACTACGTCCCAGCTCAGAAATCCAATTTAGTCCACCACAAGGAATTGAATTGTCAGGCATAGACAACTATAGGTAGATTTAGTTGTGTAGGGCCTCAGTTCTACCCTTGATTGTGAAGAGATGCCAGATTCCATTAGTGAAAGGAATAGAATGCTTCTCTTCTGTATACCATCTGTTTACACCAATCAGGTCTTATCTTAAAATCAATAAGCCTTATCATAACAGGAATGAGAATCCCTTTTTGATAGAAAACGAAGTATAGCTTGTAACAGATTCTGCAGTATAGCAAGCATTACTGTGGAAGTCAGAGAAGATGGAGGTTAGAGACTATGCATATCATGGCCATTCAAATTGTATGATGTAGGTAGTCCAATTAAAATGGCAAAGGAGCAGCACCAAGAGGAAATTTATCTTTCAGTCTTTCTGTATACATTAAACATGTCAGTAGAAATGGACAATCAGCTGAATCTCATTGACAGGCGAAGATTCCTGAGGATCATATAGAATTATAGAGTTGGAAGAGACCTCATGGGCCATCCAGTCCAACCCCCTGCCAAGAAGGAAGAAAATCGCATTCAAAGCATCCCTGATAAATGGCCATCCAGCCTCTGTTTAAAAACTTCCAAATAAGGAGCCTCCACCACACTCAGGGGCTGTGATGCCTCATGGGCCTCGTAGTCCTGTTCCTAGTACTATCGTGGCAGATGAAGATGAAAACATGGGGTTTTCGCCGGTTCAACAAGAGTTTCACCTGCCGGATGTTGATGTTTGTCCTCAAGACTTCAGTAAACCAGACCTTGGGCATTCCTCGCCTCCGTTTCCCAGGAAGGAATCTTACTCTAGAGACAGAGGAGTCAGAGAAGCAAATCGGAGGAGTTTATGGATCGCTGCCAAACAACAGGCTGATTAGGCCTGCTTCCCTTGGGAAATTCTAAGGAATCTTGCATCTGGACAGAGTTGGGTTTCGCTTCTTGTTCTCTAGGGAAAGAGATTTGTTGGCGGGAAAACGATACCCAATATAGGTGTTTGACGCGGGAGATTCTTTGCGGAGTCAACAGATCAGCTTCAGGAGTGAGATCGTGTGTGGACTTCGTAACCCCAGTTCCTTGCTTCCCAGATCAAGCATTCAAGCCTTTGCCTCGCCTTGCTTTTAACCACGGACCTCGTTCCAGGATTTCACCGGTTGCCTTGTATTTTAGTCACGAACCTTGTTAAAGAACCAAGTTAAATCCAGCCTTGTTCTAGCCTTGTTGTCAAGTTACCTTGGACTCTAAGACTCTGACATTTCCCCACACTATTGCTTGGCAAAAGTGTGTGTTTCGGTATTGGATTTTTGAATTCTAATATCATTTATTGGACAATACAGTTTTGGACTATATTTGACCTCATTTGAAAGGTCTGCTTCTGAACTATATTCTTCACTTGTTTTTATTGCTTTTATATATTTCCTTAATAAAGATATTAGATAGAGATTGGCCTCCGTGTAAGGTTATTGGTGCCCAGCAGCCAGGGGTCTGACAGGGGCAGAGAATTCCACTGCTGAACAGCTCTCACAGTTAGGAAGTTCTTCCTAAAGTTCAAGTGGAATCTCCTTTCCTGTAATTTGAAGCCATTGTTCCACATCCTAGTCTCCAGGCCAGCAGAAAACAAGCCTGCTCCCTCCTCCCTATGATTTGCATATGTTTGCAAGATTTATGATGCAAAAACCTGAGGTGGATGAGTGCTATGAGAATTACAGATCAAAAGCAAATTGGCATTTCACTGATGGAATGGTACATCTTCCCTAATGAATCATTGTTATAAAAGACTCACATATGGAAAAATGTGTCCAGTTCTAAGCACCACAATTCAAGAAGGCAAGCTGGAATGTGTAAAGAGAAAAGTAATAAAAATGGTAAGAGATCTGGATGGCAAGCCCAATTCCAGAGGTTAGCCAGAAGAGACAAGGGACTATTTTTAAACAAGCAATGCATGGAAATGGAAGAAAACAATAGAATAAGAAGGACAAGAGGACTCTTCCAGAAAATTAGAAACATCGGAGGTAAATTTCAGTTGAAGATATCAAGAAAAGGTGGTGAGAATATATAGAAGATCTGTATAGTAAGGATAATAATATAGAAGATAGCTTTGATGGTGTGGTGAATGAATTAGAACCAGACATCCTGAGGACTGAGGTTGAATGGGCCTTAAGAAGCATTGCTAATAACAAGGAAGCAGGAGACAACAAGATCCCAGCTGAGTTGTTTAAAATCTTGAAAGATGATGCTGTCAAGGTGATGAATGCCATATGTCAAGCAAATATGGAAAACACAAGAATGGCCATCAGATTGGAAAAAATCAATTTATACCCCCATACCAAAAAATGGAAATGCTAAAGAATACTCAAACTTTCGTACAGTGGCACTTATTTCACATGCCAAGTCACCTTGTCTGTTTTCTGAGAAATCTGTATAAAGATCAAGCAGCAACAGTAAGAACAGACCACGAAAGAACAGACTGGTTCAAGATTGGGAAAGGAGTACGGCAGGGCTGTATACTATCTCCCTACCTATTCAACTCGTATGCAGAACACATCATGCGACGTGCGGGGCTTGACAAATCCAAGGCTGGAGTTAAAATTGCTGGAAGAAACATTAACAACCTTAGATATGCAAATGATACCATTCTGAAGGCTGAAAGTGAGGAGGAGCTGGGGAGCCTTATCACCAAGGTGAAAGAAGAAAGTGCAAAAGCTGGGTTGCAGTTAAGCATCAAGAAAACCAAGATTATGGCAACCAAACTGATTGATAACTGGCAGATAGAGGGAGAAAAAGTAGAGACAGTGACAGATTTTATATTTCTAGGCGCAAAGATCACTGCAGATGCAGACTGCAGCCAGGAAATCAGAAGACGTTTACTGCTTAGGAGGAGAGCAATGACCAATCTCAATAAAAAAGTGAAGAGCTGAGACATCACACTGGCAATGAAGGTCCACATAGTTAAAGCAATGGTATTCCCCGTAGTAACCTATGGATGTGAGAGCTGGACCATAAGGAAGGCTGAGCAAAGGAAGATAGATGCTTTTGAACTTCGGTGTTGGAGGAAAATCCTGAGAGTCTCTTGGATCGCAAGAAGATCCAATCAGTCCATCTGCCAGGAAATAATGCCTGGTTGCTCACTAGAGGGAAGGATATTAGAGGCAAAGATGAAGTATTTTGGCCACATCATGAGAAGACAGGAAAGCTTGGAAAAGATCATGATGCTGGGGAAAATGGAAGGAAAAAGGAAGAGAGGCCGACCAAGGGCAAGATGGACGGATGGTATCCTTGAAGTGACTGGCTTGAACTTGAAGGAACTGGGGGAGGCGACAGCCGACAGGGAATTCTGGCGTGGACTGGTCCATGAGGTCACGAAGAGTTGGAAGCGACTGAACGAATAAACAACAACAAAGCCAAATCAGTTTCAACTTATGGCAGCCCTATGAATGAGACTTCCAAAAGCCCCAGTCATCAACAGCCCTACTCAGGTCTTGTAAATTCAAGGCTATGTCTTCTCTGATTTATCCTTCTGCTGATTTATCCTTCTGCTGCCTTCAACACTATTGTTATTTCAATAAGATTTTTTTCTTCTTTTCAGCTTTTCTCATTGTTCAGTTTTCAAAACACAAACAGAAATCATCCATCTCATGAAGTTCCAAAATAAGTCAACTTCACAACATAGCCATTTTGACTGACTATGAGATACCACCAATTTGCCACAACATTTCCCCATACATTAGCAAAATAAATTTATTAATGTAGGGGTGGGGAAGAACAGTAAAAATGTAAAGGGAACATTCTTCCAATTCACAGTTTCTTCCAATTTGAAGGAAGCCATAGCTTGAACTTAAGGCTTGGAGAAGAATCTCTGATGTCCATACTGGGAGGAGACAATGTGAGTTTCCCCAACAATAAGAAATCTGATAGGAACCAATATTCCTAATGAGCAACAATTCCTGAAGAACCGTTGTTTGGCAAGGATTTTTACTTTATATGTTATCTCCATTTTTTGAGCCCTGGAAAAAACATCACCTGATTTTGTGTTAAACAATCACTCCTCCTTGAAAGGAAACCTTAAATGTGTAAACTGACCATTTCTGAGAACAGTACAGCAAAGACAAGCATAGTGTTTCAAAAAAAAAAAACCCACCCATCACCTTGGAACCACAATACCGTAGAATCTAGGGCAGGGAGGCAGTATGAAGCATTTCTCATAAGTTTCCTTTTCTTCTCATGTAAGTAATAATAAAAGTCTTTGGCAAGTGGTTTATATTACCCAGTAATTGCTTCAATGTTAGAAGTAATTACATCAGCAATTACTTACCCTAATTGCTACTACAGAGCATGATTTCTGAACTAATAGAAAGAGGGTCCATTTATTCCTGGCGGCCAGGTAAAAAGTGCAACCTAGCAAATCATTTGGTACATCTTTAATACCTACATATCCATAGGGATGTGGTAACCGATACTTCTCCATGACCTTATAATGCCCTTCTATGACAGCAGACAAAGGAGATTCGAAATGCTCAACAGTGTAAATCTTCTTAAGATAATCCCATTTATCCACTCAAGATATTCTTCAAATATATGATCTGCCTTCAAGAACTGATATCAAGGTAACATCTTGCAGTACTAAATTGCTGCCAGGTCAGATTCCATAGAAATATAAGAAACGTGATTTGGAACACAGCAATCTTGATAAAACAGCCTCCTGCTGAGGCCTGAGATAACAGAAGCCAAACAGAATCATGAAATAAGCAAATCATGAAAAAGATTCCAATTTTTCTCTAATTAATATAGTTTTCTTGCTGGAGGCTAGTTAGGGCAGTAATCCTACAATGTGTTCCCCCATATACACATTTTTACAGTGGAGTTCATTTACAATTTCTATAGTTGTAGATACCTTGCCACAGAAAACTGAAAAAACTGTGAAGAAGAATAAAAAGCATACAACAGATGTGGATTTTTTTTTCAAGAAAGAGCAATAGAAAGGATATTGTTATTCCTGCCATCTCCCATTCGTACTTCTTACCAAAAATGATTACACAGCTGATCAGCAACAAATCATTTCACACTCACATCTATCCTGTCATTTCAAGTACCCACAAACATTGCAACATAAGACTTTTTTTTTTACTATTTTTGACAAGTGGTAATGCCGAAAGTTACAATGGGAATCCATTTGTTTTCGCTCTTGAAAATATAACAGGTTTAGTAGACATCAAAGTTATGACCTTGATAACACTGGCCAAGTTGTCATTGTGTCACTACATCAAAAGGCCAAAAGAAAAAACAACAGCTTTAGTTTTCCCGTGTATTGTGTGGTTTTGTATCTTCAAGTCGCCTGTCAACGTATGGTGACCTCATGAATTTCATAAGGTTTTCTAAGGAATGAAATGCTCACAGATGGCTTTTCTTCCTCTAAAATATAGTCTACAGCACCTGTCATTCATTGCTGCCCCCATCCAAGTGTTAACCAAGGTTGAATCTATGTAGTTCCTAAGATCAAGCAGGATCTAGTACCTTTAAATATTTAAGCCCTCCAAATATTACCAATACAAAATAAGAAACTGGGCCCACTATACAAGGAAGCCTAAGTGATTTCCAGAATTTAATACAAAGTCACTACTGATGTCATTATCTACTTTATGTATAGTCACCTTTCTTTCCAAGACAGGACTCAGGGCAGCTCACAATAATAAATAAAAGACTATAATTAAAATAGAATTAGGTTTCAACAACCATTTAAAACACTTTGACGCATACTGTGAATTGGTCTATTTTGTTATTATTTTTCATTAAATTTACATTCCACCTTTCTCCCAAACTAAGACTTGCTGGCTGGTTGCAGTAAAGTTGTCATAATTATGATTTCCTTAATTGGTCTTAGGATGCCTTTACACAGTAGAATTAATGCAGTTTTATACCTCTTTAACAGTCATGATTCAATATTCTGGAATCCTGGAATTTGGAGCAACTGACAAGAAAGCAACTGAGTGAGGAGAGGTATTTCATTGCCCAGCACACAACAATATCTGTATAATTATGACCCACCAGTAGGAGCCTGTGAGATCTACCTCTGTACTGTCTCCTTGCAATTTGGGGGCGGGGGGGGGGGGGGCGGCTCCCAAACCAGAATTGTGAAAAGCATTAGGTTTCACACTGCTACTTGTTTTCCCTCCAACATGTTGTTCTGCTGTCATCCACTAGTGACCAGAACTATATTTCAAAAATGTTTTTAAAGATGACTCATAGAAGGGAGATAATGAAATATTCATTCTGCATTTACAAATAATCCAAAATAGTGTCTACCTAATTAACAGTTACCCAGTACTGAAGGTGGGATCACACTCCAATAGATTACAAAGAGATGCAAATTCTCTGTCCATAAACCTTCAAAGAGTTGTATAACATGATACAGAACTTCATTCTGCTTACACAGCAGCAAATTGCCTGAAGTAAGAGACTTTTCTGAGGATTATTTTGCTATGTGTGCAATTGCAATGGATGTCATCTACAGATATAGTGTTCCAAGAGACCATTATCTCTGCTAATGGATTGGAAATGGTGATTATATCTCAATTGAACTTTTTCTCTCTTTAAGCATTCCTTAATTTTTTCCTTCCAGAACAGCTACCTGAAGGTCAAGAACACTAAAATGTTCTGCAATTAGGTATTTGGTACTACCATTTCTTTTTTTTAATCAAATTTTGTCAACTGTATACAAATTAACCCATTTGTCCAATATTATCTCCTGTAGAAGAAATACCATATCAGTTGTTGAGGAATGCAAGAAGGAGAGGGTGCTGCTCTATTCATGTTATATTTCTGGGTTTCTCAAAGACATTTGGCTGGTAACTGTATGGGCAGAGATGCATTTGGTCTGAACCAGCATGGCTCTTCATATGTTCATTGCACATACAAAAGAAACAAACAAGGAAATACTACCATGCACCGTCAGAGGAACAGATAGGAAAAGATGTCTTTCTGTCCTTCTGCCTAAGCACCTTTTTTCCAAAGAAATGCACCACTGTCTTCCTTGACAGCCATGACATCTTGGATATCTGAATAGTGAATTTCTCTTCTCTAAGATTCCTTTGCTTCAATACTTTTGTTAAGTTTTCATGAAACTATGGTTATGGGGATTGTATTTCCTACCTGTTTACTATTCTTTTGTTTTTCTGGACAGTTTATTTATTTTATTTATTTCATACATTTATATTCCGTCCTTCTCAAACCCCCCCCCCCCCCGGGGGGTGGGGCGGGCTCAGGGCAGCTTCACAACTGGCAACCCTTAAGTGCCAAACACAAATATAAAATAGTTATAGTTAAAACAGATAATTAAAAACATCAGTTATAAAAGCATAATTTAAAATTACACAAATTCAAGTCATAATCCAGGTCTGTCCACTGTCAGTCACAGAAATCATTCTCATTATAATCGCTGCATCTGCTGCTCAAATGCTTGGCCCCACAATCATGTTTTAAGTTTTTTTTCCTAAAAGACAGGAGGGAGGGGGCTGCCCTGATTTCATTAGGGAGGGAGTTCCACAGACAAGAGGCCACCACTGAGAAGGCCCTGTTTCTCCCCACCAATTACATTTGCAAGGGTGGTGGGATCGAGAACAGGGCCTCCCTGACGATCTTAACCTCTGAGGTGGATCACAGAGGGAGATACATTCAGACAAGGAAGGTGGGCCAGAACCGTTTAGAGCTTATGTCAAAAGGTAATGAATCCAATGTTCAACAAGTACATTCAACAGAAATTCATGTTCAAGATATTTGTTTAAATACACATAACCCATTTTAATAATATTAGCTTTAAAAAATTAAGAATTCACTGTTGGTACCTGTTTTAATGTGAGTCTTAAGGAACAACAGTGATGTATTAAAACAAAGTGAAATGCTAATATGAAGTACATAACAAATTTAATAAAAGCCAAGAATTCACTCCCTTGTTCAATATATTTCAGTTTGCCTTAGATCCACTCACTTTTGTAGCCGGTGGTTCTGCTAGCCTCTGACGATGCCGGGCTGAGCTGAAATGGCTCTTCTGAGGTGTCCCTTCCTAACAGTGAACAGAACATAGCAAAGGGGAAGGGAAAAATACAAAAAGGGGGATGATGAAACATGGGGGGGATGGAATGGGAAATGATTGGAGAAGGGAGAGGGACAGTATTTAACTAAAGTTTATTTCCACTCTGTTTCTAAAAATTCAATTAAGCAATCAAGAAATATGAATGCTGGAGAAATATATGAAATAAGTAGTGCTATGCAGCAAGTTATTACGATAGATTCAATTCATGTAGCCAGTGATTACTATGGGTGCAATTGTACGGATTCACTACGTACATATATATATTGTTACATGTAAGCACCTGTTTCACCCATTAAAACCAGCAGGTCTGATTAATACTCACTACCGGATGTAAAGTAAATTAAAGTTTTTATAAATAATGTGCCTGCAACCCATATTAATATTACAACATACAGACATGCACCAAATTATTACTGTGTTATTAACATTACCCATTGTGATCAACTGATACCAATAATATACAGGGGAAATGTGTATCTGTTCTAATGACTTACATAATATAAAACAATATAAACAACAATATAATAGTGAAAATCTTATAAATTAGGCATCTTCAACCAAGTCTTATTCAACTATTCAAACTACAGTATATCCTTAACATAACTAATGTATTACAACTTCTTCCAGTTTATAGCAGAGAGCAATTCAAGAATAAAAGTTAGTTTAGTTCTACAAAGTTTCCATGTAGAACTAAACAAAGTAACACATTCCTCATGAACAACCTTTTGACAGGCTGTGATGTCCCATGGGCCATGGAGTTCTGATCCCAGCGCCATTGTGGTTGATGATGACGAAAACATGGGTTTTTTGCCGGCTCAGCAAGAGACAGAATTTTTCCAGATGCCTGTTGTTGATGATTCTACCCAAGAGCCCATTAAAAAAGACCTTGAGCAGGCCTTTCCCACTGTCTCCCCCCCCCCTTTTGCTAGGAAACAGTCCTATGCTACGAGTCGGGGTGAAAAAGAGCAGTTTCGGAGAAGCTTGAGATTAGCAGCTAAACAAGACGTTAATTAGCTATGTTCCCCTGGGAAATTCTAGGGAGGAACGCATCTGGAGGGAGATGTGTTTCGCTTCTCTTTCCCTTGGGAAAGGAAGCTCTGGACACCTGCTTTGCAGGAAGATGGAACTTAATTAAAAGTGCCCGATACGGAGGATTCCGTGCAGAGTCAACAGATCAGTTTCAGGAGTGATTTCGAGTTTCCAGCCAAGTGTAGACTTCGTCAAGTCTGTAACTCCAGTTTCCTTGCCTTGCCTTGCCTAGCCAAGCATTCAAGAACTATCTTGCCGCGCTTCCAGCCTTGGACCTTGTTTCCAGTATCAAGCCTTGTTCCCAGTTCTTGTCTTGGACTTACTTTGAACTTTAGAAAGATCTTTGGACGTTTCCCCACTCTATTGTTTGTAAATAGTGTGTGTTTCGGTTTGGAATTACAACTTTGGACTCTAATATAAAATATTGGACAATATAATTTTGGACTATATTTGACCTTTCCTGAAAGGTCTTTTACTGGACTACATTTTCTACTTGTTTTTATTATTCTTACATATCTCCTTAATAAAGATATTAGATAGTTTTTGGCCTCCGTGTGTCGGTTCTTAGTGCTCCGTTGCCTTGGGCGTGACACAGGCACAACTGATGTGACTCCAGAGGAATTTGCAAACTAGAGTTGTTTTTCAATCAACAGCTTCCGTTTCTAACACAACCTCCTATCTCACCCATTGTTGCTGTCCCCTGCTTGGCTGACAGAGATCTGGACTTGCACTCTTGTGCTGGCTCCTTCTCTTGCTTTGGTGTTGTGCTCTTCACATCTAGCTCCCAAATTGCCAATGATCCCAGGAGCTGGAGAAAGGGGTGTGCCACTGCTGCCAGAGTTAGAGAAGAAACCAGAGCAGGTGTGTTTTCCAGCCAAGATGATCAGTAATGGACTGGACAAGGACAAACAAATTGAGACTTAATCCAGACAAGACAGAGGTGCTCCAGAAGGCAGACCAGGGAGGAAGGATTCAGCCTGTGTGTTGTGGTTCAGTCTGATGATGAAGGTGGACTTGGGTTTTCACAGTCTGACACTGGAAATGTTAGGCAGCCTGAGCAGCAGGAGGCTCTGAGAAGGCCGCAGGCAGGCAGCCAAGATGAGCTAGCAGGCCAGGATGAGATAACAGAGGCTTCAGATCAGTGTGACCCTTCACAGCTCTCAGAATGGGAGGAGGGCAGGAAAAGTCAACAACAGCCAGGTGGTTCAGAAAGCGATAATGAGGAAGTCCAATTAGACAGAGAAGCAAGGTTGCTTCTGAGAACCAAACTCCCTCGACATTCGCTAAGGATTGCTGCCAAAAGGCTGGAAACCCAAGGTCAAAGGAATGCCTTTGTGTCTTGTAAGAATGGGTAAATAAAGGGAAATGTGAGGAACACATTTCAGGTCAAGCAACTTTGCTTTTAGAGCAAGATCTCCTGTTTGGTTCCTGTTTCAAGCCTCAAGTCCTAGTTCAGGTTTTGTCTATGTATTTTGAGAAAGTATTCTTGCCTTCATGTTCCTGTTTGTTTCCTGTACTTTGGATTCTGCTTTGAAGATCATGTTCCTGTTTTAAGCCTTGTCATTTAAGGATTTACTTGCTGTTTCCTGGGACATTGGATCTTATTTGATTATTGCATTTACTTATTGCATTTTTGCCTTACTTTTTGCCACCTTTTTTACCAATAAACTGTTTATACCAAGTCTGTCTCAGTGGTGTGTGTTGAGAGCAAGGTGGACCTTCGCTGGTGTGCAACAGTGTGCTTGATGGGGTTACACTCCTCCTGAAAATACAGGTTTGCAGTTTGGGTGTACTCCTAGACTCGGCATTTGCCTAGATTCTGCAGTGGCAAGGAGTGCTTTCACACATTTAAAACTTGTCTGCTAATCGTGCCTGTTCCTTGAGATACTGAATCTTGTCATGGTGGTACATACCTTAGTTACATCCTATTCAGATTACTGTAATGCACAATACTTGAGACTGCAATTTTGTTTTCAGGCAATTCAGCGTGTTGGCTATGAACCAGGTCTGGGCTTTTTGGCAGATCTCCCTCTACAAACTTGTCTGGGCTCTGAGATCCTCAGGAAAGGTTCTTCTCTTGGTCCCATCAGTATCATAAGCGCAGTTGAGGAGGATGCGAGAGAGGGCCTTCTCAGTGGTTGCCCTGGAATTCCCTTCCCAGGGAGGCCAGAATGGGCCCTTCCTTGCTGAACTTCTAAAGGTGGACCAAAACCTTTTTATTAAAGCAGGCTTTTAAAGCACAAAGTTTTTAACAATAAGCCAGAGTGTTCTCTATGATATTTTAATTGTCTTTAAGAGTTTTTGCTTGTTTAATAAGTTTTTAACAGACTTATTTTAATCACTGTATGTTTAATTATATTTTAATATTTACATTTTGTAAGTTTTAAATTGTCTTATATTTAATGATGTGAGCCACTTTGGGTCTCAATCAAGAGAGAAAAATAGGATATACATATAATAATAATAATAATAATAATAATAATAATAATAATAATAATAATAATAATAATAGACAGTGGCAGCAGCATCTAGTGACTCAGGAGATGGCATGCATGAAGGGGGAAGTGATTTTTCCACTTTATTATTGATGATTAAACTAACCTCTCTCCACTCTGTCCAGCCCAGACATGAAAGAGCTTATCTCATCCTGGTTGTTGTACAGAGTGTGTGTATGAACTGTGGACTGCTTTCTGATTGATTAGGATCCCTTTGATAGTTCTCCAACTACCAAAGGGACCCTTAACTAGCAGTTAAGTTGTAACAGCTAATAGCAGAGAACACAGGGTTATTCTTGCCCTATTTGTGTGCCTAAGTGTGCAGCATGATTTCACTTTACTGAAGTACAAGTTCTTTTGAAGACCAATGTTAGAAGGAAGAAATCAATTATTTTTCAAACTATAATAAATCTTTCAAATTTTGGACTCAATTAGGGGCATATTATTATGTATTTATTTATTTATTCTCCGCTTTATCTTCCCAAAGAGGACTCAAAGCAGCTTGGCATAAAAAGCATTGGTATACAATTTAAAATATACAAACATTAAAACAGAATTAAACACACAGTATTTTAAAAAAATCAGTTAAATCCATCAAACATATTCAAAATTTAAAAAATAATAGGACTGTCAAGAACTACTTACAAAAAAATGTAAGAGAAGAATTTAGGGGAAAAAATGACAGTACTATCCCTTAGATGCAAGACCTCCACCATCATTAGTGCAGTATTGCTCTCAAGGCGGGTGAAACACATTTTTTGCAATGTACCTGTCCTAATGGGTCTCATGAAAGAAGAAAGTATCCACTGTAAAAGATTTTACTGTTTTTACTATATACCATTTATTTATGGAGCCCATTAATATTGAGTGATAACACCTTCAAGCTATCTAGGTTTTTAAAGTGTTGTCACAAGTTTGCTATTAGTACAGCATACAAAAAAATGAAATAATCATGGCCTTTGCTAAATTATTTCAGCATTTAAAAACATTCAGCAACCAGAAAGTCATTCAACAATCAGGAAACCAACACAACCTAAATACAATGGGCATACCAACAAAGGGCTGGGAAGACTTCCTTTCCATATCCAGGCAGAGCAAAAGTGAGACATACTCTTACAGTTAGATTGTCCACAGCTTCCCACTCTTCTCACAAACAAAGCTCTCACTGATATATTACCCAATAATGTATCATGTCTGTCAAAATGTCAATAGTGCTAAAGCTGACTGGAGAGATTGGGAAAGGGCAAGCACCTCTGTTCCATCTCTGCTCCCCTCTTGTCCTCTGTGTTAATGATTACAATGTCACTGCTTGATAGAGACTGTGTTGCAGTCTGAGTTGGCATTTGGCAGATTACTTTCAGCATCCTTTGGTTCATTTGTGGTGATTCCTGTCCTCTGGGAACTCAAATGTGCACACCTATCCAAACTTCAGAAATTTATGATCTCACTAAGGTGAAAAGAAGCTCTTCTCCATTGTACATCATGGCTTTACATAGGAAACCCTATCTATATGTAGGAAACCCCATCTTTTTTTAGGAGCACAGTAAATAATATTAACATTTTTCATCTCCAGAAACAGATTGTGGGATTTAAAGCCTATGTAATCAATTGAATTTAAATTGTTTACAGCTTGTGAGATTTTAACTTTGGGAGGATATCTTGCAAGGAGGACTACCGCATATCAAGTTAAGGCCAGGTCTATTTGTGGCCTAAGAATCCAAGACTCATACTTGTCAGAGAGAGGCAAATTTCATTTATCCACAAAATAAGCAGCATAACCTTATCATTATGTTCCTCATTTGTCACGGTTGTTTCTGTTTGTGATTCCTGTTTTTAAAATAATCAGTTATCCTGTGAATTAAATGTAAATTCTTAAAGACCTTTCTTATCATTTGTAGTCCCCCAACTTCAGTGCTTCATTTGCATTACTTTTTATGGTAGTAAATATAGTTACTGTAGTTAGTGTCATATTAGTCAGAGTAACTGTCCATTAAGTAACCTGACCCCAACAGACCTTTCATCTCTCAACACATTTTTGGAGATTTTTTACTAAAATTTCTAGACATATACATATACGTACATAAAATATATACCTACAGAAATATTTGTATCTATTTTACTTGTATTTTTGTGTACTTTATTCTTCATTAATATGTCAATGAGTACATCCATGAAGACATACTTAAAATGGCTGCAATTTATTGAGAGAAAATGGAGAGCATAGCTGGAAAATGCACCGCTTAAAATCTTGGTAAAACATCCAGGGTAGTGTCCTCATTATGTTACAATTGTTCACAATTTGGTGTTCAAGAAAAAAAACTAAAACAAGTTATATTATCATCTTGTTCTGTGTATTCCACTAATTAAGACCAACTATTGCTTTCTCTACTCTTTAAGACCGGAATCCTCTTGGTGAACTAGGTTAGCATAAAAGTTGATCCCACTAGTGCTTTTATTTTCTTGATTTTCCTGCAGACAGGAAGGAGAAGCTCTAAACTATCTGTGTTTTAATGCCTCATTTCTGGGGCCAAGATATCCTCAGATCTAAGGTTCTAGTAGGGCAGCTACAATCATTCAATGGTACAGAGGATTGTACAAGCTACATGCACAAAGAAGAAATTCAAAAATAAATGTCAGAGCTAGCAGTTGTCTTTTTTTACCATCAGTTTTGTTTTGTTCATTATTGCAAAACCTATGACCTTCTTACTGTTGCCATCACTTTTACCTCCACTAGTGGCATAAATATGCCAGCGAAGCTAACAGTACTCCAATTTAAGATTTCTATCCTACTTCTTTTAAACTGAGATTAAAAGAATACTTTAACAAACTGTAAAATAAGATACGATAAAACACAGTAAGGAATTACATAAGGTCATATCATTACGACGGAAATAATCATCTTCACTAAATGGAATGTCCTTGGCCTATTCATTTGCTTTCCATATAGAGGCTCCTTGACAGCAATGTCTGGGCCTCAGAAGCCCTATAGAGCTCAGCCCCAGATTGTTTGAAGGACCATATTGTCCCATATTCTCGCAGATTTGCCACTCTCACAGATAAATCTAGTGGGAACATGGAAAAGAGCCTTCTCAATAGGAAAATTCTACTGACTTTGGGAGACTGATTGCGCAAGGAGAAAAGCTATTCCATAAAGTTCTGGATTTTCTATTTGTTGTTTTCCTTTTAATTGTTCATAATGTAATAGGTTTAAATTGTTTGATGGATAATTTCATTTTGAACTTTTATATGTTGTGTGTGTTTTAGTTATGTTTGTTAAAATAGCTGTAAGCTTCTTTGAATCCCAAACTGAGAAAATGACATGATGAATAAATAATAATAATAATAATAATAATAATAATAATAATAATAATAATAATAATACTTTATTTCTAGGCCTCCCTCTCTCTCCAGAGGAACTTAGGGCAGTTTAAATCCATATAACAAGACAAACATTCAATGTCATAATTAATCACACAATATCAAAAGATGAGAAATGATCACAATGCCCCAGAGCACATATAAAGTTCAAATTCATGAGTGATACATTCCCAGACTTCATAGAGATATGCAAAACGATAGAAACCCTATTGAAATGAAGGACTTCAAGCCCAAGAATACCATAGAGTTGTACATGAAAAACTATAGAAAATTCCTAAGGAGGACTTAGTTTGTTAGATATCGATAAACGAAACTGTGGATACCGGTCTTGAGGATATGGGAATTTTTAAAAATCATGTCAGAAGTGACTTGAGAACATACTGCAAGTTGTTTCTGGTGTGAGAGAATTGGCCAACAGAAACGTTGTCCAGGGGATGTCTGGATGTGTTAGCTGGGAAGCTTCTCTCATGTAGAATCATAGAATCATAGAATAGTAGAGTTGGAAGAGACCTCATGGGCCATCCAGTCCAACCCCCTGCCAAGAAGCAGGAAATCACATTCAAAACACCCCCGACAGATGGCCACCCAGCCTCTTCATAAAAGCCTCCAAAGGAGGAGCCTCCACCACAGTCCAGGCGAGAGAGTTCCACTGCCGAACAGCCCTCACAGTGAGGAAGTTCTTCCTGATGTTCAGGTGGAATCTCCTTTCCTGTAGTTTGAAGCCATTGTTCCGTGTCCTAGTCTGCAGGGCAGCAGAAAACAAGCTTGCTCCCTCGTCCCTATAACTTCCCCTCACATATTTGTACATGGCTATCATGTCTCCTCTTAGCCTTCTCTTCTGCAGGCTAAACATGCCCAGCTCTTTAAGCCGCTCCTCATAGGGCTTGTTCTCCAGAACTTTGATCATCTTAGTTGCCCTCCTCTGGACGCTTTCCAGTTTATCAACATCTCCCTTCAACTGTGCTGCCCAGAACTGGACGCAGTATTCCAGGTGTGGTCTGACCAAGGCAGAATAGAGGGGTAGCATGACTTCCCTGGATCTAGATGCTATACCCCTATTGATGCAGGTCAGAATCCCATTGGCTTTCTTAGCAGCCGCATCACATTGCTGGCTCATGTTTAACTTGTTGTCCACAAGGACTCCGAGATCTTTTTCACATGTACTGCTGTCTAGCCAGGCATCCCCCATTCTGTATCTTTGCATTCCATTTTTTCTGCGGAAATGAAGTATCTTGCATTTATCCCTGTTGAACCTCATTTTGTTAGTTTCGGCCCATCTCTCTAGTCTGTCAAGATCGTTTTGAATTCTGCTCCTGTCTTCTGGAGTGTTGGCTATCCCTCCCAGTTTGGTGTCATCTGCAAACTTGATGATCGTGCCTTCTAACCCTTTGTCTAAGTCATTAATAAAGATATTAAACAGAACCGGGCCCAGGACAGAGTCCTGCGGCACTCCACTCGTGACTTCTTTCCAAGATGAAGACAACGCATTGGTGAGCACCCTTTGGGTTCGTTCGCTTAGCCAATTACAGATCCACCTAACCATAGTCCTCACAAGCTAGAGCTGACAGATAATGATAATAATAATAATAATAATAATAATAATAATAATAATAATAATAGCAATAATAGCAATAATAACTTTATTTTTGTATGCCACCACTATCTCCCCGAAGATAGGAGCTTACCCCATCTCGCGGATTTGAACCGGCAACCTTTAGGTCAGCAACCCAACCTTCAGATCAGCAGTTAAGCTAGCAAAGCATTTAACCCATTAACCCACTGAGGTTTCTGTTTAGGATATGGGGACCATACTGTACTATCAAAATCCAGTGGCAAAGTGAGACTAAGAAAAACATTTCCACCCAATCATGAAACTATCCCAAATGCCTCTCCCACTACACAGATGTAAAACAGTAGCAGAGGCTTTTCCCTCAACATGCTAAGGGATCCCCATCTACCCACAAATTCATAAAAAAAACTAGAAACAATTTCCCTGAAGAAAAGAAGCCACTGCTGAATGTAAGAGATTGCTAGTAGCATAAGCCTCCATTAACTCAATCTGTCTGATAGAAACCACGGCTTCAGTTTAGATTTTAATTACATGGTTAATATAAAGGTATTCTTAAAGAGAAATGCAATATTTGCCCTTTCAAAACATTCAAAAGAAACTTTTCAATTCAGAAATTAAGGGGGTTTTTTATGAAGCTAATGTGTGTATATCATGCTCTTCCAGCAAATAAATGTTTAGTTTTTGAAGATTTTGAACATTTTTCTTCTTGCTGTAAGCACATCTTGTTGCTGGCTTTGTGAAGAATTATCTCGCTCTCCTTTTGTTGTCATATTGTACTTTACATTTTATATCAGAGCTTTGCACAACAGCTACTTGGCCAGCTCCGACATCTGACATAATTCCATATTTGGAGCAGCAGTTTTCCCAAGCCTATTTCAGTAGTCATTCACACAGCAGGCAGAATTACCATAGTTCACCAGATATAGTATCCATATGTGAAACTGATTTTCCAGTTTTGTCCTACTCCTGCTCACCTAACTCCAGGAAATGTCTGGTTGTACCTGAATTGTTTCTTTCTTTGTCATTTGCCTCACTGCAGACTTCTTTTTAAATGTTTCTTTTTGAAATAATGGACTAGCCACAATTCTATATTGGGGTTGCACAGCATAGATCTCCTCATGTGGAGAGCTCTGTACCATTTGTGTTATGCAATCCTTGTTGTGTAACTAAACCAAGACACCAAAAGTCAAACTAAATGCACAACCCAAAGTGTGTGAACATCCATACAATGTGCAGGCCTCTGCATGTATAGTGACATTACATGAACAACCCTGTTTCCACAAAGTTGAACTTGGGCAAAAGTATCTAACCACTTCTGTTGAGGAAGTAATTCATATGTAAGACCACCAAAAGTTTGGTTATCTTTATCTAATTTTATTTTGACTTGACTGAAACATTTAGATCCTGCCTGTTTTCTAAAGAGTTATAGATGGTTAAAAAATCCCTCCATAACTGAAAATTAGAAACACAAAATGCCAACAAATAGCAGTTTAAAAAGGAAACAATAATTAAAAACAGCAATAAAATCACAAAATAAAGACTTTATTTAAAATAAATGTTCTCGGAAAACTTTTCAGAAAACTACCAGTGCCAACTGCAACCTTCGGAAAGGCATGATAAAGCTTAGGTAAATACTTTATGACATATATAATCCATATTTGTGGTGGAGGCTCCTTCTTTGGAAGCTTTTAAGCAGAGGCTGGATGGCCATCTGTCGGGGGTGCTTTGAATGCGATTTCCTGCTTCTTAGCAGGGGGTTGGACTAGATGGCCCATGAGGTCTCTTCCAACTCTACGATTCTATGATTCTATGATTCTATGATTTATGTCATATATAATAATCTCCCTAGAAGAAAAGTGATTTTGGGGTTTTAAATATTAAATAAAATTTTATTTCAAGCTTCTTTCAATGCATTGGGAGATGTATAAAATGATGCTATCGTACTAAAACAATATGGTATGCAGTTGGGCTATTGCATAATTCAATATAACCACAGAAATAGATGCCTACAAACTTTTCTCTCACTGACCATTCAAGATATGTCAGCTTCCAATCCAACATTTGTTGGCTAGCCCACAATCCTTGATTGTCTCTTAACAAGATTCACCTATCTACCTCAAGTCTGTCTCTCAAAAACTGTTCAAAATGTGTCCTATATAAACAGGGTTTTTTTATCCCCACTATGGCAACACATTTATTTTGGGCTCACTTGTCTAATTACATTGGTAAAAGTGTCCCTCTAGTATATGTTTAATGAACAGTTTTTAGATTTGGTCCCAAATAAAGTCCCATTTCTGATGCCAAAAGATACACTGGGACAGGCATGACCAGTTGTTTCTGGACTGCAGTTCCTATAACCTTGCAATTAGCTATGCTATCTTTAATTGACTGGAGTTACAATCCAAAAATATCTGAAAGGCCAAACATCCTTCAGTGTAGCCTACTCCAGGGTTTCTTAAACTTTTTCCATTCATGGCCCCTACCCACCTGAGAAGTTTTTACATGACCCCAGGTATACAGGTATATAACATATGACATTTACTGATAATACATCAATATTTGCCAGGCTTGCTAGACAGGCTGATTTTCCCTTTTTATGAAGCACAGCTGGAAGAATTTTCTGCAGAGTCCACTGTTAACACCGCACTAGTTTAAGAAGCAGTGGTCTACACCAGCAGTTGTCAATTTTGTACTCCCCGGAGCCCTTGGGGCTCCGCAAAGCATCCTGGGGTGCTCCACGCTTCGTCCTCCTCTCCCCACTCGCTCACGCACATGAACCCCGACCCTGCCTGTCTGCCCTCTGTGGCCACCATCCAGGCCTAGCACCACCTTCTTTCCTTCTCTCTCTCTCTCACTCACTCTCTCTTAATTTCCCTCATGGGGTTGTATCTCCTCTACCTTCCTCCTCCTTGCCCTCTAAGCTTTCCTGGTCCCACCATCTTACTCGCATCCCTTGCTGCTAAAAGCCTTCCCCCCCTCCATCACACACACCCACAAAGCCATTCCCTGCCAAAGAGGAATGGGCAAGGAGGCAAGGAGGAGAAAAAGCTAGAGAAGCCTGGCATCACAGGAGGAGGAGGGAGCCAGGCCTCGCTGTTGTTGCTGCCCCACTCCATGGTCTTGCCACCACCCTCAGCCTTGGGGGCTCCTGAGGCAGTGGGCAGGGGCCTGCTGTATGGACCAGGCAAGGAGGTAGTGCCCCCCGGGGTGATGGCGGCCATGCTCTCCCAGACCTACAGGCTTTTGCAGGGAGGAGGAGGATGAGTGGGAGCAGCAGTAGAGGGAGTGGCAGCGGCAGCGGGAAGAGGAGGGCTAGCCCTGTATTCTTCTGCCAGGGAGTTTCCTTCTCTAGAGAAGCTGGATGGCCCTCTGCTTGGGGGGCTTGGATGCTGCCTTCCTGCCTGGCGGGGGGGGGGGGGGGAGGTTTGAACTGGATGGCCTTTGGGGGTCCCTTCCCACTCCAGGATTTTTTTTGTTCATGTTGGGTGGGGCCCTAGGCAGGCCATCAGGAGGGCTGCCCTCCTTCCCTTCCTTCTCAGCTGGTCCTCTTCTTCCTCTTCCCTTCCTCAGTGGAATTGTAGTTTTCCAAAGTCTTATCTGCCAAAGAGTGCTAGTGCTCCCTTTCCCCAACTCTGTTTCTAGCAAAGGAAAGATTTATATTTCCCATATCCCTGACCCTGCTTGACCTGCAGGGGATTTGGGAGCTCCTTTGTAGGACTGTCTGTTGGGTGTGCTAGAATGACCTCCTGGATATAGAAATACTGTTAAGTTTATGTTATTTACAATTGTTCATTTTAAAAATTGTGAGTCTTGGTGGGGGATTGCACTGTATAAATCAGTTTACACAAACATTCATCTGCCACTGTCCCAGCCCATGCCTGATATATATACATTATATATAATATAATATATAATATATGAGGGTTATCCAGAAAGTAAGGTTACAAGACTCTTAAAATGCAAAGAATGAATATATTTCAACAAAACTTACATGGATCATAGCATAGACACTACACCACTTGTCTACATAATCACCACTCTGATCAACAACTGTCATCCGTGGGATGAGTTCCCTGTGCCGGTGTCATAGAAGTCTCCCACTGGAGGAAACAGAGCTGGAGCTGGGAGCGGGTGGCGGAGTTGGGGCCGAAGTGCCTCCTGGCTGTAGGGGCCCCCCTTCCCGCATGGCTCACCTCCCTTCCTACTGTCTCCCCCCCTTTACCTTATCAGAGGGACAAGTAAATGAGAAGGAGAGAAGGAGAGAAAGATGGGGGATAGAAAGGCAGCACAGACCTGGTTAACTTGCAGCCAGGCCTCCAAAGAGTAGGAGGAGGTCAGCCATAGTTGCCTCTTCTCCTTCCTTTCTCTTTTTCTTTTTTTTTTCCTTCTGGATTGGAGGAATGGCTTTGCATGTTGCACACTTTTCTTCTTGGGAAAATAAGGGGGGAAGAGGTTGGCGATTCCCTATATCAACCGTTCCACTTCTTCCTCCCACCACCACCACAATATATATATATATACAAACAAAAAAGGTTCCACAGCTGAAAAAGTTTGAGAACCCCTGGTCTACACTATTGTTAAGTGATTTAATCCATGTTACTAAACTGAATCTGTATTAAATAAAGCAAGCAACAAAATTACTATTTTTGCCTGAAATCTGCTCAACAAGCATGACAAATATATAGAAAGTAACATTTTCTTTCAAGAAAGTAGCTTCAGCAAAAGAGCCAGCATGGTGTAATGCTTTGAGCATTGAGCTATGACTTTGATGATAGACTTTGAATCCCTACCCAGCTATAGAGAGCCCTGGATAACCTTTGGGCAAATCATACATTCTCAGCCTCAAAGGAAGGTGAGAGCAAACCCATTACAAACAAATCTGGCAGGGAAACCCCCATAATAGGGTTGCCTTAGAGTTGCCATAAGTCAGAAATGATTTGAAAGCACACAGCAACAACACAATACAATGTAAAAGTATATTCTCTCCAGGATCTCTATAGATTTTACAAAAGACATTTTTCATACCGTAATTCATTTACTATTTAATCAATCTGCTTAGATGTGGAACAGCTAAAAAGAAATTACTTCACAATAAAATGCATTTCCCAAAGGCCATTTTATTAGTGAGACAGATAATTGACATTGCTGCAATTTAACTAGAGTATTGTGCAATGAGAAGTGGCATACTTTATTTTCTCGAATGGAAGCATCCCTTGATTCCTGAAAGAAATGTGTACCATAAGTTAAAATATAGCTGTGGACTGATGATCAAACATTCATTCTATGTCATGTTTTGAATAAAAATATACAGTACATTACAGAGAACTTCCCAAAAGAGCCAGAAGGAAAATTATACTTTAAATTTTAATGTTTTCATGCAGTTGAGTAAGAGCTATAATATTATTCTATTATCAAACAACCTAAAAGTCTTAAACAAAAGGTAGGAACTACAACAGTTACTTTTACCTTTGCCAAATCTAATTAGAAAAATTAATGAACCAGATAATTTAGTTAATTTCTTTTTTTTAATGCTGTTTTCAAGACAGCCATTCCAAAAGCATCATATGAAGAAAATCAATGAACACAAATGCATATCAAAAAAAGGTATAATTTTAAGCAATACATTTCTGGAATGGGAAAATACAGCTAACTGTATACAGAAAGCTAGAATAATTATGTTTAGTGTGCCTTAAAACGTGCAATGGAATTTGATTCAAACCAAGCACAGATTCCTCTATAGAGACATATTGCTCACTAAAGGATTTGACATGAAGGAACATTAGGTTTATGCTTTCCTTTCAAACAGAACACCAACCAGTCAGCTCTGTAACATATTGTGCACATTATCAAGAAATGTTGGTGCAATTATCAAAAGGCATTAATGAGAAGTACTATACAGGCTGCAGACATTTAGTCTGGCTGAATGCCAAATACCCCAGCTATTAACATAACCCCCCCCCCCCCCAGAACTGCAGAAAGACTGACCCCATGAGAAACAGTATTAACCCTTTCCTGAAGTTTAATAGCTTTAATGATAGCCTGTGTTATGGATAGTCAGCCTCTGAGATGGCCTGGCAGCAAATATAAGACAAAACAAACATACTGCTATCTTGTTATGACACAAAAGTGACAACTAACAAGAAATTAAGAGTGTATAGAAATATAATAGACACGTTTTTAAGATGCCCAAACTTCTGAATAAGAAATACATGCAAAAGAAATCTACATATCTTTGCTCCTTGCGAGTAAACCTAGCTAGGCAAAATACAACATGCCCTCCATATCATATTAGCTGAGGATGCATTCCAGAACTTACTATGGAAACAGGAAAGTGTGGATAATGAACCATACTGAAATGATTGCTTCCCTCAAGAAGTTATCTTACTAGAGGACCTAGAAAATTTCTAAAGAAGTCTCTTTTCTAAAAACTTTCTATGTCCTCCAGTGAGATTCTAGTAACTTCCAGAGGTAGTACCCCATAGAATGACCTGCTGGATATAGAAAATTTCTAAAAAGGACATGTTTTGCAAAATAGAACTGCAGATGCAGTGCAGTTACAAGAGTTTTATTATGTGTCACTGCTCTATTCAACATGAGAAAGTCATTTTGTCATGATACCACCACCCCGCCCCAAGATTTATAGTTTACCAGAATAAATATATGAGTTTTCCTTTTTAAAACCTTTTCAGGATTTTCGCAACTTTAAGACACTGGGAGACTGGAAGCGGACCAGTGGCAGCTTCACCCCCCCTAAAGACTCTACTGTATCTAACCCTTTAATAAATTGTATCTATTTTCATGATTTTTTGTGTCACTTGTATCCTTCAACTGTATATTGTATCTATTTCTTACATAAATAGTATATAAGCTTCTTTATAAATGCATAAAAGATGTAGCCCAGAGACAGACAATCTTCCTGTGACCCTGAGAAACAATCCCCTGAAAACCAAAAGGCTGGAGAAACCCCTCTGACCATTTCCCAAGCCAGGTAATAATTGGGTCAATTGTTTATGTGTATGCAAAGCATTCCTGGAAGAACTGATATGTTTTACATACCCTATTTGCTGGAAGATCAGAATCCAATGGTAACAGTTAAAGTGGCCAGATTTGTGCCACAGCGCTCGCTTGTTGGCAAAAAATGACATCATGAACGTAAGGGAATTTTTGCCTGCATTTAATTGTATTCGTTTTTGTATGATGTTGCTATTGATATTGTTTGTTTGGTTCTACTTGTTTTATTTGATCTGTTGATCATGGTAAATTTCATTAATTCATTCCTACCTGTAGGAATAGAGTCTTATTAATTCTTTTATTGGGCAAAAATCGTCACCTTTGTCCTAGGAGTCTTGCACCTTTGTTTCCTGTGCTCCTATCTTTCTTCAACACAAAACTGGATAGTTGAGCTAATCAAAAGCTCATTAACATTTCCTTGATAGTATCTCCCCAGATTACGTCTCCTCCCAGGGGGGCATTGCACCAGCTGATTGGTTCCTCACCTGACTAATCCTCAGACTTCATTTTTCCTGCCAAGGGAATCCCTGCCTGGAGGCAGCAACATCAGTGGAGATCCCAGCCTATCAGGCCATGGATCCTCTTTCAGTCAATTAGAGGCAGGAGAGAGAAGTTTGAATAGCTGTTAAACTGTATAAGATATCTTGCTTTCCTCTGTATATTATGCTTGTACTTTTGAAGCATCTTCTTGTATTTCAATCCCTTTTGGCTAAATTGTATTAAATTTATGCGGCTTGTCTTCAACCCGGTAAGTTATTTTTCTTTTCTGGTCCTTTTGGTTTAGCATACACTTGCCAGGCACAGATCCTCTTATCCGCAGTCCTCGCTAACCACTACAATTTGCTCTCAGTTTATTCAGTGGCTTTTCTAAAGATTAAGCCTTTTTCAATTACACTATTTTTTTTCTTATTTTTAAAGGCAGAGAGCCCACATTACAAAAAATTAATGTATCTCATCAACGATTAATTAGGTCAGCCTTCAGTTAATGTGTATGTAAAGAGCAGTATGAATGTAGCTGAACCCTAGGCACATATCATAGGGAGAAATAAGATTCTTGATTCCTTCAAAGAGCAGGGTTGGGACAGGGGAAATAGTACTGCTAAGAATTTTTGGATGTTTGTGATATACAACTGTTTCATCTAAAAGCTCTAACATCAGTTAGAATTAAGAATCTGTATGGGAAGGACTTGTTTGTATCACTTAAACATTATGACAACTATGCAATAGCTTCATCTGTTCTAACACAGCACCCAGTGAAACTTAATAAAAATATTAAGAGTATTACTGATGTTAGGCCCATGCCAAAAAACCACAACAACTAAACTAAAAAAGGTCATGTGGGATACAGCTATGAAAAGTGTCATCATGTCCCTTTTAAAAACAGTGTTTTAAATACTATTCTAATGCATTAAAAGCTTTAATGATTCTCTTGTAAAGGAAAAATACTCCATCTTCACCAGCTTCTTAAAAGTCTAATAAGCACTTCTTTTCTTTTATCATCAGTTTTTCTCCACAATCCTGTTACTTCAATAAATACCATTAATTCTCAATGCCAAATTAAAACAAAAGGAACAATTGCATACACAGTGTCTGGAATTTTCTCTTATCTCACTTCCTCAGATATAAAACATGTTTTTCACTAATACATATAGTAATTGAATGGCCCATGTGCATATTTCAAGTACCTTGCAAAAAATTGCTATAAGCAACAGGATGTAAAGCTTCCTTTCCCACACGGACGTGCATTCTCAGGACTAGACATGTTAAACCATGCTAGAAGCCAAACAAGGATGTTATTTACAACTACTTTTTAGCATTTTCTATTTAATGCAAATGCTCGTAAAGACAAATATATATCCACAATTATTCTCTCTGTACGTATGCGGGGATCCTGACACAATCCAGATTACTTCACAATTATAGATCTCCACACTCAATTTCTAGTTTCTTTGTTATTGTTCACTGTTGAAGTTTACAGTTCTATGGAAAGCATATTAATTGGCTCAAGACAACTTCAACTTAGGGTGATTCTATTAACAGGAATCCTTCAACACATCAACAGTCCTGGGCTATGGATTCCTTGATTAGGTCTACCTATATGTAATGAAGTTTTCCCCTTTTCATGTTGCCTCCCACTTTACTAAGCATGATCAACTTTGCTAATGAACCATGTCATCTCACAATATGGTCAAGTATGACAGTCTTGGGCTGGATATACACTGCCCCATATCCTAAGATCTGATCCCAGATAATCTGCTTTGAACTGGATTATATGAGGTTACACTGCCAGATAATCTGAGATAAGTAGATAATCTGGGATCAGATCATAGGATTTAGGGTCTAGATCCTAGATCCAGTCTAGATCCAGCCTAACTTTGGTCATTCTGGCTTCTAAGGAGATTCAAGGCTTGATTTGCTTCATTCCTTTCTCTTTGGGGCAGTCTGTGGTATCTCCCTAACTTCTAGGGCAAGATCCTAGCACAGACCTAGATGCCAACTCTGCCCACACATCTCAGGTAACATCATTACAGGACCTAATCACATCACCCTTAACATTTAGAGGTGTAGTGTTCCCTTGTTACTTCGTGGTTCACGTTTCACACCCTCGCTGTTTCACAGTTTATTAATAAACACTAAGATAATATTATAAATCATTAAAAAATTATGATTTACAGTGGAGTGGTCTCAGTCGGATGCCAGAGAAGGAGCACAAACGGTAGCAGGAAGAGAAGGAGGTGGTGCCATGTTTCCCTGCCTCTTTCTTCCCTTCCTTCCTTCCTTCCTTCCTTCCTTCCTTCCTTCCTTCCTTCCTTCCTTCCTTCCTTCCTTCCTCTTTCTACTTCCTTCCTAAGGAGAAGGCTAGTGTCCTTGCTTCACGGATTTTCACGGTGGTCTTGGAATGTAACCCCCACAATAAGTGAGGGAACACTGTACTTCTTTGCACATTCTCAAATGCTATCTTTTGTCAACAATGCCCTTCAGCACTTTACATTGAACAAACAAAACATCTCTGTACAAAAGAATAAATGGACATAAAATTAGACATTAAGAATAGAAATTCACAAAAAATGCAGAACACTTCATTCTACCTGGACCTTCCATCTCAAAACACCAGTTCTTGATTTTTTTAAAAAAAAATCTTTAAAGGAAGATTCACAAGAGAAATAGCAGAATTGGGATATATCCACAAACTACAAGCCATCCATAGTGGGTTAAACAGAAACAATGGTTTCTTGGCACACTACATATATAATACTAGGTAACCTCATGAGGGCTTTTTGCTCTTTTTATTACAACTCCTTTCTAGAGTTAGGATCATACTGTTGAGCAGGACTGAAATATCAGGCCTACAGAATTTTCCTAGGTAGAACACAAAGCCAGGAGGAACCCTGATGCTTCTCCTATTGAGTTGGAAGGGTCCCTCAGTGAAGCACAGAGATTTACTTACTAGAAGTATCAGTCAGCCTCAGTCCTCCTCTTTGCAGATTAACAATTTATTAGAATTCTGGCTGGCTTCTGCTCCGGAGGGACAAATCTCTCCCCTATCCTGTTTGGGGCTGTCTGATGTGAGAATTCTGGGAAATGTAGTTTAGGGCAGGGCCTTTTGAATTCTCTGGCATAGGACTCCTTGCCTTCCCAAACTACATTTCCCAGAGTTCTGTGCTTTCTTCCCCAGAGAACACTGCTCTCTGCTTTCCCTCTCCTAATGGTGAGAGGCCATTAATTTACAGATGAATGACAGCCTTTTTGGTTTTGCTTCACTTGCTTGCCATGAAAATGTAAAGCTGACTTTGAGAGGGAGCCTTTCCAAAAGGGTTGGGTAAGTCTTGATTCTTAGGTTTTAGGTGCAGGCCACGCCCACTTGTCAGAAATCACTTCAGAAGTACAGATTTTATTAATTTTAATAATAATAATAATAATAATAATAATAATAACAACAACAACTTTATTTTTATACCCCGCCCCATCTCCCCGAAGGGACGCGGGGTGGCTTACATGGGGCCAGGCCCGATAAAACAAACAAATAACAGTAACAAAGCAATAAAACAATTATCCCAGTAAAAAAACATCAACATCAATAAAAACAATCATTAAAATCAACACGCAGGATACAGTGTTAAAACCAGGAGACTAATTCATAGATCCCAGGCGAAATGCAGAGTGTTACAAAATGGGAAAAGGAAATCTCAAGTTGAATGGACAATAAAGTGTGGTATAAAATGGCAAGACAACAACAATGGGACTATTATGGAATGGACAGATAGATCAATCCAGCAACAACTAAACATCAAAGGCCTTTTGAAAGAGCCAGGTTTTTAAGCTCCTACGGAAGGAGAGGAGGGTAGGGGCCTGCCTGATCTCTCTAGGTAGAGAGTTCCAAAGCCGGGGGGCCACGACGGAGAAGGCCCTCTCTCTCGTCCCCACCAACCGCGACTGTGAGGGTGGTGGGAGAGAGAGAAGGGCCTCCCCCAACGAGCGAAGAGAACGTGTGGGTTCATAGAGGGAGATGCGGTCTCTAAGGTAGGTGGGTCCCAAACCGTTTAGGGCTTTGTAGGTGATAACCTGCACCTTGAATTGGGCCCGGAAAGTAAATGGCAGCCAGTGAAGCTCCTTAAACAGAGGCGTTGAACGCGCCCTGTAATTTGCTCCGGTTAGAAGCCTGGCTGCCGAACGCTGTACTAGTTGTAATTTCTGGGCCGTCTTCAAAGGCAGCCCCACGTAGAGCACATTGAAATAGTCCAGTCTAGAGGTAACTAAGGCATGGACCACCATGGTCAGATCAGACTTCTCGAGGTACGGTCGCAGCTGACGCACAAGTTTTAGTTGTGCAAAGGCCCTCCCAGCCACGGCCGACACCTGAGCCTCAAGTGTCAGCCCCGAATCCAGGAGGACCCCCAAGCTACGGACCTGCGCCTTCAGGGGGAGTGCGACCCCGTCAAGCACAGGTTGCCACCCAATACCCCGATCAGACGTACGACTGACCTGGAGGACCTGTCTTGTCGGGATTAAGTCTCAGTTTGTTCACCCTCATCCAGCCCAACACAGCGGCCAGACGCTGGTCCAGAATCCGAGGGGCTTCCTTGGATTTAGGTGGAAAAGAGTAGTAGAGTTGGGTGTTATCCGCGTAGAGATGGCACCGTACTCCAAAACTCCGGATGACCTCTCCCAGCAGTTTCATGTAGATGTTAAAAAGCATGGGGGACAAAATAGAACCTTGCGGGACCCCACAGGTCAATGGCCAGGGGTCCGAGCAGGTGTCCCCCAGCTTCACCAACTGGGAACGACCCTCCAGAAAGGACTGGAGCCACTGGAGTGCAGTACCCCCAAGGCCCATCCCAGAGAGCCGCCCCAGAAGGATACCATGGTCGATGGTATCGAAAGCCGCTGAGATGTCCAAGAGAACCAGCAGGGTCACACTCCCCCTGTCCAGCTCCCTGCGGAGGTCATCCACCAAGGCGACCAAAGCTGTCTCGGTACTGAACCCAGGCCTGAAGCCAGACTGTGATTGGTCCAGAAAATCCGTATCTTCCAAGAATCCCTGGAGCTGAGAGGCAACCACCCGCTCCAAGACCTTGCCCAAGAATGGTAGGTTAGAGATTGGCCTGTAGTTACAAGGATTGGTCGGATCTAATGAGGCCTTCTTCAAAATAGGCCTTACCACGGCTTGTTTTAGGCTGGATGGAAATTTGCCCTGCCCCAAAGAGGCATTAATTATTTTAATCTGACTTTAGAAATTTTAGAAACTTTTGACCACCCTAGAAATAACATCATCCTCACCTTGGAAATGAGAGATCTAACTCAACACAGGGAAACAGGTGTATGTTAGAATGTTGAAATGAAATCATGTAAAACTACAGTAGAGTCTCACTTATCCAGCATAAACAGGCCGGCAGAACATTGGATAAGCAAAAATGTTGGATAATAAGGAGGGATTAAGGAAAAGCCTATTAAACATCAAATTATGTTATGATTTTATAAATTAAGCATCAAAACATCAAGCTTTTCAACAAATGGATAGAAAAAGCAGTTAGGGACACGATAATGTTATGCAATAATTACTGTATTTATGCATTTAGCACCAAAATTTTGCAATTTATTGAAAAATTGACTACAAAAACATTGACTACTAAGGCAAACTGTGTTGGATAATACAGAACCTTGGATAAGCAGAGCTTGGATAAGCGAGACTCTACTGTACCACTGATAAAAAGTTACAGAAAAAAATTAAACAGATGTTCTAGCCACTCAATTTGACTAGTTGTTAAGGAACCTGATAATTTTCTCCCAATTTACATATTTCTGATTTATCTACTATTGTGTTGCCCAAACAAGAACTCTGAAATTCAAAATCAGACAATTCATTATCCCTATTCTCCAAACCTTGGGAAAGCTCTGGCAGGTTTCTCTTTAGAACAGTGATTTCCAAAATTTGGGCCTCCAGGTGTTTTGGACTTCAGCTCCCACACTCCCTAACAGCTGGTAAGCTGGCTGGGATTTCTGGGAGTTGAAGTCCAAAACACCTAGAGGTCCAAAGGTTGGGAACCACTTCTTTAGAAGAATATCTCACATTCCAGCTGGCTTAGGATTCTTGGAGATGCAATTCAAACCGCTAACCTTTCCAAGACCTATACCCTGGTATTAGTAAAGTAGCAAAGCTAAGATAGGACATTGTGTATTTTCTCATAAAACCATACAAACAACACCATTTAGTAAATTACGATCATTTATAGCTATGAAGGCTTCAAACAGTGTGTATTTCAAACAGAATTTCAAAACATACACAGTGACTCATAATAATTGTATATTTTAGTTTACAAGCACTCAATTTAGCTTGTTTGTAGGGAGCTACAAAGTGTGCTAATGCACAGATAATGACAACAGAGATCATACCTGGGTCACGAATGTCCTCTGTGTGATATCTTTCTGTTCCCAAAGTCTAGGAAAATAATAAAACCAGCACTGCATCACAAACTTTCTTAAAACTGACAATAGATTTAAAATTCCTGCCACAGGAAATACTTTTATTGCTTTCCTGTTTGGTTGCTAAAAGTTTCAAAATGGTATCTTAAAAATTGTATCTTAAAGTGATAAAAATGGGACTAGTGTGAGACCTTCAACAACTGTCATAGGCATTATAGGTCAATGTATACTGAATGCACTAGGATGAAGATGACTGGTGTAACCAAAATTCACCAATGTGTACCTTTCAAATACAAATGCACTAAAATATACTCTTCTGTCACCAGTAAGAAAAATTAATCAAATAATCAAACAATGATGTTTATGTTTCAGCTGATGAAAGCCATAATTCCCATCATCATGGAAAACAGTTAGAGCATTTCAACTTCCATTCCTGTACAGTGTGACAAATTTGCTCATTTCACAGTGAACACTCTCCACAACTCTGAGAAAGGCAAAGTCCTTCTGAACAAAACTTGCCAATAATATCCTGTGATTGATGCACCTGAGGGTTATCACAAGTCATAAACAATGATGAAGAAGATTTCTCAGACAGCCTCCAATATAGCTCACAATCTCAGGTTTAACAAAACAGTTGATAAGTTATTAGATTCCTTCTTTCTAGGTAGGATCATAGCTAATATACCAGCCTCAGCGGGTGGTCCCGTGTTCCATGGAAATTACCTTAGCGTCTGAATAAAACTAGATCTGAAAATACCCCCAAGCTATGAATCAGACCCTCTAAGGCAGAGTTTCTCAACCTGTTGGGACTCCTGGTGGGGTCACAAGGGGGTGTCAAAGGGGTCGCCAAAGACCATTCGAAAACACATATTTCTAATGGTCTTAGGAACCCCTTTGGCAGAGAAGGCTGAATATCTTTGCCTATTTTTCTCTTCCCTTTTGGAAACAGACAGCAAATTGTAGGTGAATCATAAATCCCAGCAATTACAACTCCCAAATGTCAAGATCTATTTTCCCCAAACTCCACCAGTGTTCACATTTGGGCATATTGAGTATTGTGCCAAGTTTGGTCCAGATTCATCATTGAGTCCACAGTGCTCTCTGGATGTAGGCGAACTAAAACTCAAAAACTCAAGGTCAATGCCCACCAAACCCTTCCAGTATTTTGTGCTGGTCATGGGAGTTCTGTGTGCCAAATTTGGTTCAATGCTATCATTGGTAGAGTTCAGAATGCTCTTTGATTGTAGATTAACTACAACTCCCAAAGACAAAATCAATTCTCCCCCCCCCCTCCTCCCAACCCCACCAGTATTCAGATTTGGGCGTATCGGGTATTTGCGCCAAATTTCATCCAGTGAATGAAAACACATCCTGCATATCAGATATTTACATTATGATTCCTAACAGTAGCAAAATTACAGTTATGTAGTAGCAACGAAAATAATTTTATGGTTGGGGTTACCACAACATGAGGAACTGTATTAAGGGGTTGCGACATTAGTAAGGTTGTAAACCACTGCTCTAAGGAGTACAATATCATTCAGAAAAGGCTGTGCATTTCTTTCCAAATCAAACAATCACCCACTGTAGTACACTTTCACTGAACTTCAATTTGTTTGCATGTATTACTGACTTCATATATCATTATACACCTTCATAGGCTTACCTAAATCAGAAGAAGAACTAGGGCTGGGTGTAATCAGCATATTCCCTTTCACTTAGAAGAAAGGAAGGCACATACAGAGAAATGTATGAATAAACTAAGGACTACTTCATTAACTATTCAAGCCTATCTGTATTAAGACTGCAGGGTGTTGTGTGTATGCTATAGCAGATCTATATCTAAGCACTCTTTAACGGGGATGAGCAATTTAGTTTGCCCACAGAAAGCCTATTCCAAGGAATAGATACTGGTTTTTCCCTCAAACTCTGATCCCTAAAAGGGAAAACTAGTCTTGTTCACTCTCAAAGCCTGTTCCCTTCTTCACCCTGACCAGAGAGGGCTCTGGAGAACCTCCTTTTATCAAGGTGCCTCTTTCCTCTATTAGCCTGCTAGGAAATGATAAAAAGGGTAGGAAGAGAAGAAGATGTGGATTATACAAGCACTCATTCTGACTCTTCCCTTCCTGTGTTGTAATGATTTTTCTGTGCACGGGATCTTCCAAGGACAGCGCAGAGAGTCAACAAATGCAAAAAAAAAAAAAAAGACACACACACACACAAACTAAAAAAAAGAAGTATCCAGAAGTTCACTTCTAGAAGTTTTTAAAATGTATTAAAGAAGCAACACTGGAGCCCATTTCAATGTGATACTGCTGGGCCTGGAGGCTTCTAGGAAGAGAAATTCACTCTTTTTTCTGCTATAAAAGGGGACTCTATGGAACCTATAGAACTGGAACACTTCAAAAAACTTCCTCATTATTTTTTTAAACATTGTAGGAAAAACGTATGTGCAAGCTATAAGATCATTTATAAGATATACAAATAAATATAATAACATGTAATAACACAAAAAGCAGCAAATAAAGTATAACAGAAGGGTAAAATAATTTTCATTGAAATGAAAACCTGGTTAAATAAACACATTTTCAAAATTCAAAATATGGAGGGAGCAAAACAGATCTAAGAAAGATATATCATAGAATCATAGAATCATAGAATAGTAGAGTTGGAAGAGACCTCATGGGACATCCAGTCCAACCCCCTGCTAAGAAGCAGGAAATCGCATTCAAAGCACCCCCGACAGATGGCCATCCAGCCTCTGCTTAAAAGCCTCCAAAGAAGGAGCCTCCACCACGGCCCGGGGGAGAGAGTTCCACTGTCTAACAGCTCTCACAGTGAGGAAGTTCTTCCTCATATGCCAGAACTCAATCTAAATGGCCCTGTCTCACATCTAGCCAGAGTTACTTCAGAAGGCAACAAGATATGGAACAAGTTTCTGTATAGACATTGTATTTGAAAATGTTGTTTTTATTTGCATTCATAAGGCATGCTGATGTGTTAGGTTAGGTTATCAGTTCACGTTGTCCCTGAACTGGCAGGTTCCTTCTTTCTAGGTCCTCAATGATTTAGGGGTTTCTGAATCTGAACAGCAGGTTAAAATGGCAATTCTGCTTTAAAATCAGCAAATTATATTGAGCCTTCACAATTTCTACCACATTTTATTCTATTTCAAACCTTCTGGACAACCTTAATAGGAACATATTATAACTGTTAGATTATAAGACATATATACACAAATGGCAATAGCCAGATCATTTGAAGTGTTTGAACTCCTCACCAGACAGTATTTTTTTCCAAGAAGAGTTCTCTCTAGAAGAATTTTTATACAATTTTATACAACAGCCTTGTCAAGAAAAACAAATAGACAAGACACAGTGAGAATGAAGAGAGAAAACAGAGATCTGTAGTTGTATAAACTCTCGGGTTTGTATCTAGTTATGATGGCAGCTACTATAGATATATCTGAAACTACTGAAATACAAAAACGGATCAGCTGTGTAAAGTTTTCTCACTAAACACAGCTTAATTAACTTACAGAAACCACAAAATGGAATCTCAGTATCACATTCCAAAATAAAATAACCCACACAGAAATTGGAATTCAACAATACTTACATATGCCGTAAGTACATATTTCAGAATTCTATGTAAAAGTACTTTTTTATCTGATTATCACAAATTAGAAACTAACAGAATAGTTTAAGCAGAAACCATACAACTTTAGGTTTCAATAGAACTGTTTGTCCTAAGCAATTATGGATCTACCATATTTACTTGAATTGAATGCCCACCTTTTGGGGCTAAATGACCTTGCTAAAATTGGGGTGTGCATTAGATTTGTGTCATACAGTAATCTTAGTGCTGAGCTAAAGCAAAAAGGAAAGCTACTTAAGGAGCTCCTCTTTGAGGAACATTATTTCTTATTTAATAGCCATGGCTCAATGCTATGGGATCCTGAGATCTGTAGTCTTGTGAAGCATCAGTATTCTTTGGCAGAAAAGGCTCAAGACCTTGTAAAATTACAGCCTTCATGATTCCATAGCATATAACCAAGGCAATTAAAGTGAATTAATTATACAGAAAACATGCACCCAAGGTTTTCTTTTCCATCACTGGAAGGTTTCGTGTTCTAACACAATTGTTTATAACAAAGAAATTCTAAGTAGACAGCAACTCTAATGAGCATATTTTTGACCAAATTACAAAGAGCACACTTTTTGCCACTGCGCATTACATTCAGCAGCAAATACTTTTTCAGGGTTTTGAAAACTGAGGTGCGCATTAGATTTGATGATCAGACTCAAGTTATAGACCTCAGAACCATTAATCACATGGGACAGTTTCTCTGAACTATGCACCAGGAAAATGATTTTTCTTTGCAGTCAACAAAGCTATAGCTCTTATAACATGTGTGCTTCAACACAACAGCCTGTGTTCACCTGCCCTTCTGGTGAGCAGATTCAGAACACTTGTGTGGCAGAGTCTACAAAGATGACTCTTACAGTTCCAAGGCATAGCTGTATCTGGACTGTTTCACATGCAACTACTAAGTCATTAAAATACAAAGAAGGAACTGTTAATAAATACAAAGCAATAATCATAAGCCACATCCAGATTCATAATATTGTATTTTGGGGGAAAGTGGAAGGGGTTTAGAAGACCACATGTACTTTGACTTATTTTTACATTGCTAGCCCATTTCACAAACAACAGTATACTGCTTTAAAGGGAATAGGCTAATAAAAACTCTAACCATAGTTAAGGAGTAAGAGGTTCATAGATTAGGTTTTTGTCTGTTAGTTTTGTTTTGTGAATGTGTGTTTTAATTTTGTGTTTACATTCTATTTTTTTAGTGAGTACTTAATTCTAGTGCTGGTTGTACTAGACTAAATGTAGACATGTAGTTTTCAAAAATAATTTTAAAGCTTGTTGAAGGCTTTCATGGCTGGAATCACTGGGTTGCTGTGAATTTTCCAGGTGAATTTCCAGACCTCACAACCTCTGAGGATGCCTGCCATAGATATAGGCAAAACGTCAGGAGAGAATGCTTCTGGAACATGACCATACAGCCCAGAAAACTCACAGCAACCCAATTTTAAAGCTTATTTGTATATTATATTACTCTTGTGTAAACATATTTTTGTTTTATTTAATTAACATTAAAAATATTAAATGTGCTCTTTTAGGAGACAAGCCAAAACTGAAAGGTTTTTCATCTGCAAACCAAGGCTAAAAGGAAACCAAAGCAACATGACATCACTGTGGTTGCAAGTACTGTATGGCAGCCACAACCCTACAGAGCTCCAAAGTAGCTGAAAAATGAATGATGTGGCATTCTAGCTCCTGAATATACCCAGCCCTGTTTTATAGATTTCAAGCCACTCACATTACTGAGAGTAATAATATTGCACTGGAACAAACACCAATATGCAGTACTGTAGGCAGAAAAAAATTATAAAGTTGTCTGGGGAAAAACAGAACATTGAGGGAAATATAGCATCAAGACAGCTGGTTGGGGGTTGTCCACAAATGAGCCATATGCTTCAGCACTACTTTTTAAAAAACTCTTCTGTAAATGAACATCTATTCAAACAAGAAGGATCTCTGAATTAGTCCATATCGTGGGACAGCCTCAATTCCTGTCCCCTTGCATAGTAAGAGGAAGGCCTGAAAAACCTAATTTAGCAGATATAAAAAATATTTGCTGACAATATAATGCAACAAGAAAACAATACTAATCTATTTCAGACCTATTGGGATAGTATTCCCTTCCTTTCCTGAAGTACATAGAAAATAACTAGAATGTGTTGGCGTATACTGTAACAGTGAAGTATATTTTACGAATAAAAATAAAAACAGTCTACTTCTTTTCAAATCATGTTTTCAAGAAATCTATTACTACTTCCAAAACAGTAGGATTAAAATAAACCCACTTAGCACACATGAATTCAAAGTCAGACCATGAGCTACTCTTGTGACCAATAGCTCGAATGAAAACAAAGGAAAACATATTGTTTTTTAAAGGTCTCCACACTCCAAAAGGCCAATGTATCAAATGCCTCAGATGGCTTAAAATTTTTTTAGATGATTTTGCATCTGAAAATTGCCATACTTCATACCATATTTGCTATACTTCATACCATGCAAGCATACTTCAGTAAGAACTTGCATCTGTAAGTTGCAAAGTTTAAAAAACTTCAGGCAGACTATAAATGGAAAGAGGATACAGTATAATATGAAACCTCTTTGTCTTACAATGAAACAATATGGGTTTAAAGGAAACACTAGCAAGGAAGACTATGGCGAAAATTACCTAAGGAATACAATATTTTTCAGAAACTAAAGTTGAATGTAGTACTATATTCACCTTCAGTTGTAAAAACTATTGTTTACATCAGAATGGTTTATATAAATACAGAGTTGGGTATTCAGTTCACTAACTTAGCAGAACTACTAATTTAAAAAGAAAAATCTTGGTGATATTCACAAGTCCATACAACAAAAGGCACAACATGCCTGAACATGTACCTTAAAATAGAATGCTTGTTGCAATTTTTCCTAAGTTATTTCTTCAAAAATACATTTAAATACTCCCATAGTTTTGCTAGCAATCTCAGGAAATTGGATCCCACTCTAGACTAACTTGTTCACATTTTAACAGAAAACATTGGACACCTAATATATAAAATGAATCACACTTTACCAAGTACTTTATTCTTAAAATAAATATTACTGCAAACTTCATAAACTTGCCAGGAAAAAACTGCAGGGACTTAAGTTTTCATTTAATACTGAGAACCACCATTGTCAGCATATCCTGAAATTCTTTTTGAAAATGATTTTATGAAATCAATCAATGTATTACTAGTATACTTGGCTAAATATTGCACTTCAAGATGCCTAGTGTCAGCCTATTTTTGTTTTCTTAAGAGATTCTTATTTCTCTGACAGGGAATCCTCTGCTGAGCCATTTATCATGATATACTTCAGAGAAAACAATCCACCCTCTAAAATTGTCCCTACATTTTTGCACAGTACATGAATGCAAGCTAAACTTTTACAACAATAATCCTTCATTTGAAAAGAACACAACTCATGAACTGTGTATCTTACCTGAAGCCCTCGCCTCCTCAGAATGCTGGACTCATCCATTGCTTCCCTCATTCCTCTGATAACAATATAACCATGCCGTACAACCTCAGACTTCAGCACACTTATTCAGATCCTAGCAGCTGCTGAACACTTACATCACGGTTTATCTGATTGGAGTGAAAGAGTCAGCTGACTTTAGTCAGTTATTCACTCAGCAACTTCTGAGATCATGCATGCCTGCCGTACTCTGTTACAAAGCAGCAAGTGGCTCCAGTCACCTAGCACATTTTTCTAGGCTGGAGTTGATATTTCAGGGAGGAAATCCTGCGAGAGCACTCTAATGCTCAGAAACAATAACCCCAGCATCCTGTGCTAACAGCAAACAGCTCTAAGCACGGACATCAGGTCAAGCCTTTGAGAGGAAGCTGTAAGGTCAAAGTGTCTGAATTAATCAGCAGTGACACCTAAAGTGAAGGCAAAAGCCGAGAGTAATTGTGAAAAACTGAAGCATAGCTGGTCACTGAAGCAACACAACAAGGTCTGGTTCTCATCGTTTCGATGACATCAAAGAAAAGAAAATACAGAACACGAGAGCTGCACAGACAGACTTCTAGCCACCACTGGCACCTATTCTAAGAATCTTAATGATTTCTTACCTTCTTAAGTATTTATTCCCTATAAATACTGAAGTATTTAAAATGTTAACATTCAAAATATTATAGTAATATTTTATAAAATTCAGTTATTAGTTATACAGTTAACCTATGCTTGGGAGATGAACTACCAGACAGAAAAAGTATTTCCCTCATCATGCATAATTTCACACTCTATTTCCACTTGTTTACTCTCATCATTTTCATTTGTCTCCAGTTCAAGGTAGCAAAGAGATGAATATTTTTATTGCCTGCCGATTGCCACAGCAAGAGTGTGACATAGCAACATCTGATAAGAATTTTTTATGCATCCAAATGTCTGTATTTCAATAGACAACACAACAGGGACTAAATGTCAAAGAAGAGAAATGGAAACCAACTTGCCCCCTAATCACAACCACATCGTTTTGAGTTCATGATTTCTATACAAATGAATTTCAAAAAGGAAAGGGAAGTCTATTTGATTTGCCTTATCAGTACAGCTGAGGTTAACCCAATTATTGATTTTTTTGAAGCTGTCATCAGGCTATTAGGCTTGATATCAATTGATTACACTGTGTCATTAAAATTGCTTAGGGATTTAAGAATCTATCCACCAAGTAAATCAATTGCATTTTATGCTTCAGAAATGGGCTCTGCCTCTCCCTCCAAGAATTACAGAACAAATTCTAGTGCACAGAAATTTAAATCGCCACTAAGAGAAAATCCCTTAAAATATACTAACAAGGTGTCATAAATCACAGTTATGATTTCAAGAATCACTTCACATACTACTTTTCTTATACAAGTACTAAAGTCCTCAGGGGTGAGGGACCATGAGCCTTTATCAGACATAGGGTGAAACACAAAGCATTATCCAATAAGGCATCCCCCTTTCTCCTCTCTTCTACATTTCCTTGCACGTGGTCAGAATCTATAGGCGATCACTCGTGGCAGAGTATGATTGTCTTCCAAGGGTTGAGTCTTGGCATTAGGGCTAATAAGTGACTGTAGAGATCTATTCTGGATCTGCATGGTCTTTCACAATAAGGACATAGATTTCCAGGTGGAATGTGGTCACAGCAAGGGTTTGCTTGATGTGTCTTCCTCTTGGCATGCTTCTCCCTTTCGCCCTTTATCCATGCCTCTTCAAAATCCGTAACACTGTTGGTAACAGCTGACCTCCAGTTAGAACATTTGAAGGTAGTTTCCCAGTTCTCAACGTTCAGTCCACATTTTTTAAGGTTAGGTTTAAGCCCATCTTTAAATCTCTTTTGCTGTCCTCTGACATTCCGTTTTCTGTTCTTGAGAGTGAAATAACTGCTTTGAGAGATGGTTATCAGGCATTTGGACAAAGTGGCCAGTCCAGTGAAGTTGATAGCAAAGGATTGTCGCTTTAATGCTGGTGGTCTTTGCTTCTTCCAGAACACTGACATTTGTCTCCCTGTCCCATCTTCCCAAGAGATTTGCAAAATTTTTCAAGGGCAACACTGATGGAATCATTCCAGAAATTGAGAGTGACGTTTGTAGATGATCCATGTTTCACCAGCGTACAACTGAGTTGGAAAGACAATAGCTTTATAAACAAACATTTTGATATCCTATGAATATCCCACTCCTTGAACACTTCATGGATTGTTTGAAAAAATGTTGCACTCGCAGAGTTCAAATGGTGTTGCATTTTGGCATGCTCATGGGTGGGCAAAGTTCCCAGGGGTGGGGAAACCATGAGCCTTTATCAGGTATAGGATGAAGTACAGAGTCAAATCCAATAAGGCACCCCTTTTCTCCTCTCTCCTACATTCCCTTGCATGCAGTCAAAATATTTTCTATATGGTTACTAGGCTTGCTCAAATAATTCGATTTCCCCGTTACCCGTTATTAATTCGTTATTTTCGTTTCTTTTGAAGCAATATACGGCCTTGATTGTCCACACGTCTGGATATCGTGGTTTCGAATCGCGAGAGGCCGTTTTTTCTTATTTCGTCGTTTTTTTCGTTAGGAAAAAAAAGCTTTTGCAAATCACCCAAACTCCCACCATTCAGGCCCTTTCCTTTTGCCCCTCAGCAAAAGGGGCGTCACGGGCTCAGCCAATGGGAGGGGGCGAGGGGGAAGGAGGCCGAGGAGGAGGAGGAAGACGGAGGGGGGAAATGGCCGCCGCCGCCGCCTCGCCTCAGCTCAGGCCTGGTGTCTCTCTGTGAGGCGGGAAGGCGGCGGATGGAGCCAGGAATGGAGAGACCGAGAGAGACAGAGACACGCAGAGATGGAGGCTGGCGCGGGGCCCGGCGGTGAGGAGGAAGAGGCCCGGGATGCGAGGGGGTGTGGGCCAGGCCCGTCCTCGGCTGCTCCCAGGGAGGGAGGGAGGACTACGACTCCCAGGGGCCCAGATTCGCACCCTCCCTCCCCCCAATACAGGTCTCCATACCACGCTACATGAACTTGAATGGATACTGTGGTTGTGTTGTCGAAAGCTTTCATGGCCGGGATGTGCCAGAAGCATTCTCTCCTGACGTTTCACCCACATCTGTGGCAGACATACTCAGAGGTTTTGACGTCTGTGCGAAGCTAGGCAAGTGGGGTTTATATATCTGTGGAAGGTCCAGGGTGGGAGAAAGAACTCTTGTCTGTGGGAGGCAAGTGTGAATGTTGCAATTGGTCACCTTGATTAGCATTGAATAGCCTTGCAGCTTCAAAGCCTGGCTGCTTCCTACCTGGGGGAATCCTTTGTTGGGAGGTATTAGCTGGCCCTGATTGTTTCCTAACTGGAATTCCCATTTTCTGGGTGTTGTTCTTTTACTGTCCTGATTTTAGCTTTTCTGTAGCTAAAAATGCATATAAAATTGATTCTATAGGGAGGATAAATGATTGGATTTCAACTCCTACAGCTTGGCTTTCTCTGCCAATAATGGTACCATACCAAACTAAACCTCCCAAGATTCTGTAGCAGTGAGCCATCTTGGATATTGTAAGGGATTTTTTATTATTATTATTGTTGTTGTTGTTGTTGTTATTATTAGACCTTGCTCCCAGGAAGGTGCCTTCGCTGTGGCTCCCAACTTATCTATCTATCTACCTTTCCACATATTCTCCACATTGTGTGTATGTGTATGTATATTATATACATGAGCCCCGATGGCGAAGTGTGTTAAAGCACTGAGCTGCTGAACTTGCAGACCGAAAGGTCCCAGGTTCAAATCCCGGGAGCAGAGTGAGTGCCCGCTGTTAGCTCCAGCTTCTGCCAACCTAGCAGCTTGAAAACATGCCAATGTGAGTGTATGTGGCAATGTGAGTTACCTTCCTCTGGCGGGAAGGTAATGGCACTCCATGTAGTCATGCCGGCCACATGACCTTGGAGGTGTCTATGGACAACACTGGCTCTTGGGCTTAGAAATGGAGATGAGCACCAACCCCCAGAGTCAGACATGACTGAACTTAACGTCAAGGGATACCTTTACCTTTACCTATACATACACACACACACACACATATGCAGGGACTATATATATATACACAGTATATATCACACACACACCAATTTAACAAAGTTTCAGCCACAAAAACAAAGTTTCTGAAGTAGAACAATGACTTTCACAGTAAAGACAACACAATTTAACAGGAAATAAGACTTTCAAACCAGGAACAGATTTCTGCAATTATTAAAAAATGGTTTATTATAAAAGCTATGAAAATTCGCCAAAAATCAGAGGATAAGGGAAACGTTCCAAATTTTGGTGAGCTATCAGTGTTAAATGGGTTCTACCACTGTACCAAGTTTGAAGAAGATCACTCAAAAAATGAGGGTGGGAGAGTCCTGTAAAGTCCTCTCCCTCTGTGCTGTTTTTGGGAATTGCGCATGCGCGTCCGCCATTAACGAATTAATTTTGAAGATAACGAATTTTCGTTAATTTCGAATTTTTTGGGGGGCAAAATTTGGAAATACCTTCAGAAACGAAACGCTGCCCCCCTCTAGTTTTGAAACGAGTTTAGAATCAAATTTTTCGTGGATCGATCAAGCCTAATGGTTACCATCCCTGCTTTGGAACAAACACTGAGAATATGGAAGGAGTTGTCTCCCCTGTCCCACTATAAAAGGAAATATTTTACTCTGGTCCTCTATATGAGAAGGAACAAACAAACAATCAACAGTATATTTTCAGTCCAGTGCACACAACAAGTTGACATTGGGTGTACTCGATTCACAGGGCTTATAAGGACTAAAGATTAGAAACGTTTATGAAAAGAAATAAAAAAACAACTCTATAAAGAAAATTGTAAATGGACTTTGTAGCCCTATATGGCAAGGAAAAAGACGTATACATTTATTTTTAATACATTAATACACATGCTAGCATTTCACATATAACAATATTAGCACCAAACTCAAGAGCTCTAGAGAGAAAAGAGAGTTTGCCAAATATTACCAAATGCAATGTGTAAAAACAAGAGGATACATGAGAGAAAGGCTGTGACATCCTGGACAACTATCAGAACTCTAAGACTTAATCATGTTGGTCAGGAAACTACAAAGAGATTGTGTAGCACCTTTAAGATTAACTTAAGAGAAAAAGTTGGTAGCAACTCTTTACCAACAACTTCTTCCTCTGTTTGTTTCAAAAGTACTACACAATCCCTTTACACATTGGTACTGGAACTTAAGTTATCAAAAACAGATTTCCAAAATACACACAACATGGAAGAACAAAATGCTGAGGGTAGAATGCAAAGAAACAAACAAACAAACAATAAATATTTTTAAAAGCAGAAATACCTTCTATTAACATGACTAGATTGTGGTGCAGTTACGCTGATCTGTAATTGACTGAAGGACTCAACTCACAGAGTACTCACCAATGTTTGCTCTTCATACTGGAGAGCAGATATGGGCAAACCAAGGCCCAGGGCTGCATGCGGTATCCTGGGCCCTTACCCCAGGCCTTCATTTTCCCTGTCCTCTCGACATAAGGACATGATCTCCCACTGCATCCTTATGCAGAAAGTGTGGGGAGGAAGGCACACGGCAGCTGGGAGCCCTCTGGAGTGCTCTCAGCCACTGCATGTCTAGCCCTCCTCCTACCATAAGGAAGGTGCAAGTGGCCCTTTCCTTATTCTGAGAGGACAGCCCGAGGAAGGCACACAGCAGCTGAGAGCCCTCCAGAGTGCTCTCAGCCATTGTCGCCCTCCTCCCAGCATAATGCTGACAGCCCAAAGATCGAGGGGGAGGAGGATGGGACAGTTGCCACATGTCTTGTTTTCCTCCCGGCATAAGGATGGGGTGACAGCCTCATCCTTATGCCAGAAGGACAACATGAGGTTGACCCAGGCCCTGCCCTGCCCTGTCCCAGCCCCACCCTCTCAAAGGTCCTGTCCTTCCCTGGCCCATCCCACCCATAGCGTGCCCAGCTGCTCTCCCCCCTGGCCTGGCCCTCTCGGTCGGGCTCACAATGTGGCCACAAGGCAAAAAGGTTTGCCCATGCCTGCTGTAGAGGCATGACTAGTGAGATGCCTCATGGGGCAGTACAGCAACAAAATCAATCACTATCCACTCTTCACTAAAGTTTGGGAACAGGAAGACTTTGGGGGAGATGGTCACTGAAAGTGTTGCTACTCTACTTCCTACAGCTTCGAGTGGTGGAGTAGTGACATTATACCCCACCAAAGTCCGCTGGTTCCTAGACTTCAGTGGGGGGTAGATGATGACTGAAATCACTACCGTCCTGCTCCCTGAAACTGCAGCAAATCTGCAAATCATCTAAATTGCAAATGCCAAATGCTCAGATGTAGAGGACCAAAGTATTGCCATTCCTGTGTTTCAATAATTTAAAAAGCCATGGTTCTTATTTAATCCTGCTTGTTGAAGGTAAAATATATTTGGCAATGTTGCCATTCACTACTTGTCTGTGTTATAGACAGAGCATTCATTCATCTAGGACACCCTGATGATAATAAAAAAGTTGGTGTAGCTGCAGTTTGCTGGGAACATGGAAGTATTATTCCTTGGGCATGCACAATGAGCCTTGTATTTAGTCCTGGTTCAACTGCTACATCAAATGTGTCAGGGGTGACAATCTCTTAATCAGGAACCAGAAAAGATTTTGAGAAGATTGGTGGGTGAAGGTAAGTCTCTTGCTTTACTGTTGGGCTATTCAGACTTGATGAACTTGATTAAGGAATCTTAAACCAGGCTATATTAAAAAGTGCACTTGTTGCTGCTATGATTTCTGAGAGTTTTTGGATTTGCCACACCAACAAATCAGTATGAAGAGCAACTGGAGGAGAGATGGCCAGCAAAAACACTTGTTCTGCTTTCTGACAAATACACACACATGGATGTTCCACATTCTTGGAGGTAAGGAAGATACCAATCATTCTGAGCTTGTATCAAACATTAACAGAGAGACCTATTATGTCAAAAAGATTTGGTGTGAATGCCAAATGGTTAGCAAACCAATCAACATTAACTTACCTGGGAAGTACAAACCTTCCTTGCATACAAGGAAGAACCTCATCTTATCAAGAATCTTTTTAGGGATGCTTTCTAAAGATTCTATGATTAATGAATCTTTCAAAAGTACATAGCTATAAAAGCAACACAGGACATTGTTCTGTAGGTGGACAAGAATGACTATGACAGCAATCTCTAACTTCTGTGAAGACTACAGTCAAATTGTTTTATCTCCTAAGATGTCAGTAGTTTGAACAAGATGCATCCCATTCATGAGCATCTTTTCCAAAACTGAAGGGAACAATGTGAATGACTAGCAAAATATATGTAAGAAAGTGAAAAAATGATCAGACGCAGAAGAACATGGTATTGAAATAGGAGGTACTGAAGATGTCATATATCTCTCTTCTTTACCCAAGTACAACCTGGACTTGGGTAAAGATATAGAGAAGTCCAGCTGTGTCCTGGCACAAGCAAAGTGACTGAGACAGTGAAGGGCCCAGAGGATGGTTCCAAAGAGCAATCAGTTCTGTCACAGCCAAGACAGAAAAAATAACAATGTTTTAGTGACTGCTCACTCCACAGAGCTGACTTGCCACTAACCAAGTGGTAAAAAAAGTGGATGATCTAACAACTTGGCCTTAACATCTGCTGCAGCCAGTACCTTTCCCTGACAGGAATAGGTAATCTACTGCCTTATCTCCGTATGGTAGAGGACTAAAAGTTTTGTCAATAATGAATTAGTTTTGTCATCAACAATATGTCATTCTCCCACACACAAAACACACAAATAGTGCCTATCCGTGGGAAAGAGTTTGCTTTCACAAACAGAATGCCTGAGGAAATATGCTTCATAGTCAATTGTTTCCACATGGAATGGCCCTTGTTATACCACAGAGGAGATGTGTGGTGGTGGTAGGGGACACATGAACAGAAGCAGTGTTTTGCAGGCTTGATTGGATGTCTCAAGAGTTCTGCTGTCTCTCTGGGGTAAAAATCAGTGATGTAACAGAAACTGACAAGACTCACTAAGTCCACTGATCATTATTTCTTCCTTTTGGTCCAAGTGGGAACCAAGGCATGTTTTTCAGGATATTACAAGGAATCACAAAAGTTATCATTTCATTTCTCCTCCAACGTGAAGGATCAGCCAAGAAAGAGAGAGAAGAATAGTAGAGGACAACACCACAGATGATGCTACCAGGAAAGTTTTGGCTTCTTGGACCAAGATCTGAAGCATGTGAAAGGAAAAATAGGTTAAGTTAGCCTTACCTAGGTGGAAAAAAGTGCTTCTTCCAGAATGTTTCCAGGAATTACATTTTTCTTTCACCAATTTCCACTTTCCTTCTGAGTTCCATTTTGGTTAAATCTATGCTTCTTTAACATATCAAGGGGTAGCTGTTGAGTCAGATCTATTTGCTGTCACCTTTTCTCTCTGATTTGCTGTTCTCCCATGCTAAGGAAGTGATTCTGAAGGCAGTTGCTGTTTATACTTTGCCTTTTATAGGCAGGGACAGAAGGAATGATCACACTAAGATTCCATTCTTTCACAGCTCGAGCTTTATTATATTGTTTACTATAGCCATACAACTATAACCTGGCATCACAAAGCATCACCTTTACAATCTGCTCAGTGTAGATACTGCTTAACTGTTTTGAGTCTACTTCAGGGGAGATAAAGTGGTATACAAATAAATATAGTAATTTGTGTTGTTGAAGGCTTTCATGGCCAGGATCACAGGGTTGTTGTACATTTTCCGGGCTGTATGGCCATGTTCCAGAAGTAATCTCTCCTGACGTTTCGCCCACTTTTATTTATTATTTATTTATTATTATTTATTTACAGTATTTATATTCCGCCCTTCTCACCCCAAAGGGGACTCAGGGCGGATTACAATGAACACATATATGGCAAACATTCAATGCCAACAGACAAACAACATACATTAGACAGACTCAGAGGCATTTTTAACATTTTTCCAGCTTCACGATTCTGGCCACAGGGGGAGCTGTTGCTTCACCGTCCAGTAGTGGCTGTACTTCCTCATTCCTTTCCTCGTGTTTTGCTGGCAGTTTTATGGTGTTGTAAATTAGCCTCCCGCATAAAGCGTCCCTAAATTTCCCTAATTTTAAAACTTGGACAGAGGGCAAGGGGGAATGGGGTACTAGGAAGGTTTTCAGACTTTGTAAAAAGGAGCATCTTTGTCAGACGCTTTATTAATAGAGACATCAAGAAATTCCCCGTGAGTCTCATGCAGGAATTTCAAACTGATGTTAGAAGAAAACAGGATGGATTTTTGTGGAAGCTGCAATGGGACTGTGCAACTTTTTGATGCTTTCTGGAAATGAAATCAAAGTTAGAGCAAAATTACCCATATTTCCTATATACAATATGGCCCACATATTGATGAGGGATGTATTCCTGAACTTCATGTGGATATGGCAAAAACATGGATAATAGCAAACTCTATTGCTATGAAGAACTTCTGGCTCAAGAATGCCATAAAGTTGCACTGAAAAACTTAGAAAATTCCCAGAGATTAAATATTTTATCCAACATTGACACATGAAATTGGGGGGGGGGGGGAGAGGTGATGATCCTATGGATATAAGAGTCATACTGTATAACCCACAGAGTGAATCCAATAAATAAACAATGCTAACAAAGGGCCACTTGGAAATCACGGCTTAATGCAAGATGGTGAAGCATATCGACATCACTGTCCAGACAATCTTTGAAAGCACCCAGAAAAGGAGACTCCACCACCTGTCTTTGGAATTGATTCCATTGCTGAACCACTCTTACTGTCAAGAAGTTCCATCTAATATTCAATCAAAATCTACCATTAGTCATAGTGCTACCTGCTGGGACAGCATAGAGCCATTCTGTTCCCTCCTATTTGTAATCTTGCTCCAAAAGAGACATGAAATTATTGTCTTTTTTAAACTTGATGGCTTTTGACTGGATGGGTGCTATACAAAAGACATTCAGGAGAGATGTTGTGATTGTGACTGCCAATGCAGGGCTTTCCTAATATGAGAAGGAGGATTTATACAACTGGAAATATTGGACCTGCTGACAATACACTTTCCATGGAACTGCTAAGACATCTCTACACCACCCTCTTGGTTCTAATACTACTTTTCATATGGTTCACAGAGACATGTTGCAGCAGAGGTGAAAGGTACATTTCTTACCAAAGGCCAAAAAAAGATTTAAAAAAACCAAGTTAGTAGTTAGCCATTAGCAAAGTCTATGATAAGGATTATGACAATCACACCACCAAATCTAATAGGAAACAGTATTGATTTCCTGTCAGAAATCATTGCTTTGAGAAGGAGTGCACATTCTCTCATATATATAGCGAGAGAGATACAGAGAGAGAGAGAAAGACCTGAGGCAAAAACATGTGGGAATAAAATAAAAGGCTACTAGAAGGGTATTCTCTGGGCAGTATATTAAAAAGAAGAAGAAATAAAATAAAATTACTGCTGGCTACCTGCTTATGGTGTTTGACAAGGCACAAGAAATCAGATTTTGTATATAAGGAAACACAGATATAACAAAAACTCAAATATAAAATTACTAGTTTTAAGTCAATTTGTCAATTTTGAAAAGAGAATTATCCAAGGACTCTAGAGACACCAGTTAACATAAAAGTAAGGATAGAGACATGCTTTGCCTAACTTTACAAGGGAGAGAAACCACAACAGGAGCACCTGCCTTGCATTCACCTCTCTTAGCAGGAGAAGAGTAAGCACTTCAGGCCACTAAAGGAACTGCCACTATTTGAAAGCTCTCCACCAGACTTACATTGTTTTCTGTGCCTAATTTTATAGATTTTCAGGTTGTCCACAACTTGATGCCCAATTAATAAAATCCAGCAACACAATTCTGAAGAGAATTGTTCTTCAGCAACATAGGGTGGAAACCAAACAGTGACATCTGACACACGAACTGCCATAATCAAAGCCACCTTCTCCAGGCTTCTAAGTTGCTGAGACCCTCCTCTTGCACCACAGGTATGTGTGACTGCTGCTTCTGTGGTTCAACAACAGCAGGACCCAATAACCCAATAAGAGAGGTTGGTCTGGTCTCTGAATGCACCCTGAAAGTGTAAGCCCTGTTATGAAATCAATCCCTAACTCTCCATATGAAGAAAATTCAGGAATGCATTTATGAATCATTGCATTACACGGGGGCTAGCCCTCCCTGTTAGGATGAAAAGACTTGGGTAAGAAAAATGAAAAAAAATCTTCCCAGAAAGAAAAAAAAAGTCCAGGAACATCTGATTCAATGACTCCAAAAGGTAAACAGCGGGAGCACAGAAAGCTGAGGAAGGACAAAACTGGAAAGGGGATGTTGGCTCTTCCATTTACAGTAGAAAGAATGATTGACAGAAAATAAAGCTTTGTTCACAAGGAGCAACATCCAATATAAGAATTGTTCCCACACACACTGCAAAAAAGTGTTGAGATACTTTTTGTCCTTGTTAGGTTTGTCAATTTTTTAAAAAAACAAAACACTTGCACATGGCAAGTGGATGAAATCTAGAGGCAATGTCTAAAATATCTGAGGTAATAATTTCATTAAAATGCTTACATTTTAGATCCACTATGTGAATTCTGCAAGTGAACGTGGCTGTGAGGTACAAAACTATTGATAAATTAGAGGTTAAATTAAATGTTGTAGACTGTCCCCAAGGATGGATTTTTTTTCATCATGTTAGAAGTGACTTGAGAACATATTGCAAGTCATTTCTGGTATGAGAGAATTGGACGTCTACAGAGATGTTGCCCAGGGGATGTCTGGATGTGTTACCATCCTGCTGGGAAGTTTCTCTCATGTCCCCACAAACTAAAGCTGACAGATGGGACCTCATCCCATCTTGCGGATTCAAACCAGTAACCTTCAGGTCAGCAGTTCAGCCGGCACAAGGGTTTAATCCATTGCGCCACCACAGCTCCTTCCCAAGAATAGATGAGTTAGTTTGTCTGTGTTTCCCCCTAAGAGGAGTAATGCATGTGTGCACATGTGTGTATGTTTCTCCTTTTTAATAAAATAGCCTAATTTTATTTTTATTTATTTATTACATGCATTTATATCCCGCCCTTCTCCCCGAGGGGACTCAGAGCGGCTTACATTCTGCCACGAGGGCCAGCAACAAATATACTATAAAAACAAAACAATTAAAACATGATAAAAACATGATAAAAACATGATAAAAAGTATACAAAAATTAAAACGCTGCAAAGCAGCGATATTGCACCATCCTAAAAGACCAATACGCTGCCTGCTAATTATCCCATAGAAATATCTTGAAATTTCCATACTTAAAGAATATTTAAGTGGAATGTTGGATATTAAATCTCTACGTTTGGACTATATGGCTGATCATGAGTTGGCAGCACAGGTTAAAAAAAAAAAGGTAATGAACGGGACCTCAAAACATATATAGGTTAGCTTACAAATCTCAAAACCGCAACGTATAACAATAGAAAAGTTTAATATACGAAGAGGTTTGAAGCTGTGAAATTAAGGTACTATATATTGTACAAGGACAAGGACACATGTTTGTTTAATAGAATCTCTAATACCAGTAGTCTGGGGAAAAGCACATAAAGGCAAACATTTTATTTCCACTAATTCAAAGATTACATCACTGTTATTTATGATGCAATTTTACATAGTGTTCTTTTTGCCAAAAGCCACAAAAACAGAGCACAACAAATTTAAAGTTTTAGGGACATAAATTTAGAGGAATATTATAGTGTGGTTTGAATGTTGGACTAGGACTTGATTCCTAGAGAATCAACATTCAATTACTTGAAGAATTCAAATAAACTCTCTGTTTAGGAGGAATATAATTTCATTTTTTTCCAGCAAATCAAACTAACATCTTAATAATGTGCTGTAATGAATTTAAAACATGATATTTATTCTTGATATGGATACTTCAAAACATACTATTATTTTGTTGGTCAATGTGTGTCAGTGCTTTTCTTATTCAAACTACTCTTCTGGCAGGTTTATCTTCTGGTTGAGTGCCCTCCAGCTATTGGCTTTATTTAATCTGCCACTTATGTCTTATCAAAAATAAAAGAAATGTTGGTAAAATTACTAATACTAAATCCTTCAGAGTTATAGCAGTTGCTCCCAATGTACCTGCGGGCTAAGATGAAGATATACTGTAGACTGAAAAGAGGGACAGAATCCCATTTTCACTTGAACTATACCCATTACTAGAACCTCAGCTCATGTGATATTTAATAATAGCTGCTCTTAAAGAAAAATTGTATTTTGAAAAATTCAAAAATCTGTTTGTCTCAATATTAAAGCGCAGAAAAAGTTAGAGGTGTAAAGACAATTGCTAAACCTAACTAAACACACTGAATCAATTGGTGATTTATATGTCGACAATTATCTAATTTTATATTATTTAATGAGTTTACTCTAGTTGGGACAAGCAATTTTATTTAGCTCATTCATTTATTACAGTAATGTTACCAGCAGCCATTCTGCATTACCTTTATAATGTCTACAAATTTTAAAGTTTGTAATTTTAAATGCATTTTATATACAAGACTAATTACAGAACAGGCTGATGCACGTGCAACTTGACCTATATATACTTCGAATTTTATTTCAGTCTGTAGAGTTTTAAATATATATAGTTTGGGTCTAAAAACCATGGGCATTTACAATTTAAGCAGAGTCATATTAAAATACTGAAATTCTTATCGGCCTAATTATTTGTTTTAAATGTGAACTTAACGGTTAAATACAGGGCAGGGATTATTTTATTATAATGCTAGTTTGGGTACCCAGCGATGCCTGGGTTATTTGAAAAAGGGCCAAATCTGTCATTGGTGGGGTTCAGAATGCTCTCTGGATGCAGAGTGAACTACAATTCCCATGCGGATGAGTCACCCCCCCCCCCAAAAAAAGCCCTCCAGTATGTTCAGTTGTTCACCAGGGTTCTGTATGTGAAGTTTGGTCCAGATCTGTCATCAATGCTCTTCAGAATGCTCTCTGCATGCAGAGTGAATTATAGCTCTCACCTAGATGGGTCAGTTCCCTCACAAACCTTTCCAGTATGCAGGTGAACTACAACTCAAGGTCAATTCCCTCCCAACTTGGTCATGGGATTCTGTGTGCCAAATGTGGTCCAGGCCCATTGTTGGTGGAGGTTCACAGTGCTGTTTCTTGATGAAGGGTGAACTACAACTTCCATCATGTGGAGTCAGTCTCCCAAACCCCTCCAGTATGTTCAGTTGCGGTTCAGTTCTGCTCTGTTTGTTATCAGGCAGAGTTGAAAAGTGAAGGAAAGGGTTAAGGGAGAGGCAGTGGGTGGAGTCATGTAAATTCCACACCAATGGAGAGAGAAGAGAACCTTGGGATGTGGTGCTCACTATAAACTGCAATGTCCTTAGAGGGCCACTGGTGTCTCCTGCGTAGTGGGAACTATAGCCTGTTTGTGGCGGCAGGAGTCTGTCTGTGTAAGTGGACACCCCTGCCATATACACACATACGCATTTTCATTTTTATTATGTGTATAGATTTGTGAAAAATAAAACAATACTTTCTAAATCATGCACTTAGACAATTTACACATTTTAAACTGCCTCCCTACATGTAAGGTCATCAATCAAACAGAATGTTTTGTTTTGCTCCACTAAGAATTTCAGAGGTATCTTATTAGAAAATACATATGAATACAGCATGGCACAATAAAGTTACTTAATATGACAGAACATGCAATACCAAATATCAGCCTTGTTTTCCCAAAATATCCTGAAGTGTCTGGTATTCATTGGCAGCCTCCCATCCAAATACAAACTCAAACCAGTCCTGCTTAACTTCCAAGATCAGACAACATCTGGTGCCTTTAAGGCAGGTATGTCCAAAGTCCGGCCTAAGAGCCAATTGTGGCCCCTGTTCAAATTTCCACAGGCCCTCTCTCCCCAGGCCTCCCTCCCTTGTCTCTCTCCTTCCTCCCTCCCTTCGTTGATTTCCTTCCCCTTCTTTCCTTCCTTCCTTCATGGGGATCAGGGCCCTGGAAAAGACGGGCTCCTCAGGAGGATAGAAAGTGATGGTGGCCTCTTGCATCTCTTCACCTTGATTTAGCATCAACTTCTCCTCAGGTGGCTCTGGCCTCGGGCATCACATCCCATCTCTTTCTTCTCCCGCAACATTTTCTTTATTTCTTTGCAAAGGAAGCCTCCCCAATTGCCCTGCTTGCCCCAAGTGCTCACTACGGCTGCTGCTGTAGCTGCATGGCTGGGAAGAGGAAGCCCTGAAGGCCAAGTGCCTGCCTGGCTTCCCTCCCTCCCTTCTCTGCCCACCCCCCAGTCCCACATCACCACCCCATGTTTTCCAAAAAGGCTGTGGTCCCTCCCTTGAGAAGAAAAAGGGACATCCAGGCAGCAACAAGCCCCCCTGCCACAATCAAAGCCCTCCGAACAGATGGTCATACAGCCTCTGCTGAAAAATCTCCAGAGAAGGAGATTCCACAGGACTCTGAAACACTATATGCCACTGTCTGAAACGACTTGAAGGCACACAACAACAATACTAATTAACTTGACTTTCTCATCAGTCAAAAGCAGGATCACACTTCCAGTTGAAAGACTGGTACGCTTACGTTGGTTAAAATTGTTCTTCGTTTTATATATTGTATTGTTCTTTCATGTTTTTATTGCACTACAAATAAGACATATGCAGTGTGCATAGTAATGTATTCATTTTTTTTTCTAACTATAGTCTGCCCCCCTCTCCCCCAAACAGGCCCAGGAACCATAAACTAGCCCTCAGCTTTAAAAGTTTGGGCACCCTGCTTTAGGGTATTTACTAGTATTGTACTTTTAGATTGACAACATGAGGAATTTAATCCCTGCAGTTTCAAGAGTTTTTCAATTTCTACAATCATTGCACTGGACTTGATTGGAAATACAATTTGACTACCAAAAAACCCAAAATGAAAACAAACAAACAAAAGCACATATTGCATGGTATACGATTTTCATTACACATTTGGCTCTTGTGCCACCTAGTGGACTACTAGGTGGTGCTTAGCATACCAGAAATAGTTTCCAAATTGAGACCAATAGAATTCTATTAATATTCTTTTATCGTATCAGCCAGTAGCATTACCCATAATGGAAGCTTTCGAGAAGTTCATATTCTTCTGTACATTCATGATCCGTGATTTAGAAGATCTCTCAAGAACACAGGGGTTGTGGATATTTACAGGCAAAAACAAAATTTTCCCCAGCTGTGCCACAATTCATCTAGTTACTACACTGGTTTCCAATGAGATGGATGCCAAAAACCGACTAGGTTCTTGCTGATCCAGATTAAAATTAACTGTAAACAACTGAACTTATCTACTCAGTAAGGCTTGCATCTGATTCTATGCCTTTTTGTTTCATATAAATCCTCAAGACAGCTTACAGAATATTTAATCATCTGTGTAAGTATGAAGCAACTTCCACAACAACTAAGACAGTTAGAACCTATTAATGAATGCTGCATCTCAACAGTACAAGGTTACTAACAATATGAAAATATATCAAAGATATAAATTAAAAGTTCTGGATATCTATAATCATAAACCTTAAGGAAATATTGGGCTGCCACCGGCAAAAGAAAAATGGCCACTGAGAAAGCTGTTACATCTATCTCCAAGGAAAACCACTATATAAAGGAGAAATCCAGGTGACTCCAACCTTCAATTCAGAAAACCTGCTATAGGACACTCACTACATGTTTGGCTGCCAGGAAGAATTTGCTTCCAATTAATGTTGCTTGCATGTGCAGATATGCAATAGGTATGCTTGTTGTAATTCCTTGAGCTTGGAGTCCAGTCCTGTGGGTCTGTATCGGAGGGCTTGACTTTAAGCTATCGCTTTTGTAGAATGTTCAGGGTGGAAACTGGAGGCATGTAAGCATATGTAGGGGTCAGTGGGTTTTCCTTATTTTCAATGTATTTTTAAAATTACCACTGGAATTAATATTGAAATAGAATACTAATTTTAAAACCACTGCTGAAAGGCATGTTTTATTAGATACTCTTTGACACTCCCACTGAGTGTATCTGATGTTCCATGCTTATTTATATTTGTGTTATGTTCCTAAACAATTATTTTATAACTTCTCAGAATATGATTACCTTTTTATTTGGAGGCAGGAAATATAAAACGCAATGGAAGTATTATGGACAACAAGCAACTAATAGCAATGACAACCTAATTGACATTTTGATATCCATATCATGGGATTAACTAAAATGTGTGTGTATCATCATCTCGAAAGAGGTTGCAATATACTAATGGAAAAGCCATTCTTCAGATGTGAATCTTTATATAACAAAAACAGTGCCGTCCACATAACTAGATACAAATGGAAAGTCCATAGGAGTGTAGAAGCATATGTAGAAGCATATGGAGAATGAACATGGACAATTCAAGTAATAGATTTTCTTTGCTGATCCAAGTAAACAGTAAGTTCATAGAGTTCATTTCTGTCCAGAGTCTGGTGATGGTTCAAAAGCTTTTTTTCCCACAAATGTTCCTAAATTCCTTTTAAAAATCACTCAAATTTAGGAGTATCTACAATATACACCTCGACCGGCAAAAAGGGGAGAGGGGAGACGATACAATATATTATACTACACTGGACTGCCTATGAAAAGCCGAGTACTTGAAAAAAGTGTTTTGTACAAATATATCTTTTTCTTAAACCTAAATAGGCAGGAGGGATTATAGTGACATGTGATGCCTGTTGAGATTTTATAGGAAACAAGAAAAGCAATTCAAAGTTACAGCTCCTCTAGCAAACGTAATTCAGATACATTGAAGTAACCAACAGTAGTAATGCGAAATATGCTGAAATAGTATGTCTTTCTGGTTATTTGACTCTTGTGCAAAAAAAACTCTAGGCATAATGCTATTTTAACATTGAGGGGAGAGACGGGTTGAATAAACAAATATTTTAAAAGATGACTCACCAAACTAGCTGTTAAAGAAGGCGCTGACTGCCCCAGAGTTTGGCTGCGCATTCGGACAAGATTGGAAGTTTCTCCATTTTGCCATGATTGTTGTGTAACAGCATTTGGCAGCAGGTACCTACCTGTCAAAGATTTGGGAGAAAAATAATAATAAAACTGTTTCTGATACCATTAAAAAACTATTCAATGTATTGCAAAATGAACACTGAATGGAGTTCACAGCTATGAACATGATAAATACATTTGGTCTGATTTAGCAGCATATAAACAAACCATTCTCTCATGTTTTTGCAGAAAGCTTTGGAATTACTCCTTTTCTCCAAATAACAGTGAGCAAACTTCATGCCAATGATACACAAGTATGGGGATAACTTGTTGATTGTTTGTTTTGCTTTTATATTGTTGTGTCCGGGCTTGGCCCCATGTAAGCCGCCCCAAGTCCCTTCGGGGAGATAGGGCGGGGTATAAGAATAAAATTATTATTATTATTATTATTATTATTATTATTATTATTATTATTATTGATTAATTTTCTTTTTCCATATGACATGCTGTGTATCTTACCCTGTTAATTTAGAGATAGACTGCTTTATTCATACTGTGACATTACCCCTTTTCCTAGGCTTTCTTTTGTAAGATACATTACTTGGTCAAAAAGCTAATTTGTAGCACGTTGCTTTCTCCATTTTTTTTCTGTTCTTTTGTTTTTAACAATCGAAAACCTCATGAGGAAGGACTTCCTTAATCATATGTATCAAGGTGAGGGTGTACATGTGATTAGATAAACAAGTGGGTAAAGTAGTTTAGTATTGCATTTGTAATTGTGTATTGCCTTCATACAGTTTTGTATGCAATATACCGTTACCAGTGTAACATATTTCTATTTGTAACATTGTTGTAATGTGTGGTTTTAACATGTACAAAATTACAAATAATAATAGAAACAATTTTCATTATTATTATGTGATGTAGGTAAGATAATTCTATACAAAGTAAACACAAGTGACTATTTGCCAGTATTTTGTATGTGCATGCACACAACATGGACCTATATCAGGGGGACAATTATGGGCTTTCAAAAGAAAACATGATATGTTTTAGGAATGACTTTGAAGACATCTTCAAAGTAGCATGTGAGATAGAAAAACTCTGCTGACAGAAATACTGGGAACCTGAATCCCGGGAATAAGGGGATCTGTTTCTCTTTATTCCCCCCTGGGCCCCGAAACAAGGACATCACATTTTAAAAACGATTATTTTTACAATATTGAATGTAAGCTGGAAAAATACAGACTTTTAAATCACTATCATTTGACAGGTCCATTAAAAATATCATTTTCTCGTTATTTTTTTTAAAATTTACATTTGGTTTAATCCTACTTATGTATGTAAAGTATACTAATTCAGAAAGTTAATTCTACATAAGATTGTCTACTTCAAACAATAGCTGCTATGGTTGGCTCATATGACTTCAAAGTAAAAGGTAATGGGTGTAGAAGGCGCAGTGGCAGGAAGAGTAGGTATCTCTCTTCACAGAAATGATGACCCTAAGGGGTTATGCTTGATTATTATGTGTTTTCAGATAACTCCTGCCCTAGGCAGAAAAGAAAATAATGTGAAATATACAGATGTTAGTGTTCTCACGCCCATCTACATAGACTATAACAATCTCTATTAGCCTTAATAGGAAAATAAAAGAGAATGGATTAATTTTGAACCATTGTTATGAAACATTTCATTATTGTTATCTTATTTCCTTGTGGTTACATCAAAAAACTTTATTTAAATCCAATTTGTGAGGAATACCAGCAGACATTAAAAAAAGATGTTGCTGGCTAATTCATGCATCATTTGCTGCTTACAACTTAAGGAAATTAGCATCTGTCAAGTGTATTAGTCAGCTGCATATGGTTAAAATTAATGGACAACACTACTTTCTCTGCCAGATTTAAAACAGAGATGAACACTTCCCTCCAATCTGTCCAGTAAATCTGATATAATTCAATCAAAGCTAGAATTACAGCTGACTTAATTATGTTGTCCTTGGCTATTTCAAGAGAAACATTTGTACTAAACCCCATTAACAAAATTCAGCACTTTCATGTCCCTTCTTTTCTTTGCACTAGTACACATTACTGAGGTGCTAAAATATCCACAGCAGTTTGGAATAACTGCACAGTTAACATTTACAATTAGTGTTATTTTAATCCTTCCCTCATTAAAAATGCTACTGCTACCTTTTCAAACTGAGGTGTAATAAAGAAAGAAATAAACTTTAGCCCAAATGATACCCATAAATATATGAAAGTACTTCAGGAATGGCTTAGAAAGTAAGTGACAGAATCACTCTACTCGGACCAAATGGACCTGAGAACAAAACAAGTAATTCTCTAAACACTTTTGTATGTGTCCCATCATATCATTACCCCAGTGGCGCAATGGGTTAAACCCTTGTGTCGGCAGGAGGTTCAAATCTGGGGAGAGTGGTTGAGCTCCCTCTGTCAGCTCTAGCTCCCCATGTGGGGACAAAAAAGATGCCTCCCACAAAGATGGTAAAACATCAAAACATCCTGGCATCCCCTGGGCAAAATCCTTGCAGACAGTCAATTCTCTCACACCAGAAGCGACTTGCAGTTTCTCAAGTTGCTCCTATTATGAAAAAAACCCTCTTCAGATTCCTAGGATATGTAACAGCTATACAGTATTGAATTCTACAGTTATGATTATATCAGATTTTGCAATCTTTTAAAAAATATATTTTCATTTCATCCTTCCTTTTACAATACACCCATGAAATACCGCATGAACTGCTTTAAATAGTATAATCCTCAAAAACTTCTCTGATCACTTAAAAACAAAAAGGTATACAAAGAAAAAATAACAATAGTATATGAAAAGGTGTGCTGGGTAAATTCAAGTTACCCATTAGTCCAACATCCTGCATTCCAACACAAACCAACCAGCCGAATGCCTCAAGTAAGCCTAGAAACACAGAAGCAACGTCCATGAAAATGAAAGTTGTATTTAGCCGTCACAGCTAACAGCACCAGCTTCCAAGCACAGTAGACGGTTTCACAGGGCTCTTTAATTCAGAGCTTTGAGGCAAGGATTAAAATAATTTAGCAGCTAAGTATCCTAAAGGCACCAAATCCTGTCTGATCTTAGAACAGTGGTTCTCAATTTGTGGGTCCCCAGGTGTTTTGGCCTACAACTCCCAGAAACTTCAGCCAGTTTACCAGTTGTTAGGATTTCTGGGAGTTGAAGGCCAAAACATCTGGGGACTCACAGATTGAGAACCACTGTCTTAGAAGCTAAGCATGCTCAATTCTGATTAGTACTTGGATGTGAGACCAGCAATAAGTATCATGTGCTGTAAGCAATGTTTCAGAGGAAGGAAGGGCAAAACCACCCCTTGCCTTAAAAAACACTATGAAATCCATGGGGTCACCATAAGATTTTTTTTTTCATGTCAGGAGCAACTTGCACAAGTCACTTCTGGTGTGAGAGAATTGGCTGTCTGCAAGGACATTGCCGAGGGGACGTCCTGATGTTTTGATGTTTTTACCATCCTTGTGGGAGGCTTCTCTCATGTCCCCGCATGGAGCTGGAGCTGATAGACAGAGCTCATCTACGCTCTCCCCGGGTTGGTTTCGAACCTGGAAGCCTTCAGGTCAGCTACCCAACTTTCAAGTCACAAGGCTTTAAACCACTACGTCTCTTGAAAGCACATGCACAGTGTGATAGTTATCCTATTAAGGAATAACACTCAGAAAATACACAGGGCTTGGGGAGATGTTTAAGAACTAAATAAGCAAAAGTTTAAAGATAAACATACAAAAGTAGAGTCAGGAAAAACGCTAGTTCTCAGGTAAAAGCATAGGAAAGTGCTTTTGGAAGTGGTATGGTATGTGTTCATTCCTATCTGGGCAGGAAACAGGCAATTCCATAATAGCATCATTACATAATTGTGCATTTCCACAATAACTACTTCTTCTTTAAGACACAGAATCATAGAATTGGTGGAGACCACAAGAGCCATCCAGTTCAGCCCCCCAGCTATGCAGGAACACACAATCACAGCATTACTGACAGATGGCCATCCAGCCTCTGCTAAATAACCAGAGAATGTGACTCCACCACACTCCGAGGCAGCGGCATATTATTATTATTATTATTACTACTACAACTACTACTAAAAAGGTAAAGGTTTCCCCTGACGTTAAGTCCAGTGTGTCCGACTCTGGGGGTTGGTGCTCATTTCCATTTCTAAGCCGAAGAACCGGCATTGTCCATAGACACCTCCAAGGTCATGTGGCTGGCATGACTGCATGGAGCGCCATTACCTTCTCACCGGAGCGGTACCTATTGATCTAATCACATTTGCATGTTTTCGAACTGCTAGGTTGGCAGGAGCTGGGGCTAACAGCGGGCGCTCATTCCGCTCCCGGGATTTGAACCTGGGACCTTTTGGTCCGCAAGTTCAGCAGCTCAGCGCTTTAACACACTGTGCTACCAGGGGCCCAACAACTACTGCTGCTACTATTAATATTATATACACAAGAAGATTAGTACACAGCAAACAAGATCACAATTCCGGTTTTTGTATTGGATCACACATTGGACACTTCCCAAATATCTAGGACTATGTAATGTATCAGCAGATAATGCATGCTGATCTGAGTAGGGTGGCCTTCTGCAGCTGACAGATGGCAATTTTGTCAACGCCGATTGTTTTCAAGTGCTGGCCAAGGTCTTTAGGCACTGCAGCCAGTTTGCCGATTACCACTGGGACAACCTTTACTGTCTTGTGCCTATCATCATCATCATCATCATCATCATCATCATCATCATCATCATCATCATCATCATCTTTATTTGTACCCTGCCTTTCTCCCCATGGGAGAAAGACGGCTAACAATCCCACACTAGACAAGTTTAAAAAGTGCAATACAAAAGTTAAAAACAATTAAATAGTAACAGTGTAGTAAAAACAGAATTAAAGTACAGTAGAGTCTCATCCAAGCTAAACGGGCTGGCAGAAACTTGGATAAGCAAATATCTTGGATAATAAGGAGGGATTAAGGAAAAGCCTATTAAACATCAAATTAGATTATGATTTTACAAATTAAGCACCAAAACATCATGTTATACAACAAATTTGACAGAAAAAGTAGTTCAATACAATATAATGTTATGTTGTAATTACTGTATTTACGAATTTAGCACCAAAATATCATGACATATTGAAAACATTTACTACAAAAATGCCTTGGATACTCCAGAACCTTGGATAAGCGAGTCTTGGATAAGTGAGACTCTACTGTACAATGATTACACTTAAAATGGCTTAAAAAAAACTCATACCCCCCAGTGCCACCCAACCTCCCCAAAGCCTACCCATCATTCCCCATATTCCATTGTCAAACAGGTTTTACCATCAGGAAATTCCTCCTAGTGTTTAGGTGGAATTATTTTCCTGCAATTTGAATGCACTGCCCCATGTGCTAATAGAAAACAAGCTTGCCCTCTCCTCAATGTGACACCCTTTCAAATATTTAAACATGGCTATCATGTCCCCTCTCAACATTCGCTTTTCCAAGCTAAATATACCCAGCTCCCTAAGCCGTTCCTAATAGGATTTGGTTTCCAAACTTTTGATCATTTTGGTTGCCCTTCTCTGGACATGTTCTAGCTTGTCTATATCCTTCTTGAATTATGGTGCCCAGAATTGGGCACTAGTCATGTGCGTGAAATTCATTTCTCCTGTTTCATTTGTTTTGTTTTTTTTCTTCTTTTATTTAGTTCATTCAGAGGCACGGAATGGGAAGGCCCCTCCTGGTATGAAAATAAACTCAACACAAAAGCAGGCAGGAGCAGGTACCAGCTCCAAGCCTGTTTTTTGACATCACAGTTATAGAGGAGAGATTAGGGATTGCGCTCAGGGTGAAAACTAGCCAGCTCTGCTGCCATTTCTCCTTCACTCCAAGGAGAGAGTGTGTGTGGTGTGCAGACCCAAAGCACCCGCGCCTGTCAGGGTCTGCAGTTGAGCACCGAATCAGAGGCACTCTGCTGCAGGCTCTGGAATGCTCAGGCACTTTGGGCCTGCACGCCACACACGAATTCTCAGAAAGAGAGTGCGTGTGTGGCATGCAGGCTCAAAAGCTCCCATGTCGGGCCTGCATGGTTGCATGCATGGGTATTCAGCCCCAACCAGGGAACCTTTCGACTACCCAGATTAAGGTGAGACAAACTCCGATAAAAGGCCTCCTTAAAGTGTGTGCCGGGAAGGGGAGCCTGGGTGGAAAGCCCCCCCCAAAAAAATAATGGGCCGAAAGAAAATGGATATTTCAGCTCCAAAAAGCGAAAACAGATATCTGCCCACCTGATTTCGGGAGGCTCTGTAAAAATGGATCAGAACCCCTATCAAATGCCGGGACATGAAACAAATCAAGGTTTACCCCGAATGCACTAGATTACTGGGCACAGTATTCCAGATGAAATCTGGCCAAAGCAGAAAAGAGTGAAACTATGACTTTCCTCAATTTTGATGCCTACATTAATTTAAGAATTGCCTAAAATGGCTACACAATTTATTAAATTAGAAATAGATCAGGTTTTCTTTGTTTTTACTGATGAAGGCATACTAGAACTTCTCAGCAATGTGAACAAAAATATAAACGCAGTACCCATGGGACTTGCAACTTCAGTTTAATGGGTCTGCAGCCAACAACATATGTTATCTCTATTAATTTTTAGGTCCTTTGGCTGGATATCACTACAGGTTTATTCTAGAGGATGCAGCAAAATCCTAGAGAAGATACCCTCCTGGTATTGTCTAGGTCCACCAGGGTGGCTAATTTCTACCCTGGTTGTTCATTACAATAAGGTTTAGTATTGTCCACAATTTCCTGTTTCCACAGTAAGTTCAGAAACATGACAGTTGTACTCTATACACATAGTATGAATCTTAATATAATGTAATAATGCTCTACAATGAATAAAAAGGAAATTATTTCACACCTTTTAGATCACTATGTATCTGAGTAGGCACAATGCCCTTCACTTCCAGCGCATTTAGAAAGCCATTATTTTATATCATGAAACCATTCTTAGCAGAGCCAGCTGAGTCTGTAGAGCATTCTTGATTCTGACAATTTAAGCCCAAGCCCAAGTGATTGTATAAAGCTCTTTGAAGTTACTTCAGTTCATGAAACCCATTCACAGCACCAAAGGAGCTTTACAGTTAACAAGTTTTTCTCCTTTGTGACAGGGAAAAAATATTGCTTCATTTTCTGAACTTCTTATATTTATAAGGGAAATTAAAGAAATACATTTTCAATTAGATTCTGGCATTAACAAAAAATTGCATCTTTTACATGTGATGATTTATTTAATTTCAAAGAGGAATTTACTATAAAAACTATACAAATTGTTTCAGAAGGAAACAGCAAAATAGCTACCGATGCCATATGCTGAAAATGGTTATCCATCCCCAATACATTTAACCTGACAATGCATGAATAATTTTTTCAGAGACCTGACTGACAAGCTTCTCTCTGGAGATCCATACTTGCTTTCAGACAGGCAAGCAGTTAAATATATATGTGAATGGCAAAGTGAATCTAAGAATTTAACTGGGCTGCTGTTTTTTCCAATAAGTTACGAGAAAGAAAGAAAATGTAGGCAGACAAAAAAATTAAATTTTGAATGCAGTAATGACACTATGTACCAAAATGCGCGTGTGTGTGTGTGTGTGTATCTTGCACACTTTGCAAAATTAGAATTTGATTTTAAAGCCACTATCAAAAATATTTAAATACAATAACGTCATATTACTCATACCTTTATAAAGTAATTATGTAGATCCAACCTCTCCTGGGCATTTTATGGGTCCAAGCTCTTTTGCTCCGTTTATAATAAGCTTAATTCAACCAATTCTTCACGCATATCTCCTATGAATTGTTCTTTGTATGCATTACATACCTGGACCAGCACAGCAGAAGATTATGAAGGTGATTCTTTTCATGTATAAGCTCTTATAACTTGAGTGGAAATAACATGAGCTTACCTTCCAGTATGTGGCAAACTTGGGAGCAAACCAATTACTGGGTATTAATTTTTTCTCAGGACTCAGGTCCTTCATCCAACAAAAAGTTGAGGTGGTAGTCTAGAGTAGACACCTGGCCTCAATTGGACCTGCATCAGGTTGCTTCCCCCTCTTGCTCCTATCAGATCCAATTAACGCAATGGTTCTCAACCTGTGGATCCCCAGATATTTTGGCCTTCATCTCCCAGAAATCCTAACAGCTGGTCATCTGGAGTTCGGTGCCATCTCTATGCAGATGACAGTCAACTCTACTACTCCTTTCCACCAAATTCCAAGGAAGCCCACCATGTCCTGGACCAGTGCCTGGCTGCTGGGATGGGCTGAATGAGGACTAAGAACCTGACACTTAATCCTGACAAGACAGAGGTCCTCCAGGTCAGTTGCTTGGCAGATTGGAGTACAGGATAGCAACCTGTGCTCGATGGGGTTGCGCTCCCCCTGAAGACACAGGTCCACAGTTTGGGGGTCCTCCTGGACTCAGCATTGACGCTTGACGCTCAGGTATAGGCGGCGGGAGGGAGGGCTTTTGCACAGTTAAAACTTGTGCATCAGCTGCGACCACACCTCAAGAAATCTGACTTGGCCATGGTGGTCCATGCATTGGATACATCAAGACTGGACGACTGTGATGCACTCAATGTGGAACCGCCTTTGAAGATGGCCCGGAAAATGCAATTAGTCCAAAGGTCAGCAGCCAGATTGCTAACAGCAGCTAGTTACAAGGAACGGACTTCACCTCTCCTGAAGCAGCTCCACTGGCTGCCAATAAGCTTCCAGTCCCAATTCAAAATGCAGGTCAAGACCTACAAAGCCCTAAACAGTTCGGGTCCTGCTTATCTTCATGATCACATCTCTCCCTACAAACCGGCATGGGTGCTAAGATCTTCCAGAGAGACTCTTCTCTCGTTTCCACCACAGTCACAAGCATGGTTGGTGAGGATGAGAGGAAGGACCTTCTTGGTGGTGCCCCCTGGCTCTGGATCTCTCTCCCCAGGGAAATCAGACTAGCACCCACACTGGCAATATTCTGTAAAGACTTGAAAACATGGCTGTTTCAATGTGCTTTTAATTAAATCAGCTGCATTTTTCCATATAGTCCCAACATGCTCCTGTTTGATTCTAGCACTTTAGTCTACTCTAGTCCTATTATCTACAATTGCACAAACTTGCCCCTCCCATGCATCTTGAATAGTCCTACTTTATCCTGGAATCGATAAATTGTGTGTTTTATTTTAAGATGTTTTAAGTGTTTGTTCTTTTATGCATTTAATTCTGTAATTTATACTATAGCTTAATTATATGCTTGTTCTCAGGGCTTCGTCCCCATGTAAGCTGGGTTATAAGAAATAAAATATTATTATTATTATTATTATTATTATTATTATTATTATTATTATAAAGCAAAACAGAAATCCAGTTGCTGACTGGAGTACCATATAGACACCGCCAGTCTTAAAGAAACTGCACAAACTATGAATACACATCTGGCATAAACTTCAGGTGCATGTGATGACATTTAAAACCCTGAATGTCTTGAAACTTCAAAACCTGAGAGAGAACCTCCCCATAAAAATACCTACCTGGGGACTGAGACCTGTGAAAGCGGGCTCTTTTATGTCACACTAATGGGGAAAACATGCTGTGGGCAAATATAGGAGAGGGTTTTCCCTCACTTATGGAATGCACTTCTCTAGTAGACCTGGTGCCAATGATGCTTCGTTCTGGTGCCAAGTAAAATCATGGCTTTAAATCAAAATCTTTGGAACCAATACAGACATGCACATGATTTTAAACAGTTTTCACATTTAAAATATGTTTTAACCCAGGCATGGGCAAACTTCGGCCCTCCAGGTGCTTTGGAGTTCAACTCCTACAATTTCTCACAGCTGTTAGGAATTCTGGAAGTTGACGTCCAAAACACCTGGAGGGTTGATGTTTGCCCATGCCTGTTTTTACCTGTTAATATGCTTTTAATCCATTAAAAGTCTGCATATTTTCTATTTTTAAAAGTGAGTTGGTAAGAATAATGTAAGAACAAAGGCCTAAAAGCTATTCTTGATTCCAAAAAGAAAAACTTCACTGAATCAATAGGATTTAACTAATTACTAAGTTGCCATTCAGTAATTGATTCATTGGGTATTCTACCTAGATTAGCAATTGGATTTAAGGCCAAAGGGCCCAGCTAGATCATAATTACCAACCAAAAGCATTATCTACCTTCAGTGGTCAGTGATCTCCCAGGTGCTATATATTCCAGATGTCTACATTTTAAAATATTCACATAGGAATGGTTCAAAGTGTATATTCATCAGTATTTTCACTTGCCATTTTCCTTACCAGTCAGAGCTCCTCCGAGGCTTCCTCTTCTAAATGGTCTGCCATCTTCACTGAGCTGCCTTTTAAATTTCAGTGACTTGCCAGGGCCAGAAGAAACTTCAGGGTTACTGGATTTCCGAAATGGCATAGATGGTGGGGACAATATGCTGTCAAGCTGTAATTAAAGAAATATAGTATATTTGTCTGTTTGAATGTAGCATAAGGATAACCATTTCATCAACTGATCTTATTTAAGTATATATGGAGAGAGTATGAACATCCACCAGATGGCACTACATTATAATTAATCAAATAGCACCAATTCTATACTGAAATGCTGTGTTTAGAATAATCATAAAGTTTATTTAGGCACAACAAAATTCTGCTTATATACTTATTCTTTACTGATTTTTTTCTTTCTATGAAATAAATACTTAATTTTCCTGTCATACACTCTTATTTTCCACTCAAATCTGTATGTTTCAATGAGTATGAGTTTTTTAATTTTACAGAATAGATATAAGTTCTGAGTATACCACATATGACTTTCACAAACTAGTGATTAAGACAAGTATATTCTGAACATGCCACACAGAAACAGCATTTTGTAAACAAAAGATTGTAAGAAGAGCTCTGCAAGATCAAAAGGTCATGCAGTCCAGAATTTCATTTCCAAAGACAGCCAACCAGCTGTAAGACATTTGTCCCATTCATTTTTCCATACATATATATCCACAATGGAATAGAGCATATCTTATTTTCAGTAATTTCTTAGTGAGACTTGTGATGCATTTTGCAGAGGAAAATGAACAGATTATCCATGACATGGGATAGGCTAAAAGATGTATACATTAGGGAGAAAATGCAAACATAATGTATTTTTACAATTAAAAAAAAGAATTTCTACCATGCCAAAAAAAAAAAGAAAAGTCTCACAATCCAATTGGGAACTACTGACTTGACTGGAGGCAAGTCTCAGACTGCAAAATATAGGTTATCCTCTTGTCTTCATCCAACTAGGGTCAGAGAATACATCTTAGAAGGGAAGATGAAGTTGATGAGGAGCACCTCACATCCAAATTGGATGAAACCAAGCATCTCCAAACCTCAGCACCAGGTGAATGCTTTCTAGTATCAGCAGAAGGTGAAGTAGCTGAAAGCAAAGCCTCTTTGGCCTTGGAAATAAAAGCCACACTTGGTGCAATACAATACATTCTGAACCAACCCCACCTATTCCCTTAGTTTAGGTTGAGAACATATTTTCATCTCATTCATAACACAACAACATATTCAACTACTGTTCTAGGCTGGGGAAACTACTAGTTATTCCATGCTATTATTTTATTTAACCATTTAAGTCTTGAAAATCAGCATTTTCAATGAGGATTGAAATCATAAGAATTAAGACAACCGGTAACAAAAGTGCTGGAAATACAATGCTATATTATGACCCCCCCCCCCCCAATTGCAAAAAGAAGAAAAACAAAGTGTTTGCAGAATAAGATGTGACAGTTTCCTAAAGTAAATTTGCAAGAGCATTCCCCTTTACTCAAAAAATAAATATCCTTTTTAGCTTATCTCAGACAAATACTGAAAATCAGATCATTTTACATCCAACACAGTTAATCTGTGCTTGTAAACCTGAACAATACCCTTTTTCTTCACTGACAAACTCCAATTATGCCTCTAACATATTACTGTATATTTAAAATAGTTCATATTTATGAATAATAATTAACTTATTTTACATGTGTCATTCTTGAGTTTAAATACTGACTTACATACATTAAAAAAAAAAAAAAAAGAATGACAGCAGTTCCACAGCCATAGGCTCAGCCAGAGGGTGAAATCATAGCAAGCTTGCTTTCAAAGTCACTTTCAATCTTAACCAAAAAAAAGTTAAATACATATTAAAGAGAATCATTCATATTCATAGTTTGTTGACACCATCGTCATTTGGCTAGTGAAAAATGCTTTAATCTGCAGAAGAGAATAAGTATGCTCTGAAACTAGAATCTTGTATTTACGAGGAATACTAATGAAGTCAACTCAGTTTAGTTCATTTATAAAATCCATTTCTATTCTGTCACCAATGAATTTCTAAGCTACCTAAAATAGCTTAATTTGCTCAGATACAATGCAGCCTTTAGAAAGCTAATTGCTCATTCAGGTCTATGCACTTCAACCCATGCTCAATTAGACCTTGTTTTCCCCTCTGTTACATTAAAGTATAAAACTACAAACACAAGCTAACACATTTCTAAACCAAAGTTTAAAATCACAAACTTTTAAAAACTGGTTGTGGCCTCGCTTTTTTATTTTTCTTGCCTCTAGCCCTGTTTCTCCAAAGCCCTGTGCCTAGACTCAAGAGTTGATTTTAATATACCTGTAGTTTTAATATTGTTTTAACTTCACTTAGGCAGATGGCACATTTTATTCCCCTTAGAGTCGCATATAATGATAATCACAACATGGGGAGTTGTAAATAAGGCCTCCAAGTTTCAGCCACCTGCTAACTTTGGGGAGGGAATGTAGAGGTTAACAGTGAAAAAATATGGAACAAAATTATATTTCTGCTGGCTGCATTTTCTGCAAGAAAGAAAAACAGACAGCTATTCAGAAAAAAACTATTTATATTAATGTGCTTTTTGAATTTGGAAATTTAGGTAATGTGGGCTAACATTAATTCTACAGATTTGTACTCCACAATATGCTAGAATTCTGACCAGAATAAAACAACCTGGATTAAGGAACTTGACTGAAGTTTTGTTTTGGTTCTTTATCTATCTGGATAGGAAAAACATGTAATAACCAAAACTATTACCATGCCTAGAGTAGTCAAGCCCATTGCCCACTCCTCTAGCACTTGAATTATTCACCAAAAGAGCTACATGGATGAGAACAAATATTCTTTTTAACTTGCTTGCTTCCCATTTTTAGATCTCATTAACAATTATTAGAGATAAGTCATACTTTAGGTAGCCTGAAGTGGTATATAAGCACAATAAAACATTTTCTGAAAAATACATAAAGTTTACTTTGGAAGTAAATGTTCACACATTTTCAGGCAGGACACAGAACTGTATCATTTATACTAGTAGCTTGGCATCCTATTACAATTTTCACATGCAACTGGGTAATCCCCAATACTATTATAGAACAAAACATGTTATATGGAGATGCCTACTATGTTAATAATACATTACTACTCTGGGTAGAACATTGAATAAATGTGGAATATCTCTTTTTAAAAAAGAAATGTATCAAGTAGAGATAATGTTAAGATGAAGAGATCATTGTATGAACAGAGATTTCAATTTAAAACAGTCTGAAGCAGTGGTGGTAACTTGCATGGTAGAAATGTATATAATTTTTCACACTGGCAAGAAGAGTTGGACCTGGATATTGTGAAATAAGACCCTCCTCTCACAAATACCATAATTTCCTAACAACATACTACTCACATCCCTTATGTTAGTATCTGCCAAGTGGTATTGTTATATTTCAAATTGAAACTACAAAAACAAGTATGTTACTAAGATGTTCTTTACAGGAAGCAGTTTGTTTACTTAGTCATTTGGAGAGGGAGAGAACTTTCTTGGCAAAAATTAGTTATATTTTCAGCTGATTTCATCCCCCAGTTTTGTAGGAAAAGCATCACTCAATTTCCTTACCAGTGTTATAAAGAGAAAAATAGATCACCCATATCACTAAAAGATTCATTAGAAAAATCAATCATGATTTAGCTACATATAACAGATAAGGGACAGATTCCAAACCTGTATTAATTTTATGGAACAAGAAATTGTAAAAGAAAACAGGGGCTACTGAGGTATGGGCCACATTACTATTTGTCAATGCAGCAGGGATAAAATGATTGTAAGCACAGAAGTGGCATGATAGCAGCATTGAAAATCACCTCTTCTGGGCTTCTCAAAGTTTGGTAAACTAGGCCTTTGAGTCTGGCATGTAACTTTCTGTTTTGATAAAGACAACCAAGTAGTTGTCTCCAATGAGTGACTTGTCTCTCATTCCCCTTCTGCTGGTACCCAACACTGAAAAAAAAGTGTCTGACCCTGACATAACACTGTATTATGCACATAAAAACAGAAAATACTGATAGAAATCAGAGTAGAAATCCCATGGCAGGAGATAACAATCGAATAATATTGAAAAATATAGATGCCGAACTTTTATTAAATACAGTAATAATTTGATTAATATCACATGGAAATGTGTGTTTACAGATACTATCTAAACAGAATTCAGTCCACTACTGGAAATACTGAAAGATGATAGTGGGCAATCATGGGGAAAGTGGACTATAATAGGTTTCTCTGAATACTATCAGCTCAATTTGCTGTTTCGTCAACAAAACCAAGGTTTGCATGGGGTGTGTGCCATGTTTTGAAGGAAACTGTGTTTCTGACATGAATACAATTTGGTTGTACATTAAGGTGTGTAGTTGCGCAGATAAATCTTAACTAGCGACCTCATCACATGGCTAAAAATAAGCATCCTAGGATGCTTAGAACATTATTTGGTTATGGAGCCCCACTGCAGCCACTGGACAATATTGTCTGTGGCTCCGCCCCCAACCAAGAGTAAAAGTGTACCGGATCCTTTCCCTGCAACATGGAAGGCTACCCGTGTTGTGCTGGCTCAAATGGAGCCAGCATAGGGCCTCCCCTCAAGGGCAATGCTTTCCCCATGTGGAAAAGCATTGTGAGAGAGAGCTGCGCAACAGATCCACTCTGCCAGGGTTAAGGGTTCAACCCACCCAAAAACCTGGTTTACTTATGAATTTTAACTGGCTAACCAACAGAACATCTTTCTATAATGTGAGTCCACATCATTCATATTTGAATACTGAAGGAGGCTTACGTGCTTTAGAATTTATCGCCTATTTCCTAATTAAGCAACCTTTTTCATACATTTATTATAATATGGCTGTTTGCTGTTTTATGTCTTAACATAGATCCTGAAAGGCCAAAATCCTTGGTAAAGAATTCAATATATAAATGAAATGTCCACAATTTGATTGATTTATACATCACTTGCTCTGCATGTTCATCAATGAGTGCAATTAACGGAACAAAAACTACAATTTAGCTAAGATATTTAAATTTTATGTAACATATAATTCATAGCAGGCAAACTTTATGACAACCTAAAAAAGCAAATTACGTACATTTCTTCAAAATAAAACTTCCCCCATGTTGTGCTTCTTCTAATAAAATTCTGCAGACAAGTCACTTCTTACATAATGCTACTTCTTCCCTGCTTGCCCTAATTTAATGTTCATAACCCTAAAATTATAATATAAATAATATGGCTTTCAAATAACACAATTAATACCATCTTATTGTAATAAAAGGGTGAAAGTACAACATTTAAGTCTATGCTTTGGAAACTATATCTGAGTATGTGTTTGGATAATCAAACAAAGGCACCATAGGATGAACTAATATACTACCCATCCACATTTTTAAAATATTTTTAACCAAGATACTACTAGAAGTCGGTATTAAGCTAGCATTTGATGCTGACATGATATTGTTCTTTTAAAATCATTCAAGTTTGAAACACTATCATGCACCCTTTATTTAGGTGGTTGTAACAGGTCAGCCGATTTATAGAAGTGTTTTGGATTAACATTCATATGCCATTTAAAAGCTTAATTGGTCAGTTAATAGATTTTAAAATGTCATTGAACAACTTTAACTTGGCACTTTTATGAGATACTAAGAACCTCAATTCAAAGTCAAATATTACTATGAAGTGTCCAAAATAGCAAGTTTGAACTTTTTTTGCTACATCTTGCCATGGGCAAACTTTTGGGCATGGAGGCTGCATGGAGGGGCAGGGCAGGTGGGGCGGGGGATTAAGTACAGTCAGCACGGGGGGAGGGTGTTGGCACGAGGGGGGCATCTGGAAGAAAGGTCCTCCTCTCAGCCTGGGGACACAACAGGCTGCCATGTTCCCAGGCTGAGAGGAGAACCAGAGGAAAGACAGGCCGCTGCAGAGCGCTCTCTAATACATTCCCAGGCTAAGAGGAGAAAGAGGTGACAGGCCACTATGAATAGCTATCTCTCGAATACGGCCTGTCGTTCCCCTGGCAGGCTGCGGCTGAGAGTGCTCCAGAGCACTTTCAGCCACCTGCCTTTCTGGGACTGTCGTCCTGGCACAAAGATGGGGCCATTCACCCTGTTCTTATGCCGAGAGGGGGCCCCGAGGAAGGCACGTGTGGCGGCTCCCAACTGCCGTGTGCCTTCCCTCCCATATCCTTTCAGAGTCTTCCCTTTAAAAATTATTCTCAATAAAATCATAAACTCCTGAAGGTCATTGTGACAACAACCCATTTCTTAAAGTAAACTGAGTGATCTAGAAAGAAGGATGTGAAGACATTTACACCCTGTCACGTCTTTAACTTTAGAGACGCTTAACTCTTTATGTCATTACTCAGATAAAAGAATCCAAATTCAGGACAGTAGGCAGATGTGATATAAAGAAAAAGATATTTTTATTCACAAGACACACAGCAAGCAAGTTAGCAAATAAGATATAAGAGTGCCTTAGAGTCTGGGATTATAGACATGAATTCATCAAATTTTATACTTCCTGAGTGGCTCAGAAGTAAAGCAACAACCCACAAAACACCTTGGTTCGTTTCAGCAGCAGATGACTTTGCCTTATTCTCATTGAAGTCTCAGCTTGTGTGAAGCATAACACAGGGACAAATGGCAATGTCTGACTATTTCTTTCTCCCAGCTGCTAATAATACTCCATGCCAAGCTTAAAAGACATGTGAGAACAAGACCTTAGGCACACTATATTAGATGAGGACAGAAACTTTGTTTTTTGTGGAAACATATGAAATCTATGGAGGATAGCATTAAACTGTGGTCATATTTTATCTTGACTGAACTAGAACACATAAATAACCATTTTCAGGTGCAAAATGGGAGGTGTTGTGATTATCTAGGGACATATTTATAGATCTGTAGACATCCCCTGCAGTATATGGCTTTTGATGAAAAGTTTAGAACTCCAAAAGACAGTAAGAAGAAGGGCGAAAAATAATAGGAGTTTGGGAATGAAGAGAGAGAGAGAGAGAGAGAGAAACTAAAAGGAGAGCTATATTCTATCTCCTTCCTTCCAGTTAGTCAATCAATTCAAAAAGCAAGCGTTACTTACTTTTAAAAAATCTACCAACAGTTGGAAAGGATTTTGTTTGCAAGAACAAATTTAGAATGGCTATTAGAGTATTATCGGATTGGAGGTGGACAAAGAATACCTGGTGTTGTTGGCAATAGTTTAGAGCACACAAGGGCAAACATTGGCCTTCCAGGTGTTTTGGACTTCAGTTCTCACAATTCATAACAGCTGCTAAGCTTGCTGTGATTTCTGGAAGTTGAAGTCCAAAACACTTGGAGGGCTGAAGCTTGCCCATGCCTGGTTTGGGGGGGGGGGTGGACAGAACCACCTCTAAGCAATTCTTGCCCTAAGAAAATACTATGCAATTTATGGTATCACCGTAAGTCAACAGGAGACTTGAAGGTACAAACACAGATGCACACACAAAAGTAGGTTAACTGCTACTGCATTCCAACAGAAGAATACTATCTGAGGAGAACAAAAGAACATGAACAAGGAAACACATTTGCCCACAGGGGAGAAAAACAAAGTGAGCAGCACTCCAGAAGCAAAGTACCATGGACAATTATGGCAGAATATAGCCAAAAGCTATACCACTCACTGGGCTTCCCCTATTCGTGGCTATGTGACCGGCAGGAACCAACACTGAAGAGTGCCATGACTACAATGTGCTAGCCCCACCTATATTCCACCCCCTTTGGAAACCTTGATTATGTATTGCCCTGCCCAATGTATTCCTATACAATTGTTACATTTCAGATTATGTCCTCAAGAATGCAGAAAGTTTGCAAGAAAAAAGGCCAAGGGAGAAACTGCCAAAAGATTAAGCAGCTGTCACAGATTTTGTTTATAGTGCTAAAACATTACTTTATATAAAATTACTTTACTATGACGAGTATTTTTTAAATCATGTGTGAGACAGGAATATAGTTTATCAAAGGTAAAGCCTTTTTTAAACAAATATTGCCAAGAAATTCCCACAATGGGTTCACCTTTAGTTGTCATAAGTCAGAAATGATTTGACAGCACACAACAACTACCATCTGAAAAACTGTCATAGAGACTTTACATATACATACTCAAAGCAGGGTTTTTTTCTCACCCATCAGTGGTTTTCAATCTTTAATTCTCCAGGTGTTTTGGACTTCAATTCCCAGAAATCCCAGCCATCTTACCAGGTGTTAGGAATTGTGGAAGCTGAAGTACAAATCACCTAGAGGACCAAAGGTTGAGAACCACTGATATTTAAACTATTACTTGATCTTTGCCAACATCATATTCTTAGTCCTGTTCAATTTTGATATTTTCCTCTGCTGTTTACTCAATTCTCCTTCCATTTTTAATTGGGTACTTTCCCCCATGCCTACAGCTTCACAAAAAATCTGCAAAATAAATGTATTATGTGTGCTCCAAGTACAATTTGTTTCTCTGTCCAGCCTCTAAATTAAATCCAAGACGTTATTGTTGGGAAATGGCCATAATGCCATCTTGCTGACAGAATATGCAGGATTTTCCACACAATACAGTTACTGAATCTATTTTAAATTACTTACAGAAGTTCAGTTTGCTTCGATCACTGTCTACTAACATTTTAGCTGTAAAGCAGTCAGCTATGCCAATGTTCCCAATTTTATTAACACTGAAGGTTGGCTCAGGGTTTCTGTTGTGTTTCTTGTTTTTACCATCCAAGACTTGCAATAAGCCTCCAAACATTTTCAACCAATGCAAACAAATCTACTAGTATTATGTGAAAAAGTATAGACTTCCAGACTAAAAATTCTGTTTCATTATTATGACCTTATTCTTTTCACTTAATCAAATTACAATAAGAGATGGACAATAAAATGGGAACAAAAACTTTACAGCAGGGGTTTGTATACATGATCACAGAGTGGCATAAATCTCTGTCCACTTGACATTTAGAGATCAAATACAAAGTGAGAGAACAAGTCCCTCCACTGAATTACGCACATTGTTGAAAGCTCAAGAATGAACCTCCTGGAAACAGACCCCCATCATGTTCCCAAATCTTTCACACACACTAAGAACTAGGTCAGGGTGACAGCCAACCTAGACACAATAGAAAAGATCCATGATAATGATTCACCACTTATTTTACTATTATTTATTTCAGAACAGCCATAAGGCATTATGAACTGGAGAAATAAGCTTATGGAAAAGGCTGTTATCTTTCTCTTCATACACTATTTTTCCCAGTACTGGCATGTGTGCTTGTCTTTTTTTCCTACAGACATCTGTATTTGTCATTTTTACTTAAATTAGGATGGGGTGAGATTTAGATTATTTTCCTCTTTCTCTGTTTGCATATAATGAGAAGGAAGAGGGTACATATTGCTGGCAAATATTCTGGTCTGGAGAACAAATGCTAAAAAGGCCACAATCTTGTAATACTTTATCCTTTTTTGAGACAGTCTTGATTTCATTTTGCCCTTTAAAAAGGCAAGGCCAGTGGGATTTCAGAAACATTCCACACAACCACTGAATACTAATAGCAACTTGCCACTGACTTTCAATTACAGCTGTAGTTACAATGTATGTTATGCTTGTTTTTAAAAGAAAGGGAGAGCCTACAGCAGAGATTGTGGACAGAAATGAAGTCATAAAACAAAGTTATCAAACATGTTTCTGCCATAGTAAAAAAAAGTTTCTGTAGAAAGATAGACCAAGTAATAGCCACTAGCATGATGTTTTGCTTATTGAATATAGAATGCATTTTAACCATTGGTTTTCTTCCCAAAATAATTTGTTACTTTCCAGAATAATTTTTTATTTGTAGGCAGGTAGGTGTTCAGTATTAATCAATCATATGAAAATATTTCTAAAATACAAATTCCTGAAAATGAATTTTATTTTGATTATAATTTCAGGAATTGGAATTGTATGTAAAAAATTTTGTATTTCATATATTTCCAATTAACATATTTGAGCTTAATGTAGTATTCTGGTGTACATTTCTACCTGTAACTGCAAAAACACATCTCAGTTTTAAAAAACACATCTCTTTTAAACCTATATTGATGATTTTCAGTGATATGTAAATGCGTAGATGAATGTTCAAGACTGAATATTTTAGAATGTTCTATACATTTTATAGATGTTATACATCAAATAATATAATCTTGGCCTTGGCCGAAATCTTAACTCAGTATTGGAAATAATTAATAAATATTATTAATGACCTCTGTATTTTCAGTTTTCTTTCTAGGTACTTGCATGAAAAGAAACCTAGAGTTGTGTAGTCCTATGAAGAATTTAATTTACTTTTTCATACACTGGCTTATTTATTTATCTCAGTGTATATTCTGCTTTTCCATCAAATGTGGTATTCTTTTGATTTTTATGAAGGGTAACATATTAAGGATAAGTACAAAATCCCACTCAAGCATCACTAGGTGACCTTAGTATTTTCACATTTCTCAACTTAACCTACCTTACAAGGTTGTTGAGCATAAACTGCAGAAATGTTGCAATTGAACACCTTGATTAGCATTGAACAGCTTGGCAGCTTCAAAGCCCACCTGCTTCCTCCCTGGAGGAATCCTTTGTTAGGAGCTGTTAGCTGGCCCTGATTGTTTCCTCTCTGGAATTCCACTTTTTTTTAGTGCTGTTCTTTATTTACTGTCCATGAAAATGAACAAAATCTGGCTACCAGTATTTTAAAACTTTAAAATCAGGACAATTAATAAAGAACAACACTAAAAAAAGTGGAATTCCAAACAGGAAACAATCAGGGCCAGTTAACACCTCCTAACAAAGGATTCCCCCAGGCAGGAAGCAGCCAGGCTTTGATGCTACCAGACTATTTACTGTTAATCAAGGTGGTCAGTTGCAACATTCACACTTGCCTCCAACAGACAAGAGTCCTTTCTCCCACCCAGGACCTTCCAAAGATATATAACCCCACTTGCCTAGTTTCCAACAGACGTAACAACCGCTGAAGATGCCTGCCATGAATGTGGGAGAAATGCCAGGAGATAATGCTTCTGGAATGTGGCCATGCAGCCCAGAAAACTCACAGCAACCCAAGTTAAAACTTACTAGCATTTTGTTTTTGTGACATGAAATTGACACAAGGTAATGAGATAAGAATTCTCCTCTGTCCTGATATAACTAAAAAGAGATGTAGGTTAAGTGGCTGGAACAGACATGAAATAGCCAGACTGTGCCATAGTATCTGTGAAACACTAGCTAGAGAAAGCTATGCACATTTGAAAATACATTACTTTAAATGCACTTGTGTTCATTTCCCTTAGATTCCGCATCAATATTCTTAGACTGTTCATCAACAAAATTAGAGATTTACAGTACCTAACACTGCTTAGCATAAAATCCACCAGATTATTCTTTTCAAAACTACTACAATGTATAACCATGAATTCTGTGTGTCAATTGTATCAGGGTCAAAAGGCTTCACAAACAGAAATATAATCTAATTAACCTATGTGCCCAGCAATCTTCTTGACTGAGAGGAATTGTCTTGGATTGTCAGTTTACTGTGAGTGTTTTAACCTGCAATTCTCTCTCACGCACACAGTCACAGAGGGCAAATTCTTCCAACAACTAGCATCAGGCCTTGAGACCAATTTAATACAAAAAAACTAATCTGGATTGAGATCAGAAAGTGGCTGTCAAACAAATACAAACCAGGACAGCTCATGAGAAAACAGGGGTTTAAAAAAAAACATCAGAACTAAAAACACAGCTGTCACAGGCTTAGACTTTTGCTTAAATACAACAACACACAGTGAAAGACAAATAACAATTTTTCATCAAGAACAATTAAATACTTATAATATATTGTTTTCTTATTTACAGTTCATAACGGCAAGTGTAAAATTGGAAGTGAGGATGATAGAAAACATTCTTATGGTAACAGAGTGACGGATGACACAACAGATGGAAGCGAGACATTCTCTTCTCACGTTTGGCACAGACAATCCTCTGCTGTTTTTTCCCTAATGTAGGAGTTCACCAGCATTGTATAAGATTAATTATATATTAGTTAACCATTTCTCAAATGCAGTTCTATTCTTTTTTGCTCCAGTTAGGTAACACTTTCCATTACGTTTACTATACATTTACTAATTAATGCAATTCTTAACCAAGCAAAGATATAATGTATAGGTTGACCTCATGTATAAATTGAGAGCAGCTTTGAGGGACAAAATTATGGGTTTTAATATGTTTCATGAATAGGATGAGGGTCATTCTATGGTGAGGGGAACGCTTACAGAACTCTCTGACTCATGGGTGGTAGAGGCTCCTTCTTTGGAGACTTTTAAACAGAGGTTGGATGGCCATCTGTCGGGGGTGCTTTGAATGTGATTTTCCTGCTTCTTGGCAAGGGGTTGGTCTGGGTGGTCCACGAGGTCTCTTCTAACTCTGTGATTCTATTATTCATGTTTATGGATGGTCGTGAGCAAAGCTTTTCTCAATCCTCACACTGGAAATAATAGTAACTTACTAAAAAGTGATGTTAAAATGAATAATGAAGACTATAATTCACTCTGTGTTTAGACGTAGTACTGAAGCAAACAATCATTAGTAAAATTATGAATATTGCTATGTTTTTATATAAAACAAATACCATATTTCTTTGATTCTAAGATGCCACTGATTGTAGGATGCACACTAATTTCAGTACCAGCAACAGGAAAAAGCTAGCTATATACACACACACACACACACACATATATATATATATCCCGCAATTCTAACACATCCAGTTTTAAAGATGTTTATATGGGGTAGAAAGTGGGTCTTAGAATTGAAGAAATACGGTAAAGTCACTATAATGTTAGCCATTCATTGCAAGATCCTACAGAAAAGCCAAAAGGATCCAACAACCCTGAGAAGTCTAATAAGGACAACAAGTAATACTATCAATCTTATTTACCAAATCTCCTAAGACAGTTTTAAGAAAGGGACACCCCTTACAGTGCAATCCTATATATTTTACTCTGAAACACATCTGCCTTGTTCAGTGGAGCGCATAGTCTCAGTAAAGTTTGAATTGGGTGCCAGCTTAGTTGATTTCTTTATCTCTGAGATAGACAAGGAAGTTGTTTGAAGCACCATCACAGTTATGCTGCATCCCTTAAAGAAAATATCAGGCAAAGAGATAGTAGGCTATCACTTCTTCAGCACACTATCTTTCAGATCATGAGAGCTCTTATCATGATACATAGTCACCGATCATACCGTGGAAGAACATGAATCTGTGGCTCTGTGGGTCATGAGACTGTAACTGTCATCACTTACAACCATATCCAAATGGAATAATGGGAGCTGGAGTACAACAATATCTTGACAGAGACAGGTTCTACACCACTGATTTAGTTGCTTAATTTAAATATTGATTAAAATCATCATTTATAATGGCCCAACAAAAAGGGAGCTTAAACCTCAATAGATATTTAATTTGCAAAAAATACATACAAGTTAATAATAACTATAAGATACATTTAAAGCTAAGCAGAGCATTTGTACAACTTCATGAGAGTGCTATAATTTTGTTCAACATTTGACTTACATTTTTGATGTAGAAAATTACATATAACAAATTCCTCAGTGTATATTGCATATTTTAAGATAAAATGTTTTTCAGTGTCGTATCATGCCAGAATAGAATCACAACCATGTCAAATCAAAAGAACAATATTTTACTGAAATCTTTCTCACCAATGTCTGAATGAGCCAAATAGTACATTAGCAACCAGTGAGGATATCTCAGTGGAGGTGGAACATACACATCAAAATGCATGTGGAAGGGATCTGGGTTAACAGGTATCTCAATGCAGTCTTGAAGGCCATTTCCATTTGTAAGACATTACAATAACCTAATCTAAAAATCACTAACACATGACTGTTAGGAGCTATATCACAACTTTCCAAACTGTGTATTGCAACACAATCATGTGTTGGCTACAGTGTCTAGTGTGTCACATGACCATAACAAGAAATATCTGTGTCTGTGTTAAATAAGCAATAAAACATAATTTTAAAAATATACATGAAAGGTTTACATGAGATATGTTGCGTCCCATATCTTTCATTACTACAATTCCTGTATGCATCTGTATCTCTTATGTGTTGGTTTAATTTCTGGTTTGCTAGTAAAACTGAATTACCATGTCACGAAAGGATACATATCTAAAAAGCTTGTAACCAACATGAAAAGTTTGGAAAGCTCTGCTCTACATGTTATTTAAGGAAAAAAAGAGTGAGGAATACTGTGACAATTCAGAAAATCAGATCTGAGCCAATTTCATAAACCAGGTTGTTAGCAGTTTCATGATATGAATACATATAATCAGATAGCATATGAGGTTACCTGCTAGGACCTGACCTCTAGTATCAAGTCATGTACACATATCTTACTCTTCTTTCATTGACCTCAAGGTATGATTCTTCTTTTCATTATAGACAGTTTACATTTAGATAGATTAAGCTTATACAACTGGTAAACTAACTAATTGAATTAATTAATTGAACTTCTGACCAGCAACTTCATCTAATTCATTAGATTCCTAAATTAATGCTGATATTAAAAATATTCTTTAGTAAATTAGCTCATTAGAACTTGTTAGAAATCATTACAGTGGGTGCCTCTCTTTCTGTCAGTTTCAGCAAAACAAGAAAGCCTGCTGCCTCAGGAGAAGTATCAGGACTAGAGAAAAGACATCACAGATCTATTGACAGGCAGCTTATCTAGGGGAGGGGCTGGGGAGGGAAAGAAAGGAAAGGAAAGGAGGAAACAAACTCCCTGGAATCCAGATTAGAACAGGAGAAGAAACAACAATCAAGGAAGGAGAAGAGTGAGTCTTGGAATGGAATGACACTGGGGGTGGGAGAAGTGATTTATCTGGGCACTTCCATATAACCCAGAATATCAAGGCAGAAAAATCACACAATATCTGCTTTGAACTGGGCTATCTGAGACCACACTGCCATATATTGCAGTTCAAAGCAGAAAATATGGGATTTTTTTCAGCTATGTAGAAGGGGCCTAAGGCACTCAAGCAGATATAGTATATTCAGAATGTCAGTCCTTTTAGGCCTGAAAGACAGAGACCCTCATCTGCACTCACACAGAGACAAATCTATAAGAAAGGCATTTGCATTTCTGGGGGGCTGGGGGGCAGCTTTCACACAAGTCTCTCTCTGTGGACTAGACTGCTTTCTGTTGTCTATTATTGCAAGGTTCCTAGAAAGACAGAAAGAATTGCAATAATTTCACACAAATATGTTACTGGTCCCCAGCACACTGAGGTGAAGGGAGGAGGGGGGTTGCCAATACCCCACATCAAATCACTGCTCTAAATTAAATACACAATTTGTGAGCAACTTTTATCAAGCAACATCAGAACAGAATACACATGATACAAAAGAAGGAAATGAGAGATGCAGATCAGGTACAAAGCAGTAAGATTTTATTTTTTGTGTCAGGAGCAACTTGAGAAACTGCAAGTTGCTTCTGGTGTGAAAGAGTGGCCATCTGCAAGGACGTTGCCCAGGGGACGGCCAGATGTTTGTTATATTTTACCATCCTTGTGGGAGGCTTCTCTCATGTCCCTGCATGGAGCTGAAGCTGATAGAGGGAACTCATCCGTGCTCTCCCCAGGTTGGACTCGAACCAGCAACCTTCTGGTCAGCAACCCAACCTTCAAGTCATCAGTCCTGCCGGCACAAGAGTTTAACCCACTGCGCCACTGGGGGCTCCAGCAGTAAGATGAAACATGTCTGGTACATGTCAGGTTGGGAAAGGCAATCCTAAAGCAAGCGGTAAGATCAAACTCCATGCTCTAGGATTCCCTTTCCCAACCTGACACGTACCAGGCATGTTGGACTCCCATCATTCCTGGGCTCCCGTCATTCCATGCATTCACAGTGAGAACTATTTATGAAAATGTTACATTTGGGAAGCAAATAATATGTCCTAGGTAAGATATTTAAATATGATTCTCCAATATTAATATATTTTCCCAATCTCTGCCAGCAATTAAAGGATCATCAAACAGTTTGGTTTAATTGCTCTTCTTACAGATAACAAAAAGTAACAGGGCAGTACATGAAAAAGCAGTATTTTAAATAATTTCTGAATACCTAACATCATAGATATTCAGTGTTTGAGCTGGTAATTAGATATAATAGATTGAAATCTTGCCAGCACCTGCAGTTAGAGCTTTGAAGAAAATGTATTTCAGCTGTCACTGTGAGCTTACTTACGTACTAGTAACATAGTTAAAAACAATACTGCTTGTAGCTTTCAGTATGGTTTCTTTTCAGTGAATCATAATCAAGTCTATAGCTGTTAGGTCTAGGCTGACAACAGACTCAAATAAAATTAATAAACCTACAGTACAATTAAAACAAAATTTAAATTAGGGAAGATGTTTCATAATGAATTCTTGTTCTTGTGAAATTGTTTACTAAGCTGGGCAATTCCAGGCTCTTCACTCAGATGCAATTTTAAAACTGCCTCTCCACCGCAAAATAATTGTTGGCCTAGTGTACTGTGCACTTGGTTCTGACTTGGATATAGTTCAAGATCCCCTGTAGATACCAAAATCAATGGATTTTCAGGTCCCATTTCATACAATGGTGTAATAAAATAGTGGAACTTACATAAAATTGTAAAATCAATCTTTTGTTTTTGAAATTAAAAAATATATTTTCAAGCCATGGGTGGTTGAATTCTTGGGTGCAGAATCTATGGATACAAAGGGCTGACTCTATACCATGTTTCCATGATTTCCATAATCATGTGCAATTAATAATAGCCAATGGATTTGGGGGGAAAGATTGCAAATCCACAATAAGCTCTAACCAACACAAGTGAAACACACAGGCGAGTGTATGTTTTGTGAGCAGTGCAATGCTTAGGACATCTCACACTGTCATGTATGAAACCTCCACCCTAATAAAACCTAATATATGTAGGTGTGGAGTGGACCAAAACCTATTATATAATATATGTTCTGTTCAACATCTTTATTAACGACTTAGACGAAGGGTTAGAAGGCACGATCATCAAGTTTGCAGACGACACAAAACTGGGAGGGATAGCTAACACTCCAGAAGACAGGAGCAGAATTCAAAACGATCTTGACAGACTAGAGAGATGGGCCAAAACTAACAAAATGAAGTTCAACAGGGACAAATGCAAGATACTTCACTTCGGCAGAAAAAATGGAAATCAAAGATACAGAATGGGGGACGCCTGGGTTGACAGCAGTGTGTGCGAAAAAGACCTTGGAGTCCTTGTGGACAACAAGTTAAACATGAGCCAACAATGTGATGCGGCTGCTAAAAAAGCCAATGGGATTCTGGCCTGCATCAATAGGGGAATACCGTCTAGATCCAGGGAAGTCATGCTCCCCCTCTATTCTGCCTTGGTCAGACCACACCTGGAATACTGTGTCCAATTTTGGGCACCACAGTTGAAGGGAGATGTTGACAAGCTGGAAAGCGTCCAGAGGAGGGCGACTAAAATGATTAAGGGTCTGGAGAACAAGCCCTATGAGGAGCGGCTTAAAGAGCTGGGCATGTTTAGCCTGCAGAAGAGAAGGCTGAGAGGAGACATGATAGCCATGTACAAATACGTGAAGGGAAGTCATAGGGAGGAGGGAGCAAGCTTGTTTTCTGCTGCCCTGAAGACTAGGACGCGGAACAATGGCTTCAAACTACAGGAAAGGAGATTCCACCTGAACATCAGGAAGAACTTCCTCACTGTGAGAGCTGTTCGACAGTGGAACTCTCTCCCCGGGGCCGTGGTGGAGGCTCCTTCTTTGGAGGCTTTTAAGCAGAGGCTGGATGGCCATCTGTCGGGGGTGCTTTGAATGCGATTTCCTGCTTCTTAGCAGGGGGTAGGACTGGATGGCCCATGTGGTCTCTTCCAACTCTACTATTCTATGATTCTATGATTCTACATGTTGATTTTATACACATTTGCTATTACTGGCACACAGTTTTATGTTTGACAGTAATTTCCACCAAAGCAAAGTATGATGCCAAACACAGTTCTATGCCATCTTGTTAATGTCTCGGTGTATAAACTGTTGTGATTTAAAAGTTCATTTCTGATATGTATTGTAAGTTTCCTACACATTATTATACTCTGGGGGCCAGCATACATTTTAGCACTGTTAAAACAAAAAAAAATTTCTAAAATGAATTATTTTTGACCCCCAAAGTGGCAAATTCCCAGCCATGGAAATGTAATACAGGGTAGTTCAAAGTTTGGTTTTCAGTTAAGTCCAGTGACTGAGCTCTTGGGCTGAAGGTGTGCATAAGGAACTAGGTATTAGAAGCCAACACTACAAACAAATCTGAAGCAAACCAGTCACTACTAAGCAATAAAGAAACCAGCTACCAGCAGTCTCCAAGTTATAAACAAGATAGGTTCTGTAGGTCTCTTCTTAAGCTGAATTTGTATATAAGTAAAAAAAAATTAAGTGTAGCTCCAGCCATATGTATGTATGTATGAGAGATATATATGGCTTTAAATAGCACACGGAAAGGTTAAAAGCAATATGGCATTTGTTTTGCTATCTGTGCCCCTGTTCAGAAGATTTCACCTCTTTCTGTCCCTGTGATGATTGAATTTTGAAAAATTTGGCTTGTTCTGGAAACAAGAATTAGAGATGTTCTTAAGTTTGAGTCATTTGTAAGTCAAATGTTTGTAACTCAGGGATTGCTTGTACTTCCGTTTTAGCATTTCACCATGCTATTTGGTTAAACTGGAATGTTTTGTGTTCAATTTATCCTCCCTGAACAAACATTAAAAAGCTTACTATCTTTTTAAAAGCAAGGTTTGTTCTTAGGCACTCTGTAAAACTGTCCTCTCTCTCGTAATGACATTACAGTATAATAATTCTGCCAAGTTTAAACAGTTCTAAAAAGAAGTATTCACCCTCATTCCCAGTGATACTGGCTAAGGTGCAAAACCACAAATGACATGAGACTATTTTTTTCCAAATACACATTTACAGTTCTAAAGATCTGGTAGTAAATGGTTTGATAAATAACAATGCATACTAACTTTTAAAAACCTTAAGTCAAATCTTAGAAATATTGCTGCTCTCTCAGCTCCATTCATCTAGGCAAGCATTACCATTTTTATATGTAATTTCAGGTACTAAGAAAAAAAATATTTCCTGCATGGCAAGGGGTTTGACTAGATGATGATGATGATGATTATATTTATACCCCGCTTTATCTCCCCAAAGGCGACTCAAAGCAGCTTGACATAAAAGCAATAGCACAAAAGTTAAAATATACAAAAATTAAAACAGATTTTATTTATTTATTTATTTACAGTATTTATATTCCGCCCATCTCACCCCGAAGGGGACTCAGGGTGGATCACACTATACACATATAGGGCAAACATTCAATGCCCATATACACATAGAACCGAGACAGAGAGACAGACGCAGAGGCAATTTAACCTTCTCCTGAGGGGATGTTCAATTCTGGCCACAGGGGGGAGCAGCTGCTTCATCATCCACTCTGACCGCACTTCCTCATTCCAATGTCGTAAATGAGTTAAACTTGCCTCCCCACTTTTTATAAGTGGTACCTTATCTCCTACTTGATAGATGCAACTATCTTTGGAGTTGCTAGGTCAGCAACGAGCAGGGGCTTTTTTTTTTTTTAATTGACGGGTGCTCACCCCGCCACGGACAGGCCTCGAACTCATGACCTCATGCGATTTAATGCTGCAGGCTGCTCACCAGCCTGAGCCACAGCACGGCCCCGAATTAAACACAAACAGCAGTAAAAAAAATCAGTTAAAATCCATGGCTCATGCTGTCTCTTCCTTCTCTACAATTCTATGTATTTTACAAGGGTGCAAATAAAAATGTACACAAAAGTGCTTGCAAAACTAGTCTGCATTTCAAGTGTCAGCAGTGGAACATGTTACCATATATTTTCACATGTTTTGTGTAAACATATAAATTTATTTTTGCAACAAATCATTTATAGTTGTCTCACTTCTGGCAGCTGAACTAATTATATGCATGTTTTATTATAGTCAGATACAATAACATATGCTCATTTATCTAGTGCTGTCCCACTTCATTCCTCTAAAATAGCTGCATTGCTACTTGCATACAGAATTAATTTTTTAAAACACACATTTTGTTTCCTTGTTTGTTCAGTCTTTTCAAACTCAGAATATAACTTTGGTCCAAACAGGCATTAATACATGTGCCACTTTTCATTTTTGACAAATATATGAACAAGTGATATGTACAATGATACTGTATATTAAGTCCACTACGTTTTACATCACGTTACAATTTGCTAGTCAAAGAGCATCATTTTAATTCACTCTTAAAATTCTTTTTACATCCCTCCTTATCAACAAGAGGGAGTACATCATAGAATTCTACATGAAATATATGCCACAGCAGGAATAGAGGCACATTGATTTTATATACTGCATACTCTAAAACCAAGATGTATAGTAATTTGATAGTACAGTATTACAAGTTGGATTTCAGTTTGAGGGTTATCAGAAAAATATTTCTTTTTCCCCAGTTACATGTTTCCCTCCACTTTCAGTAATGGTTTATCTTGCTGAAAGTAAGTCCTTTATTTTTTACAGACTTGTTGCTATTACTGGACAGGCCCAACATTTTTGCCATTTCTTAGTGAAAAGATGCTTCAAAATGGTGAACTTTGAGAATTCAATTTAAACACAATTCTGTTCTACCTGAGTACACATCATTTATTTATTTATTATTTACTCTATTTATACCCTGCTCTTCTCACCCTGAAGGGGACTCAGAGCAGCTTACAAGTAGACAACAATAATAATAATAATAATAATAAAATAATAAAACTTTATTTATACCCCGCCACCATCTCCCCAACGGGGACTCGGGGCGGCTTACATGGGGCCATGCCCAAGACAATACAATAGACCATAACATAATACAATTAAATAATACATTACATAAAATAAAACAGTACAACATAAGATCAAAACAGCAATATAACACGAGCGGGCCGCATGAATACTACATTTAAAACTAGATTAAAAATTAAAACTCTGGGTGAGAAAGGGATCAGAATAAAACCTCGAGGGACGGGACATCAGATAGTGAACCAGTCTAGAGGATAAATATCGGGGGGGAGTAGCATAGAACATTTACTCTCCGAAAGCACACCGGAAGAGCCATGTTTTTAAATCTTTCCTGAAGGCTAAAAGGGTGGGGGCTTGCCTGATTTCAATGGGCAGCGAGTTCCACAAGCGAGGGGCCACCGCAGAGAAGGCCCTCTCCCTTGTTCCTACAAGGCGAGCCTGAGATATAGGTAGTGGCGACAGGAGGGCCTCCCCCGATGATCGGAGAGGTCGGGCAGGTTTATGATAGGAGATACGGTCACGAAGGTAGGCGGGTCCCAAACCGTTTAGGGCTTTATAAATGATGGTCTGCACCTTGAATTGGGACCGGAAGATGAACGGCAGCCAGTGGAGCTCCTTAAACAGGGGAGTAGATCTCTCCCTGTAACTCGCCCCCGTTATTAGTCTGGCGGCCGAACGTTGGACCAGCTGTAACTTCCGGGCCGTCTTCAAGGGAAGCCCCACGTAGAGCGCATTACAGTAGTCCAGTCTAGAGGTAACTAATGCATGCACCACCGTGGTCAAGTCAGACTTCACGAGGTATGGTCGCAGTTGGCGCACAAGTTTGAGTTGTGCAAAAGCCCTCCCGGCCACCGCCGACACCTGCGCTTCAAGCGTCAGCGCTGAATCCAGGAGGACCCCCAAACTGCGGACCTGTGATTTCAGGGGGAGTGCAACCCCGTCCAGCACAGGTTGCCACCCAATACCCCGATCCGACGAGCGACTGACCAGGAGGGCCTCTGTCTTGTCAGGATTGATCCTCAGCTTGTTCCTCCTCATCCAGTCCGCCACAGCGGCCAGGCACTGGTTCAGCACCCAAGGAGCTTCCTTGGAGTCAGGTGGGAACGAGTAGTGGATTTGTGTGTCATCTGCGTAGAGATGGCAACACCCTCCAAAACTCCGGATGACCTCTCCCAGCGGTTTCATGTAGATGTTAAAAAGCATGGGGGATAAAATAGACCCTTGCGGGACCCCACAGGTCAAAGGCCAGGGGTCCGAGCAGGTATCCCCCAGCTTCACCATCTGGGAACGGCCCTCCAGGAAGGACTGGAGCCACTGCAAAACAGTGCCACCGAGTCCCATCCCGGAGAGCCTCCCCAGAAGGATACCATGGTCGATGGTATCGAAAGCCGCAGAGATGTCCAGGAGAACCAGCAGGGTCACACTCCCCCTGTCCAGTTCCCTGCGGAGGTCATCCACCAAGGCGACCAAAGCCGTCTCAGTGCTGTACCCAGGCCTGAAGCCAGACTGTGAGCGGTCCAGAAAATCAGTGTCATCGAGGAACTCCTGGAGCTGCGTGGCCACCACCCGCTCCAGAACCTTGCCCAAAAACGGGAGGTTGGAAATTGGTCTGTAGTTGTTACATACAGATGGGTCTAGCGAGGTCTTTTTTAGTAACGGTTTTACCACCGCTTGCTTAAAACAAGATGGAAATGACCCCTGACCCAGGGAGGCATTTATTATAGCCACAAACCAATCCAACAACCCCTCTTTGGCCTGCTTAACCAGCCAAGAGGGACAAGGATCCAGAGCACAAGTGGTCGCCCTCACAGACCCAAGAATCCCCTCCACGTCATCCGGAAGAACAAGCCGGAAAGAATCCCACAAAATCGGACAGACAGGTGCCTCGGTTACCTCCGCTGGAACTACAATTAAGCTGGAGTCCAACTCATGGCGTATCTGAGCAACTTTGCCTGCAAAGTGGTGCGCAAAATCGCTGCACCTAGTTGCCAAGTCATCAGGAAGCCCCTGGGTCTCAGGAGGCCGCAGGAGCTCCCCAACAACTCGGAACAACTCCGATGGCCTGTTGGCCGCAGACGCTATGCGGGCAGTCGTGAAAGCTTTCCTGGCTGCTCGCAGAGCCACGGAGTAAGCCTTAATAGCGGCTTTAGCCCGTGTTTGGTCAGACACATCCCGAGATTTCCTCCAGATGCACTCTAGTCCCCTCCTCGCACGCTTCATCACAGCCAGCTCCTCAGTGAACCAAGGAGTCGACATGACTCTACGCAGCGAAAGAGGACGTTCGGGAGCGATCGTGTCAAGTGCCCTTGTCAGCTCACTATTATAGCGATCAGCCAGGACATCGACAGGATCGCCAGTCTCCAGAACAGGAAGATCCCCAAGAGACCTCAGGAGTCCATCCGGATCCATCAGCCTCCTGGGGCGGACCATCTTAATGGGTCCACCACCCCTGCGGAGGTTAGAAGACACGGCGAAACTCAAACAGATCAGATGATGGTCAGACCATGACAATGGAAGAATATTTTGCTCTTCCACTCTGACTGTCCCACCGTCCACAATGAAGACGAGGTCCAGCGTGTGTCCCGCCTGATGTGTGGGCCCAGATATAACTTGAGTCAGCCCCATGGTCGTCATGGCAACCATGAAATCCTGAGCTGCACCTGTCAAAGAGGTCTCGGCATGAATATTAAAGTCCCCCAAAACTATGAGTTGTTGGGAGACCAGGGCCGAATTGGAGACCACTTCTGCTAGCTCGGACAGAGAGACTGCTGGGTCGCGGGGTGGACGGTACACTTCAATGTCATGTAAACAGACATAAAAATAAACATATACATTAAAAATGGTAAAGTTAAAAACATCTAAACATTAAAACCAATTATTAAAACACACAACACAAAATCATAAACCAGGAGCCATTCCAGTCGTAATTGCACTTATTTTGTATCAATGATTGCACTGAGGTCCGAAGGGAGTGGCTGATCTGATTTCGCTGGTGAGGGAGTTCCATAATCAAGGGGCCACCACTGAGAAGGCCCTGTCCCGACCAATCGCACCTGTGAAGTAGATGGGATTCGAGAACAGGGTCGCCTCAGAAGATCTTAACCTCTGAGGTGGTTCATAGAGAGAGAAACATTTGAACATTTTGTTTATATGCTAAATATCTGAAGCCCAGCATAGCAAACTCTTTAAGGTTCAATTTGAACCATATTTTCTGACTGCTACATATCTAAAGGATACACAGCTGCAACCGCATACCAGAAATCAAGCTGCAAAGTGACCTGATAGTATAAAATTCTATACCCAAGAAAAGAGATTGCCAATGTACAAAACAAGACAATGAAGTTATGGCATCAGCAGCAACTTCCTCCAAGGTGAAGCCAAATTCTATTGATTCACCATTATTTCATCCATCCCAAACTAGAAGACCTTTAATGTACAGAAAAGTTAGCAAATGTACTTTTATTTGATATCATTAACACCTTGAAAATGAGAGTGCATAATCTACAAAAGTTATCAGAAAAGACAAAATAATAGTAAAGGATATGGAACTTCCCAGCAATGTGACAGCCATTATCCTTTTTTGAACATGAACATCCACAGAACCATTGTACTGTATTGTCAGTTCTAACAAGCATCAAGCCCCTGCTATAGAAATATTTTATACACTTTATACTTTCTAGCAAGTATGCCAAAAAAAATTACACAGTGAAGTATTCACTTAATCATCCATGGGTCATATGTTTCACAGCTGGGTCTGCTGATGGGTATCCTTTTAAACTGATGTCTGGAAGGCTGTGGATGTTCTCATCCACTATCTTGACAAAACAGAGCTGCTGTTGATCAGCAGATAGTGTAAACTGGAACTGAGATTACAGACTGTTCTGGATGAGGTATCACTTATTTTTGAAATTTCTGATACAAGCATAGAGATGCTTGTGGATTTAGCTCTTCAGGTGGCAGAAGTGTCCAAGAGTATAAAACTGTCTTGACACTACACAAGTTCTTTCTTGGAGAGGAAAGATCAGACCATGGTTTTAATAATTTTATGTAGAGGTCAACATATTCTCAATGAGAATGAAGTTCCCAAAAAAACACCACATTTCAGCTTGTTTAGGTCTGTCGTTCTCTATTCATGGTGTCTTTGCAGCAAAAACAGATTTTAGGAAATTGCTCCTAGGAGCCTCAGTGATTACTCTACAAAGTCCCCCTTTTCAACCAGGGCAACAGGAAGTCAGCCCAACAGAGGAATTGCCTTTCACTGCCTCTCCAGGCCCTTCTACACAGAAATTAAAACCCAAAAGGAAGCGGGTTAAAAGGGGGGAGGAGTGGCTAAATGATGTTTAGCCAAAGTGCAGAAAGAATCAGGAAGAATCAGGTTAAGGGCTGGAAGACACATGTTTAAAGGGTGCCCTTTAAACCCGATTCTTCCTGAGAAACATGCACCTTTCTATGCCTGTGTATCCCCGGAAGTCATGGAAAACAGATGCTTTCTTCCCTCCCCCGTGTGGACTTCTCCAGAGCATGTGCATTTCTGAAAAGCTCAAAACAGCTGATCAAATGGAGACATAGGTGGCTCAGGAAAGTACAAGTAGAAAGCAAAAACAACTCTCTCAAATTGTCCTTTACACTTTGTAATGTTAAACAAAGCTTGAATTAACAATTGGGGAAAGACAAAGATCCGATTGAAGTTTTTAATGTTCCGTTATGTGCTGGACCTCATATGCACATCTCTGGAGTGAATTTTTAAAAAACTTCCGCCAGGTCCACCCTCCATCTTAATATGCTTCATAAAACAGCTGTGAGAACAGCTGGGGACTATGCAGCAAGACTGACTGGTATGCATATGGATTCCCTTTAAGGTCCTGTATTTTAAAAATCCACTTCTTTGTCCTGCATTTTAATGCTGTCTGGAAGCGCCCTCCCACTTCCCTGCTTGAGCCAAAAGATTCACCATCTCTCAGGGAGGGGCAGCTCTGTTCATCCATAGTTCAGGATATTTCTTACTCAGGAATTGTTCAGTAACAATAGGATCCCCTCCCCAAGGATGTTAAATTGCTATTCCTTATGAACATGTGAATCAGTATTAAACAATATTTTCTTTGTCAGACTTTAATACTGTTACAATGCTTTGAAGCTCTTCAGTTTTAATGTGTGTGTATAGTACGTCTTCAAGTCATTTCAGACTTATGGAGACCCCAAGGCAGGCCTCTTCAATCTGTGGCCATCCAGCTGTTTGAGCATCCAGCTCCCAGACTTTCTGACCATTGAACAAGCTGGCTAGGGCTTCTGGGAGTTGGAGGCCTAAACAGCTGAAGAGCCACAGGTTGAAGAGGCTTGCCCTAAGGCAAACCCATTACTGGAAAAGATTTGTTTGAGACTTCTGAGGCTTTCCATGGTTGAGTGAGGATTCTAACTGTGCTTGTCTCACAGTCCCAGAGTCCTAATGCTACAATCAACCCTCAATACCTTGATGGTTCTCTATAGTTTTTTTAAGAAGTTTAAAAATTTGGTTAATATCCTTTTGGTTTCATCTTATGTGAAATTTCTATTATATATCACCCATGCACTTCATACACAAAGTATGTGATTTATAAATGCAATAAATTGCATAAGATTGTATTTTCAAACAAACATCATGTCTAGGCATTATCATTCAGATGAGCTGTCACTCACAAAAACTGTCTATTAACCCATAAAAGTTTTCTGCTTACCTTTCCCAAAAAGAATTGCTATCAGTTATATGTAATTATAGCATTTGACACCAGGTTTACATCAGAACAGTTATACTACTCAGAAAATAAAACAAAAAAATTGAACTGTCTACAAAACAATGCTTCATTTCCAGGAAAAGATTTTGGATCTCAGATCTGACTACAAAGACTATACCTCCTGCCATGTAAGAACTGAATATATGCTTTCTCAGGGCCATTCCCTGGTGTCTTAGCAATTATTTTGTTTGCTGCAAAGCCTGAAGCCCAGGTATTTGATAAGAGATACCAGGATTAAACCCTGTCACAAATGTAATCCTGTTGCCCTAACTATTAAGCTGCTTTCTAGAAAGAAAATAGCTTTAAACATGGCTGTGTAACCTTGCAACCTAGCCCAGTAGCTCAGGTAAGCGGACTGTTTCTTTAGGGAGAGCAGTGAACAAAGAAGGTTTATTTGCCCAAGTAAGATTAAAATGGATACAAAGTCACCCCACGTTTCCAACTGTAAATTACAAGCCTTACCTCCAAAAGTAGCCATATATACACCAATTCACACAAAATTCCTCAGAACTTTAGAGCTCTAGGGATAGAAACACTAACAAATAATTAAGGTGCCACAAGCCTCTTTTGTTTGTGTTTACTCTGTATGATACAGAGTTTCAACGTAACAGGATTTCAATCCAACTGAACATTTCCTCAAGTAGAACGTTCACTAAGTGACTGTCCCCTGGAGAAACACAAGATCTGCGTTCCAGCTTTCTGTGACAATATTGAGAACTGGCATGACTCCATTTCTATGGAGCCAAAGTACACTAAAACAAGAGTCAGACTCTAATTAAAAAGAGCACACCCACTCCTACTGGAAGGAAGGGAATCAACTCTGATGTTGTTGTGCTTTTACGCTCACTTGCACACCTCCACTCAATAACTGAGCATTAAACACTGTTAGAGGAAGGAGAAACTCTCATCTGTGTCAGGAAGTTACAGCACCCATAAACTCTAACCCAAATCCGAAGGAAACACCAACACCCTCATTTGTGGCAGACTGCAGGGAAAATTAAGGAGAGATGTCCCACACAAATATACAAGGTGTCCCAGAAAGGTATACACCCTTTAACAGACAATAGTAGCTATGGTGATAATCTGAAAGCTAAGTAAACACATTTATATTTAGGAATAAATGTTATAATAGTGATCTAATCAGTTATAAATTCCATCTTAAATTAAATTTTATGTAAGGTGTTCAAATTATCATCCCTGTGCGACAATGCATTGCTCGTATTGCCAAAGTACAGAGTTGCAAACCTCACTTAAAGTTTCTGTTGTATACCTGCGAGACTTCTCTACGATTGGAATCTTTAATCCTCTTAAGGAGGCATACATTTTTGGAAAAAATCTCCCTAAAATCCAGAATTATAAATTGTTCATGATGTATTTATGGGCGTTCTGGGACACCCTGCGCACACACAGCAATATTAGTCATTTCAGAAGAGAGGCACACCCTCCTGTCAATACCTGGCAACAAGCCTGCCATAGGCAGTTACCGTAGGGTGGCCCTAAGGAGAAAGGCAATGGCAGACACAGCCAGCGGCTGGTCCCTCCCTCACCAGTCAAGGTCAGCAGTCACCCTACTTCTCACCACAAGTGGCCCAGACTTGCCCAGTAGGCAGCAACCATGGCTGGATCTACACTGCCAAATAAAGGAGCTTGATTATATTATATGGTCGATCTAGACCAGGCATGGGCAAACTTGGGCCCTCCAGATGTTTTGGACTTCAACTCACACAATTCCTTATAGCCGGTGGGAATTGAAGTCTAAAACACCTGGAGGGCCCAAGTTTGCCCGTGCCGGATCTAGACCCATATAATGCAGTTTGAACTGCTTTGTATGGCAGTGTAGATCCAACCCATGGCAGATGGCTAAGTCCAACCTTGGTTTCTCCGCACCCAACCCATTCCTACTTTGAGCAGTCCTGATTCAAGATGTTTGGTACAAGAAGTGTTTTTGATTTTTGAATAATTGCGTATACATAATGAGATGCAAGTTAAGCCTCCCTTATCCAGAATTCCAAAATATTCCAAAATCCAAAACTGTCCACATGGGTGGCTATGATAGCAATGATTGCTTTCTAATGGTTCAATATACATAAAATTTGTTTCATGCACAAAATTATTTAAAATATTGTGCATAAAATTAGCTGCAGGATATGTGCATAAGACGAATATGAAACATCAATGAATTGATTAGACCTGGATGTCAGTTCCAAAATATCTCAAATTTTACACAATGCCAAAAAAAACCCAAAATATGCAACAGTTCTCATCTCAAACATATCAGAAAAGAGATACCCAACTGTATCTTGGAGATGGGACCCAAGTCTAATGATGGAATTCATTTATGCTTCATATGTGCCTTACACAGGTAGCCTGAAGGTCATTTTCCTTTGTAATATTCCTGTGCATACAATGAAGTCTGTGTAGAAAGCAAAGGTGAACAGTTTTGGATTTGAGAGCATTTTGGGTTCCTGGAGGATATATGTATAAGTTGTATATGAAACATGGGATCATTTTCATGACTAGATGTGAGTCCTATTTTCAAGATGTCTCATGTATGTGTCCCATATCTTAGGAGAGGTTTTGGAATATTTGCATAAACATCATGAGATATCTTGGAGATAGGACCCAAATCTAACCACAAAATTCATTTATATTACTGTATACCCATAGCATGAAAGTCATTTTATATATAATACTTTTAAATACTTACATGAAACAAAGTTTATATACATTGAACCATCACAAAGAAAATACTGTCACTATCTCAGGGTAAACAATTTTGGAGCATTTGGAATTCCCAACTCTATGATTCCCATCTAGAATCATAGAGTTGGAAGAGATCTCAGAGCCCATCCAGTCCAACCTCTTTCTACTATGCAGGAACATGCAATCAAAGCACTCCCAACAGATGGCTATCCAGCCTCTACTTAAAAAACTCCAGAGAAGGATACTCCACCATGTTCAACAGTTGAAAAGCTCTTTCCTCTGAAAGTTCTCCCTAGTTGCAGAAAACAACGTGACATCCTTTCAAATATTTAACCATGGCTATTTTGTCCCCTCTCAGCCTTTTCTTCTCCACGTTAACTGACCCAGCTCCCTAAGCCGATCCAAATAAGACTTGGCTTCCAGACCTTTTATCATTTTGGTCATTTTTCTCAGGACATGTTCCAGCTTGAACTATGGTGCCCAGAATGGGCACTGTACTCCAGGTGAGGCCTGACCAAACTAGAACAGAACAGGATTGTTCATTTCTTCACCTGCAGCCTCAACCCTAGCATCCTGAACAAGCTCCTCACTATCTAATAAACAGGCTGGTCTCGTTATCGAATCATACTCAAGAATCATAGAGCTGGAAGAGATCACAAGGCCCATCTAGTCCAACCCCACAGAATCAAAACATTCCTGACAGATGGACATCCAACTTCTACTTAAAAACTTCCAGAAAAGGAGATTCCACCATGTTCTGAGGAAGCAGCATATTCCACTACCGAAAGGCTCTCACCTTCAGGAAGTTCTTTGTAATGTTTAGATGGAATCTCTTTTCCTGCAATTTGAACCCAGTGCTCCGTGTCCTAGTCTCCAGAGCAGCAGAAAACAGACCTGGCCTCTTCCCAATATGGTATCCTTTCGAATATTTAAACATGGCTATTATGTTCCCTTCTCAGCCTTCTCTTCTACAAGCTAAGCATACTCAGATCCCTAAGCCATTCCTCCTAAGACTTGACTTCCAGGTCTGTAATCATTTTGGTCATATTTCTCTGACACATTTATTTGAATGGTAGAGGCCAAAATTGAACACAGTACTGACCAAGATACAGCATAATGGGACTATGACTTCCCTCTATCTTGACACTATAGTCCTGTTGATGCAGTCTGGAATCGCATTGGCTTTGTAAGCTGAAGCATCACACTGCTCAGCTTGTTGTCTTCTTAAGACTGCTAGATGCCTTTCACATGGACTGTTTTCAAGCCAAGTAACATAATTGATGTTTCATATACAAGCAGTCACCGAGTTACAAACAACTCTTAGTTATGAACGGGGATGAGACAACAAGAAGTGAGAGAAATCTACCTCTCAGAAGGAAAATCCATGCCTGAAAGAGTTATCATGGGGGAAAGGGATCTCCACAGAAGTTTTACCACCAATTCTTGTTTCTGCAACAAGTCAAATGTTTCAAAATCCAATTATCACAAGGACAGGAAGTGTGGCGAAATCTTCGGAAAAGGGACACAGGCAGCAAAACAATCAACACAGGAGTATTGCTATCCAAAGCTCTGTGTGTATCTAGAAGAGGTTGCATGTGCCTGTTCCAACAGAGGTTGTGAGGTCTGTTAGACACTAGTCAAGTGGGGTTTATACTGTAGATCTGCCTGGGGGAATCCTTTGTTGGGAGGTGTTAGCTGACCCTGATTGTTTCATATCTTGAATTCCTTTGTTTTCTGAGTGTTGTTCTTCATTTACTGTCCTGATTTTAGAGTTTTTAAATACTGGTAGCCAGATTTTAGGAGCCGCCAGTGGCGTAGTGGTTAAACTGCTGAGCTGCTCAACTTGCTGACTGAAAGGTCAGTGGTTAGAATCCTGGGAGCAGGGTGAGCTTCCGCTGTCAGTCTGTGCTTCTGCCAATCTAGCTGTTCAAAAACATGCAAATATGAGTAGATCAACAGTTATTGCTCCGACGGGAAGGTAACGGCACTCCATGCAATCATGCCAACCACATGACCTTGGAGGTGTCTACGGACAATGCCGACTCTTCAGCTTAGAAATGGAGATGAGCACCAACCCCCAGGGTCAGACATGACTAGACTTAGTGTCAGGGGAAAACCTTTACCTTTACTTAGCCAGATTTTGTTCATTTTCATGGTTTCCTCCTTTCTGTTGAAATTGTCCACATGCTTGTGAATTTCAATGGCTTCTCTATGTAGTCTGAAATGGTAGTTTTTAGAGTGCTCCAGCATTTCTGTGTTCTCAAATAATAAGCTGTGTCCAGCTTGGTTCATCAAGTGCTCTGCTATGGCTGACTTCTCTGGTTGGATTTCCACAGATATATAAACCCCACTTGCCTAGTTTCCAACAGGCCTCACAACCTCTGAGGATGCCTGCCATAGATGTGGGTGAAATGTCAGGAGAGAAAGCTTCTGGAAGATGGCCAGACAGCCTGGAAAACTCACAGCAACCCAGTGGTTCCGGCCAAGAAAGCCTTCGACAGAACCTATCTTGTTCGTAACTCTGGACTGGGGCTGGAAGAATCCCGAACTCAACAGAGCAGAATACAGTACTCCACTCGAAACAAGCGAGAGTCCAAAAGTGGCAGGTTGAAACCCAGAAGCTCAATCCGTGGCTGAGAAACGCCCTCATTCAAGACTGGGCAACTTGGAAGCTGCTGAATAGACTAGGCAATATTCTGGGACTTAAGAAAGGGGCTACAAAGTGGAGTCCACAACATGCAAGTGTGGAGAAGAACAAACCACAGACCACTTACTACAATGTGGTCGGCACCCTGCCACATGCACAATGGAGGACCTTCTCACAGCGAGAAGGAAATGTAGTATAATGCCAAGTTTATGACTTTGTGGGTTCTTTTATACATTCTAACTCGGGCATGAGGAAACTTGGGTTCTGCAGGTGTTTTGGACTTCAACTCCCACCATTCCTGACAGCCTCAGGCCCCTTCCTTTCCCCCCTCAGCCGCTTAAGCGGCTGAGGGGGGAAAGGAAAGGGCCTGAGGCTGTCAGGAATGGTGGGAGTTGAAGTCCAAAACACCTGCAGGGCCCAAGTTTCCTCATGGCACGACAAAGAAATAAATAAATAGCCCTCCACCTGCAGCCCCAACCCTGCCATCCCACTCTACCTCACTTTCTGAAGGCGACCAGAGCTAAAACGGGTTACACCACCACCCCGACGTTTCAAACCCGCACCTCCTCGTCCTGCTCCTCCAACGAGGCTCCTCCACCGCCTTCCTCGCCCCTTCCAAGGCCTTCCCGCTGCGGCTTCCCACGGTCCCCAAACGCCGGCGCCTTCTTCCTCCCTTCTCCTTCTTGAGGCGCCGCAGGGAAGCCCGTGGCTGCTTGTAGTTCCTTCCCCGGCCGCTGGGAGGCGCTGCGCCGGAGGGGGAAAGGCAGCAACCGCGGAGCCGCGGCGCCCGCGGGAGTTGCTTGCTGCCCGCTGCCGCCTTCCTCGGAGAGAGTTTGCGAGCCGGAGGAGCCGGAGCTGGAGGAGGAGGAAGAGCAGGCAGAGGAGCCCCTCCGGCCGGCGAGGCGCCTCTGCTGCCCCTCACTCGAAACTTTCTCGCCCATGGCCTCGGGAAGCGAAGCGGGTCGGGGAGGAAAGTCAGCCGCCTGTCTCCGACGGCAACAGCAGCAGCGGCAGCATCCTCTCTCCTTCCCTCTTCTCTCCCTCTCTGCCGGGAACACAGCGCTACAGCCGGGCACCGCCTAGCGGCAGCCACGTCTCCTCCCCGTTCCCTCCTTCAGGAGACACTGCTTCGCGCCAACCTGCCTCAGGGGCGGGGAAGACAGGCAGCCCGAAGAGCCAATGGCAGCGCGCAGGGCGGAGGTGGGCGGGGTTCCTCAGAGAGAGCCCCAGGTAGGTGTGGAGTCGATATGAGAGAGAGGGGAAGGAACCCCGAAGGTCGTCCAGTCCAACCCAGTTGGAACACAGTCAAAGAACTTGGCTTCCCAATAACACACAGGCCGACTTAACAGCCCAGGGGTGCGTCTACACCAGGCATGGGCAAACTTCGGCTCCCCAGGTGTTTTGGACTCCAACTCCCACATAATAATACAGTAGAGTCTCACTTATCCAACATAAACAGGCCGGCAGAATGTTGGATAAGCAAAAATGTTGGATAATAAGGAGGGATTAAGAAAAAAGCCTATTAAAAATAAAATTACATCCCTGAGTCCCTTCGGGTGAGAAGGGCGGGATATAAATGTTGGAAATAATAATAAATAATAATTGTGGGAAATGGGATCCAAAACATTAAATCTACAGTGCAGACCGAACCCTGCACTGTAGATTTAATGTAGTTCGATCCCATTTCAATTATGATTTATTTATTTAGTAAAGGTAAAGGTTTCCCCTGACGTTAAGTCCAGTCGTGTCCGTCTCTGGGGGTTGGTGCTCATCTCCATTTCTAAGCCGAAGAGCCGGCATTGTCCATAGACACCTCCAAGGTCATGTGGCCGGCATGACTGCATGGAGTGCCGTTACCTTCCCGCCAGAGCGGTACCTATTGATCTACTCACATTTGCATGTTTGCGAACTGTTAGGTTGGCAGAAGCTGGAGCTAACAGCGGGCGCTCATTCCGCTCCTGGGATTTGAATCTGGGACCTTTCGGTCTGCAAGTTCAGTAGCTCAGCACTTTAACACACTTCGCCATCGGAGGCTTTTATTTAAAACATTTATATTCTGCCCTTCTCACCCTGAAGAGGAGTCCAATGTACTCACAGCCTTTAGTCTTAACTGTGCTGACTTCAAATGGAAATCATGCTGTTGGGTTTCTTTCCAGAGTAAGCATGACTGAATGGGACTGGCTACCCAAATGTGTGTGTTTGTGCAAGGGAGCGCTGCATTAAAAACTCAATTCTGAGGGAGAAAGAGAAGAAAATGAACTGCTCTACACTTGCCCCCAGGATTCTGGGGACCACAAGCCATCAGTCCCTATTTAGATTTCCATTCAGCTGTGAAACTGCTTTGGTGGCCTCAGGCGTCACTCTTGGCAGCTCAGCCACCCTTGGCTGGTTGAAGGGGCAAAGGCAAAGCGCTGCTTTGAACTCCTTGGTGAAAAGGTGGCATTAGGAGGTGAAAAACCCATAAAATCCTGTGGCCAACAGGCTATTTTTAATATGCCACAGTGTCTTGTAAGCTTTGGCAGGGTGCATTAATGAGAAAGATGTTGATCCAATTGCCCAACAAGAAAGTTGTTGATCCTTTTGGTGAGCACTTATTTTCCAGTAATAGATTCCTGAGACAGAAAATGTAAAGGGAATGGTGCTTACAAAACGGAGAAGGGAATTGTGTCAACTTCAACATGTTGTTAGACTGCTACTCCCAGTGTGCCTCATAAATACCTGCACTGACTATAGCCGCTGGGACTGGTAGTCAAAAACTATCTTGAGGATCATATGATTCTTGCTATTACAAACCTGTAAGATAAACAGAAGTCTAGCTCCCCCTTTCTTTTCCCTCCCCTCAGTACTAGTGGTAGAGAAAACATGTTGTGTAAAAGGCAAAAAATTGGGACACTATGCATATTTCTGAAGGACATTTCAAATTCACATCAGAATTTCCTTCCTACCAGTGCCCACCTCCAGGACACTGTGCTTCGCATATTTGAATTGGTTTCAGGAGACTCATTCTTACAATGTCTGAAGCAAAGACTGACAACATTTTCTTTTCTCCAGTGTGCCTGAACCATATTTGTGCCCATTGATTATAACTGTTTGTATCTCTCCTAGAAACTCAGCAGACCACCTCAAAGACCCCCAGTTTAGGCATCATTGCTCCAAAGGCTCAAAGATCTCATAAAAATACAGTGCAGTATTTATTCCTATTGTGTCAAACAGCATCTTAGAGCCACCCCAGAGCTCACTGTTGAGGTCCAAATCACATGTGATATGGGAGATTCATAATAAGGATTTTGCCCAATGAAAATAACAGAAGAAAAAATACAAGTACCAATGGATCTGATGGATATCACATATTGTGTGGATGAAAAGAAGGGCTAGACAATGTCATGTGCCTTCATAAAAGTTGGATTACATGCATGTAGTAAAGGTAAAGGTTTCCCCTGACGTTAAGTCTAGTTCATGTCCGACTCTGGGGGGTGGTGCTCATCCTCATTTCTATGCCAAAAAGCCGGTGTTGTCCATAGACACCTCTGAAGTCACATGGCCAGCATGACTGCATGGAGCGCCATTACCTTCCCACCTAAACGGTACCTATTGATTTACTCACATTTGCATGTTTTCAAACTGCTAGGTTGGCAGAAGCTGGGGCTAACAGCGGGAGCTCACCCCGCTCCCCGGACTCAAACTACCAAGCTTTCGTTCAGCTAGTTCAGAAGATCAGCGGTTTAACCCGCTACAGCACTGGAGTCTCCACACTATATGCATGTAGTGTGACCCTATTTAAACCACTCAGTCTAACACATGCATCCAGATGAATGTATATGCACAACTGCAGAAATGAACAATTTTTTTTCTAAAATTTTGTTTTTGAAATATGTTTTCATTATGCAGTCTTTACATGTAAGATGAATCACAGACAACTAATGTGAGATAAATGCCTGCACATCTTTCTGTTTCGTATAAAAGCTATAGATGGGATTAGGATTATACAGTAGTATTTACTCAGTGGGTGTATGATACAGTATTATGATAAGAACTTTACATCCTGAAATTTGACACCAGGGAAACAGAAGAAAGAAAGAAACAGTATGGAGAAGCTTAGTTACTGCTGAGTTACAGCATAAAAACTAGAACAAGGCATACCAAAATTTCCAACCTCCTACCCTCTTAAGGTTGCTGAAAAGGGGTGAGGCACTCCACTTCCATAATATACAGAGAGAATCAATGGTAGCAGTAGTGATGGGATATGGATAGTCAGAAGGCATTTTTTTCAGGGGGTTTTTTACATTTATATCCAATGCAGTTATAGAAAATGCTTTAAAAAAAGACCCTAGAGATAACATTTTACGTACCGAGGAATCCAAAAGTTTGGCATTTCCATATTTATTTATCACGTCAGAAACAAATTGAAGGTATATTTATAATGTATTTAAAAACACAAAGTTAAAAACTTGGCATTATACTAAATGTCCTTTGACCAGAAGCTGGCCACTTGGAGTGCGTCTGGTGTCACTGAAAGAAGGTCCTCCATTGTGCACATGGCATTTCCATAATAGGCTGTGATTCTGGAAGTATCATGATTCAGTTTCAATTTCAGGCAGATCTTTCTGATCCAGAGACTCCACATAGGAAACACTTCATATTATATTTTCTTTGCCCTTTAAAGTGCTCTTATTCTCATTTCTTCTCCTTTTCTGCTTGTATTCTCTCCTCACTGCCAGTTTCTTTCATCTCTCCCTCCTGCTGACTTTCCACTCACTTTCTCCCACAACAACCTCTCATATATTATTTCCATTTATTCTCAAATTTATTATTTAAAGTTACTGTTATTATTGTTACTTCTTTTAAAAAAAAACCTCTCGCAGTTCTTTTCTAGTCAGCAACCTCCAAAGTTTCTTCCCTTTCCTCTCTTTTGTATATTTAATGTATTTTTGTTCTGCCATTTGAGGTAAAATCTCCTCAAGCCAGTTTGCAAAATAAATGTTAGAATACCGCATTTCATCTAATCTAAGGTGCACTTTTTCTGATTTCTAAAAGGCTTCAAAAACAGGGTGCTTTTTAGATTTGATGGTACCTTACATTTGCTAGGTTTTTTAAGGAGGTGGAGAGGAAGGACTCCAGCCCCAATGGCTCTGCCATTCTCAAAATCTGAAGAAGATAAGAAAGTATAAGGTAAAGGTAAAGGTTTCCCCTGATGTTAAGTCCAGTCATGTCTGACTCTGGGGGTTGGTGCTCATTTCCATTTCTAAGCCAAAGAGCTGGTGTTGTCCGTAGACATCTCCAAGGTCATGTGGCCGGCATGACTGCATGGAGCGCCGTTACCTTCCCGCCAAAGCGGTACCTATTGATCTACTCACATTGGCATGTTTTCGAACTGCTAGGTTGGCAGGAGCTGGAGCTAACAGCAGCCGCTCATGCCACTCCCGGGGTTTGAACCTGGGACCTTTCGGTCTGCAAGTTCAGCAGCTCAGTGCTTTAACACACTTCGCCACTGGGGCTCCCATGAGAAAGTATACATAGTTGGAAATATGTAGTTCAGAGTAGGAATCATAAGCCCTCCAGATGTCAACAAACTTCATTTCCATCAATCTTAGCCAGCACAACCAATGATAATTAATGCGAGAGTTACATTGCACCATTATGTGGGGGGCCACTTGATTCCCATCCCTGGGTTAGCCCTTCACAAAGCTTTCTGGACTTCCATTAGCCAGCATAGCTAATGGGCAGGCATGTAGCCGAGGGGGGGGGCTTGAGTGGCTACAGCCCCCCTCCTCGAAATTCTCAGGCTGGTCCGCGAGAAGGCCTTACTGGTATTATTTAAACTGTTATGTTTATTCATATCATGATCTGATCACCATGCTCAATATATCCCATATACATGGGGGTATTGGGATAATGATACAAAATGTTTGCTAGGGTAGATCCTCTCTCACTCTGACTCAGCCTCCCCCCCCCCCCCCCACACCCAATCCAAAATCCTGGCTACGGGCCTGCTAATGGGGATGGATGGCTGGGTTTATAGTCCAAAACAGTTGAGGATACTGCATTCCCACATACAACAGAGGTCATATTTGAAGACAAAAAAGTAAAAAGGGACCTTAGGTTATGGCAACCTTTCTTCTCTTCTGCCTCATGTAATCCTAAGCAATTTTCCATCTCCCTTCCTTAAGGAAAATAAAACAGTGTTTACACTAGACAACACACATTTTGGTGCCTCAAATATTAGCCTTGTTTCTGGGTATATTTGACCTGCTATTCCAAAACTGGCACCAGTTTTCCCCTATCGACTTCAGTTTTTGAGATACAAAACATATGCCATCTGTCACTCTTTATCTGCTCACCCATAGAAAACCATGATGACCATATCTTTAAAAAAAACTATAGCTAATGTGATCTATCCAATGCAGTTTTCTGAATCAGCACCTCAAATAACCCCAGGAACAGGCCTAAAAACCAAGACACCACAATTTTTGTTGGGTTGTGTTATCAGTGGCAGTTAATGTTCTTTACCCTTCAAACTTTCCATTTTGGTTATACCTAATTCTTAAAAGTGGTAGCATTAGGTAAATCTAACTTATCATTATACATTGACTGAATTACTGAGACTTGGGAGCCAGTTCCCTTGCTTCTGATGAAAGTTATTATTCTTAAGAAGGATAGGGGACGGGCTGTGATTTAGCTATGATTTAGAATATAGCATCTGAATTTGACGCAGAGTTCCACACTCCCAGTCCCTTTATTCAGATACTCACTCAATTCCAGGCCCTTTCAATTTCTGTACAGTTCTAGAAATCAGTTTGTTTGACTAGCAGGAAGTTGTTAAGTAGCTGTTCTTGCAGAACCACTTATGGGAAGAAAAAAAAACATGATTAAGTAAGATGTCCAGAAAACTTGACATAACATATCAGTCTTTTTCAGCAACAAAGTAGAATAAAGTGGTGGAACTCAGTATGATTTCACATGTTTACGGACATGATTTAACTTTTTTGTTTGTTTTGCAAATGCTTGTTAGAATGCCACACAAATTGAGTATACTAAGAAAATATGTTAGTACCAAGACTTTTTAAAGAAATATGCTGAAGAGATATGGATACAGTTCTCTAAGCTCCTCATCTAGAAAGGACATTAATTCATGGCTCAATAGTAAAGCTCGTGCTTTGAATGTTCTAGTATCATTGTTTGGGAGGATTTCAGGTTACTGGGCTGGCAAAAAAAGATTCCTGGAGAATCACTGTCAGTCACAGTAGTACTACCAATCTCCATAGAAAAATAGTTTGACATGGAATATGACAACTTGCTGTGTTTCTAAAAGTGCAATTAAATTATAACGTTCTGTTGGGAATACAGTAAGACTTGTCTAACTGTGGAACCCACATCCATAGTTTCACTTACCTGCACCTGCACCTAGGAATAGCCTAGGACAGGTGCTCCAGGCTGTTCTATGGTGTGCTTACCTAGAGCTACATTGGAGGGCTTAGCAAATTCCTCAAGCACCATTCTAGGAATCTTTTGATCTTCCAGTGTAACTCTGTGGTATGCTAGGGCTGAAGGTCAGGTAACTGAATGGCATTTTGTTGTATCCATGATTTTAGGTAACAATTGCCCAGCTAGGAATGTAGACCACATGGATACAGTGGTCATACTCCATTCTCATACTGTATAATGTCACCCATGCAATTTGTGGGAGTTTTGCTTGAAATTGTATCTTCTTCAGAAGCAGAAATCTCCTCCTAACAATAACTTCAAGTTTAGACGTTTGTACACACAGGCTAACTCCATCTCACATCCCAAGAAAACATCCCATTATGATCATCTTTTCACCTTTTGTCTTCATTGTCCCTTAAAGATTTAAAACCTGCATTTTGAGGCACTGAAGTACATCTCTCCTCTGATTTACTGGTATTAAAGGGAATGAAGAGGCCACTCTTTTGAATGAAGCGGACTCCCACCAGCAAGGATTAGTCATTACTAGAATGAAAAACAGAGGTTTATGCAATGCAAAGAAGTGTGGATTTAAGATAAGAGTATAATCTTATACGTGTGCACTCAGAAGTTGTCCCACTGAGTTCAGTAAATCTTATGTTTCACACAGGTACATATACAGTTGCAGCCTCAGTGACTGTCATAGCTTATGTATAGAGAACTAAAGAACACACAGGGAAAACAATTACTAATAGGTAAATGGTCACTAAAGGCATTACAGTAGTGCATTACTAGACATTGTTTGCAGCCAGCATTCCTGCAGTACAATGGCTTTAAGAGTATCCCACAGCTCCTTACATCTCTCTTAGGAATTTGAAAGAGAAAATAGCCACTGTTTCCAGTGGTCCTCCTTCCATACACATACTCTCTTCTCCCTCTCTCTCCCTCTCTCTCTCTCTCTCTCTCTCTCTCTCTCTCTCTCTCTCTCTCTCTCTCTCTCTCTATATATATATATATATATATATATATATATATCCGTTGCTCTTATGACTAGCATTGATCTAACCAACCCAGAGGATAAGGTTATGAGAACAGAAGCCCTTTGATGAAACTACAGAAACTGGATATATTTAGCCTGGAGAAATATTGAAAGGGAGATGTGTTTTAAACATTTAAGGACTGCCATGAAGCAAATTGAGGTTATATTTTTGTCACTGGTGACTAGCACTAGAGTTGCTGACAAATATATAGCATGGAGGGAGTTTAGCTTCTCAAATATTGTTGACAAAGGCAAAACCTCTCTTAAAAAGAACGGCACTGACAAGTTCACCTTACAGTCATTACATATTGGAAATGACTTCAAGGCACACAACAACAACAATCAAGGGTTAAAAGAGAGAGAGGTTTATGTATTGGAGTTTCAATTATATGGACACTTAATTTAGAAGTACAGTAAATCTCACTATCTTGGTCTAACATATTCTTAGTTAAGTGCGCACAGGATTGCAGTCTCGGTGCCAGTAATTTCTTCCCTTTTGTGTAGTCTGAGAAGCCTGAAGGACATGACGTGACAAATGCTTTCCTTGTGGCCTGGGAGTTAACCACACTTCTAGAAGACAATTATACAGTATTATCAGTTACTTGGCTAAAAACTCTCTTCTGTTGTCTTGACTGACTTCATGTAGAAAAACAATCATGATATGAAAGAATGGAAAAAAATATTGTGCCTGCCTTTTTGAACATTGCAATTGACATCTGATGCACCCTTTTGTTGTTGAGCCACAGTGCCTCCCTCTACAAAAGCTTATGGACATTAAAGAGATTCCAAGCAAGATATATGATTTTTTTTCTTTTTTATTTAAACATTTTCCATGGCTCCAAAGTTGTGGAATGTCAAAGCCGTCAGAGGCTCCAAGGTGGACCTAGCAGCAGCTGTACCCTAAAAACTCTATCAAATCTAACACTTTAATAAATGTATCAACTTTATATTTTATGTATAACTTATATCATGTGTAGAATATATCAATTCCTAAATGTATAAAAGGGAAGATGTTTAACTTTTAAATATCATTTTTGTTGTATTTTTTATTATATTTTACTTTATTTCAACTTTTGTATCCATGTCACAAATATTTAATTGTATTTTGTTATTGTTGTTGTATTCACCTTGGTTTTAAACTTCATTGGATTGTGTCATATTGCTGTTAGCTGCCTTGAGCCCCTATGGGGAGAAAGACGGAATAAAAATGAAGCAAGTAAGTAAATGCCTCTTCCAGTGCGCAGGCAGGATGGTGAGTCTGCAGCATGAGGCCTAATAAGATATTCTCCATTTTTGGGGAGGTTTTTTAGATGTGTTTCTGGCTCAAAATGGTTACTGAAACTTGATAATGCACTAAAACATTAGTAACTTTTTGTAAATTTTATTCACAGGGGGCTTGCCTTTCCCTCTAAGGCTGAGAGAGTGTAACTTTTTCTTAAGGTCACCCAGTAGGTTTCCATGTCTATCCAGGAATTCAAGCTCTTGTCTCCAAAGTCTCTCAAACCATTACACCATTCTGAGTCTCTAGAAACTATAGTACATATAGATAAAATCAGTAGCTTTATCTTAATGAATCTGTGATACAAAAAGGTAAACTATTGGTTTTCACACAAAAATAGAATCTTGAATTGAATGAATGATTTTTTATTCAAGCAGGCACTTTTAAAGAAGAAGGTTTTTAAGATCATATCAGCAGCTGCTGTGGTTTTATATTTTTTATGGATTTAATCTGAATTGTTTTAATACTAATGATTTTTCATGCTGTTTTAATATGTGTATAATTTAAATTGTATGCTGATGCCTTTATGTTAAGCCGCTTTGAGCCTCCTGCGGGAGAGATAAAGCGGGATATAAATAAATACAATAATAGTAATAATAATAATAATAATAATAATAATAAACTGCACGCATTATCCATTAATACATCACACAGTCTTAGACACTTGGGAAGTGTTCAACATGCGATCCAATACAAAAACCAGCATAGTGATCTTGTTTGCTGTATACTAATCTTGTGTATCAAACAATAATAATAATATGAATCTGTATACCATAATAGCTAAATAGAGGTATATGCTGGTATAATATATTCTAAGTGACCTGTTTGTCAGGATATTCCAATGTAATTACCTGAAACTTTTGAAAAAGTGTCAAGGATACCTCATATCATATAGCTTTTTAACCTTAGAGTTCTGAAAGCCTGACTGTTGATAACTCCATATTGTTGCTGAAATTTGGAGCAGTCTCAGATCTGGGATCACACAAGTTTGCAAATCTAAGATACTGGCGATGAGTGTATCTCTACAAGGCATAAAGTAGTCTTTCTATTATTTCATATTAATGTGAATATCCCTCTTCTTGTTGTGGGGTGCTTTTAAGTCATGTATGGCAATCATAAGGTGAGACTCCCACAGGGTTTTCTTGCCAAGATTTGTTCAGAGGGGGCTTGCCTTTTCCTTCCTCTGAGGCTGAGAGAGTGTGACTTGCCCAAAATCACCCAGTGCATTTCCATAACTAAGTGGGTATTTGAACCCTGGTCTCAAGAGTCATTGTCCAGTGCTCAAACCACTAAACCACTTTGGCGGTCACCATTAACTCATTATTAGAACTGAAAGAAAAAAAAGTGCTGAATATCATCAGCATAGAATTTTACACCGAACTCGAAATCCCAATCCAGTCTCATGCAGCAGTCTCATATTTAAAAAGAGTGGGGATGAAGTATGCAGAATTCTTATCAAAAGTCTCAGAAAAACCATTATCAAAATATACATTTAATGTAGAATTAAGATAAGAAAAAGAGAAATGATTGTGCAAATGTCTGCTTCTTAATAAAATATTTGTTAACACTGGCCTGGGAAAAGTTTACAATTTTCTTTCTGTATAGTTCTGTCAGATGTCTGGCCTGAAGCAACCACTTTTTATGCTTTCTCAGGCTTCGGCCTCCCTATTGAGTCTGCCAACAGTATTGCCAATTAGTGCCAATCCTGATGTAAATAATAACATGAATAATATCAGTCCTTCTTAAATTTTAATTCTGCAACATTTGCAGTCATGCAATATAAATGTTTCATTAGAGAGATCAGTAAGAGAGAGTTCATCCAAACCGCTTTGATTTCTAGTGTAGCTCTGCTAGATAAGAAGAAAGTGCCAGCAGGAAGCAATGCATTAGGAATGCGAAATTCTATGTGTCTTTCACAGATATTGCTATAACTCATAATTTCCATTCTTTCAAGATTCAGATTTTGTTTTCATCCTTCAACCTTTTGCTCTGTTCCATACTCCACTTTCATGAATCTTCAGTACACCTGTCACACAAAGCTACCTATATTTGTTACTAAACTCCTTATTTCAAAATTCAACAAAATTACACATTGAAAAAAATGGATTGAGTAGATTTGTGTGATGTTGTTCAAAGTATGTGCTTAAATTGTTGCATAAGTGATTAACTATATACACAACAAGCAAATCAACTCTCTCTACCAGCCATTTAGAAGTTGTAAAATACGACTTTATCTTAGGGAAGATGTTGCTATTTACTGTTGTCAAGTTACCAGGTTTTTACTCATGTCCTACAGATTCAGCACCATGGCTTCCTTGACTGAGGGAAAAATTGATACACACCCTTGATGGACAGAGATGAATTAAATATTATTTTATTTTATTTTTTCCTTTATTCCAGTTTTGCAATTCCAAAGTGCTGTTTTGCTTCAACTGTGGAAAAGTTCAGCCAGCTATATCTCTTCCCGTGTATTAAATCCACTTTTATGAAATTATATAAATTATACAAAATATAATCAAATTAAATTGGACCCTTAAAGTGTTACTGGAACTGCAGACATATAAATCTGTTTTACTTAATCTCAGGTCTGAGAACAGGAAATCGGCTAAGATGGATAATATATGCAACCCTGGAGCCCAAACCTCCTTCATGAGTTTTCCATTGTGTGTATGCAACTCCCTCCCATTGTCCCATCTCTCCCCATTCACAAATTGTCCTAGGTGTGCTGGGAAACTTCCTGGTCTTCATTTGTGGGATCAGAGCAGACCAACCTTTGTTTCACCAGATAATCTCAATCACCCTTTTTACATTTTCCAGACTATCTCTTTGTGTTTACCTGGACTGGACCTTAAGTCGATCACGGAACTATTTACATTTTACATTAACACATTCCTGGACTCACACCCTCACGGGGGCGTATCATTCAACCGACTTTGACTTTAACCCTACCAACCACAGCTGTTCCTTTTTCCTGCCATGGGGGAAACTCCTTCAGACAGTGACATCAGGAGGTGACATCAGCTTTTCAACTAATCAGGGGAAGGCACCGCTATTTTGGATGGCTGTCAAAAGGGGTAGAATGTTCTGTACTTTCCTGTATGCTTTATATTTTTGAGCACAGACTGTGTACCGACATCCTGTCTGGCCAGATTGAATAAACTGCTGTTCGTTGCCTTCAAACCCATGTCTTCAATCTGGCTCATTGGAAGTTCCGAAGCACGCCAGGCTCAAACCCACTTTTTGTGGTTAGCTGAAATCACTCATCAGTCTCTGTGTGAATCTCCAACTCACCTGCTACAGCAGCAGCTTGCCACAATTTGTAAGGCTTAATTGACTTCTTGCTGCAACTTGTAAAGTTAGCTTTCTCCTTCCCTTCCAGCTGTTGTGGCACCAGGGCTTACCCAGAGCTTTGCATCTCCCTTCTGGCTAGAAGCAAGGAGGCTAAATTAAATGTTCCTAAACTCATTTACCAAAATAAGCAAAAAGAAATAATGTCTTCATTTTCCCTTGATCTGGAAACAGACCCTTTAGCTAAGATTTCTGTTTTAATTTTCAAACAGGGAAGCATGTTTGGTGTGTGTTTGACTCAGATTTGGAAGAGGGCCATCCAACCCCTTGGCATGCAGGAATACGCAATCAAAGCACTCCTAGAAGATGGCCACTCATCCTGTGTTTTAAAATCCTCCAGAGAAGGAGACTCCACCATATCCTGAGGCAGTGTATTCCAATGTTGAACAGCTCTTTCTGTCTTAAAGTTCTTCCTAATGTTTAAGTAGAGTCTCTCGTCTTGTAGTTTGACTCCATTGCTCTGTTTCCTAGTCTCATGAGCAGCAGAAAACAAGCTGCTTCTCAATGTGACATCTGCTAGTGGAAAGTCAGCAGGGAAGGGGGCAACCAGACTTCCTCAGGAAGGGAGTTCCATATCTTGGGAGGAAGCCACTGAGAAGCTCTTTCTGGTGTCCTCACTGGATGTGTCTGGGATGATGATGGGACCGAGAAGAAGCTTAAATGACAAACTGTGAGCATATAACCAGAGGCCATCACAAGATCTCAAGTTCTGGCATAGAAGGACTTGGGATGATCCTGAACTGGCATGCCTACATGTAGCCCCATAGCCCACACTTTCCTATCCAGTAACAGACAGTTGGTTGACCACAATGTGAACAGATCACTGGATTACATGGGACTTTGGTCTAAACATCTATGGTTGTTTTTATTGTCTTCTTCCTTTCATTAGAAACTGGCTAATCTACAGAATCATTTTAAGTTCTGCAGGTCTGTAAAATATAAGAAGTGTTTTGAAGCTAGGAGTGCATGGAAGGGATTGTTACTGCTGATTAGTACTGATCTAAGTATTATCTAGCTTACTTTGAAATGTGCATCTTCCTGGTGCTATGTAACAAACAGCAAGTGTGATTTGGAAATGTTATATGATCCCAGTGTACTATAGCAATTGAGATTGAAGACAAATAATACACTTGTCTTCTTCCACTTTGCAGTTGTCTAATTCACTGAATCCCCTAAGGTGTTTATTGTTCATCTGTGTTATATAGATGCCTTATTTCTCCCTGAAAACTAATGAGTTGTGAAGGTAAAAGCATTGTAGAGATGCAGAAAGCAATATCTGACCATCACAGGGAAGATGAATGTGGGGAGAAATTCATAGTATACTCTTGGTGAAGTTGTGCCTAAAACATCTCTTCTGAATTTAGTGTGCCAAGTAGTCGTCTGAGCCAATATGTGTTAGGTTACACATAATAAGCTAAATTAGAAAAACCAATACATGCTTTATTTTCACGGTTTTTCATTTTATACTCTCTCAAAAATTAGCCCATATTATATCCTTCAGAGTAGTATATATTAACTGAGATTGCAATTAATTTACTACACATTGTTGTGCACAGAGAATATATATATTAAATCTTTGTATGGAAGACATTTAAATGGCATTCTGTCTTATTCAATCTTCTAGAATGAAGCTAAAAAAATTTTCACACCAAAAAGCAATTAAGGCCCCAGATACAATGGTTTATTGATAACAGCTATATTAGATTTTTTTCAGCAGTTTTGCCTTTCAAAATAAATGTCTTCGAGTTTTCAAAGTCAATCCACAGATAGCCTTATATAAGTTATTTCTGTCATTCTGGAGCATTTAATGTGGCCATTAGAACTGTTAGTGAATATAGAAAAAGGTTATAAATGTATTCAATCATCCTAATACATTTCTGACAGATTTAATAAAGACGTCCAAAGAGACTTTTCAGTCACATTAAGCAATTTAGGCTGTACCTCTGTAGGACATGTTTGAATTAGGGAAATCTCCAGAAACACATATAAAGCTGGTATTTCCCTTCTTTATGTGCAGAGCCTGAAAAGTTATTTTTGAACTAGAACTCACATTTCCATTGGTCTTACAGTTATAGTGCCCCCCCCCCCCCCGCCAAAAAAAAAACCCTCTAGGCATGTGACTACATTGTCTGTACATACATCTGTTCCCCTATGTATGTAGCACATTCAGACACATGAAAAGTGACACAGTGAAAGTATTGATTCGCATACACATTTATTTATAAGTTGACCTCAAGTATAAATGGAGGACAGGTTTGAGGGTGAGAATTATGGATTTTGAAATAGGTCAAGGGTCATTTCATGGATATGAGGAAATGCCAGCATATCTCAGGGGCTAACAACCTATGGCCATTGCTGCCATTTCCCCACCAAAACATTCAAAAAGGCAGAAGTGGCGTTCAGTGAGACTGGAGGAGTTGGTGCTTCCTTTATGTTCTTCTCTTTTCACTCTACTCAGAGAAGCAGATGGTTCCTTTTTTATATAAGTAATTGATTGAGCCATGGATAAGTTGATGCAGGTTTTTTTTTCAAAGTGATTTTTTAAACTAAAATGTCTAGACTTATACATGAGTATATGCAATAAATGAAATACAATAGAATTTCACTGTTGAAATTAATGGAACAGAACAAGAAACAGACCTCATAGATCAGACCAAAGGTCTGTCTAATCCAGTTGGCCTGTTTTTACTGGAAAGCCTACAAGCAGAGCACATGCAACCACAGTACAGCTATTCTATTCCCAACTGCAGTTCACAGCATGTGGCCCTGGTTAGTGTAAAGAGAATACAAAATGCCTTTGAGTGTTTGTGGCATTGCTGCCTATGTAGACACAAGGATTATCTTATTAGTGCTTCATTTTTAAAGTCTTGTCAATGAATATTACTGCTAAATAAAAGTGTTCACACTTGGAAGTTTTTCCTAGAGTTGGAGAAGGCCCCGAAGGTAATCTATCTCAGTTCAGTAAGTCCAAAGCTAGAGCATGTATTCTTGACAAGTGATTGTCCAATCTCTGCTTGAAAAATTGCCAGTGAGACAGTTGGTTTTACTGTCACACTGCTCTTAAGATATTTCTACTAATATTTAACCCAAATCTACCCTTCTGTATCTTCCATATCTGCTTATTCAATCTTGCCTTGCCTTCTGAGAATCCAGAAAGCAAGAACTGATGCTGATGTGTCAGATATTCAGAAAAGTATTAGACTGAATTCCTTTTCTTTGTGTGTACACACATTGCTCTTCTAACCATTCCTCATACGACTTATCAATCAACAGAAAGAAAACACACATTTTGTTTGATGAAAAGAGTTCTTCCAAACTGAAGAATTCAGTCATTGAAACTTTCATAAGTCAGAACACTAAGCATTGCCTTTCCACTTCGCATTTCTTAATATTTCCATGCAACCTGGCCTCATCATTTCTTCCTAGGCTGCAACTTGAACAAATCCATAGAACAAAAGCTCTCACTCAGAAATCTACCTCCTCATATCTCATGAAAATAGCACAGACTGTTTATGTACACAATTGCATCTATTAGCTCATGGGTTACAAAGGCACACTGCCAAAGTCGAAGAATAATTTCTCAGCAACTAGCCTTCCTGTCATCATTTCGGCTGAGATGTTTACAACAGCATATGGGAAAATTTTATCAGCACTTAACAGTTCATGCAGCTCTAGGGACTGGAGGATGCCAAAAGCTAGAAGGGAATTTGACCCAAGAAAAAAATAACTGCCATCACATGACTTCAAATCACAATTTTAGTTGAACAGTGTTCAAGAAGTTGAAGTTGTGATTGCACTATGATAGTACTCTTATCTTGTTGCTGTCATCTTTCATCACTGTTTGTACATAAACACTTAAATGATGCTCCACCATGTTGAAAGTTATTGTCTTAATGGGGCCAGCCCTGTCATTAAAGGAAAGGAGAGGCAGTAGCTCCAAGTGGCAGGTGCTGGGGAAAAGAAGAGCCATTTTCTTACCACCCCCTCTTTCCTGCTGATTTCCCTGGAAATGTTTTTTTTTTTTTTTTTTTTGGCTTGGAAGTTAGCTTCCTAAACTGCTGCCCCCAGGTCAATACGGAGTTTTGTCCAGTTGCCAACACTGAAGTGAGATTCAACTATCAGTCCAATCTGCCTCTGCTTATAGAGTGAAGGATGGGTACAATTTTGCCTTCTGCTTCAGGCAGCCAAATATCTTAATCTGGCCCTGCATCTTAGAACATGAAACAAAAATAACATGTAAGTACAAGATTCAACCTCAAGAAAGGAAACGCCTTCACACTAGATGCTAGAAAATATTAATAACCATGCCTCCAACAACACTGAGATCACTTGGTGATCTAAAGAGCTAATTTGATGCAACATCTCTTCGGAGCTGTTTTGTTTATAATGCCCTTTCTGATTTATGGTGATCTCAAGGCAAACCTGTCAGGATTTTTTTTTCTTGGCAAGATTTGTTTAGAGCAGGTTTGCCTTTGCTTTCCTTGGGAGCTGATATAATGTGACTTGCCAGTGGGCACCCAATGGGCTTTCATAGTTAAATGGGGACTCAGCCTGGTCTCCCAAAGTCAAACTACTATATCATGCTGGCTCTGTATGTTTATAATAACCAGAGCTTGTTTTATGCAAACAGACAAACACACATTTCTCTGAACAGCTATTCAGATTGTGTTGTTGAAGGCTTTCATGGCCAGAATCACTGGGTTGTTGTGAGTTTTCCGGACTGTGCGGCCATGTTCCAGAAGCATTATCTCCTGACGTTTTGCCCACATCTATGGCAGGCCTCCTCAAAGGTTGAGGGGTCTGTTGAAAACGAACTAAATGAGGTTTATATATCTGTGGAACATCCAGGGTGGGGGAAAGGACTCTTATCTGCTTAGGGCACGTATGAATGTTGCAATTGGCCACCTTGATTAGCATTTTAATAGCCTGCAGTTTCAAGGCCTGGCTGGTAGCGTCCTGGGGGAATCATGTGTTCATGCTCTTATACCACACATATCTTTATGCTGTGAAAAGGAATCAAAATACTGAAGATGACTTTAACTGATTGGCCATCAAGTTCATTCACCTAAAAATCCACAAAACATCCATCCCTATAAAACAAGAATGATTTCAAAAATTCACCTGATCTGTAGTACATATGCCATAACATCCAAAGTATGGTTGTTCTCTATAAGTAGAAAGCATTCTAGGAGAAGTGGTGGTGTGGTGGAGGCAATCATGATGATGATAATTGTGATAGCAATAACATTAATCATGCATTTCTGAAACAAACTGTACTCAAGGAGACAAAAAATAATAAGACGAGTAAATATTACAGGTACACATTATATTAAAGATAAAACCAGGGAAGTATTGCATTTTAAGTTCATGTAGTGCACTCTATTGAAATGAAGACAATGACAGTCTGGCTCAATTGCCTCCTTTTGATATATTGTAAAAAGTACCTAAGATTAGAAACGACCGTTGCTGTAGGTTACAAGATATTGCTTTTTAAAAAATGGTTCTATATTTAAAGAGCTTTGAATTCTGTGTGTCCCTGTCTGTAATAACTGTAATTTCATATTAGAATTGAAAACCAAGAATTTAAGAAGGCAGTTTATCTGCAGGCAGATAATCCTTGGACATTACTTAAATATTAGGACCATGCAAGGCACAGGGATCAGACATATAAAAAGAAGGAAAAAGTTATAATCATAGCAGCCCTAGGAAGTGCACTCAGTCCCCAAATATTCCTCTTAAAGTTCTCTTTAGCAAGATAGCTTCAGAAGCTTTTTGCCTCTAATGTTGTAGTCCTTTGGTATGCATGATTTGTGCCATTATTTTTCTACAATATATATTCATTATCCTTTTATCTCCTATGGTTCTCAGATGTGGGGGTAGTTATTCTCCTAATTTGCTTAACAACAAACAACAACCCCCCTCCCCCAATCGAAAGAGGAAGTAGATTTCCTACTCTGATCCATTCCTGGTTGAAATTCTAAAATGGCATCTACTCCACAGTCCATTTCCCCTAATCAAGGCTTCATTGGAAGGAATAGGCTATTGGCTAAAGACTCTGGTTTGCTAAAGTACTTGGAACAATGGCACAGAACCATCTTCACTAGATTCTTTTTTCATAGTATCATATGCTAATACGATTACATGAACTGAACCAGCAACAAAATCAATATAATAGGTCCTCTACTTTCATGGGGGTTAAGGTTGCAGGACCTCCACAAAAGTGGAAGACTCACAAATAAAAACCCACTATTTTTAACCTCTCTAGGAATTTTAAGGTCCTCCAGCATTACTCTGTGGTAAACTTCCACCAGAAAATGGCCATACAGCTGTCCTGTAGGACGTAGAGATCTCTAAAGAGAACATATTAATCAAATCCACAAAAGTTAAAAAAAAAAGCAAATGTGGAGGACCAACAGACTAAAGATGCCCTTTCAAAGTGGTATGTACTCTAGTATGGTATACAGATGAAAGAATGATAGATTTCAGTTTCAGATGTGAGCAATTGAGCATTTACATTTAATTACTTTGCATAGTATCTATATCATACACCAGTTATGTCAGGGTTCTGACAGTTAAAATCATAAATGAATAGTTACACTGATGGGCTGAGTTCGGTAAGGACCTCTCCTAGGACGCTTCCAGGACGGAGATCAACAAAGCCTTTCACACAGGGCTATTTCTGATGGGGCTACATCCTGGAAGTGTCTTAAGACAGAGCCCAGAGAACATGGGAAACTTCCCATGTTCTTGTTGCCTAGAACGGGGCCAGCGCAGGATGAAGCCATGTGATGGGGAAAGTGACAATGCGGGCGATGCGGAGCGTGGGGTGTCAGTTTCCCATGCCGCCCCATGGATTTGTCACAGTGCCCAGCAGATCCCCATGCGGTCACCCCATTTGGGACCTCCATGTGAAAAGTGATAAGTTAGGAAAGCTCTGTTCTGAATCCTAAAGTGTCTGGGACAGAAAATTTAAATTACCCCAACCCATGGCATGATCGATCTGATATGAAGGTGGTCCTTGCATACTTACTTATAAGTGAAAAAGAAAGTAAGACTTCCTCATTCTTTTTATATTTAACATATCATGTAAATATATTCCTGGGTTGTCTTAAAAATCTTCTTTTCTTTAAGAAAAATTCCTCTATTCCCTTTATGGCCTCTCAACTATTTAAATCATGTGTAATTATAACATCGCATAATACCTCTTAAGTATCCTACCGTAATTTTTTTCTAGTAGTAATGTAAATGCACATTGCTATTATCAAGTTATAATAATTTTCCCCCATTGCATGACATCATCAAAAGAAGCAGATTTTCAGTATTCTCTGGTAAAACTAGCAATATTTCTTATTTTTAATTTTCTTAAAAGTTTACACTGGAATGTATTTTTACTTTTTGCTTGTAAACCTGTAATCAGTCATGCCACGATGGCACTATATCTCCAGTTTCACATGAAATATGTGTTTATATTTAATGCCCTCATTTAACATGCTGCCATAAATGCTGCCCACAAGATATTATTGTAAGTGAAGATGACATGAACAGCATAACACTAAATCATGACAGATATTGTACACAGCCTGTTTCCTGTGGAAAATGTAAGTATTAATCTTCCATCTTTTATGTCGGATACTGTGGTGTATAGCAGCTGTAGCTCAGATAGTGAGTTGCCACCTCCCATACGGCACAAAATACAACATTGCACGACTCCAGGACAAACTAGACAATTAAATACTAACTTCAAGGCTGGTCCCTCAATAGATAAGGAAGAGGAACTTTCCAGGACAATCTAAAGTTTGCCAGCCAAGTTGGCTTAATCTAGTCTGCAGGGTTTCAGAATAACGCACTTCCCCAAAGTCCCCCATTACCCTCAAAAGAAAGTCAATGTCAGGAAGTAATTAATCCATAGCCTTGAGGACACAGCTCGGCCACTTAGCTTCCTCACACAGGAAAGGAAAATAAGTCATCGTGGCTGTACTATACTTGATGCTGAAGAGGCTGGCTGAAGCTGCGGTGTTCATCCATTCCTCTCCCCATGCAGGGAAGGATAAGAAAGAATAGAAATCAACTGAATAAGTTAAAGTCTGGATGAATTCCCAGCTGATTCCCATGGAGTGAGACCTCAGACCAGATTCTTAAGCCAAGTACTATCTGGAAAGACTGGCATCCTCAAACTGTGGTCCTCCAGCAATTTGGGCCCCCAACTCCTAGAATTCCTGACCATTGAACAAACTGGCTAGGGCTTTTGGAGTTGCAGGGCAAAACAGCGGGAGGGACACACTTTGAAGATGCCTGCTCTAGATTATATATGATGAGTCAGAGGTTGTGGTCCTTTGATAATCTATCTATCTATCTATATGGTAAAGGTTTCCCCTTGACATTAAGTCTAGTCGTGTCCAACTCTGGGGGTTGGTGCTCATCTCCATTTCTAAGCCACAGAACCAGCGTTGTCCACAGACACCTCCAAGGTCATGTGGCTGGCATGACTGCATGGAGCGCTGTTATCTTCCCTCCAGAGTGGTACCTATTGATCTACTCACATTTACATGTTTTCAAACTGCTAGGCTGGCAGAAGCTGGGGCTAACAGTGGGAGCTCATCCCACTCCAAGGATTTTTACTGCTGACCTTTCAGTCAACAAGTTCAACTGCTCATTGGTTTAACCCGCTGTGCCACCAGTGACTCCTCTCTCTCTCTCTCTCTCTCTCTATATATATATATATATATATATATATACAGTAGAATCTCACTTATCCAACACTCGCTTATTCAACGTTCTGGATTATCCAACGCATTTTTGTAGACAATGTTTTCAATACATCATGATATTTTGGTGCTAAATTTGTAAATACAGTAATTACTACATAGCATTACTGAGTATTGAACTACCTTTTCTGTCAAATTTGTTGTATAACATGATGCTTTGGTGCTTGATTTGTAAAAATCATAACCTAATTTGATGTTTAATAGGCTTTTCCTTAATTCCTCCTTAATTCCTCCTTATTATCCAACATATTCAGTTATCCAACATTCTGCCGGCCCGTTTATGTTGGATAAGTGAGACTCTACTGCAGGGGTCCCCAAACTAAGGCCCGGGGGCCACATGTGGCCCATCAAAGCCATTTATCCGGCCCCCACGGCACAAAGGCAGAAGAGGGTTGGGCTAAATGACCCAAGGGTTCTCCTCTTCTCTATTATTATTATTATTATTATTATTATTATTATTATTATTATTATTATTATTATTAACAACATTGAGGTTGGGAGGCCATCTGTCAGGGGTGCTTTGCTTGTGCTTTTGGTGCACAAAGGCAGAAGGAGGTTGGACTCAATGGCCCAAAGGGTCTCTTCCAACCCTCTTTTTTATTATTATTATTATTATTATTATTATTATTATTATTATTATTATTATTATTATATTGTATGACACAGCAAACAAGATAGATATGCTAGATTTCGTATCACAGAATCACAAGTCGAACACTTCCCAAGTGTCTAGGACTGTGTGATGTATTTTCGGATGATGCGCGCAGATCCCAGTAGGGTGGCCTTTTGAAGTTGACAGATGGTGATTTTGTCAATGTCTATTGTTTCCAAATGCCGGCTGAGATCTCTTGGCATGGCACCCAATATGCCAATCACCACCGGGACCACCTGCACTGGTTTCTGCCAGAGCCTTTGCAGTTCGATCTTGGGGTCTTGATGTTATTATTATTATATTATTGCTTGGTGGCCAACTATAGTCCGGCCCTCCAATGGTCCGTGAACTGGCCCCCTGTTTAAAAAGTTTGGGGACCCCTGCTCTACTGTATACACACTCACACACACACACATTCCACTTTTTTCCCAGCATGGGATTCATGGCAGAATACAACCTTTAAAAAATACAACCACAAAATTTTCAGTCCATAAAATATATGAGTTTAAAATGCAGGTTAAAGCAGCTTTTAAACACATATGTAAAAGCGACTCCCCTACTTTAGAAGCTCGACCTGCCATAACACATCAAAGCCTTGTTAAATAAAAAGATATTCACCTGCCAGATGAAAGACTGCAGGGAGAGGTTTAACGGGATCTCCCATGGAAAGGAGTTCCACATTGTCCTTCCAATTGTTACTCAGTTCACATAGAGATCCATGTGTTTGACAGCTTCCTGGTGCTCAAATGTTCTCCATCAGCATTAGAGCAATACTTACGCTATAACCATCATGTTCTTTGCTTAAAGCAAAGAACATGATGGTATTTCTCAGCATTCTATATACAGAAGCCATTTAAACCAGCAGCTGAAAATGCATTCCTGGAAATAGGACCAATAGGAGCATCCAGCACCAATTTTGAGGCAGCAGCCTGGCTCTAGGCATACAGGAAAAGTTAAATGGCACAGTCATTTTTGCTTTTTGATACCTTACCACTCCTCCTGCCTCACTAAGTATAACATTATTTCACTCCAAATTACCTTTATTGTAGAAATTATTCACTCTCTTTGTGCAGAGCAAATAGCCTGTGTCTCTTTCTAAACCATGTTAGAACTATGAAATGCTATGCTGTTCATAATTAAGTACATACATTCCAAATGAAATAATGAAACAAAAAGTTTCAGTAAGTGGCAGGAATTGCTAAGGAGAGAGAATGAAATGCAAATGCTCTCCCCTTCATCACATGCCAAATGCTACTTTCAAAATTCAAGAAATACCTGATCTGATTGGCCAATATGCTATTGAGGAAAAGCCTGCCAATATTTGAGTATCCCTAACCTTTAACAGTCAATAAGAGCCACCAAGTACAAGAACACTTTATCCTTGAGAGATGAGAGCCACTATATGCATACCGAACCAGTGCTCTACTTAGCTGCTAAAAGCAAACATATATCAACAGGTTGAGTGTGTAAGACAAGTAAATAAGCAAAGTTCCATACTGCTCAAAATAGGCTGTGGTGACTCCTTTCCTGAAAGAAAGAAAGAAAGAAAGAAAGAAAGAAAGAAAGAAAGAAAGACCACCGTGAATCCAGCTGCATTAGGCAACCATAGCCAGTCTTCAAGGTCTCTTTTTGAGCAATGTTCTGGGACATGTGGTGGTTTCAAAACTCCAGGAGTTCCCAAATGAAACAAATTATCTAGACCTATTTCATTCTGACTTCAGGCCTGGGACAGAGACAACATAGACCACCTTCATGGACAGAGCCGGCCCTAGGTAATTTTCAAGTGTAGGCGAACAGAATTTTGGCAACCCCCCCCCCCCCCCAAACCAATCACCAGGTGTTTTGGCCTACAACTCCCAGAAATCCCAGCCAGTTTACCAGCTGTTGGGGGAGTTGAAGGCCAAAACATCTGGGAACCCACAGGTTAAGAATTACTTTCTACAGGTTTGGATACCTTTAATCATAACCTGCCTCTCTGGAATAGGTCTAGAGGACACTGTTTTATAGCAATTCTAGTCCATCTTCCTTGAATGATCTCAGGAGGTAATGCGGGAGGGTTCTTACTCTACTCATTGGCTGTTGGCTTGTGAGGTTCCTTGGGGCTCAATTTTTGTCCACCATCTGTTTGATATCTACATGAAACTGCTCGGAGTCATTTTCTGGAGTTTTGGAATTCCATGCCATCAGTATCTCTCCATTCATCTAATTCCCAAAAAACTGCCTTGGTGCTAAAACAGTGTCCATTATCAGTAATAGCCTGAATGAAGGCAAATAAATTGAAGCTTAATCCAGACAAAATAGAGGTGTTCTCAATCAGTCAAAAAGCAGAGGACAAAACAGGAATTTGGCCTGTCCTCAGTAAAGTGGCATTCCTCCCGAAGGAAAACTGTGATCTCAGAGGCCAAGGAGCAGTGTTTTCCTCCCTGCAGTTCAGTTCATGACTGGGCTGCAAGAAAAGGTTGATGGGATTCCTGCAACTTTGGGAGTAGACAGGAAACAGGGAAGCATTGAATCTGACCTCAGGCCACAGACTGCACAACCCTGCTGTAAATAAATGAGAACAGAAGGCCACATTAAAGACTAACAAAAAAGTGAACTACTGTAACTTTTAAAAATATTAATTAAAGTCTGGTTTGATTCAGAGGGTTTTATTTATGTTCATTTATTTGCTCAAACAATTGAGATGAAGAGAGAGAGAGAAAATTTCTCCATTAGAAATGTTTCTGTACAAAATGCATATTTTTCAAGTAGAAAAATGTTGTGATAATGGCTATTAATGAATACACTTCACTTAACTATTAGAAAAAGATGGCTATTCATGAATCACTTCGTCTGTTTACTTTTAGTCTGACTGCAGGTACACTCACACACTTTAACTCTACTGTAGTTGTACTGTAGCCATATTCACACTTTCAGTGCTGTCAGTGTATTTACAAAATGACATCTGCAGTGAGCCTCAAAGACATGATTGGAGGAGAATCAACTCATTAGTGGTGAACAGGAACTTTTCCTGGTGTGAGAGGTTGGAGGATCCTTTTAAGCTACTTTTTTATATAGATTTCAAGTTTTCACAGAGAAAGTTGTTCTTACAGCAGAGATAAAATTTTGAATGCTAACAGCATCCTTTTCTTTTCTTATTTAGCCTGTAGAGACACTATTTGCAGCACATCTGGGCTGCCCCTACTTCCCAAAGCAGTAATATTAAGCTGATGTGCTTGCTATTAAGAACACTGTAGGAAGTAGAGAGATTAACAAAATGAGATGAGATTTATGCTGCTGATAGTTGGCCAACAGCTGTATGTGGCACATAAGAAAGATTCCTACCTCCTTTAGGAAGTCCATATGTTAGAAAGCTCAAACTCCAGCCAGATGGCTACTCACATACAAGAGTTAAGAGCACAGATACTCAAGAAGCATCTTGTATTCTTTTCCCCGGGCCAACTATTATATATGGCAGAACCAATTGTTTTTCTTGTTTTATAGTAAAGCACCATGTACTATATAAATAAACAAACATGATAATAATAGTTGGCACTGTAGCTCCCATCATCCCTGATGGCTCGTCATGCTATCTGATGGGGGCTGGAGTTCAGAAACATCTCAAAGAAACTGTCCCACTGCCAGTGCTTAAAATCATAAAGAGCTTCTGTGCTTTTATATCTGTATGGACAGGAGACATATGACATCAAGTTATCTATGTAATAGTGTGTGCAGAAGAGATGCGCTTTCTTCATTCGGGAAGCCTGCTTGAGAAGACGCCACAGATAAACACTTCTTACCAGTTGCTCTCCATCTTGGGCTCCTCTGAAGTATGAAAAAGTCCTTTGAGATTAGCAGTTGCTGCCTCTTCTGGACCCATAGGACATCATCTACATCAGTGATTCCCAAACTATAGTCATCCATGTGTTTTGGACTCCATCTCCTAATAGCCTTATCAGCCTTGGTCAATGATCTGAAAACAAGTCCAAAACAGCTGGAAGACCAGAGTTTGGGAACCAATGGTCTACATCCATGGTTTTCAACCTGTGGGTCCCCAGGTGTTTTTGCCTACAACTCCCAGAAATCCCAGCCAGTTTACCAGCTGTTAGGATTTCTGGGAGTTGAAGACCAAAACATCTGGGGACCCACAGGTTGAGAACCACTGGCCTACATATTACTCTAGCCTATGAAAGTTGAGGTCTCATATTTATACTTTAAGTCTCTAAAATTAGCAGTGAGTTGAGTAAAATCACTAACTTTTTGGCCACTTGAGCTCCATCAAAATATCCTCCACTCTCCAGTGATTCCCTGAAGAAATTGCTCCCTCACTTTACAACAGGCTTGGTTTTTTATCACAAGTCTGGGAAAGCAATGCTGAAATAAATTGAAACACTCACCTTATATTTGTATAATTTAAGCAAAAAATTACAATGATTAACCCATTATCTGTTACTCAGACAGGTGGACCACCTGAATGATAACTTCCTTACTTTCATTTTGCAACTTGTAATGGTGAAACTTTGTCTTCCTTGCTCCCTCACAGCTCTGTTTATGTTGTAATTTAAAGTCCTCAGAAGAGGAATTACTGAAGCATTCAATCTATCCCTTGCCCTCCTCTTCCCCCACTCCTGTCTACCTACCTATCAATTAAATTCAGTTAACCCCTACCAAATGTAGCTGTCACCAATTTTATGTCAACTAAAATTGCACATTTGCTCATGGAATCCCCTGACCTCACCTCTTCTAGTTGTGCTTCTACCTAATACTGGCTCTGCTGAACCACAGAAATATCCTGCTTGTGATATCTAAATAGTTGTGGAATCAGCAACATAATATCTGGGTGTTACAACTGCAGGAGACTTTTTCATGATTCATGTGACTAGGGTATATAGCAGTAATAAAATTGTCTCCAGCTGTACCAGCTGAGAAAATTTGAGATTCTGATCAAGTTCCCTGCAGTGGTGGACCTCGAAGATAAGCTGGCACCAGACCCTAATGAATCGCAAGATCAACCAGTGGAGGTAAGAAAGAAATAGGTGGTGTCAAAAAAAGAGCTTAGTTTGTTCCCTATGCAACTTCAGAGCCTACATTTAGCCCCTGTAATGTTCCACTGGGGAAATGAAATGAAATGATATTAAAACTCCCAAGGTGAACTCAGTGAAGTTGCCTCCAACACATAATGGAGATATCTTCACAAAGCAGCACACTGTCTATATACGTCTTTGATCTCATGATATATACACCTTGAACAGACAGGGACAAATTTAGTGACAGGTGCACAAAACACCTTTCTCCATCCTTTATTGAGGAAATAAACAAGATGAGATGACACTTCAGCTGTGTATTTGATCAGCCAGAAAATATGGCTCATGGGGCGGCGGGGGGCGAGGGGGGGGAGGATTCAGACCTCTTACTTTTTCTGTTAGCCCCCACAGCAGACACTACACAAAGCTCCATGGAAACTTTTGATAGGGGAATTATGTATTATTGCAGTCACAAGAACCCTTATCCCAATATTTGGAGCCCCAAATGCACGCAGAACAGGAAATTCTGAGAGATCCTTCTGGTTTCACAGTTTTCTTCCTATATCCATCTCTCACCTACTGAACATGTAGACAAAAGTCTAGGTATTGTACATTTCAGTATTCATGTATCTCCCGGTTTCCAAATAAGCTGACAAACTATCCCTTTTCTCTTCTCTCTTTCTCTCTCTCTCTCCCTCTCCCGGCAGTAATAAATCCATTATCTAACTTGGAATGAATATAGTACACACCCTGTCCATGGGAGAATATGTTCCTGGACTTCACATGGAAATGCAAAACCATGGATAATAGTGAATTGGAGGACTTCTGACCCAATAATACCATAGCAGAGTCACGCTGGAAGATCTAGAAAATGCATAGATAGGAAATATGTTGTCAGGTATGGATAAATGAAACTCTGTGTACTGGTTCTGCGGATCCAAGGGTCATACCTGTATAAAAGTTGGTATTTGAGAGCTTTTCTTTTACCCAAACTACACACTTAATAGTCTCAACCAATAGAGCACATGTCATATATCAACTGCCTGAATGAAACATATATGTCTGTCTGTCTGTCTGTCTGTCTGTCTGTCTGTCTATCTATCTATCTATCTATCTATCTATCTATCTATCTATCTATCTATCTATCTGTCTGGAGTGGTGAATGTGTAGTTCTCCACAAGTTGTTGAACAACAGATCTCATCATCCCCCACTGGTTATGGTAGCTAGGTCTGATAGTAGTTGCACGTCAGTCTGCAAAGGTAAATTCCTCAGCTCTGACACAGATTGTTCATGGCAACACTATGTGTAGTGATTATGTTTTAATACAGGAGAACAACTATTACAAATATGCAATTTTTCATTCCTAGCTAGCAAACTAATCCAGTTGATTGACACTTCCAGCCCCACCCATGTGATGAGAAGTGTCTTGAGATTAAAAATGATAAAATATTATACTGCACAGCTACGGTATTTATTCTCCTCCTTCCTCAAACAAGCCTTTAACTGAAGATACATAATCTTTGCATAATGGTTTATAGCAAAATAATCATCCACTACTTCTCTTAGAATTAATCCTGATGTGCTTCCTTCTTCTACAGATCTATTAGAAGATATACAATAGAAATAGTGGGGAGGGGTACCCTAGTGACTAGAAAGGTGCAAACCTGCCGTGCACACAAGCCTTCCAGCTCTAACTGTCTGTGGAACATTTGAGGCTTAGATAATTAAAACACAAACAGAAGAGAACTCTATAAAGGCATTTCTGTGATGTTAAAAACTGGTTCATTATAGCTCAGTGAAGAAAGGAATTGTATTAGGTGTGTGAGAGAAAGAAAGAGAGACATCCAATTCAAATAACACAAGTGGACAAGAAGCTTTTTACACCTATGATACAAAACACATCATTTTAACTAACAGTTCTAGGATGTGTCCAGCTTCATTAGGCTCTTCTTCCAACTGCAATGACTCTTTGATGTGCATGGACAATTGATCTACACTTTCTGTTGCTTCTGTTTTAAAATTCTTCTCACATGCTTCAGTTTAATTATTTGTTGCTCTATACATTTCTCTTTGAACCAGTTACTCTGCTTATCTCGAATTTCGCATAGCTCTCTTCTTAGGCTTCTTTATCTGATTTTCAGGTAAATCATCCTTTCTCTTTGTCTCCTGTTCCCTCTCTCAAAAATCACTACATTCGTTGTTTGCCTTCCAAAGTGATAAAATTAATCATGGTTATGGTTGCTCATATTATAAGAGCATGGCACACTATTGTATATGCAGATTTTTCTTCAGATTTTCTTTCCTGCATTTTCTAGAGCTCATTATTGCTAGTGTCATATTATTTAATTCCCTGTATTGCTTCCAGTTTTCTTTTTCTTTTTCTTTAACCTCATGTTTTATGTGAAGGACATGATAGGATTTTTTAAAAGAGAAGTTCAAGACAAGATACTCCCAACCTTCTAGTTTTATCCCTTTACTCGCTTGATTATAAGTGTTGGAAATTAATTTTGGTCATGTTTTTATATTTTATATTCCATGGCTTAAATTCCTGACCTTGGCCTGTCTTTGGTCTGCTTCTAGTTCCCACCACCAGTTATTGACAGCACCAGTTATTATGCAAATATTCTTTCTATGGGTTTATCTACACCAGTGGTTCTCAACCTGTGCTTCCCCAGATCTTTTGGCCTTCAACTCCCAGAAACCATAACAGCTGGCAAACTGGCTGGGATTTCTGAGAGTTGGAGGCCAAAACACCTGGGGACCCACAGGTTGAGAACTACTGATCCACACTGCCAAATTGACACAGTTTGACAGCACTTTAACTGCTGTGGCTCAATACTATGTAATCATGGGTGTTCTGGTTTTGCAACGTCTTTAGCCTTCATTGTCAAAGAGGCCTGGTGCCTCACGAAACTTCAACTCGATAACATTCAGCCATGACAGTTAAATTGTTGCCTAACTAGATTAATTCTACAGTATAGGTGCCCCTAAGGCAGCCTCCCTTTAATAATACACCCCAATGACCAGAATCAATTTAAAGTTAGAATGAGTTGGGTCACTGGAACCTTTCACCTGCTTCAGGACCAGAATTAACACAGCTATACCTTGGGATATTATAAGGCACAAGGAGCCATAGGGTTGTGCATTTTGCAGTGAGGAATACTCAGTGAGATGTAATCTAACATGATATTAATTTGGAGCAACTGGGAGGTTACATCTTAATGACTAAGGAAGAGAAGGGACTCTATGAAATTAAGGGCATGCACAACACCGAGGAAATGTAAATGGTAAATAACAAGATTAAAGCAGACATAATTGTGAATCAGAACAGACCTAGGGGAAATCCACTCTTTTCTGGTCTGTAATTTTGAGAATCACAGCCAATATGCCCATGGTCTTACTGACAGGGGATTCTAAGAGTTGCGGTCTAAAATGACATTTCCAATATCTAGTTCAGTAAATATTCAGCACAGAAACAAAGACAAGAAGTTAGAGAATATCCTTTAACTGCCATTTCACTGTTTACTTGACAAGCTAACCTCTTTCCTTGTTCATTCTTCACTGAATGCAGTTATTCCAGCTCCCAAACTTGCTGAGACAGGCAAGCGGCTGGTATCCTTCAACACTTCATCTGTTAAGTTTCTGTTGCGATTCTTAAAAGGGGGAAATGACTAAAAGAAGCGTGCCATCCTCATTCCCCCCCTCCTACTCCCAAATGTGGTTCAGGGATTTCATCATGTAATTCCCACTCATGTTAGCAAAAGTTAAAAAGCTAAAGATTCCAAAGATAAAAGCATTAAAAACTGAGCAATGTAAAATTGAAAATCACACTCCTTGAGATGTGACACAATTTCACTGTGGGGTTTTTTTTTTGTCCAAAAGGCAGGAGCTGAGCAATACTCAAAGCAGCCCCCTGCCACTTCTGTTTAGGAAAACAGCAAAAAACATGATTCAAATGAGTCTTAAATTACTTGAACAGAATTAGATTTTAAAGTCTGTATATTAGTGCTGATAGTGAAGCAGAATCGATCAGCAAGGAAAACAAATAGATTCTGTTCAGTATTTCAAACAGGGATACGGCATGAGCTGAGCATAACTTCTGAAAACAGCAGGTAAGAAAACAGAACCAGCTCTGGCAGGGATTGGGAGGTGGGCAAGGAAGCCTCATGAATGAGCAGTGAAAAATCACCTGTCTCCTAGAATTACAGCAAAACAGCAGGGTCCTGAATATGAGGCAGATTTTCTTTATACAGATTGGGATTTACACTTTGTACACCTGCTGCCGGTAAGCATTAGAGCATAAACATCAGCAAACATTGATTAAGCGGATTGCCCGAATGAGACATCAGGGAGAGAGGAGGGGAGTCCAATCACTCCATTAAATTAAAGACAAGACCTGTGCAACAATTAAAAAGAGCTCACATTTTCCCCTTTATGCAAAGATAATTGGAAAAATATTTGATCAGATGTTTTGAGAATTATCAATTTTTTTAACATGGAGAATACTGTTTTTCTGCCTCAAATTTAATACCTCCAAAATTCTAAATTTCATTTTAAATTTTAAATCCAACTGGTGGCGCAGTGGGTTAAACTGCTGAGTTGCTGAACTTGCTGACCAAAAGATCAACTGTTCGAATCCAACGGGCAGGGTGGGCTCCTGTTGTTAGCCCCAGCTTCTGTCAACCTAGCAGTTTGAAAACACACAAATGTGAGTAAATCAATAGATACCACTCTGGCGGGAAGGTAACAGTGCTCCATGCAGTCATGCTGGCCACATGACTTTGGAAGTGTCTACGGACAACCTCCAAGGCTTAGAAATGGAGATGAGCACCAGGCCCCAGAGTCAGACAAGACTAGACTTAATGTAAGGAGAAAACCTTTACCTAAAGACCCAACAGTCCGCTGTATGATCAACTCAAATGTCTAAATTCAAATTGCAGTGTTGATCATGCATTCTTTCAAAGGAAGGCAATGTTAGGACTGAGAACTGTTTGTAGGGAAATAGCCAATTAATGTGATATTATTGGGCAGTTTCAAGTTATCCCCTCTCCTTTCCTCTTGAAAAATAGACTTCTTTGATGGGTGGGAGATTATGGGTTTGGGGCAGAAAAAGGCCCCAAAACCACTTAATCTCCCCATGTAGAAGATGGGGAGTAGGGCCGGTGGGAGATGCAGGAAGACATACAACTACAATCATAAGAGAGGAATAGTTCATAAATAGGTTCCGCACCTGGATAGCACTTTCAAATATCAAACTAAAACCCAGAGTGGATTCACTATTCCACTGACATTGGAGCCACCACCATTGCCTCCTACTTCTCTTATAATGTCCTCTTCCTCTTCCTGATACTCTGTTTGATGGACGCAGATTTCTTAGTGTTGCAACACACTTCTTTTTCAAGTGGAACCTTGGACATAACATGCATGGCATTTTTTTCTTTTTTCTTTTGTGTGTGTGTGTGTGTGTGTGTGTGTGTGTGTGTGTGTGTCAGGAGCAACCGGAGTTGCTTCTCGAGTGAGAAAATTGGCCATCTGCAAGGATGTTGCCCAGGGGATGCCCGGATGTTTTGATGTTTTACCATCCTTGTGGGAGGCTTCTCTCATGTCCCCGCATGGAGCTGGAGCTGATAGAGGGAGCTCCTCCGTGCTCTCCCCAGGTGGGATTCGAACCTGGCAGCCTTCAGGTCAGCAACCCAACCTTCAAGTCACAAGGCTTTTATCCCCTAGGCCACCGGAGGCTCCTTTTTCATGGTAGTAGCAACTCAATTCCTTCAATCCTAAAAGCCTCTCAGGATTGTGGAGACTCTACATGCTTGAATATAATCTTTTTTTTATTTTGGTCTAACACAAAATAAATGCAAGAGATTAAACTGTGGAGTGTTCTCTTGTTCTGCAGCTAATCAGAATATCAATTGGTTACATTCAGCAGTTAAGTAAATGGCGCAAACTTTTCATAGCTGCAGTAAAAATAATTTGCTGTTTTGAGGATACCTGTCTGTTTTCAGAGTAATATTGATACTCATTAGGCTTGCTCTCTTGATGTTCTGATCTAATATCATGCTGTCGGAGCTTGGAAATTAGGGCGGGGGTTACTCAGCATGCCACAGCTTTTTGTGCATTTCCTATCTTCCAGAGATTTGTATATGTCCTATACTAGGAGTCTGGAACTTTGCCGTCCAGATGGTTTGAATTTCAACTCCTACCTTATTGTTGGTCATGCTAGCTCAGTCTTCTGGGATTTGAATCTCTAAACATCTGAGGGACTGGAAGTTTATATTTATGTAGCTCCATGCAAGGCCATGGGAATATAAGAAAGCCTATGCTGACTGTGACCAAAGGCCTATGTGATCCAGGATCCTGCTTCATATAATACCCAGATATTTACATCCACAGGCAGGTCAGAAAGGAAATGATCATTCCTCACTTTTATTCCTCAGAGGTGACAACCAAGAACATACAGCCTCTGCTCATAGAGGTACATGTAGGTGCAATGGCTAGATTGACCCTCCCAACTAGTTTGCCCAATTTTCTTTAAACCAATCAAGTTTGGCAACTGCACATTTATTCTGAAAGTGTTACAAATCAATTATGTGAAAAATATTTTCATTTGCCTGTTCAGAATTGTTTCATCGGCTGGTCCAGCATTCTACGATAAGGACAGAGGGAAGGAAAGCAGATTTTTCTCATCAGGGAAATGATTCAACCCAGTGATCATTTTGGTTGTCTGTCTCTATATCTTTCCTAGCTTAATTAATCATTATTAATTATTCTAAATGGTGTCCATTACAAAAATATGGAATGGCTGGTATTTTGGATTCCTTCTGTTGAACAGTTTTGTAAGCTGTACTGGTCATTGCTTATCTCTATTTAATATAAATAATGAATGCATACATGGAGGATCAAATCCTAAATCTACTAACATTTGATACCAGGAGCCCCCCCCCCCCCACCTCAAATTGAATTTCAAAATCCATGGATGTTCACATCATGTTATATACAATGGTGTAGTAAGATGGTGTCCCATATATAAAATGGCAAAATCAAACGTTGCCTTTGGGATTTTAAAATACATTTTCAAGCCATGGATGGTTGAATTCACGAGTGGTTGAATTCATGGTGTATATGGAGAGCCAGTTGTACATCCATTGCTTTGCTGCAAGAAAAGATTTGTCAGGAAATGGTCCTTCCTGATTTGTACATTAAAGTGAAAAAGTTCCAGTGAAAACAGAAAAGCCTTTCCACCTAGGATATCAACACTAATTGTTACCATGAAACATTTCTGATTACAGATAACAGATGAGACTTAATTAGCGAGGGCAGCTGGAGCTACCACTGCGATAACATGATCAGAGAAACCCTGCAATCTTCATTTAGGCATAGCCATTAACTCCTCCTTCAATGGACTGAAATAGTTGAAGGAGATTCAAAAGACATTCAGTTGTTTTGCACTGCAAGAGACTACATTATTACCAACATCGTATTGTTAACACTGGGAGTAGCTGTTCATCATGACCTCACACAGTATATTCATTTTATCTGTAGATCTTGAATGATGTTTTGTTGAGGTTGCTAAAGCGTTAGCTACAAACGTTGCAGCAGTACTCTAGCATACACACAAAGATAAGCAAAAGAAATGCCACTGTAGTGCTTGGAATCTTAAAAACCATCTTCACCATGTCCAGGAACATAAGCACAACCAGTCGTATTTTTTCTTTTTTTTTTCCTTTGAGCATCAGACACTGACCTTCAGTTTCCAAAGCATATTGCTATGTAATATGGAGAGGGATTCTATTTAAGAGAGAGGCGTCCAAAGCCTCCTTAGGCATGCAATGCTAGTCTCTGGACCTCAACCATGCACTTCATAGGTAAAGGTAAAGGTTTTCCCCTGACATTAAGTCCAGTCGTGTCCGACTCTGGGGGGTTGGTGCTCATCTCCATTTCTAAGCCATAGAGGCAGCGTTGTCCGTAGACACCTCCAAGGTCATGTGGCCAGCATGACTGCATGGAGAACCGTTATCTTCCCTCCAGCTTGGTCTACTAACATTTGCATGTTTTCGAACTGCTAGGTTGGCAGAGGCTGGGACTAACAGCGGGAGCTTACCCCACCTCCCAGATTCGAACTGCCAACCTTTCAGTCAGCAAGTTCAGCAGCTGCGCCATCAGGGGTTCCTGGTGCATACTATGCATTTCATAGTAGTCTGAAAACTTAAATATACCAGGCTTTTTCTGATATTCAAAAGTGCTAAAATAAAGACAAACAGGCAAAGCAATGGGGCGGGTCACTGCAAACTGCTAAAGCTGATTCAACCCTTCGAATCACCAAGTAGCTTGAAATCCTGGATAACTCCTGACAATCAATGCATTGCTGACACACATCTGCATGTGCAAAGTTTCCATCACATGTGCCCTGTACAGGACTAGAACCTGCTGCCAGGATGCCTGAATTTATTTTAGCCTCTTTGAGTGCCTGAAATAAAGCAACAGCTCATGACAAATGCACCTTTCCCTCTTAAGTCAGAAGTAGCCAACTTCAATGAATTCAGCAGAGAATTTCTTGGCCTGAGCCTCTCTGGTGGTCAAACAGAAGCCTTGAAACCTGGCTGGGAAAGAACAGCATCCTTTTATATATATATAATACTCTCATCTATTCCAGAAACCTTGCTTTTCTTTAAGCTCATGTTCTGATGTAGGATACATTTTCACTGAAGTATGAACTAGTTATTAGAGTGCTGAGACAGCGGTTTCAAAGCTAACAAGAAGCCTGAGCCGAATCTCTGTGTTTTAGGTGTGTGAAAAGGAATGTGTCAAAGGTCATTCCTACTTTAAAGCCAAACAGTGCAATTGAATGAAAGAGACAGGTTTTCGTTCTGTGGCTGTAACTGATGTGTGCTTTAGTTTAAAAAAAAAACCCCTTAACACATTTTTAATAGCGTGTTCTGAAGAACCAACAACGTTTTAAGTCCATCTTGGTCTTCCTTTCAAAAGGTGTTCTCCCTTCTTCTTCAAACATTCATTTCATATTGTAGTTCAAGGTTTATGAAATAATCCCTCCCCTCCCCCAGCAATGGCTTGATTTTCAAATAGTGAAGAAACTGGAAAGCAACTAATTTTGAGAAATTTCAAAGAACTGAGAATTTGCATGTCTCTATGCTCAAAAGGTTAAAATATTAGATAAATTGGGTGCCAAGATCTGTGAAACTGATTGTGGAGAAAAGAAAACAAAAGGATAAAATTCTTTTATAACATCTCAGCTTTGGCACTGCTAGCAGAAGTATTGGTTGGCCTATATACGTGAAAAATAGTATCTGGCCAGCAATAATTCTCTCTAAAGTGTCTTTCGAAGAAACCTACTAGCATATTTTTGAAACGTGTATTGATCTCTTCCTAGGGTGCCAGAAGGGAGTTCTAACATATCCATTTCAGGGCAAGGAATCCAGGGTAAAAAGCTGTTGTGCTTTAAAAACAATGCAGGGCTCTGAGTGTCTCCGGGGCACTGCTGTTGGTGGTGCTCGTAGGAGCCACGTAAGAACACTTCAATCGCCAAGCTGTGAGATCAATTTTTTTGTATCAAGAGAATATTTTCACAAGGAGGAGCATGATTGCCGGTTCCCTGCCACTGCATTTAAATTTGTACAATCGTTTTTAAAATTCCTGGGACATAGACTGTATTGTCAGTGCATGAATAATAAGGAAGGAGCAGAGTGCAGAAGAGCCCCGCAACTCAAAGAGACAGTATCTCTTCTGCCGTTCCTTGTGATTTTCAGGAAAACTACTCCATAGTACCAGATCTTCTAAACCAGCATGGGAGGAGGGTGGCAGGGAAAGAACTGTTGAGCAAAGGAGGAATAACCAGAAATAAATCTCCCCTCTCTCATTGTTTTGGATTATATCACACTAATCTGCTTAACCCAGTAACAGGTGCATACTGGGTTGAATACATTTGATGCTACAAATCCCTTTAATAGTATAATTTTGCCAATTCACCATTACATGGGCCCGTAATCATACTTTCACGCAGAAATAGAAGAAAAGATAGGTGATAGGAACATTACAGGATTGAGAACTAGGTTAAGGTAAAAGTTTTCCCCCAACATTAAGTCTAGTCATGTCCGACTCTGGGAGTTGGTGATCATCTCCATTTCTAAGCCGAAGAGCCGATGTTGTCCGTAGACACCTCCAAGGTCATGACCGGCATGACTGCATGGAATGCCGTTGCCTTTCCACCGGAGTGGTACCTATTGATCTACTCACATTTGCTTGTTTTCGACCTGCTGGGTTGGCAGAAGCTGGGGCTAACAGCGGGAGCTCACTCCACTCCCTGGATTGTGTACTATTGATGCAAAGTTCAAAGTGCTGGTAACAATCCATAGAGCCCTATATTGCCCAAGCTATTTAAATGATCATATCACCCTTTCTCTTTGTCCCACCACTTTGTCATGCTTGTTTGGTAGGAATAAGAGAGAGATTCCTCCTTCCCAAGGGATGCTAGGAAAGGTCTTTCGTTTTTCTCAAATGAAAACATACTTTTGTCATTAAGCTTTTAGAAATTGATTGAAATAGGCTTTGAATGGTGTGGGGTGCTGTTGGTATGACCACATTTATTTATTTATTTTATTTCCACGGGAGATAAATAAATATCCATATCCACAGGAGATCCATCCCAACACCCCACATGGATACTTGAAATTGTAGATAATAGCAAACCCTGAATTTTTACTATACTTGGACTGGAAGCATACTGAAGAATCAGACTAGAGGACTAGAGAGGCCCACAAACACTTTTTGGGGAAATTTATTTTTGGAGCATGGATACTATGGATATCAAATTCATGGATTAGGTGGCTGCACAGTACTTTTTAAAGGTATCTTAATGGTTTTAACTTTATAAGTTGTTTAGTTGCTTTTAGAAACAGCTGTTATATTTATATTTTTTATCGATGCATTTGTATAGTTTTTCATTTGCATTGTTTTAGCAAGTTGTAAGTTACCTTGAGACTCATTATTGGGGAAATGGCATGATAAAAATTAAATATAATAATAAATAAAAATAAATACTGAGAGAAGTAATTCATTTCTAAAACATAGCAATATAATATGACCAATCCATATTACCACCATGACCACTTGAGGTTGGCAAACAATCCAAGGTAAAATGCATGATTGGGGTACTTCGATTGTACTTGGAGTAGATGACCCATGTGGTCTCTTCCAATGCTATGATTCTATGATCCTATAATTCTATAAAGTTATTTATCAAAATGAAATAATTAATATGTTTAATAAAAAAATACAACTGCTTTGCTTTGACATGGCTGAATTGTTTTATTACATTGTGATACAGTAGAGTCTCACTTATCCAAGCTAAACAGGCCGGCAGAAGCTTAGATAAGCGAATATCTTGGATAATAAGGAGGGATTAAGGAAAAGCCTATTAAACATCAAATTAGGTTATGATTTTACAAATGAAGCACCAAAACATCATGTTAGACAACAAATTTGACAGAAAAAGTAGTTCAGTACACAGTAATGTTATGTTGTAATTACTGTATTTATGAATTTAGCACCAAAATATCACGATATATTGAAAACATTGACTACAAAAATGGCTTGGATAATCCAGAAACTTGGATAAGCAAAGTTTGGATAAGTGAGACTGTCAAGGACAGAACGCCACAAGATTCAAAGTAACAGAGTTTATTAGATTACAGAACTCAAAAATGCCCGTAAAACACAAGGGCCAGGCAGTTTTTGCCTTTAGGAGCAAAAAGGGGCAAAAGTAAATGTTCAAAAGATAAACCGGATTAAACCGGAGTTTAATCCGGGTAAAAAACAAACTGCTTGCTTCAGCCTGGGTATAAACGAAACGAAAGCCAAGGAACAAAAGATACAAAGAATGCAACTAATTGGCAGCAGATTCCTCTCTGCTGCCAACACTGTGCTTAGAGTAACTTGCGTCGCTCCCCCACACACACAGCAGACAGGATCTCCAACACGAGTAAATCAGCCAAGGATTGTAGCAGTTGAGTAGACCAGTTCCGTTCCGTAGATCAAAGCCAGAAGCAGACGTTTGTAGTTTTTCCAAGTCCAAGAAGGGGGGAAGACAAGCCGTGGTCAGTTCAGTCCGAGTTCTCAAAGCAGGAGATGGCGTCCGTCAAGAAGACGACGGAAGGTCAAGCTAATAAGAGTAAGCACAGGTTTGCACAAACAAATGCCCACACAATCCCTCCCGCCGTCTGACCCTGGATTCCAATCAACTTACGTCACAGCACAGGAAAGCACACAAGTCTTCAGGGAAGCGTCCCACACACACACGGATCCCAAGCGTTTGCCCAGATTACCTTGCCCAACGCAATTTGCAATTGCTCTCAAGCCCCATTTTATGCCAGTTACAAATCTTCATCACTGTCAGCTGTCCTCCTTAACCCGGGCGTTTCCTCATCACTTTCCTCGTCAGAGCTGGAACACCTCTGACTACGCCCAACAGCATCTCCAGCTGTGGATCCCGTCCCATCCCTCCAGCTAAACCATGGGTCTAATCCTGAAGGTCCCCATTCATCTTCTGTCCCATCATGGCCAGTGGCACCCACTTCCTCCCTTACCCGAGTCCAATCCATCTCATCCTCCTCTGAGCTAACCAGCCCCTCCTCCATTCTCTCCGTAAACCCTTCGAAAGACTCCTCGTCAGATGGTGCTGCAAATATGTCTCGCAGTCTTTTTCTCTCTCGCTCCTCGAGAGTATCTGACTCTCGAGGAGTCTTACGCCCACGTCTGTCAGTAACAGAGCCATGAGGCTCAATCATAACACTATCCCCTCTCACAAAGGCCTCCTCCCCCGATGGCGGAGAAGTGGCAGTGATACCCTCCGCTATAGCACCACGACGACTAGAGGTATCAAGTTTCAACAGCGAACGATGAAAGACTGGATGGACCTTTAAACTAGACGGTAAACGCAAACGAAACGCAACAGAAGAAATCTTTTTAACGATAGGAAAGGGACCCAAATACCGAGGCGCAAACTTTCCCCCAGCCTGTTTAATATGTTTGGAAGATAACCACACCAAATCCCCTTCTTCCAACTCCTCCCCTGCCTGCCTGTGGCGGTCAGCCTGAGTCTTCTGCGTTGCCTTAGCTTCCAACAGTAAGCGACGGGCAACATCATGCAATGCAGCCATTTCCGAAGAGCGGTACACAGGGTCCGAAGAGACCACATTGGTCGACGGCGCCACACCTCCCCGTGGGTGAAAACCATAAGTTAGCTCAAATGGCGTATGCTGACTAGACGTGTGCACCGCATTGTTGTAAGCAAATTCCGCCACCGGTAACCACTTTACCCAAGCCGTGGGTTGATCTAAACAAAAACAACGCAGATACTGCTCTAAGAGCCCATTAACCCGTTCCGACTGTCCATCCGTTTGCGGATGGAAAGCTGAAGACACGTTTAACTTAGTCCCCAAACACTCATGGAAGTGTTTCCAAAAGCGTGACACAAATTGCGGAGCCCTATCTGAAATAATCACCTCGGGTGCTCCGTGCAAACGATAGATGTGCTTTGTAAATAGTAAGGCCAACGTAGGGGCCGCCGGAATGGTTGAACAAGGAATAAAATGAGCCAGTTTACTAAATAAATCCACCACCACCCAAATACAAGTATAACCCCCAGACTTAGGCAAATCTGAAATAAAATCCATGGAAATGATTTGCCATGGCCTCTCCGGAACAGGTAAAGACGATAACAACCCTCTAGGGCGCCCAACAGGCGTCTTACTCTGCTGACAAACGGCGCAGCTGTCACAAAAGCGCAGAATGTCTTGCCGCATCTTTGGCCACCAGTAGCTCCTGGTGATAAGCTGTACGGTCTTGAACCTGCCAAAGTGCCCAGCCATGGGTTCGTCATGGTGGGCTCTAATCACCTCCAACCTGAGGGTCCCTACTGGTACGTAAACCTGCCCCCTACGCACCAATACCCCGTCTTGATCCTGGAGATGCGGCAGTATGGTACGGTTACCTGCAGAGAGCAGCATCAGTTGCTCCTGAGTCCATACATCATCCTTCTGAGCCTCAAGGATCTGGTCATGTAACCCAAGCTCATTATCTACAACACACAGAGAGGCAGTAGGCAAGATGGTCTGACATACTACCTGCTCATTGGTCTTAAATTCCGGCTTGCGGGATAAAGCATCGGCCCGCAAGTTTGCCTTCCCCTCCACGAACTGCACCTTGAAGTTAAACCTGGAGAAAAACAAAGCCCAGCGGATTTGACGCTGGTTTAACTTCTTTGCTGTTTGCAAGTGTTCTAAGTTCTTGTGATCAGATCTGACCACGATCTGGTGCCGTGCCCCTTCAAGCCAGTGCCGCCACACCTCAAACGCCACCTTAATCGCCAACAACTCCTTCTCCCATATGGTATAGTTCTGCTCGAAGGGTGTTAGTTGCCGCGAGTAAAATCCACAGGGACGCAAGGTCCCTGAGGAATCCTTCTGAGACAATACAGCCCCCAACGCGTAGCTAGAAGCGTCCGCTTCTACCACGAACGGTCTGTCAACATCAGGATGGGTTAGTATGTTGTCCGATTGAAAACTAGACTTTAGTTGTAGAAACGCCTCGTGAGCTTCCCGCCCCCACACAAATGGCTGTTTCTTGCGCAGAAGCTGCGTCAAAGGTACCGTGAGCTTTGCAAAATTCGGAATAAACTCCCGGTAGTAATTAGCGAAACCCAAGAACCTTTGTACATCCTTCTTAGTCTTCAGCTCCTGCCATGAGTTGACGGCGTCAACCTTATGTGGGTCCATTTTAAGTTCCCTACCTGACACTACATGACCTAGGAACTCCACTTCAGGCACATGAAAGACGCACTTGGAAGCCTTGGCGAAAAGCCCATTAGCCCGCAGTCGGTGCAGAACCTGCTTGACATGTTGACGATGTTCTTTCTCGTCCTTAGAAAAAATCAAGATATCATCCAAATAAATCACTAAAAATTGGTCAATTAGGTCCCTGAACACATCGTTCATGAACCTCTGGAATACCGCAGGAGCATTACAAAGCCCAAAAGGCATGACTCGGAACTCGTGGCATCCGAAACACGTGTTAAATGCCGTCTTCCATTCATCCCCTTCCCGTATACGGATTAAGTTATAGGCCCCCCGCAGGTCAAGCTTGGTAAAGACCTTAGCCCCTTGCACCCTTGATAACAGTTCCGAGATTAAAGGCAGCGGGTACCTATCCCGAATGGTGTATTTGTTTAGGATCCGATAATCGCAGACCAACCTAAGTTCCCCAGTCTTTTTGGCTACAAAGAATACCGGTGCCGCAGTTGGAGAACTAGATGGGCGAATAAACCCCTTGGCTAAATTTTCATCTAGAAACTCCCGCAAAGCTTGCCTTTCCGGTACAGTCAAGGCATACAGCCTCCCTGCTGGCAGTTTCGCACCTTCTGCCAACTTGATGGCGCAATCATATGGCCTGTGCGGTGGTAATTTGTCCGCTTCTCTTTTACAAAATACATCAGAGAACTCCCCATACTCAACAGGCACTCCCTCCATATCAGAATGAGTAACATTTAGAGTGCAACAATCCTGCCTCTTTAAGATCACTTTACGTGTTGCCCAATCTACATGTGGGTTTACTACAGCTAGCCAATCCATCCCCAGGATCACATCATATCTAGGCAAGCTCGTAATATCCCACACAAACGTTCCCGTTACTCCCTGCACCTCCCACGTTACTGCTGAGGTTTCATGGTTAACCACCCCAGTCTCCAGCAGTCTCCCATCTGCTCCTTCCACCCACACGTCGCATGCCTTGCGCACTCTAGGAATGCCATGCTTCTTAGCAAACTCAATATCTACATAGGAGACCGTAGCTCCTGAGTCCAGCAGTGCCAAAGTAGAAACAAGTTCCCTTCCCCCAACAGATAATGTAATGGGTACGAAAACATGCTTCCTCCCCTCAGTTGACTGCTTGAGGAGCCCTAGTGCGTTGGACTCACGTCGCACTAGGGCTGGCCTTTTCCCGAAAACTGGGAAGGTTTCACATTACAATTTTTGGCAAAATGCCCAGCATTCCCACAGTACAAACACAAGCCCAGCTGCCTCCTACGGCTCTTTTCCTCTGTAGACAGCTTTTTAAAGACCCCAAGCTCCATGGGCTCTTCCCCCATCACCACAGGTGCCCTGGTTACATGCATGGGTGGCGCACACATTGCTTTTGAGTGTTTACGAGCCTCGAACCTTGCGTCTAAACGCAGCACCTTAGCTACTAAGGCGTCCCAGCTTTCAGCCGGCTCCAAGCGTGCTAATTCATCCTGGAGCATATCACTTAACCCGGCAGTAAATAAAAGCATGAATGCATTTTCCCCCCAATCCAGCTGGTGGCGATACAGGTTAAACTTATTTAAGTAATCCAAAACAGTCCCCTTTCCCTGTTTCAACCGATACAGAGCCCACCCAGCGTTCTCCGTGCGGAGAGGATCCCCAAAAGTATCAGTTAACAACTTTTTGAAATTATTCAAATTGTCCTTGACTGGGTCATTTCCCAAAATTAAATTAGTGGCCCATTGTCCTGCGGGACCGGTCAACAAACTCAAAATAAAGGCCACCTTGCTAGTGTCTGTAGGAAAAGCATGAGCACTGAGCTGAGAAAAATAAAGCTCCACTTGTGCCAAAAAGGTTGGCAACTTGCACCTGGTTCCGTCAAAGCGTTCAGGAGTCAAAACATGTCCTTTCACAGCCTGAGCTGTTTGGATAACGGTAAAAGCCGTTTGCAATTGGTCTACTTTGGCCCTTAACTCATCCATCGTCTTCCTGACGGGTTTATTGCTGCAATAAACTTTTTATGGGCGTTGGGCAATCTGTCAAGGACAGAACGCCACAAGATTCAAAGTAACAGAGTTTATTAGATTACAGAACTCAAAAATGCCCGTAAAACACAAGGGCCAGGCAGTTTTTGCCTTTAGGAGCAAAAAGGGGCAAAAGTAAATGTTCAAAAGATAAACCGGATTAAACCGGAGTTTAATCCGGGTAAAAAACAAACTGCTTGCTTCAGCCTGGGTATAAACGAAACGAAAGCCAAGGAACAAAAGATACAAAGAATGCAACTAATTGGCAGCAGATTCCTCTCTGCTGCCAACACTGTGCTTAGAGTAACTTGCGTCGCTCCCCCACACACACAGCAGACAGGATCTCCAACACGAGTAAATCAGCCAAGGATTGTAGCAGTTGAGTAGACCAGTTCCGTTCCGTAGATCAAAGCCAGAAGCAGACGTTTGTAGTTTTTCCAAGTCCAAGAAGGGGGGAAGACAAGCCGTGGTCAGTTCAGTCCGAGTTCTCAAAGCAGGAGATGGCGTCCGTCAAGAAGACGACGGAAGGTCAAGCTAATAAGAGTAAGCACAGGTTTGCACAAACAAATGCCCACACAATCCCTCCCGCCGTCTGACCCTGGATTCCAATCAACTTACGTCACAGCACAGGAAAGCACACAAGTCTTCAGGGAAGCGTCCCACACACACACGGATCCCAAGCGTTTGCCCAGATTACCTTGCCCAACGCAATTTGCAATTGCTCTCAAGCCCCATTTTATGCCAGTTACAAATCTTCATCACTGTCAGCTGTCCTCCTTAACCCGGGCGTTTCCTCATCACTTTCCTCGTCAGAGCTGGAACACCTCTGACTACGCCCAACAGCATCTCCAGCTGTGGATCCCGTCCCATCCCTCCAGCTAAACCATGGGTCTAATCCTGAAGGTCCCCATTCATCTTCTGTCCCATCATGGCCAGTGGCACCCACTTCCTCCCTTACCCGAGTCCAATCCATCTCATCCTCCTCTGAGCTAACCAGCCCCTCCTCCATTCTCTCCGTAAACCCTTCGAAAGACTCCTCGTCAGATGGTGCTGCAAATATGTCTCGCAGTCTTTTTCTCTCTCGCTCCTCGAGAGTATCTGACTCTCGAGGAGTCTTACGCCCACGTCTGTCAGTAACAGAGCCATGAGGCTCAATCATAACAGAGACTCTACTGTACTTATAGAAGACTTGGATATGCTTAAGATTTTGCAATAGATATTATAACCACTCTCTGGACTGCTGAGATGCAGGATGAAACCACATTAGTATTATAGAATGGAGGCTTTTATCTTCCTATTGCCCAGTTTGCTCCTGCACAATTCTGCTGAGCACCTTTGAGAATTCCAAAGGCTCTGCCCTAAACTACATTTCCCTGAATTCTGCAGGAGCAAACTAGGCTATAGGGCAGCCATGGGCAAACTTCAGTCCTCCAGGTGTTTTGGACTTCAACTCCCACAATTCCAGCTGTTAGGAATTGTGGGAGTTGAAATCCAAAACACCTGGAGGGCCAGAGTTTGCCCATGGCTGCTATAGGGAGACGAAAGCCTCAGTTATATAACACTAATGTGATCTTGTCAGCAAACATTTATTTTTTTAATTGATTGTTTGGAAGGTTTTGCTGCCTGGACCCCCAAAGGCCCTCCATAGAGCCAGGCTCTGGATATTTTGTCCCCTGCTCCTCTGCTCACCTTGTTGGTGTTGATGACAATCCAGAAAGTAAAATGCAAGCTATTGATGACTGCCAGAGGGTGACATTGTTCAAGCAAGAACAGCGATCACCAATCTATGCTGATGAGATTGTTTTGCTAAGTTCCATGCCAGATGGTTTAGTCCGCTGTATTACACCTATAATCAATCACCTTAACAGTTTAAAATTAAATATCAACCAAAGGCCAGCAGTTATCCTTTTTTGTGGCTATAGAAGCATTCTTACCAGGTTATTTGTTTCATTTTCCAAAAGCTCCCAGGGCATCAATTACTTTTAGCATCCTTAGAAACATATCAATTGACAATAAAGGAAGCAACCTGTGAGTATCCTCTCTTCTATTTGTTAAAACAGTCATCCTCCACCATCTTTCAGATGGTAAAAAAAAAAAAAGAGGGGGGAGAAACAGGTTCAGAATTTTGTACTCAAAATGTGTATATTCCAAATTCGGTATCTCTAAATATTATCTGACAGGCCCTTGTTTTTCAGTCAAACATGCCTATGAGCTGTCTCTACAGAATTACTGCATAGGTAAGAAATAAAAACTCAAGAATACACATAAACAAAATATGCATAAACAGTAGAAATCACCTGGATGCACAGGTTGTCTGTACCACAATACTCATCTATTGGGTATATAGTCTAATGGCTTTGAGCTTTGTAATCTGATCACAAATTAAACTTTTGCCGGTTAGTACAATTGGATTTAGACAAAGAACTGGCTTATGATACCACTCAGACATAACTCAGGATAATCCTAGGTGGGAATCCAGCCAAATCACTTTGCAGAGTAAGCAACAATGATGTTTGTATGTGTGAGAACTCAACTACAACCAGAGCTTGAGAAATTGCTTTTTGTAATATAGCTCCCCAAATCCCCATCCAACATAATAAATGCTAGGAACTGTTGTCCAAAAAAGTAAAATTTCCAATTTACAGCTGCAGACATTCAGTCAAGGGGAGCCAGGAGCTGGAAGATGTATAAGTAGGCAGACACAAAAGCTATCCCAGAGCAGCCACTCTTGCCCAGGCAGAAGCTCCACTCAAATAGGGTCATCTTTTATACTTCATGTTTGGAAGGATGCAGTGATCATGAGTGAGTGTCAGTCCAGAGCACTCACTCTTTATGATCTACAAAGAACCTCCAAATGACAATTCTGGTAGTTCATCATAGCTGCTGATGGAGACAAGTCATTTATACAGCACACTAAAGGACTGGAGACAACCCATTTATATCCCACACTAAAGATCTTCAAGTCTGATGTATTCCAGTAATCTGGTATAACAGAAATTAAACTGATAAAAAGCAAAACTCTGTGACCATCAACACAAATACCAGAATCTCTCACCCTCTGGAAATATCCTTAGTTTTCTCAGGCTGCATCTACACTGTAGAATTAATGCAGTTTGATACCATTTTAACTACTATGGCACAATGCTTTGGAATTATGAGTGTTGCAGTTTTACAAGATTTCCAGCCTTCTCTGCCTCAGAATGCTAGTGCTTCTCCAAACTACAGCTCCAATGATTCCATAGTATTGAGCTATGTCAGTTAAAGAGTTGTCAAACTGCATTAATTATACAGTGTAGATGCATCCCTAAGTATTTATTTATTTACTGCATTTTTACCTTTCCAGGGGTATAATTTCCTTTGGCAAAGGTACTTTACAATGCTTTTTTTAAAAAAAATGCAAGCACATTATAAATACTGACCTATTTGTTCCATGTATTTTCCAATGTCAGTACACCATTCTTTCTTATGAATGGTGCATTATATTAAGTTGCTGCTTATCCTCTTCTTGATCATTAATAAAGACTTTAAACAGTAACTCTGCCTCCTTGTGAAATTTTGTATTACAATACCGCTTGTCACTGACTACTCTGTTCTGGCATGTTATACATTATTTAATCAGTTATACCTTTGACACCTCTGTTTAAAGATTCAGATCACAACAATTGGCCGATGCAGTACCTGCTCCTGTTTAACACTTCAAATCTCTGCCTTCGTGCTACCCAGAAAAGAATACACAGCCAACAGCCTTCCACAATTTCTGGATGTGAAAAAGAAAAAAAATATTTGGCTTATTCAAGGCAGATAAACACATATTCATTTTTCAGCTGTCCAGACAATACCAACTCAGTTCATTCCTTTGCTCTGAGAATACTCCTTGAGGATTCATTCGAAAAGCCATTTCAAGCTCAGTCGTCCTCACAGTCACAAGTGAAGGGCATAACACTCTGTTACCCTTGTAAATGCGGAGGAGAGATGTAGTCCTGTCACCCACATTACTAGTGGCACTAATAACAATACAGAGCAGACTACTCCATCTTCATCAAGGGCTACGTATCTGTTGAGGCGCGCTGTTGATGATAACCTGACTCAGCTCTAAGTACAATGGTCTCTCTATTATACAGGTCACTATCAGAGTGCATGGCTGCAAGTCCCAGCAAATCACATTTTGCTGAAGGCAGGGGGAGGGCAAAAATACAGAAACATTCCATTTTTATTATGGTGGAGAAAGGGGGAAATAAACTACAGAGCAAAAGCTTTAATTGGCTGGTTTCTGAAACGCATGCAAGGAGCATCAATACTACTGTTTGAATTATTTTGCATGTAAGAAAATGTAAGCATACAGAGATAATCCTGTTCCACAGACATGATGGGTTACCTCTTGCTAGCTAATTGGGAGGGAGGGAACTAAAATGTGTCAGAATGACAGCATATCCAATTTTCAGATGAATAAATCCATAGGTATCTGTACAACCAACTAGGACAGGGGTAATCATAAGCACTTGCCCAAAGTGCCAAATGCAAATGTATTCATACTGAATATCCCATGATGCATCATCCTCGCAGATGGAGAAAAGAGAACTCAATTTTCTATCTCTCGTTTATATCAAAGCTTTTCTTTCTGTATTCATCAGACCATGTGGGTAAAGCTGGACCAAATGTACAAGCAACCCGAATGGCCCCTTGGGACAGCAAGGGCTTCAGTGAAAGATGAAAAAATTGTGTATCAGTGTCTTCAAAGAAACTGCAAGCATACAAAAGATGCACCTCTCTGACTGTATAATACTTAAATGACCTGTTACCCTGCACATGATTGTCCAGATATCAAACTTTGGAACCAATGTGTTGTCATCCTAGTTAGACTATGAAACCAGAACTTGAGAGATTCAATTTGCACTCAACAGTCACAATCCAGTCACTATTTTTAGTTAGGCTCATGTTCCTCACAGTTATAGTAATGGGGAAGAAGTTTTTGTGCCATTTTGTCAGTTTGGAATAAAGTTATTGAAATATAAATAGAGTTTATGATGTTAGTGATGAGTTTCACTGACATGTAGTGCTACAGTGAGGAAATATTATGACGGTGCACATATGCTGTCTAATCTCCACCTCCTTAATGTTGCATTCCCAGCTGGACATTAAGATGCTTGGATGATCAACATGCAAATCTATAAGGCAAGTGGTAACATGAATGGGTGAAGCTTTATACGAACGTCTGCATTTTAATTTCACCACAAGCCCATCAGGTAGAACTGATATCTTTCCACTCATGTAGCATATGCAATGGCGGCACAAAGGTTGGTTTTATCCAATGTGGTAATTCATGGTGTCATCCCCATAGACCCCTTCCCATATCAAACCATACCACAGTATTGTAAGGGAAATACCAGAAAATTTGATAAAATTGGTGACTATAGTATGTGCAGTAAAAACCACATGATTGGGGGCATCATTGTAATTGGGTAGTAATGACTTCTCTAGCCAGAGTACATGCACATTATCAGAAGATTCGAAAAGTCAATTGACATAGACCTTTAGCCTTGCAGGTATATTGATCACAGCACATGTAATATTAACTTACAGTAAATGTTTTTGTGGTTATATCTAACTACAACAATATTTTTAATATTAAAAAATATGCTGAAACACTGCACAAGACTATAGACCAGGGGTCCCCAAACTAAGGCCCGGGGGCCAGATGCGGCCCTCCGAGGTCATTTACCTGGCCCCCGCCCTCAGTTTTATAATATAATATAGTGTATATACATATAATATTGATAATAATAATATAATGTAATACAATATAACACTAATAATAATACCATATAATAATAATTATATATTCTATATTACATATAATATTACTAATAATATTACAGTATAGTGGTATCGTTCAATATAGTAATATATAATGCTAATATTGTGCTATGCTAATAATATAATATATTGTATGTACATACAATTTGTAAGCCACTCTGAGTCCGCTTTGGGGTGAGAAGGGTGTGATACAAATGTAGTAAATAAATGCAGTAAATAAAAAATAAATTTTAGACTTAGACTCGCCCAAAGTCTGAAATGACTTGAAGGCACACAACAACAACAACAGCAACAACAACCCTAATTAACTTGACTATCTCATTGGCCAGAAGCAGGACCACACTTCCCATTGAAATCCTGATAAATGTATGTTGGTTAAAATTGTTTTTATTTTTAAATATTGGATTGTTCTTTCATTGTTGTTGTTGTTGTTGTTGTTGTTGTTGTTGTTGTTGTTGTTTTTGCACTACAGATAAGACATGTGCAGTGTGCATCGGAATTTGTTTGTATATTTTTTTCAAATGATAATCCGGCCCCTCAACAGTCTGAAGGATTGTGGACCGGCCCTCGGCTTAAAAAGTTTGAGGACCCCTGCTATAGACAGTAATGTTGGTCTCACCCCCTCTGAGGGTGTCACCCATTATTTATTTATTTATTTACAGCATTTATATTCCGCCCTTCTCACCCCGAAGGGGACTCAGGGCGGATCACATTGCACACATAAAGGCAAACATTCAATGCTATAACATAGAACAGAGACAGAGACAAGACGCAGGCACGGGCTGGCCTCGAACTCATGACCTCTTGATCAGAGTGATTTGTTGCAGCTGGCTTGCTTTCCAGCCTGCGCCACAGCCCGGCCCATTGCAGTTTAAATCTCCTGCACCCCCAGCAATGCCATTTCTGTAAGGGGGCGGGGGATAATTTTATTTTAGAAGGTTACTTTTTTGCATTGCAACCACCAGATTATGTGACTATAATCCAAAAAGTAACATTTCCAAGATATGAGTAATCCATATCCTAGATAGGGAGATTTTGGGATATGTGTTCCTTGTACTGCATAGTTTTCAAGGGAGAGAGGGCAAAAGTGCCTCTCTCCCTCCATTACAGTTTACCCTTGAGAGGTAGGAAATCTGGGCTTCCTGTTTCAAGGTTTTCCCATGATAATGCCCTTGAGTTTTACATCTTTGGATTTTTCATACTTTACTATGAAGAAAGGAATTGTCCATACTCTGAACCATTTTTAAAATGATGATGAGTGACAGAAATTTGATTTAGCATGTTATTAGCAAAGGCTGTATTATGCGATTATATATTCTGATAAATTCTGCTTGAGGTCAAAGTGGCTTATCCATGATTAATCTGTGATTGATCTGGCTGCTAGCACAGCTGCAACATTTGCATAGCTCCTCAAAGAGCAGAGGAGAAAATGCCCTCCTATTATGTGTGCGAAGGCACCCCTAAGCCAGCACCAAGGCCAAGGTGAGGGCTGTTCCATGCTTGAGCTGCAGTCTTGTCTCTTTTAGAATGAATTTTGCAGTTGAAGGACAGACACAATTGCTTTCATGTACAACGGAAAAAGGTGAAAAGTAGCAAGGACTGAGGAAGGGGAGGGAATTGTAAGGTAAGCATAAAGAAAGGAGGAGGGGAGAAGAAAGCAGAAAAATTGACTGGAAGGAAAGGTTAGGTGATCTCATTGAGACTTGATCTTTCCAAGAGCTATTCAGAGAAATGGCAGACAGGTTGCAATCTGATACGTTCAAGTAACCTGGATGAGTTTACTGAAATACGTCCTTGAAGGAATTGGATCTCAATGATCAGTAAAACGTGGCTCTCAAAAAGTTCATGCAGCAATTTCTTGAAAGGTCCCGTCCTCATTACATTTCTTCAGACTTGTTAAATCTATAAAATTGGCCCTAATAAGCCATAAAAAAGCTAGCAGAATACAATTGGGAACTTTCCAGTTGACTGGCCATCCAAAGTTGATAGAAAAATATCAAATCAAAAAGGAGCTTTTGCTCTTTTTTCTCTGCAAATACTTTCATTATTACAGGATGGTGCTGCAATGGCTAATGGCTTCTATAATGCTGTAAGATGATCAGATTGAATACAATCTGTCACGTAAATATCAAAATAAAACTCCATTTATATTTTCAGATTTAACCTACTTCTATTTTGGTGACTGGAGGGGGAAATAACTGGGCAGAGAAATTATTGACTGCTCCTATTAAAAAGGAAGCCCTAACTGAAAACTGAAATTGCTATTAAGCTTGTTGACCAGCCACCTGGAGAATTCATTCCTTGAGCTACATCAAAGCAACATAACTTCTCATCAGCATGATCAGGAGAAAGTAGAAAATTCCACAGATTTAGCAGAGAGGATTAAATCACTGCAGTCAGTAGGAGAAATGTAGCACTGCGAACAAAGGGCTTGTCTACACTGATGAAAAATATTCTATTGGGACTGCATTTTCTCAATCCACATTGACCCTATGGGGACCTCATTAATGCCAAACTTCACATACAACGTAGTGGGTTCACCATAACTGGCCACACATTTCCCCCTGAAGAACTCACCTCCCTGTTAGGAGGCAGTCCACACTTCCAATCCTGTGTGTTATATTTAGCTGCACAGCTATGCAGGTCAACTCCCCTCACCAATCATGTATGCGGACATATGTATTTGCTGTAAAGCAGGGTGTAATCAATATGCAAGCATCTGCACTTTCTTAAAATCAAAATGTAACCCAGGAAAGAATCACTTCTTAGCAGAAATGATCATTTATTTTATTTATTTATTTATTTACAGTATTTATATTCCGCCCTTCTCACCCCGAAGGGGACAATGAACACATATATGGCAAACATGCAATGCCAACAGACAAACAACATACATTAGACAAACTCAGAGGCATTTTTAACATTTTTCCAGCTTCACAATTCCGGCCACAGGGGGAGCTGTTGCTTCACCGTCCAGTAGTGGCTGTACTTCCGCATTCCTTTCCTTGTGTTTTGCTGGCAGTTTTATGGTTTTGTAAATTAGCCTCCCGCATAAAGCGTCCCTAAATTTCCCTAATTGACAGGTGCAACTGTCTTTCGGGGCTGCATAGGTCAACAGCAAGCCGGGGCTATTAATGGTCGGAGACTTAACCCGACCCGGGCTTCGAACTCATGACCTCTCGGTCAGTAGTGATGTATAGCACCTGGTTACTAGCCAGCTGCGCCACAGCCCGGCGCTAACCAGTCCCACTAAATCCTCTCTGCATCTCCATAGTGAAACAATGCTGCTTGGAGGCCAGTCACAAACTAAAACAATCCAGATTTTCTATCAAACTCGGGGGGGGGGGGGGGGATAAATAGCAAGAGGGTTTTTAACCAAATTAAAGTCCAAAGGACCTTTTGAGTAAATTGTCAAGAATGTCATGTGTCAGGATTGCAGTGCCTATGAGGTGAGCATGGTTTTTTTAGCCCATGTAGGCATGCCTCTAAGGACCTCTTCACATGTCCCCTGAGGCCATGCCGGCAAAATGGCAGGCACACAGGGAACCTCATGGCACTGCACGCCCTCCCTCCTTCTCCCACCAGACAGCAATAACAGGACAAGGTGTGTTGGTGCCTTGTCCCTATCAGATGGTGGGGAGAACGGCAGTGCGCGTTGCCACGTTGCCCTTTCCACCATCACATGGGAGAAAGGACCCAAAAATGTGGGTAGCTCCATTGGAACTACCCAAAACCCACTTACCTTTCCGTAGTTGCCAAGGAAGCATCTTCTAATGTTTCCTCAGCACTTGGAGGGTAAATGGGGTGGGGCCTACTGAGCATGATGTGATAGCATTCAGAAGGCCTTATTCCCAAAGTGCTGCAAAAGGGCAAAATTCCCCAGTGTGATGAAGTGGTCAGTACTACATTATTCGAGTCATATAGATTTTCACATGGAAATAATACTAGTCATGCAGAATGTTCTGCATTCAGTTTTTAAACAAAAGTTTCAATCCTTGTGCTGGAAGTTCCTAAAGTACTGGCCTTCTTCACTACAGGAAGCCATTGTTGGTGCTTCCATGATGAAGTTCAGTAAGGGCTGAGAGAGAATGGATGGCAAAGAAAAATCACAAATCATAGAATCATAGAATAGTAGAGTTGGAAGAGACCTCATGGGCCATCCAGTCCAACCCCCTGCCAAGAAGCAGGAAATCGCATTCAAAGCACCCCCAACAGATGGCCATCCAGCCTCTGCTTAAAAGCCTCCAAAGAAGGATGGAAATGGAAATTGTACTTAAGATAATTTGTTACCTCTGGTGAAGCAACACACACACACATATCCTAATATAAGTGAACAGTACCCAAAGCCAGCCAAATTGTTTTACTATGTGAGGCAGAAAATCCCAGGTGGTTTTTCATCCCTGGAAGTAAAAGCACAAAATCAAATAATTAATAATTGGAAACCCTTTTATTATTTCCAAAATCTGCTGCCCGGGATGGCTGTCTCATCCTCTTTCCCTGAGCACTAATTATTTCTTCAACAAGGGATCCCTGTTAACTTACATTCCAGTCAACCTACTTTCACTGCCTGTGGAATTCAAGAAAGGTTACAAGATATACCTTTTGAAGGGGGGAAATTGAAATGACAACATAATGGCATGTTTGGAGAACATGCTGCTGGACCAGTCATTCAAGCTGACATCCTGTAATTTAGCTCCAGTGTTGCATATAAAACAAATTAAATATGTTTGAGAGTAACAGCTAGTGTAACAAATTATCCCTCTTTTCTAATAGTTTACAGTCTAAACAGATATACAGCAGAAGTCATAAGAGAAGCAGCTAGCTTAGGCATGGATGGAACTAGTTTATATTTTCAGCAAAACAATATTGCAGTAGGGTTGTTATATGTCTTTCGGGCTGTGTGGCCATGTTCCAGAAGTATTCTCTCCTGACGTTTTGCCCACATCTATGACAGGCATCCTCAGAGGTTGTGAGGTATGCCTGCCATAGATGTGGGCAAAACGTCAGGAGAGAATACTTCTGGAACATGGCCACACAGCCCGAAAGACATACAACAACCCTGTGATCCCGGCCATGAAAGCCTTCAACAACACAATATTGCAATACTTTTCCTGTACATGAGATTGCAAAGGGGAAGATTGTGTATTATAATAGTTCCCTCAAAGGCTGGGTGGAGGTGGTGGTGGAATCCCTTCATATATAAAAATAATGCATCTCAGAGACGGCCAGGTGACCAGCTGTTCTTCCTGATATAACGTTTTATGAACAAGGTGTATGGTTTTGCTTTGTTTTGGACAGAATCATATTTTGAAGTAATCTGCAAACTCTGACCTGAACTACACTTTAAAAATGGCTTAGCAGCTGGATGCATTAACAGACTCTTTTCTTTCTTGCTTGACATCTAGTGGACTTATTTCCAAGGAAAAAATAATTAGTATGGTAAGGGAATTCAAAGTTCAGCACAATTTCTCCAGCTGAGTGAGAGCTGCTGAGAAGAAACTACAGTGATGTGGTTATTTCCTGTTAGGGTCTTCTGCGCCTGACATTCTCCAGAGCCAAAGAGATAATTTAACGAAAGGTCTGAGCTGTAGTTCTTCAGAACAATAAGGCATGGGCTTCAAGCCACCCAGCACCTGAGAATTACATATAGCAGTTTTCTTCTCCTGGCCAATTATCCTTATGCCCTTGAGGTCCCTATGTACCATAGAACATTCACCTTGGTTCAGTTTAATACTCTGCCCTCCATTTCCTTTGAGGGGACATGCTCATGTATCCTTTACTCTCAACATCTCTGCCCTTGTCAATCAAGCATCACTCGAATCTCTATTTCCTATACGACAAGGACATTCTCATTTTGAATATTATTCCACTTTTAGAAGAACTTCTAGGCAGATCTTATTTTCATTGCATCCTTCTTCTTTCAGATACTATGAAAGAAATTACTCTCAAGTTAGTCACATTTCATGTTCTAGCTTATTTTACTAGGTACCAGTTGGGTAAATCCTCTTAGTATTTTAATAGATTATATATAATGTTTTATAATGATGTGTTTTAATTGTGTTGTGCCCTGTTTTGAGCCTCGAGGAGAGCTGGGTAAGAAGCAGAAATAACAACAACAACAACAACAACAACAACAACAACAACAACAACAACAACAACAACCTCGTTGCTGTTCTATTCCCCCTGTATTTGCCACCTGGGACAACTATCTCACTTGCTGGTACTGCCAATAGAAATATGCCATCTTGGCTTTATTCAAAGTGTGCATTAATGAATCATAGAGCTGGAAGCATTGAATCCAACTCCACTGCAGGATGCCTAGTTAAAGCTCTCCCAGCAGATACCTGTCCAGCTTTTAAAGCCATCCAGTGAAGAGGACCCCACCACCACTCTAGGCAATTGGTTCCACTGCTGAATAGCACTTATTGTCAAGAGGCTCCTTCTAAGGTTCAATCAAAATCTATTTCCCTATAACTCCAAACTGTTAGACCTAGTCCTACCCTCTGGTGCAACAGAGAACAGGCTTGTCCTTTCCTCTCTATCACCACCCTGAAGGGCTTTTAGAAATGCAACCAGTGTCTTCTCTTCACCATACACACACATATACATATACATACGCACATGATAGTTAACATCCATCTGGAAGACACTCCCAAAGACTATCCAGTCCAATCCTCTTCAAACATGCAAGAAAAAAACCATCAAAGCCCACCAAACAGATAACCAGGCAGCCATAGATGTGAAAAATTAAATGTATATCTATCTCTACATCTGTACAGACAATGGAACAACAAAGCATACTGCATACCCACAAGCTTTATGAAATTACATGTATAAGAAAACATCTCTTTCTCTTTTCTCTCTTTTCATTGTGAAATCACATATAATAAAAAAAACCAGTTCATTATCTTTGCTTTCATACCTATTTCACCACACTGGGCCACAGCAACGCGAAGCCGGGTACAGCTAGTTTATCAATAATAACCACAAGGTCCTTTTCACATGTAGTACTGCTTTGCCATGTATCCCTCATCCAACACTTGCATTTTAGATTTTTGCATTTTTTCCAACTGGATTTCAATTTATTAATTTCTGCCTATTTCTCTAGTTAATTTGAATGTTTATTTATTTATTTACTTCATTTCTACCCCACCTTTCTCACCCCATGGGGGACTTAAGGTGGCTTACAACTTTAGCAAGATTCAATGCCGCTTAAAACATCATAGTAAACACATCCCATCAATTAAAATTGATTAACACAGTTATACAATAAAACATAGAACAAACATATAAAGTGCATAATTCCAGTCATGCATAATCCTTGTTTGTAATCCTTATTCAGACTGTGTCGAAATCCGTAATAGCTTATTCTTCAAATGCTTGAGTGCATGTGTTGTTCATATGTTCCAATGTGTTAGCCACCTCTCCTAGTTTTGTGTCATCTCCAAATTTGATCAAGATTCCCTCCACCCTCTTCTATAATCTCATAATAAATTCTCATTTATCTTAACTAAAATGTGACACCTGTTGTCATAGAAGGTGTCACTTCACCTATTTTCCACAAGTGTAAATGAAGGGGAATGTAAATAACATCCAGGCACCGCCATAGGCTTATTCTTTTCCTAAGGGGTTCATTATACCCTTTGCAGTAAACAGGCTTTACTGCAATCTTTTATTAGAACATGCTATGATTTTATTCAATTTTCTTCAGGCCTTTTAGTGTGCCTCATTTATCTCTCCTTATCCATGGCAGTCATCGAGAGTAATACTGACGAGAACAGGGAGATATTCTCTGATACCAACAGAATGGAGCCGGCTCCAGGCTGCAGCGCCTTCAAAGCGGGCTAACAAGCAGGTCATGATTTCTAGGAGCAGCAGATCTGTCTTTCTTAGGTTAATGGGCAGTCTCTAGACAAACTAACTTTCTCTCTTTCCTTCCAAAGGGCCATCTTTCCCTTTCCCCCTTTATAATGCATTTATAATATTACCATGTATTTACACTTAAAAGAATGATCCCTTTATAAATGCACAGCGAGAGCAGGTTTTTAAAACTCACAGAATCTCACCAACCAGAAAAGTTTAAATAGCCACTTGTCATTCAGCTATTCAGAAAAAAACCTTTTAAAAGATTCTCTTTCTCTCTCTTCTTCCTTCCCTCCCTTTCTTTGTGCCCATGAGTGAATGCCTATGTCTGTGGTGGCAGACGGTGTATCTAAGCATAAGAATTAAATTGCACAATGTGTCGTTGAAGGTGTCTTTCTTTCTTGCACTTGAAGAGTGGCAACCTGGTGGCTTCCTGTCAGTGGGACAATGAACCCATTCCAAGATTTATTTCAGACTTTAGAGGATCTATTGCTTTGGATTGCTCCTTTAAAGTCTGATCCAAACCTTCCTGAATAAAGATTATCTCTAGTAAATGGGTGAAATGGGAAAACGGGAGATAAAACATGATCTGATAACTAAAGGATAACGCCATTATCTGAATGCCCCATGAAAGGCATTTAAAGGCCCACAGCCAGTAAATGTTAACACTGAGTGCTGTTAACAATGACATTTAATCAATCTTGGTATAACTGTTAATGAATGCACATTAGAAATAAAACAAAACCACAACAAATAAAGAACAACACTCAGAAAACAGGGGAATTCCAGACAGGAAACAATCAGGACCAGGTAACACCCCCCAACAAAGAATTTCCCCAGACAGGAAGCAAACAGGCTTTGAAGCTGCAAGGCTTTTTGATGCTAATCAAGGTGGCCAAATGTAACATTCACTCAAACAGACAAGAGTTCTTTCTTTCACCCTAAACATTCCACAGATACATAAATTCCACTTACCTAGTTACCAACAGACTTCACAACTTCTGAGAATGCCTGCCATAGATGTGGGCAAAACATCAGGAGAGAATGCTTTTGGAACATGGCCATACAGACTGGAAAACTCATAGCAACCCAAACCCACAACTTTACACCTTTTTTATTATAGCTCACAGCATTTGGCCATCTCATCTGAGAAACTCCAGCAGTCCAAAAACTAAAATTCTCCAACCCATGTCCCTTTCTGGCTACATTTCTTTTTCTTTTATGTAGAATCCTCCTTCATGTCCACATTAATAAATATCATGATCATAATAGCACATAATAACACTAGTTATAATAACCAAAGAATTTAGAGACGGCGAGGTGATAAACTTGAACATGACCATAGAGGAAAAAGACAAATGTAGCCAGGGGAACTGGGGAATGGAAAGAAAGAAGAGGGGAGAAGGGATGTGACTAGGAGTGAGAACATGTGTGCATATGGATGTTGGGAAATAGAAGTAGAGAAAGGGAAGAAAAACATAAAAGAGAAAATGGTGAGAAGTTGGAAGGAGAGAAGACAACAAAAATACAAAGAGAGGGACTAGAGAAAACAGGTGAAGAAGAAAAAGTGAAAACATAATGAAGAGTGCAGGAAAGGGAACATGTTTAACCGGGGGTTTCTGGGAATGGGGAAAGAATTACAAAGAGTACAATTGAGAGAAAGAGCGAGGGGGAGAGAGAGGGAGAGAGGGAGAGAGGGGGAGAGAGAGAGAGAGAGAGAGAGAGAGAGAGAGAGAGAGAGAGAGAGAGAGAGAGAGAGAGAGAGAGAGAGAGAGAGAGAATTGAAATAAAGGAATCAGTTCTCTAAGTGAAGCTGGGTTCAAAATAATTTTGGACCACACTTTGCTCTTTTTTTCAGGTCTGGAGTGACTTGAGAAACTGCAAGCTGCTTCTGGTGTGAGACATTTGGCTGTCTGCAAGGACGTTGCCGAGGGGACGCTCAGATGTTTGATGTTTTACCATCGTTGTGAGACGCTTGTCTCATGTCCCCACACGAAACTGCAGCTGATAGAGGGAGCTCATCCATGCTCTCCCCATCCTGGGTTGGATTTGAACCAGCAACCTTCAGATCAGCAACCCGACCTTCAAGTTAGCAGTCCTGCTATTAGTAGGATAACCAAGAGTACAGTACTGCCCTTTGAGGAATACAGTTTTATACAGATTAGGTTTTTTAACCCTTGTAAAAATGCCACTGACCATTTAAGATAATATCACAACAATGCTATGAAATGCAATGGATAATAAAGTCTTACAGGAAATGTCTATATTCTGTTTTTTTATGAAACAGTATATTCCACCTCAAGAGGGTTTTTTTCTTTTTCTTTTTGACATAAACTGTTCAAAAATGTGCCTCAATCTACAAGAAGCAAATTAAAAAGTGGGTGAATTATAGTGTATCAGCTGAACATGCCTGAACATTGGTACGTATCTTGAAGAATTAGTGATAAAAATTTGCAAAACAAAATACACATAAGGTGAAATTTTCATGTACCTTTAACTGAAACTTGTAAGGGACTTAAATTTTAATATTATAATAAAAAGAACTTCCAAAATTATTTGTGTGCTAAAATATTTTCTTTTGTATTTGGGAAAGATAAACAAAAGTAGTTGTATTACTAATTCTTGCTATTTCAAATAAGTTTAGCATAAGTTTAAAATATGTTTTATTCTTTTCATTTTTTCCTATAAGACATTGGTTTTTGTAAACAGAAGTCAGCAATTTTGGGTGAGCAGGTATTTAGTTAGTGTTGCCTGGGGTGCAAAATAGCCTGGAACCAGCACTAACTGGAAGCCAACTGTGCCTTAGTCCTGGAAAGACGCTATACAAACAAATGTCTTTAAAACAACATTAAAAGTATATCAGCAAAGGAAAACAATTGTTCCTGATGCTGAGAAGCTGTGCAAATGTATCCATAGAATTGTTCTGCAAATATCTTTAATATACCAATTGACATGTTTTGTATGCTACATTATAAATGCTACATTTTAGTTTGTTAAAATGGTAGAATAAGTATAGGTTTGAGAAGAACGCAAGTATTCTTTACTGTATATCTAAACATTCCCCAAGAGTTCTGTTCACCCCCCACAGCTTACACAAAGAAACTCGAGGCAAAATGAAGGCAGGGCTTCCATGGTTTCAACATTTCTAGAAATGTTGTCTCACAAGGAAAGTTAACCCAGAGAAAAAATACTATGTAGGAGCAGCCAAAAGAAAATTCATTGTTTGGAATTACAGGAAGAATGGAAAATAACATGGCATTATATGTTACTGTGCCAAGAGCATGAAATTACATGTTACCATGCGAACAGGATGAAGAGAAATTTGACTTTAGGCAGGGCTCAGAGCAAATGGTAACCCCAGGATTCAACACACCCTTTCCTTGCCAGTTGTTAAGCCATGCCATGCTGTTCTGTGTCCTGAATGGTCCCACAAACTGATTATGCTCAGAATGCTCTTAGTCTTGTTCAGGCATTAAACCCCGTTGTACTAAGCTACATGTAGAGAGGAGGGCTTGCTAACTGATTGTCCTCTCTCCGCTGCCTCCCTTTCACCCAACTGTTGGGAGGATTCTGCAGTCTGTAATAAGAATACCAGCTTACATACACAGGAGAGCAAGAGAAAAGACAATGGACTTTATCACACAAAGCAGGCAGCCTGTCATTGAAGCTGGACCATCACATTTTGTTGATCGTTTGCCTCATTCCCATGATTAATCTATCCCTTCACTGACAAGCAAGACCCATGAATAGCTCACAAACCTGTAGCTTTCCCCATCACCTACCTAGTGTGATGGGTCCATTCCACTTATTTGCCACCATGTTGGCAGTACTGGGATATCAAGGGTCAAGATTCTCCCTCACTATTCCCAAGATGTCTGTTTTGTGCTTGTTTTTCACAAGGATTTGGGATTTTTTTTGTTAACGTTACTGAAGTTGCAAAATTGCTGTTAAAAATATGGAGCATAAGAAGTGTGGGAAAACAGGATTATGAATGTATGCGGAAGTGTGAAATGGGGAAAATAGATTGGCTAACTGGTGCAACTTCACTAATGTGGAGATGTGCAATAAAGTAGGTGCTCATCGCAGTAAAGGTAAAGGTTTTCCCGACATTAAGTCTAGTCGTGTCCAACTCTGGGGGTTGGTACTCATCTCCATTTCTAAGCCGAAGAGCCAGCATTGTCCATAAACACCTCCAAGATCATGTGGCCAGCATGACTGCATTGAGCGCTATTACCTTCCTGCCAGAGCAGTACCTATTGATCTACTCACATTTGCATTTTTCGAACTGCTAGGTTGGAACTAGAAGCTGGGGCTAACAGTGGAAGCTCACCCCACTCCCTGGATTTGAACTGCAGACTTTTTGGTCAGCAAGTTCAGCAGCTCAGTGATTTAACCCACTTCTCTACCGGGGGCTCCTGTTCATCACAGTATTTCTCTGCTAGCTATGATCATGCTGTTGCTGCTGTGGAATAGCAATTTCATGCAATAAATTACAAAACAGCATGTTGCTCATTTATGATAAATCTGGGTTTTCTGAGATCTCTGGCTTGATATATCCAGTCTATAACTCAGGGCATGGGGCGATGTCTGTTGTTCTTTTCCCCTTCATTCCTGAAACCCTCAAGAGTTATGACTAGTTCTATCAGGAGCCTGTTCCAAAATGGCTGGAGACTTGGATATGTTTCTTCTCAGTAGAGATGAACACAGTGTGTATGAAAAAGAGTGAATTCCTATTTCAGGCTCGAGTTCTCTATTAGTCTCTAGTAATAGAAGAGGCACATAAGAGGACCGATTTTACTCAAAGCTTGGACTAGTTGCTTTTCTGGAATCTCAAAATACTCCAGTCAACATATCCATACTGATGGGGGGATTTTGAGAGCTGTTATATGAAAAACAGTAACTTGTCCAAGTTCTCGATGGGATACAGGTAATATGACAACACATTATTGCAACAAGGTTTCAAAACTGAAGGAAAGGAGGAAAATAGTTGTGGCTTTCAAAGAGCTACAGAAATAGAATGCCATGATAATTAAGTGAACTTGACCTCACTGCTGAGGTTTGTGTGTTTATAGTTGCAATCCACAGTTTACTTTCTCTGGAACATTGCTATTGACCTTAATAAGGCTCTCCTGTTGCACTGTGGTATGGATTGCAACCCATGTGTCACATCCCTTAGCACTGTTTTCACAGCCCATGCAGCTCAAAAAACAGACAGCGTTAAATCAAAGACCAATAACTCAAAAATGTTTGTGTGTACTATTCACCATAGCAACTGTGATACTTTAACTCCAGCAATAATTTACTCTAGCTGAGTAAGAAAATAAGGCCCTGCTGACTGCTGCATGTTGAAAATAAGACGTTGGTTTATGTTAATTCAGATCATTGACTCATCTTGCCCAGCCTTGTATAACCTGATTGAGAACGACTGTTAGCTGGATTATTCAGAGACTTGCAACCACAAAAGTAACTTTTACAAACTTCAGTTCTGATCACCACCAGTATGTCTTTCAGATGCATGGTTGAAGTCTCCAGATAATGCTACTAGGAGGCCAGCCCCCAATGAAAGGTTGTTTTTTTTCTAGGAAAAATAATGTATCATTGCGATCACTACAAAAAGAGAGACAGCATAGGCAATGGCACGAGATGTTTTCATGATGTGGAAACAATGGGATAGTTGTCACTGTGTGAAGTCTTGGCTCTGCCTTTTCCTCTCCTTTGCTTCAGTTCCCTCTGTTTAGGTTTTCCCAATAGTGTAGATGCCTCCATTTGTATTAGTTTTTAGGTGGAGCATAACAATCCCCTTAGAGGCCAGCCTTAGTTGGTCTGTTCCATTTGCCTGTTCAGAGCTTTCTTGCTAGACTTTTTTCTTTCTTTCTGCAACAAAGCTACAGTGATTAGAGGCCTGGTCACTGTCTGGTAATCTTAGGCCTAGCAATCCAAAACAGGCATCCTTAGCACCTGCTTTTAGCAGTATTTACATCCCACCAGTCCCAGAGACAACAGAAGCTTTTGGTCAGCCTAAACTTCACAAAGAAAGAAAATTAAGACAGTTTATGAGCTCCAGCTTGCACCAGAGACAGAGGACTTTCAAAGACTCTCGAGAGATTATTGCAACCAGCAAAATCTCCTTTTGTAATGTATTGTTTTATGCTATCTTACAATAGTCACTGGTGGAGTTAACTCTTTAATCATCTTGTTTTCAGTAAATTCATTTTGTTATCTTTTTACTGTGCCTAAAGTGCCTCTGTATGTTAAGGGTCTTGATTCTAACAGAAGGTATACAGATACCCCGCGAGTAAAGCTAGACACTATAGTTTTTCCCATAGGCTCGGGCGCGCCATCACTGAATGTGCAGAGGATGTCTCAAAAATCTTCAAAGTGCTCTTCATATACCCACCAACATTATTCAAAAGGTTTAGGAAAAGCTGCTTTAACTACAACAATATTTTGTACTGTCCATTCTCTAGTTAAATTAGTACTTCTGAGCTTTGGTTCCATCCATAACTTGAATGAAACCTTTAATAACCCAAGCACCATGCCCCACTTTTAATCTGTAAAGGGAAAAAAACACAAAAAATCACGGTACCCTATGTTTTACCACAATTAGTGTGAAATAGCAGTCTGCTGGAAAAGAACTGCTAATCATTCCCATTTTCAATGATTTCTTATGACAGTAGTTATTTTAAAAGATATAGAATACAGCATGACTCTTGTATCCACTAGAGTAATGTTTCAAGGCCACCGCCTTATAGATACTTGAAACCATAATAATAATAATAATAATAATAATAATAATAATAATAATAATAATAATAATAATAACTTTATTTATACCCCGCCACCATCTCCCCAACGGGGACTCGTTCACCCTATGTTTTTATTATACTTTTATTAAACCTACAGAAACCCACACATATTTGTAAGAGATCAGTGGCAGAAATTATCAATGTGAGGCTATCTCTTGGTTGTCTCATGAAGCTGGGCTTCATGGATGCATGGAACATGGAGGCCACTGCTGAAACAAGTTGATATTCAACCCTGTTGAGAATTTGTTCAAAGGTAAATGCAGGCATGTTGGAAAAGTCTGCCTGGTCTGAGCACAATTGCACTCTATGGCATTGCCTTAAATTGCTATGTATGAGGAGTATTTTGGAGCCTTGGTAAGTGAACCATGGAGATGAGGTTTGCAGATAGGGGCAAAAACACAGGTCCGCAGTCTGGGGGTCCTCCTGGATTCAGCACTAACACTTGATGTTCAGGTGTCAGCGGTGTCCGGGAGGGCCTTTGCACAACTAAAACCCATATGCCAGCTGTGACCATACCTCGTGAAGTCCGACCTAGCCACCTAGCCACAGCCTTAGGTACCTCTAGATTGGACTATTGCAATGCACTCTACATGGGGCTGTCCTTGAAGACAGCCCAGAAACTCCAATTGGTCCAGTGAACGGCAGCCAGATTACTAACTGGAACGAATTACAGTCATTTTCTGGTCCCAATTCAAGGTGCAGGTTATCACCTACAAAGCCCTGAACGATTTGGGACCCGCCTACCTTTGTGATCGCATTTCCTCCTACGAACCTGCGCGATCCCTTTAATCTTCAGGGGAGGACCTCCTCTCACTCCCGCCTCCATCACAAGCACAGCTTGTGGGGATGAGGGAGAGGGCCTTCTCCGTGGTGGTCTTACGGCTCTGGAACTTGCTCCCCAGGGAGATAAGGCAAACACTCACTCTGGCAGCCTTTAGGAAAAGTTTAAAAACTTGGCTTTTTGGTGTGCTATGTCAGGTTCTGTCCCAATGTTAAGCTGTTTTCCCGATGCACTTTATGTCATCCCTTAGTTGAGAATAACCTCATTGTTTCTCCCACCTGAGTTTTCCACTACATGCAGCACTTTATCTATCTACCTCACCCACGGGTTTTACAATTTCCACACCCTGTTTAAATTTTGTACTGTTTTCATACTCTGATTTATTATGCTACTGTTATTATGTTTTGTTTACTATGTTATTGTATAAGCATTTTTATTGGATGTTGTTGTGTGTCTTCTATGTATTTTATTTTGTTTTAATGTAATTGGTTGGGCTTGGCCCCATGTTAGCCACCCAAGTCCCTTCAGGGAGATGGAGGTGGGATACAAAAATAAAGTTGTTGTTGTTGTTGTTGTTGTTGTTGTTGTTGTTGTTGTTAAGTATAACCCTCATATGCTTTACAATAAGCCACCACCCAAATTACCTATTATAGCTTGTCATTATGTGTAGATTATTCAGAGCATCTGCCATTAACCCATACTTTTCTGTTAGGTGTAGACCAAAGGATCCCAACCGTTGGGCCTCTCACAATTCCTAAGAGCTGGTAAGATGGCTGGGATTTCTGGGAGTTGGAGTCCAAAACACCTGAAGACACAAAGGTTGGGAAACACTGGTCTAGATTGTGAATAAACAATATTTATACATTCTTAGTAATTGGCTTTTTAAAAAAGAGATTTCAAATTAATTCTAAAATGATTCCACTTTTCCCTGTCCCAGGCCCTGCCACTCTTTAAGTGGATGCCATTTACTAAGAGCTGTCAACAAGAGATCTCTTAATTGGAAGAACATCCTTTTAATCAGAAGTGGCTGAGCTAAAGGATGTCCTCAAAATATCAATGTAGATTCAAGCTATTTAAAATGCCACAGCTAACCTTTTTAAAAAACCTGGTTTAATTAGAAAAGTATAATTAAAGCATTCTCATCAGTAGGGCATTCCTACTCCAAACACATGTCTTGTTAAATTGTTACAGTAATAGAGAACCATCAGTTTCAACATTGCTCAGAAGACCAAATATACAGATAATTCTTATTAACTCTTATTTGCTAGGATTAGCATTAAATATTGTGGCATACCCAAAAGCAGAGTCCCTTCCTTGAGCAAACCTAAATAATTTGCAGTTGATCCTAACAGAATTTAGATATAACAAAAAATAAAAAATATACCAATCACCACAATTTAGATACTGTGTCATGGGATTTTCCCCTCAACAAAATAAATGAAAGCAAAGCTGTGAGCTGAGTGAAAATGTTCCATTTCAAATGGCAAGATATCTTGTGGGAAGCTAGCAATTGTGCGCTACACTCATCCCTTGAATTATAGCCTCGGGATAGAATTGGTGCGGTGTCTGCTAACAGGGAGAATGAAAACTTTCAGTCATAAAGTAACTGTGTAGAAGGATCATTACTTTGCCAGATTTTTCTTTCTTTCTTTTCTGGCAGATCAAAGCTAAGGCTGTGGGACTGACAGGAACAATAATATAAACACACATTGTCCAATAAATCAGGTGGAGTGAAAAGGCAATGGGCAGGCAGGGCTGAACAATACTAAACCATATGCCTCTTTAATTGTACAAAATCTATATATCTTATGGTATAGATCAGTGGCATTCAGAGCTCTGTCCATGAGCTATTGGTTATTGCTCCACAGCAAGCTTCCAGGAAAGGAAGAAACAGTTGAGGCCAATGAGCATGAATAATATCCATAGCACGATGGGAGAAAACATCTGCCATTCCCTAAATCAGAAAGATCAAGAAGCACTGCTATTGATGTTATTATGAAAGTAAGAACTTGGAGGACAGTGACAGATCACAGTGTGATGGTCAAGGATGCTTGGCATGGCTCTCTTTTAGAGTCTTCAAGGCATAAAGCATGTATCTTCAAATCATCTGTCAACTTCTGGCTCGTAGAGTTTTTCAAGGTAAGAAATGATCACAGATGGTTTGTCATTTTTTTTTCCTGTGTCAGGAGCGACTTGAGAAACCCTTCTGAATATAGCCTAAAGTGCTTGGTGTTCCCCAGGAACCTCCTTCCAAGTATTAACCAGCTCTGCTCCTGCTTATCTTTCAAGGTCAGATGAAATCTAGTTCCGTCAGAATATTTATGTGTTTTCTGAGTGTTAAGCCAAATTTTATTTGGGATCTCACACTGAACATACACACACACACACACACACACACACACACACACACACTTGTATTTGTTGCTCAACTATTATTATTATCATTGTTATTATTTGATACACTATACACAACAAGATTAGTACACAGCAAACAAGATCACTATGCTGGTTGTTATATTGGATCACACGTCGGACACTTCCCACGTGTCTAGGACAGTGGTTCTCAACCTGTAGGTCCCCAGATGTTTTGGCCTACAACTCCCTAGCAGCTGTTAAACTGGCTGGGATTTCTGGGAGTTGTAGGCCAAAACACCTGGGGACCTACAGGTTGAGAACCACTGGTCTAGCTCAACCCCTGCCCCTGTCCTCCTCATTTTTCAGGACACATATTCTTTTCCAGAGCTAAAATTTCTGTGGTGCATTGGCAAATAATGCACGCAGATCCGAGTGGGGTGGTCTTTTGCAACTGACAGATGGTAATTTTGCCAGTGCCAATAGTTTTCAAGTGCTGGCCAAGGTCTTTAGGCGCTGCACCCAGTGTGCTGATCACCACTGGGATCACCTTTACTGGCTTGTGTCAGAGTTTTTGCAATACAGTCTTTAAATCCTAGAATTGTGTCAGCTTTTCCAGTTGCTTCTCTTTGATTCTGTTATCATCTGGGATTGCAACATCAACAATCCATACTATTATTATTATTTTATACAGTATATAAAATCATAGAATCATAAAATCATAGAGATACAAGAGACCTCATGGGCCATCCAGTCCAACCCCTGCCAAGAAGCAGGAAAATCGTATTCAAAACACCCCCGACAGATGGCCATCCAGCCTCTGTTTAAAAGCCTCCAAAGAAGGAGCCTCCACCACCTTTCTCCCAGCATTGTCTCAAAGTAGCTTACAAAAGGTGTGAGATACATAACTTAGAAATTGCATCTTTTTTGGACTAACGTTTCCAGCGCTTAATTGAAACTATTCTTAATGAACAAAGGAATAAGAAGCTAACTTTAGGATATTCTCTATTATTTGGTTTTGCTAAAAGTCCTGTCTCTTGTCACTCTGTCTTGTACACTTTTGATTGGCTCACCTCATAACCATATCCCTGACTTGTCACAAATAACTGTTTAAAAATGTGTAGCCATCATAATTTGTCTTGGGATTTGAATTGTATTAAAGTGTCTAATTGCTTATTGGCCTATGGTACTGGTAAAAAATCATTTTTGTTTTAATAGACTAAACTTGGGTGCTTTCAAATGCTAGGATGCACCAAGGAAATTGCTCATGTTGCTGATGTTTAAATCATGAGGCAGCATATAATTTTGTTTACATCACATCTCATGAGCCCCAAAGTGGCAAACATTGTTAGGCATGGTCTTTGCTTCCAAATACACAGAATGCCATATGCCCTGTCCCTACTAACTCCCCTCTGCCCTCCCCAAATATCATGGTATCAGGCAGTTCAGCAGGATTTTTCTCCAAGCCTTCCCATTTAATTCAGAACCACTACAGCTGACCAGAATCCAAACTGATTTATTACCCAAACTGAAAACTCAGTGAACCTTTCTCCCATGAAACTTCAAATATATGTACAACTTAAAATTAATTGGTCCAGAAAATAATAGGCTGTCTGGGGAAACTGGTTCATTCTATTGAAACTACGTAGTTCGATTCTATGAAATGTCATCCATTCTTGCTTTTTTTTTCATCACAGTGGCTCATATTATTTAGGTATGAGTTCTAAAAAAATTATACCTTTTATTTACTGTTCCATCTGATTCATTAATCAAAATGCAAGATTCAAGGGAAATTGTAAAACAGACATAACAGTTTTTGCTTATGTTTATAATGGCACTTTTGAAGGGCAATATCTCAGTTGTTTTTCTTGCTTTTAATCATTATTTACCTTTCCAATACAAAGATATCCCAACTAATTTAATTATGAAAAATTTAGAAGAGGTGTGGATTGTGGGGTGTTCTTTCCATGAAGCGGAAACATGTCTAAGTGATTCAGTCTTCATGAACAGAAGTGGGGAAAGAAAAAAGCTATACTGTAATCCTTATACACAAACAACATCAAAATACCATAAAATCTAGGCATCTCTTTTTGCCACTGATGAGAGCAATGGAAGATTGCCCCAGGGCAAAAATCATCCCTGAGAATATGGTATTTTGCCTGAAGCCAAAGGCTGACAGCAATGTGAGCAATCAAAGAAACCATATTTAACCTGAGGATAAATGTATTTCACCACTGTCGCCCTGGAGAGTATCACTAATTCTTTCATTGTCTTTTTCATTTTTGCAGCACTCTGAAATCTTAGGGGTGTAAGAAGCATGAAGATTAGGGGTCTAAGAAACATGAAGATTTCCATAACCAGTGTGTTCAATGAGGTCTTTATACACAAAGGCATAACACAACAGGACCTGAAGGATCCTGTGAAGAACAGTTCTGTACTGATCTCTCCAAACTGGGAAAAGTCAATGTCTGGCATAATTAGAAGAGTAATCAAATATACTGCCAATGTCATACTGTCCTTACACAAGTCCATAGTGCAATCTCATCTGGGATGTGGTATATAGTTCGGATTAACACATCTGAGAAATGATATAGTAAAAGTGAAGATGCAGAAAATACCAACCCAAAAAAGAAGGGTTTGTAGCAAATACCTTATAAGTGAATGTGACAAGGAGAGTTTTTTTCCTGCCCCTAAAATACTAGAAACAAGAAGAAGAAGAAGAAGAAGAAGAAGAAGAAGAACAACAACAACAACAACAACAACAACAACAACAATAATATACTTTATTTATATTCCACTCTATCTCTCCAAGGGGACTCAGAGCACTTTACAAATACAGTAGAGTCTCACTTATCCAACATAAACGGGCCGGCAGAATGTTGGATAAGCGAATATGTTGGATAATAAGGAGAGATGAAGGAGAAGCCTGTTAAACATCAAATTAGGTTATGATTTTACAAATTAAGCACCAAAACATCATGTTATACAACAATTTTGACAGAAAAAGTAGTTCAATATGCAGTAATGCTACATAGTAATTAGTGTATTTAGGAATTTAGCACCCAAAAATCATGATATATTGAAAACATTGACTACAAAAATGTGTTGGATAATCCAGAACATTGAATAAGCAAATGTTGGATAAGTGAGACTCTACTGTACATACCGTATATAGCAAACATTCAATGCCATTAAATAATTGACAAAGACAGATGGTACATAAAGAGAGGCAAGGCTTCCCTATTTTCTTCATCTCCGGCATCTGGAGGCTGTGTTCGACTCAGCCATGGGGAGGCACTGTTGCATCCTTGAGTACAGTCAAAAGTAATCTCAATCATCATGATGCTCTATTGATATTTTGAATTACAAATCCCATTGTTCCTTTTCATTTCTCAAATTAGGCCAAAACATATGGAAAGCATCACCTTGGAAATATGAAAGTATGTTTGCAGTGAATGATTAACTTTGTTTTTCTGATTTGAACAGTTGTTCTCAACATTTGTTCTTCTAGGTGTTTTGGACTTCAGCTCTCTGAATTCCTGATCATTGGACAAGCTGTCTGGGGCCTCTAGGACTTGAAGTCTGAAACACTTGTAGGACCAAAGATTGGGAAGCATCAGTTTAGAGGATAATAAAGTTTAGTTTTGTTTTTTCGTGTCAGGAGCACCTTGAGTCGCTTCTGGAGTGAGAGAATTGGCCGTCTGCAAGGACGTTGCCCAGGGGGACGCCCGGATGTTTTGATGTTTTTACCATCCTTGTGGGAGACTTCTCTCATGTCCCCACATGGAGCTGGAGCTGATAGAGGGAGCTCATCCGCACTCTCCCCGGGTGGGATTCGAACCTGGCAGCTTTCAGGTCAGCAACCCAACCTTCAAGTCACTTAGTCCACTACGCCATCTGGGAGGATAATAAAGTAAAAGTACAGTTCCTGGTTATCCAGGGCAACAGGGAGCTGTCAGGTTGAAAAAGACATCATCAAAATGCCTTCTGTTGGCCTTCCGTATATAATATTGGGTCCCTTGTGGTACCCTGGGGTTGTGGTTACTTGATGAAGTATCTGCCCAGCATGAAGGATGTCCGTGCCAGTGGCCCCAAAAAGTTACCAACATGGGATCTGATTAAAATGACCCTTTTCTTCATTGGCCATCACTTTCCACAGTCACACAGTATCCAGTAAATTTCATATTTTCATATATCTTGTAGCTGAAAAGTCCCTGAGACATTCCAGAGCCCTTCAAGACAGGCAAATATTTGCACAGGGCTTGGAGTAAAGGGTTGGGGTTTGTGGCTTATAACAAGACAGCCTATTACCTGTGGATCAATCTGTATTTGACAAGAACACTGCAAGAAGGTAAAGACAAATGTTTATAACATAGCAAAGTGTTGCATAAAACATCACAAACATCCTCTGTATAGCTTCAGATCAATTTTCTTCAAGTTTAAAGTACAATGAAAAGTTCAGCGACATGTAGCATGACATATAGTTAATGACACATAGCATGACGTGACTTAAAAGAACAACTAAACAGGATATTATTAGTAGGGAACTAGAACAGAGAATGTTTGTGGCAAATGTAATTATATCCCAATGACTTCCATGGGTACAGGATGTGGTTAAGGTGATGGAAGACAGACCTGCCAAGGATATCTTGAAAGAACATCCTTTGGTGTCTGCCCAGCATTGTCAGGAAGACGAGGACGAAGCACTGCCAGGCAGCAAGACACAGGATCTCTCAACAAGAACTGGAAAGGGATGTATTATTGACAAATCATTGTGGACTGGCCTCTGGTAGCAAAAGTATATCTACTTAATTGAAGGGATGCTAAAAAAGGAATGCAATGAAAAACCATGGCATATTTGGCAGTCTGAGGAAAACAGACAGCTGTTCTTTGAAAATATGCACAAAGGACCCAGAGTAATACTGGGGGTGGGGGTACTGCTGCTCTTTAATATGCACAGGGAAATTGGCTACTTAGAAAACCAATATAACGTATTAATTAGAATGTCAGAATAGGACTGGGAGACCTGGGTTTAAAATCCTAACTCTGCTATAAACTGACTTGGGGTACGTTTATACTATAGAATTAATATGCTTTAATTGCCATGGCTCAATGCTATGGAATTTGGTGAAGCCCAGCACTCTTTGGCAGAGAAGGCTAAAGATCTTGTAAAATTACAGCTTCTATGATTCCATAACATTGATGTTATTTTTAGGTGTTTAAAGTGGTGTCAAACTGTATTAATTCTACATGCAGCCTTAGATAGCTTTGAGGCAGACATTTTCTCTCAGCCTCACCTACCATATAAGGATTATGTGATATGTGGTTTCAAATCCCCTAAATCGTGGTGTTTGGAAGTTGGAGTGCTAAAAAGCCAGAAGGTCAAAAGAAACACAAACAAGTTTTAAGGTTCTTCCTAGCCAGAAAGGATATCAGCAGGGCTAGTGCTAAAAGTACTGACATCCAGCATTGGAAAATACTGAGCATTTTTATTCACTTTGACAGGAGCCCCCAGTGATGCAATTGGTTAGACCCTTGTGCTGGCAGGACTGATGACTTGAAGGTTGCTAACCTGAAGGTATCAGTTCGAATCCAACCCGGGGAGAGCATGGATGAGCTTCCTCTATCAGCTCCAGCTCCATGTGGGGACATGAGAGAAGCCTCCGACAAGGATGGTAAAAACATTAAAACATCTGGGTGTGCCCTGGGCAATATCCTTGCAGACGGCCAATTCTCTCACACCAGAAGCGACTTGCAGTTTCTCAAGTCACCCCTGACAGTAGAAAAAAATTCACTTTGATGGCTATTGAGACTACCCACACTATCCTCTGATTGGCCGAAAAGTGGCTCAGCTTGGATCTGAGCTCTTATTGGCTTGAGCTCTGCGGAGTGGCTTCCATGGTTGGTTCTTTGAATGACAGGGAAATTAATAAATTGTCATTCCCTAATTCAAAGTGTCAGTCCATCTATTAATCCACCCCCCCCCAAGAGGGGCATGGACTCTAGGAATGTGATGTGGCAACATGCAAAAGAGTGACTTAATGGTCCAGTCCAGATAAACACAACAGGAAGCATCCTGTGTATACAGTGGGTATTTACAAATGTGGTGGAGCAACATTCCAATGAAATTCATGGAAGTTTATGTTTTAGGGCAATTAGAAATGAACATGTGGCTGGCTATATTTTCCAATGGAGCCACATCTTACAAATCATATATTTTATATAATTCATATTGTTGAAGGGTCTAATTTCTTGATAACAGTTGGAATGTTAAAAAGCAAGGGAAAACGAGCTCTATAGAGGAAGAGCTGTATAAAAACACAATGAACAAATGTTAGCATAAGGAGGGACATAAGCACAGCCCACCTGGACTAATTTGACTGAACCCTGTCAGGCTTTAAAAGCTAAGATTAAGTTTTTTATTTGAACTTGGAAGCACACTGGGAGATCATGCAGATTTAAAAGACACATACATACAGGGGAGTTATATTCTCATGTCTGGCCTTTGTTAGCAATAACCATTATATTCTGGACTAGGTGCAAGGAAATGTAGGAAATGATCACAGAATCACTGAATTTTAGAGATGAAAGACACCTTGGAGGCCAACTACAACTTTACTGGCAGATGGTCATTTAACCTCTGCTAAAATATATTCTGCTACCTCCTGAGCCCACTACTTTCAGAGGGAGATTGTTCCACTGTCTAAAAATTCTCCTAGTGCTCATCTGAAATGTGTTTCACTGCAATTCATCATTTCCATCCATTTATTTTAATTGTTCAGGTAGGTTTTCAACAAATGATTGGCTGCTGATGGAGTGGCTGCTAATGGACTGATGTATTTTAAAATGGTGTTTTAATTCAACAGTGCTTTTATGTCATACCATCTTTTAATGGCACTTTAACATTGTAAGTTTCTGTCTGTTTTAATCTATACTTATGTTAGCTATTATCTATGCATGTTTTGTAGTTGTTGTAAACCATTCAAAGTTATGTATATGTATATACCAAGCAGCATTTGTCTACATATATACAGAACACAGCTAGCCTTAAATCGTCACACACTTGCAATGTGCAGTAGGCTTGTGCATGGATTCCAATTGGTGGGTTCCCTTTGGCCAATCTGTTCGGATGGCCGTTCACGGCAAGGGCTGAGCCTCCATGTTTTTTTCAGCCACAACACAACAGTGGCTGTCAAAAACCGGCAGCCTTTGGTTGCAAGTGGAGTGTGGGAGGGAGGCAGCTGGTAGAAGAAAAAGCGCAAGGGGGGGGGGAGTCACTACTCCAGGGTCTGCGAATCAAGAGAAAGGAGAGGGCTTTTTAAGGAGTAGGTAGGATAGCTCCTGGTCATCGCTCTTCCTTCCCTGGGAAGTGGGGAAGCCTCCTTAAAATAATGGAAAGCTGTGTGCTGCAGGGAGATAGCATCGGGCACGCCTGCAGCACCCGTCTCCTCTAAAGTAGAAACAACTTTAATTAAGCATTGAAGCCAGTCTCCTCTACAGACAGATGGGAAAGGATCACAGAAAGAGTGGTATCTTAACTCTGATGCTTTTAATCCAGGTCTTAATGAAGGATATAAGGATAAACAATGCCTAAAATGACAGGAAGGGGAGCCTGGGAAGTTCCCTCCCCCATAATGGGCCAGCTAGAAAACAAATCTTTCGGCTTTCCTGATCAAAAATGGATTTCTATCCTCTTAAATTCGGGAGGCTCTCAAAAAACAGATCGGGACCCCCACCGAAATCTGGGATACTGAAACGAATTGCAGTTTACCAAGATTGCACAAGCTTAATGCACAGTGCTGGCTGCCTCCTTTCATCAAGCTCAAATATAGTAGGCCCTCTATATCCATGGATTCTGCATCCATGGATCCATGTCAACTATAAATAGTTTTGCAAACCATTTTTCTAATATTTTGCAGTTGGTAGAAATACAAATATTTTGCATGTGTTTCTTCCCTAATATATGTATTGTTATACATTTTTGGATCAAAGAACTCAACTACAAAAGGATCATAGCATCTGTGGTTTGTGAATATGTTTGAATGTGTGAAATCAGATATGTTCATCTTAAAATGCAAATAATACATTTATCCCCAATCTCTAATTATGACATGTCATTTTTAAAATAGATACCTTTGGGATGTGGTGGGGGAGGAGGCACACCTTCCAAATAATCCCCAATAAAAATATCTGTATCCTTTGTTTATGTGCATTTGAAAGTAGCCATTGCTAGAAATATAAACCCCCACAGAAAGTAGGCCACTTGGAGACATAAAAAGCATATTATCCAATTGTCCAAATCACAGTTATAAAATAGGCTTCTCTCTTGACATTTGGCTGTGGCCACACGCAGTTATTGCCCACCTAGCAATTACATGCAAAGACAGGCTCCTTAGTTCCACATCATAGTTCTGCAGGCAAGCTAAAACCAAATCCAAAAGAGAGTTTCTTGCAGCACACAGCCACAGGAATCCTAGGATTTAGTAAAAGGTACTCAGAATCCCAAACATTTGTCTAAATGTGATAAAAACACTGAACCAGAGGCATCAGATTTTATTCCAGCAACATCTAGATATTTAGCATATATGTGGGATCATATCTCTGATTCCAACTGTACTTAAAATGAGATGTGTCAGTTCAAATAAAAAGGAAGTCTTTGTGAACATGCAGTCTGCAGCAAAGGAAGGTGTTTTGTTTAACTTCCTGAGGGCTGGAATGCAAAATACCTTTTTATTTAAAGAAAATGGAGGAAGGGTAGAAAAGCTTTCTGATTAAATATCTCTAGGAAACAAGCTGTCGCAAAACAGATTAATTCTCTTCAGGAGTATATTTCATGTGGACGTTATTTTCTTGGCAAAGACCTACCATTTTTCTTTCTGCAGTCCCGTTCCCCCCACCCATGCAAAAAAAGGGGAGAAACTATGCAAAAATCTGAATTAGTTCTCAAAGCACAACCCCAGCGGATATAAGCCCTTCCAAACAGGAGTATGTGTTCTGCCACACTATTCTCAGCATCTAAATTGTGATTCCAAATGGGAAATCCCCTGCGGCCCCCTGAAATGTATCTAATAAATTCAGCACATCATTTATGTAAAAAATCTGCCCTGTTGAATATTCTGTTGTGTAAAAGTGGGGGAGCTGAGGGGGGAGACAGAGAAAGCACATAATGAGATTTTGCAAACCCGGGCCTCCTTTCTCGTTTGGCTAACTGGGAATTTTAACAAGATATGCCACTTGTCCTTTTCATCTTAATCTTGACAAGAGGAAAAAGAAATCAACGGAGGTGTTGTACTTTGCTCCAGAGAAACCACTACGGGCCCCATTGTGGTGCTGGCGTTGGAAGCATTTCTCGCTAAACTGCTTGGGACAGTTGGCTTTGCGGGCCTTGGGGAGAGACAGGGAGGACCAGAAATGGGCTTGCATGTGACAAACTCCCTCCCTCCCTCCTGCGTTAAATAATTTCTGCCTACCATTTCCTCAAGAAAATTCAAGACAACTAAGAATTAAACAGTAATACATATGCAGCTTTTTGTGTGTGTCAGGAGCAACCTGAGTCACTTCTGGTGTGAGAGAATTGGTCATCTGCAAAGACGTTGCCCAGGGGACGCCTGGATGTTTTGATGTTTTTACCATCCTTGTGGGAGGCTTCTCTCATGTCCCCACATGGAGCTGGAGCTGATAGAGGGAGCTCATCCGCGCTCTCCCCGGGTGGGATTCAAACCTGGCAGCCTTCAGGTCAGCAACCCAACCTTCAAGTCACAAGGCCTTACCCCTCTACGCCACGGGGGCTCCTTTACATATGCAGTGCAATTCTATCTACCCCTTTCCCCCCAAAATAAGGTTTAAACTCCCAAAAATGTGCTAGGGCTTGTTTCCAGGGGCAGTCTTATTTTTCCAAATTGACTTTTTAAATTAACTATATCTAGGACCCCAATGGCGAAGTGCGTTAAAGCACTGAGCTGGAGACCAAAAGGTCCCAGGTTCAAACCCCAAGAGTGGCTGGAGCGGCTGCTGTTAGCTCCAGCTCCTGCCAACCTAGCAGTTCGAAAACATGCCAATATGAGTAGATCAACAGGTACCGCTCCGACGGAAAGGTAACAGCGCTCCATGCAGTCATGCCGGCCACATGACCTTGGAGGTGTCTACAGACAACGCTAGCTCTTCGGCTTAGAAATGGAGATGAGCACCAACCCTCAGAGTTGTACTAGATTTAATGTCAAGTCTACCTTTACCTTTATCTAGGGCTGTGGAGCCCCCGGTGGCACAGCAAGTTAAACTGCTGAGCTGCTGAACTTGTTGACTGAAAGGTCAGCAGTTCAATTCTGGGGAGTGGGGTGAGCTCCCACTGTTAGCCCCAACTTCTGCCAACCAAGCAATTTGAAAACATGCAAGTATAGGTAGATCAATAGGTACCACTCTGGCTGGAAGCTAACAGCACTCCATGCAGTCATGTTGGCCACATGACCTTGGAGGTGTCTACAGATAACATAGGCTCTTTAGCTCAGAAATGGAGATGAGCACCAACTCCCAGAGTCAAATACGACTAGACTTAATGACAGAAGAAAACCTTTACGTTATTACATTTAGGGCTTATTTTTGAAATAGGGCATATATTTCGAGCATCCTCAAAAATCCTAAAAAAAATATGATAGCTCTTATTTTCGGGATAGGTCTTATTTTTGCGGAAATAGGATATCTGTCTACTCACAAGTAAGTCCCATTAAGTGGGTTACAGCCTAAGACATCATTATAAAATGTATTTTGAAAAGTTACACCTTTTCGGAAATTTTTTAAAAAAACAGGAAAATGGAAAACAATAAAAGTATAAAAGCATCCATTAAAACCCATTTCCAGCAAAAGCTAATTTCATTTTACAAAATCAGCATAGCTGAAAATGCTAAAAAGACAAAAAGTTTTCATAAAGCAGCAATACAATGCAGAGCTAATGGGGAACAAATTGCTCAAAAAATAGTGGGACTTACTTCCCATGAAACACATTTGCATAGGATTCCACTGAGTAAAGGGAGATCTTAACAGCAGAGTCAGACAATTCTGGTTTTGGTTTTTTTGGCGGAGCTGAAAGGTGAGCAACTGGTGCATATTATGACATATATATTCAATATTGTCACCAATAGAAGCTCCCAGTGGCGCAGTGGGTTTAACCGCTAAGCTGCTGAACATGCTGACCAAAAGGTTGTCAGTTCGAATCCGAGAAGTGGGGTGAGCTCCTGCTGTCAGCCCCAGCTTCTGCCAACCTAGCAATTCAAAGACATGCAAATGTGAATAGATCAATAGGTACGGCTTCTGCAGGAAGGTAATGGCGCTCCATGCAGTCATGCCGGCCACATGATCTTGGAGGCGTCTACAGACAACGCTAGCTCTTCGGCTTAGAAATGGAGATGAGCACCAACCCCCAGAGTTGTACTAGACTTAATGTCAAGTTTACCTTTACCTTTATTTTCACCAATACATTTTTGGGGGGTGTTGTCCCCCCCCCTGACTTTTTCCATATTTGTTTTACAAGGGGTTATAAAGAAATGTGTATACACACACAATAGAAAGCGTGGTTTCCTCAGCCACTTAACTCTTGTCTGACTCAAGCAAAGCAGTCAAGATCTTTTACATAAACATCAATGAGAATTTCTTAGTCATGCATTACATACAGTAGCATTTGGAGGCTTCTGTGTCAATGGGATGGTAATATACTTTGGGTTTTAGTAGGAACTTTGAAAGATCAGTTTAATGTACTAAACCCTATTCCGAAAAGAGACAGTACCCTGCATAGCTGTGACTGTCTGAAATCCATGGGAGACTGAAATAAACCTCTTTCTCCTTTGCTGCAACTCATACTACCTTCTTTCCATCCTGATGCAATGAATACACTGCTGAGCAAACTAGAAAACCTGGGCTTGAATCTCTATTCAGCCATAAAGTTCACTAATTGACCTTGGGCAAGGGTGCAGGGCAGAGTATACACAAGGCATGAATAAATGATATTTCCCTGTGCACTTATTTGAAATCTCAAAGGCTGTTTGATTTCCATCCAAACAATTGCAACTGGAGCATTTGCTGTGGTTGGCATTTTAAGTTTCCTGCTGTGGTTTGCTATCTGGGCCTTTTAAATCCATTGTGGAGAAAATACATTTGCATGAGCATTGTAAGACACACACACACCACTATTTTGTGATCTATGTTAAGTAGGGATGGGGAATCAATGGTCCTTCAGAGGCAAACTCCCAACTTTCCCAGTCAGCACAGCTTGTGTTTAGGAATGATGGGAGCTAAGGTCCAACCATTTCCCGAGAGTCATAGGTTTGCCACCCCTGATGTAGAGTCTGTGTTTCATCATTAGGCTGAAAAATAGTAGTATGCTGATAAATAATAAGTGTGCATATGTGAATAAATGCATAAATAACAGGGGACTTGAAAGCTTGTCTGCAAAAGACTGTATGTAAGCATTTCTTTCAAAAGAAATTAGAATTAGTCTCACTGCTTCAGTTAGAAACAGTTTTCACAGCCAAATCAGACATGACGTGAAATCGGTGCTTATGTCTAGTGTATTTTTAAGTGTAGCTTAAGCTACATCATCCTATACTTGTATTAATCAGCTAAAACATAACATTGCCAAATTAAAATCAAGCAATTGTTTAGCTGTGATTGTTTTCACAAAAGTGCTACTCCTTCCCCAAACTGAAGTAAATTTTGTTGCCTTTTAGGTAAAACACAACCAGATGGTTTGAACTAAGGGCACTTCCAGAAAGCACCAAATTGCGGGTTTTAGTGAGGGATAAAAAAAATCCTGGGACTTCAGAAGAGGTCCACATACAGACCTATTGGTCCCAGGATTTCTGACTCCGTTGTCCACACTTGAAGCTTTTTTGCAAGATTTAGAGGCTCCTAAGATGGCTACCGCAGGACATCCAATGGAAACTTCAGCATTTTTTTTTAAAAAAAAACCTCAAGATGCAGTTATGCGAATCTTCTGCAAAAGTTCTGTTCTTTGTCCTGGCCAGAGAAACTTTGCCCTCCAGATGTTTAATGAAGTTTCTGGCACACAAATAAAGTTTTCAGGGTAGAACCACATCTGCCCAAGTCAGAACTACACAATCAAATAGAAACAACACTTTCAAGCCAAGAACTTTGTCATTATTATTTGGCCTTGCTTCCTGGCCATCTATGCAGACAGATTTGGTTGTGTAGTTGTGGCATGGAACAACCGGGGTGCTGTTCCTGGGTTAAAAGTGTCTGTTCCTGATTGCTCTTACTGTGAAAGGGTGTACAACGCTGATGACAGGGTGGCAATTTTGTCCTGGCCTGAGAAACTTTGTGATCCACACATTTAAAGTTTCTGGCACACAAAGTTAATAGGGTAGGACCACTTCTGTCCAAGTCAGCACTACATAATCAAACAGGAACACACACTTTCAAGCCAGGAACAGAACTTTGTCATTATTGACACATTTTAGAGCCTGCCTGCCAGACAGATTTGGTTGTGTACTTGTGGCATGGAACAACAGATTGCTGCTCTTGGTTTGAAAGTGTCTGTTCCTGTTTCATTGTATACTACTTACTGTAAAAGAACTTGTTCCACTCCAGAAACTTTTTTTTCTGCTACAAACTCCATTAAACAAGTGAAGGACAAAGATGCGGATTTTCGGCTCAGAACCGTGTTATTCCCGCACCTGAAAACCTTGCAGTTTTTGCCGTTTGTCTCGCTTCCTCCTGCATTTTAAGGAAGCGGCATCTCTCCACACTCCATTTTGCTGCAGAATCTCCTGGAATAAAGGTACTGTCTGAACAGGCCCTAAGTTTATCTTTAAGCAAGGTGTCTAATCAAGAAATTTCTTTGAATATCCTCTTCAGCATTGGCAATAGACATGTTGCAGCCATAGACTGTTTTGATAGCTTTAGTGATCAGGAAGGATTATTGGAGACAGTAAGAACAGATGATATAATTTTGCCTCGGCAGCCTCAAGTACTTCATGTGCTACCATCGACCATCCCCTGAGATTTCCAACTGAACAGCTGATAAATTGCTCAAATGCATTTAGAATCAAACCTGTCTGGAAAATTTCTCAGTTTTCCCCCTCTATACAAACTCTTTCCTCTTCTTCAGAAGCCAGCTAAATCTTTTAATATCTGGCATATGCCTTGGTGTAGAAAGCTTCGAGCTATTATTGCTTTGGATATAGGATTTTGCTCATTTAACTAAAGTAATTAAAACAAAATCCACATTCTCATATGCTTGTAAGATACTTGGGTCATTTCCCACTCAAGAAATCAAATATGTTACCTATTTTCAATTTGATATTTAATGCTTCACAATTAAAGCAATGTTGCCATGGCTTTATCTTTCACCAGCTTTAAACAATAAGTCTAAATCAATGCTGGCATCAAAGGGTAGAAATATCCTTTGTTCTAAGTGATGGCATCTTGAAAGAAAGGAAATATTTTATCAACTTTACATGATAGATGGAAGGAAATTTGACACAATCATTTTCTTCAAAAGATGCAATAGCTATAGCTACCTGTAATATAGTTAATTTACCTCACCTCACCATTGATTTATCAATTTTTACTAAAATGTCATGAATGAATGTAATCTTCGAAGAAGTGAAGGCTTTACAAATAAACATCAATAACATGTCCTTATCCTTTCAGTAATTCACAGCATCTCGTGGAGCCTTCTGATAACAAGCAGTATGTGGGAACTATCTCTTTAGAAAAACTCTTTAGAGATAGTTGCTGCTGAAGACATTGATATTATATCTTTTATTGTTAACGATATCCGGTTGTTGTTGCATTGTTGTTGTTGTTGTTGTTGTTGTTGTGTGCTTTCAAGTCATTTCTGACTTATGGCAACCCTATCAAGGGTTTTACTGAGGCTCTGGACATGTGACTTGCCCAAAGTCATGTTTTCATGACTGAACAGGGATATAAACCTGTTCATCGAAGTAATGATCCAACACGCAAATCACTACACCATACTGACTCCACATAACCAATTTATATTAGGGTTTTTCTACACACCCAATTTTCCAAATAACCTATTTATACCACATTTTTTCCACCCTACTTTGCAAGCTTTGTTTACACCCAAAGAATTCTAAGAACTGCAGCATAGGATTATATCGCATAAAACCCCTATTCCACTACAGTTGCGTTATCAGTGATAGCAGATATACTGTATATCAAGCCAAACAGCTTTTATATCACACATCTCTTCAATTGTGTAATTGTGTCCATTTTCCAGTTCGTGATCTCACAATTGTACTTCCGCACACCCTTGTAAATCAGCCTTCCTGCTCTAATGCTGCTCCTTACTTTTTTATTTTAGTGAAATTTCAGCTTTTAAAAACTATAAAGAGGAAATTATAACTATGAAATATAAAATAAAAAGAAATCAGCCAGCTCAGGAATAGTAAGAGAGAATATGAAAAGGAGGAGACTCCTGCACACCACTTTATTGCTAGCATGCTGGCACAGAAGTGAAAAGGGCCCGTCACACAAGGTAGTTGATGGACATGTTGCAGGACTGGGAGATACTGATGCACAAGGGAGATAGATAGATATACATGTATATACAGCTAGCATCTGTTCGAGAACCTCAGTGGGCCAAATCAGTGTGACTGGCGCTTAGAGCTCTTGAGTCAGTCAGACAATTAGTTTGTCCTTGAGAATGATCTTCAGGTGCCTTGCCACATATATTAAGAATATTCAGAGACAGAAAGAGGCAGGCTGGTAGTTGGATGTGCGCAGCGTCATACAATAGGGACCAAATCTGCAATGCTGGTTTGCTTGCTTCATGCTATGAACTGATGGCGCTTCCAGACAGCGCCAATACACAGATTTTCAAAGAGGAATAAACAAATCCAGGACCAGCATGCAGGTCCCCACACAGACCTGCGGGTCCTGGACTGTCTTCCCCTGCTGTCCTCACAGCCCTTTTTTGTCTCAGAATAAAATGGAGGATGGATCTCATACGCTCATTGTTATGCACTGATTCTCATACGCACACATGTGAATACCTAAAATAAAATATGAAGAGATTCCCATGTCCGCATATGAGGATCAGCACATAAAGTATTTTTTAAATAACTTTCTCCTGATTTCTCTCTTTCCCCAATTGTGTTTTCATGCTCTGTTTACATTTAGAAACTTTAAAATAAATATTTTCAGAAAGCTCCAACGGCTCTCTTCCCTGCTCTGTTTAAGCCAGCTGGAAATCTGATGTGTCTCTGTGACAGCTGATCAGCTGTTTCGGGCTTCCAAGGTGTGTGGGGGGGGGAGAGAAATCTCGCATTTAGCATGACTGCAGGGATAACCCATTCTCTCCCGTTTCTTTTGTGCTGTGTGGAAGGTCCCTCCGTTTCCTTGTTGAGGAAACTGAATTCCCTATTGGTGAGCTTTCAATTCTCAGAACAGCTCTGAGTTTTAGAAAAAGAGTGTGCAGAATCTGTGTTGTGAATCCATGTCTTCCATGTGACATGTAACATGATTAAACTCCAAAGGGAAGACACAAATTCAGGAATGAAAAGTGATCATGTTTGCAGTACACTATGCTGCAATCCCGTGCACACTTAAATTGTAAAATTATGACCTTAGGGTTGTACTTTATATTATAATGAACTCAAAGCATTTTGATTAATCACAACTGTATTCTGTCCACAATGATTCCTGATGGCAAACATGCATGAACACTAACATTTCACCCCTGTAATTGATAGTCTGTGCATTTTTGAAATTTTCACATGATAAGATTAATGAAAAAGCAAATAATTTTCTCCTTCCTTGCTTTAGTTTTCTGGAGTTTCCAGTTGTTTTTGCTATGGAGTTCACATATGATGCCCCCCTCTTTAAAGTTGATGAGCAAATTGAATGTCAGTAGAGATCATACCTGTGCTGCAGTCAGGAAAGATATGAGTGGGAGGGGAAAAAAAGTCCAAAGGCCTGGCAGAGAGATAATGTGGAGTCCAGAAGAAGAACCATCAGATTGCAAAGGAGAGGCCTAAACTACCTATTACATATGTGTGCATAATGCATATGTATCTGTGAGATAAAAACAGTGTTGTAAAAATTAATTGGGGCTCTGCAGATAGTTCAACTAAAGGCTAAAATCTGGAATGAAACGGACTGATTTTTCCAAATCCAGAATCTATCTCAACATTGATCCTGGATGGAGAACTCTATTTGGTACCAATTTGGTGTGGAGCACACCAGATTGGCACCAAGCTAAAGGTCAGTGTAGATGTGCCCAGAGTCTAATAGATTGGTTTATTTAATAGATTGGTCCTTTTTATATATATACTGAAACTAATACTAGGTTTTATGTTGGCATATTTTATTTTTATTCTATTCTTAGTACTCTGCTTCTGTGGTTCTATGATATTTTTGCCGTTTGTTTCCTTTTGTAAACAACCTTGAGAAACTTGTGATAAGATTGATGGGGCGGATAAAATGGCTTAATGAATCAATAAAGCTCTTTAGAAATGACTTCCCCTACAGCTGGATTAGATTGCAAACATTAAATTCACGAGCAGAATATCTTGTCAGAAACCGTCTTTTTTCTTGAAAATATAACTCTGGGTTTTGTGCAATAACTTAGAAGCACATTTTCAATTCTCCAATCAATGAAGGCATTGAAATTAATAATACCGGCCTGCAGCGAGCACACTGCACATAATAGGCTCCCAATTTCAGAAATGGATGTCTTATACCAGGGGTCCTCAAACTTTTTAAGCAGAGGGACGGTTCACAATTCCCCAGACTGTTGTTGGGCTGGACTTTAGCTGGAAAAGAAACATGAACAAATTCCCAGGCACACTGCACATATCTTATTTGTAGTGCAAAAAAAAATTGAAAGAGCAATACAATATTTAAAATGAGGAACAACTTAAACCAACATAAACTTACCAGTATTTCAATGGGAAGTGTGGGCCTGCTTTTGGCTGATGAGATAGTCAAGTTAATTAAGATTGTTTGAGCTTTGGAGACAGCCATGGAGACCACTTTAAATGCTGTGACTGCCTCCTGAAAAATTCTGGAGCTTGTGGTTTAGGGAGGGGCTTTCAAACTGCTCATCCAGAAAAGTCCTGGGTCTCCCTAAACTACAAGCCCCAGAATTCTGGAGGAGGCAATCACAGCATTTAAAGTGGATTAAAGTGGAAAAATGCTCAAGTGTGATGAGGCAGGATTCGAAGTCACACTTAGCCATAGAAATCCATTGGGTGACCTTGGGCAAGATACACGTTCTCAGACTCAGAGGAGGGCAAAAGCAAACCTCCTTTGAACAAATCATGTCAGGAAAACCCCATGATAAGGGTCTTCTTAGAGCAACTATAAGTCAGAAATGACTTGAAGGCATCCAACCAAAATAAGAAACTTCTGTAAAGCAGAGTTTTGGTGGGTGTTTTCTACTTTCCATGTAAAAGCTGTTTTAACACGCATCACAGCATCCTATCCCAAATGCATGAATTTTTATTCAGCTCAGCTTTAAAACTGAGCCAAAATCAGAAGCAAGGTTCCAATGTTTCAGGGCAACTTTAACTGTAGTTTCAATATCTGTTCTCTCTTTATTCTCTGTTGTATTTTTTTTTTTTTTTTGCTTGAGGCATTGGCAATCACAGACTGAAAACCAAATGGCACAGAAACCTCTTTCAATATAGCCCTGAAGCAGACCGAGGATGGGTTGTTTTTTCCCTTTAAAACTGTCAGCCAGGTTTCTGTCATGTTTTACGCCCTCTCCAAATAATTTGACCACTAAAGCATTGATATTTGGTCTGGATGCAGCAGCAAATAGAGGTACTTCAACAGTAGTGTGAATTCAGATATGACTGGATCTGACAGGCTGGATGATTAAGGATTCCATAGCATTGAGCCATAGCAGATAAAGTGATGAGACACTGCATTAATTCTACAGTGTGGATGCACCTTGGGTTAAAGGAACTATTGAAGAAGATGATTTTGGGGAGGGGGGATAACATTCAACAACTCAGAGCTCCTTTAAATTCCAGACAAAAAATCAAGGTAGATTTGCAGCCCTGCCAACGTGGACTCCATCAAGACTATTGATTCAAAGCTAGTAAAATCCATGCTGCATCCCTGAACCAGCACATACAAGATGCAACTGTGCATGAAACTAGACCCTTTCAGCAATGACTTCAGGATGTCATCATATTCGTTCAAAAGTAATTTTGAAATCTCTGCTTGGAGGCCACCAGGTTAGGGGCAGCTTAAGTAAAATAATATTTAACTACTGAATTTAAATGGGATCGCCACCCAAGAAGAAAGAATGCCCAGATAATGTTTCATATAATTTTACAAAGACTTTTTTTGTAAAAGGCAGAAAGTGGAAGGGAAAAGAAAGGGGGGGGGGGTTGATTCAAAAGCTGAACCATGAGAAGATTTTAATATTTTTCTGAATTGTCGTATGCGTATGCGGTGGCTGTTGCTACAGGGAAGGGAGGAGACTTTGCTGAATGACATTGTGAGATGTCAGCTGTTTTTGACTTCTGCCTCAGTCCCTTCAGTGAAGAGCTGGGGCAATCAGAGAACTGTTTGAACAAAAGAAGAGGAAAAAATATCAAAAGGAAAATTGGAGTCAGTGCTAAAATGAGCAGCTGGCAATCTCAAAGAGAGATTACTGGTGAAATGATAACACAGCCTATTATTTTAAGAAAGAGGCTTTCACATACCAAAAATGGGGGTTTGGGGGAGAGTGAGAGGAGGCATGGGGGAGCCAAAAGATCAGTACCATCAGTGATGGCTCCTGTCAGAAGATGAAGGAATTTGTCATTATAATGTGACTCTTTATCTGTTGCCATGACATTGGCAAATGTGTTTGCAATGCATATTTTTAGGTTCAATCAACTTTTAATATTCTAAAATAAACAGACAAACAAGATGAGTGATGGGGAGAAAACATCAAAAAGAGAGATAGGAAGAATTACATTCCAAATTATATGCATGAGTTTTGCACTTAGCAGTCATTCTTAGGTTTGCACCTGCACAAACAGCAAAGAATTGGTAGGTCTTTAGTGCAGAAGCATCTAATAATTCAAAGCAGGGCTAAGCAGAAGGAAATTGGCTGCTGTGGCTGATTTGTGTTACACTTTTTTCAGTGTGATTCAAGGGTAAACTTGATGGAATACTGATTGTTAAAATATTCAAAGGACACTATGCAAACATTCTAGTTTGGCTCTTACATTATGACTCCTTGGTACATAGATGTCCAGAAATTCATGAATACATTTCCAGTTGTGTCATTCAAAATATGCGTGAACATACAGAAACCAAAATGGAGAGGAAATCCTCTGAAAAAAGCATATACTTCTAGTTCCTAATTAGTTCTGGCTCTCAATGAGGTATCATGTTACTAACCATGAAACTGGATAGTCTCAGGTAGCAAAAGCCAGCTATCAAGCATTTATCTAATTTCTCTCTTACTCTCCTATTTTTAAACCAAAACATTCACACTAGATATTCCAGATAACATAGAGAAATCACTATTCTAGGGCCCTTCCACACAGTCAGATAACCCAGAATATCAAGGCAAAAAAAAAAACAACCCACAATATCTGCTTTGAACTGGGTTATCTGAGTCCACACTACCATATAATAAAGGTAAAGATTTAGTCTAGTCTAGTCGTGTCCGACTCTGGAGGTTGGTGCTCATCTCCATTTGTAAGCCGAAGAGCTGCGTTGTCCATAGACATCTCCAAAGTCTGGAATAACTGCATGGAGCACCGTTATCTTCCCGCCGGAGCAGTACCTATTGATCTGCTCACATTTGCATGTTTTCAAACTGTTAGGTTGCCAGAAGCTGGGGCTAACAGCAGGAGCTCACTCTGCTCCCCAGATTCGAACCACTGACCTTTCCATCTGCGCCACTGGCAGGGCTTACAAGGTACTATAATTTAATATTTCTATTTGGCTTTTCCCAGTTCTTTTCTCAGTATGCCCAAGTCTGCATTTCTCTTCTTTTTCCCCATTCAGTATGCAATTATTTCCCATATCCGCAGATGATGTCAATGGCTGATGATCCTATCAAGCAGATACAATGCTCTGATTTCTTTCACTCCTTTGCTCCCCTCAACCAATCAGTCAAGAAGCCACATCACTCCTTTTTGTATATTATTGTCCTTTGTCTGCATTCAGCTAAGCTAAAGCTCCAGAAAATGGTCTGCAATTTGAACTAATAGCCTTTGGATTTCTCTGTGGTTGCCTTTTGTGTAAAACCACCAGACTGTATGTTACTTGGGCAAAGCCAAATCAGTAGCTTCAGATTTGGGACTGACCCTTCTAACTGATCTTGGATACCCAATAATCCTGGACAAGGAGGAAGATGGGGAAGGAGGAGAGTCACCTGAACATTTAAGCCCTGCTTGGGCTGTAATGTCTTTCTGAACTCTACTGTGCCAAAAAAAAATGAACACAGGTATTGCATAGACGGTGAATACATAGTTTTCAGAAATGAAGCCTCTTGGAAGTATGATTTCAGTTTTCAGGCATGAGCACTAAACCAACCTTATTTTAAAGTTAAATAGAAGGATTGTCATCATTGCCAAAATTTGGTGGCACAATAGTAGAGGTAGGATCCAACACCTGCTGGGGTCAGGAGAGAGAATGAATCCCTTCACTTTAACATCTCCTAAAACAAATTGTCTTCCCGTATTAAAGAACACCATCTATCATCTCATCTTGCTCCTTCTATGTATCGTTAAATTTATCTATTTAGCCCACCTTTCTCTCTGTACAAAACCCATGCAACCTAATACTCACATAATGCTCTCTTTGAATGCTTTTATGGTGCTATTTCTCTTACTCTCTTGAATAAAATCTCTTCCATGAATTCTGGACTTACAGCAAATTCCCTGAACTCATCCTCTCATCCTGAGACTGTAAGCTTCTCGGGGCAGAGGCTTGCTTGTTGCTTAGATCAACCTGTAACTCAGGGTAAACTGATTGTATCACATCATCAATAAAAAGTAATATAAGTCTCCTATCCCTTTGAGTACTATCAAAATAGTCTGTGCTACTGCTCCATTAAAGTCACAGCTTACTCTAAATGAGACGTGCTTGGTTGGTACGACTTATGAAGTAATGGAAAATCCATGTTGCTTCTCTTGAGGGTCATTCTTAAAAACAAGAGTCACGCAATTAGTCCATTAAATTTCCAGCTTGTGCATGCAGATCCCTGGCTTATATGTCTGCTAAAGGCTAAGTAGCTTTCTGGATACTCTGTGAAGAATTACAGATCAGCTGTGGCTTGTTTTGAGCTCCCCAGCAAGGAGCTGCCATTTGCAAATAAGCACCTGGGAAATGGAATGTGCATTCAAATGAACTTATTATGCTCTCTGCCCTGCAATTCCCAATGCTGATTATTTTTCAAATCACTGCTTGCATACAAGAAGGACTGGAAGTTACTGAATCTTCTTTCTTTGTCAGTGAAAATATCAGACACAGAGACGGTCAAGAATATTGTTTTGAATGGACAAAAGAATTAATAATCAGGAACATCAGTTCAGGTGTGCTCTTTTATAGAGTACACCCCCATATCTTCAGGGCTACATCCCTGGACTTTGCATGGATACATGCAACTCTGGATAATAGCAAACCCTATTATTTTCAATGGGATGAATGATGGAGCGACTGAGGCTGGATCTACACTGCCATATAATCTAGTTTCTGAATCCAGATTATCTGCTTTGAACTGGATTGTATGAGTCTACACTATCATATAATCCAATTTAAATCAGATAAAATGGATTCACAAACTAGATTATAAATAATCTTTATTTAAATTTAATACACATAAAAAAAACATTTTAGGGGTAGGGGGGTTAGGGTTGAGGGTGGAAGAGGAGGGGTGGGTGGGGTGGGGGTAGGATATAGGGAAGGTTCAGGGTTGGGATAAGGTTACGGGGGAGGTACTTCCAGGACATTCCCATCGGTTGTATATCATTTTCCTTTTCCTTCTGTACAAGTCCTTAATGCAGTTCCACATTCTTTTCTCAATACTTTATATCAGTCCTCTCTGTCTTCAGTATCTTTTGCCGTGGAGAGGTGGCTTAATTTTCCCTTCTTCTTTCAATCTTATTTTTCTTTTCTTTTAGTTATTTTTTTTGGATTTTAAATACTTTTCTAATTGTCTCCAATCAGTTTCCTTTCTCGGTCTTCCTTGTTGTTTGGCTATCAGAAAGGTTAATTTATCCATATTTTTTATTTCTAATATTTTGACTAACCATTCTTCTATTGTAGGTATCTTATCTTGTTTCCAGTATCTTGCATAGACAATCCTGGCCGCTGTTGATAGGAATGTTAATATCTTCTCTTCATTTGATCCAGGGGATAGTTTGAAGATATTCAATAAGTAAATTTCTGGAAGTTTCTGAAACTTAACACCTACAATCAGTTTTCCACCAGTTGGGCACTTTCATGTATTTTCTTCCAATATTCTTTAGCCCGTTTGCAATTCCACCACATGTGGTAGAAGGATCCTTCCTCCTCTCCACATTTCCAACACTTTGTATTTGCTGTTTTATTTATTTTCCCTAGTTTCTTGGGCGTAAAATGCCACCTATACAGCATTTTCATCCAGTTCTCCTTCAAGTTATACGAGTATGTGTATTTTAATTTCCTGTTCCAGCATGATTCCCATTCTTCTAGAAGGATTGGTCTTCCCACACATCTTGCCCATTTGGACATGCTATTTTTAATAAGTTCTGTTTCAGTATTCCATTCCAATAAAACTTTGTATATTTTCGTGATGGTCTTTCTTTCTGAGAAAAGTATCTTGTCCCATAAGTTGTCCTTCTCCATGAATCCTAGATCTTTGTCTTGAATTGTTCCCTTAATTGGTAATACTGCAACCATGTCATATTTTTATATATTGTTTTTATCTCTTGGAGAAATTTTAGCTCGTAATTTTTGCCCGATTTCTTTATTATCTTCTCATAACACGGCCATTCTTCCCAACCTAAAAGTCTTCTTTGCGAGGCTTCTAATGGGGGAAACCATCTGGGGGTTTTATTGTACATCCTTTTTCTGTATTTATCCCAAGTTTTTATAAGGGCTGATCTAAAGAAATTATTCCCGAAGTTTTTCTCCTTTGGCACCCTCTCTTTCCATAAATATGCGTGCCACCCCAAGCACAGGTCGAAGCCTTCCAAGTTTAAAATTTTCTTATTTTTTAGTTGTATCCAATCTCTAATCCAGATTAAGTTGCAAGCTTCGTAGTAGACCTTAAGATCCGGCAGCGCAAAGCCTCCTCTCTTCTTATCATCTGTTAGATTTTTCATTTTTATCCGAGGTTTTTTCCCCTTCCATATGAATTTGCTTAAGTCCTTGTTCCATTCTTGAAAACATCTCTGAGATCTTAAAATGGGTAGTGTTTGGAACAGGAAGATCATCTTTGGTAAGATATTCATTTTGATGGAAGAGATCCTACCCCATAACGATAGGTTCAGGTTTTTCCAGATCTCTAAATCTTTTTTTATTTCTTTCCAGGCTTTTTCGTAATTATTTTTTAATAGCTGGGAATTTTTTGCTGTAATATTTATTCCTAAATACTTAATTTTTTTGTAGTTTGAATGCCTAATTTATCTCTAATTTGATCTTGTTTTCCTTTTGAGATATTTTTTGAAAGAGCTTTAGTTTTATTTGTATTAATTTTGAATCCCGCCAATTCGCCGTATTCTTTAATGATGTCGAGCCATTGTTGGCCATTGTTAATCGAGTCTTCTATTATGCAAATGATATCATCCGCATACACTCTTACTTTATATTTGGATCCTTGAATATTGGCCCCTTTTAGGTCTTTGTTCTCTCTAATATTATTTAAAAGAATTTCCAGTGACATTATGAAAATCAAGGGGGATAAGGGGCAACCCTGTCTTGTTCCTTTCCTGATACTTATTGAGTCTGTTTCTTGCTTGTTGATTTGAATTTTTGCTTTTTGATCTTGATAGATTGCTTCTATTGAATTTAGAAAGTAGTGGCCCATATCTAATTCTTGTGATAACATTTTTAAAATGTCCCAATTAATTCTGTCAAAAGCCTTCTCAGCATCTATCGTTAAGAATAATACTTCTTTCTGTATATTAAGATCGTAATAGTCTATGAGGTCAAGTACTATTCAAACATTATCCTTCAAATATCTATTTGTTAAAAAACCAACCTGGTCATCTTTAATCCATTTACTTAAGAAGGTTTTTAGTCTTTCTGCCATTATAGATGTAAAAATCTTGTAGTCTACATTTAGTAGCGAGATTGGTCTGTAGTTTTTATCTCTTCTGTGTCTGTGTTTTCTTTATGTATTACCGTGATTAATGCTTCTTTCCATGATTCGGGGATGTTTCTTTGTGTTCTTACGTTATTCATGATTTTTTGTAATATTGGGGTAATTTCTTTTTCAAAAGTTTTGTAATAAACAGCCGTTAGTCCATCCGGGCCCGGTGCTTTGTTGCCATTCATTTTCCTAATGGCTGATTGTATTTCTTTTTGGGAAATTTCTTTGTTTAAATTTTCTCTTTCTTCCTCTGTGATTTTTTTCAACTTCAATTCACCAAGATATTCTGAAATTTTATCCTTATCTATCTGTTTGTTTTCGTATAAGTTACTATAAAAGTTTGCAAATTGTTTTAATATCTCTTCCTCTGCAATGAAGAGTTTATCGTTTACTCTTATTCTGTTTATATATGTTGACTCTCTCTTCTTTCTTAGTTTTCTTGCAAGCCATCTTCCCGGTCTGTTATCGTTTTCGAAGTTAATTTGTTTAATAAATTTTAATTGATTCGCTCGTTCTTCCAGTTCTAAAAATTCTCTTTTCCTTTGTCGAAATTCTAGTTCTCTTAATAGTTTTTAATCTCTGGGTTTATTTTTTAATTTTCTTTCTGTTTCCGCAATTTCCCCTATTGCTTCTTTTATTTGTTCTTGTTTTATCCTTTTCCTTCTCGCGCCTTGTTGTAGAAAGTGGCCTCTCATAGTTACTTTACTTGCTTCCCAAATTATATTTAGGGGGAGTCTTGTTCTTTATTTAGTTTAAAAAATTCCTTTAATATTTTCCTATTTCTTTCAATATCTTCTTCCTTTTTTAACAAGTTCCCATCTAATCTCCATCTTCTTCTTATGTTAACTCTGTTAAAAGTCAGTTCCATGGGGCAGTGGTCCGTATCCATTCGGGGGAGAATTTTGACAGCTTGTACTTTAGAGGCTAGTGAATTAGAGACCCAAAACATATCGAGCCTTGACCAAGATTTGTGCCTGGCTGAGTAATAGGTAAAGTCCATTTCATTTTCATGATGTAGTCTCCAAATGTCTTGTAAATTAAATTCATCCTTTAATTTTATTAAATCTTTTGGAAGGATTCTTTCGTGCATTTTTCGTCGGGAGTTTCTCCCACTGTTTTTATCTTTTTTACTATCTAAAATTCCATTGAAGTCCCCCATAATTATGATACTCTCAAATTCTGTCTCCATAATCAATTCTTTGAATTTCTTTGTAAAACCAGTTTTTGACTCATTTGGGGCATAAATGTTGCATACTAATAGTTTTGTTTTCCCGGTTGTAATTGTGACTCCCACTATTCTTCCCTCATTATCTTTGAAGGCAAGTTGAGCGTCAAAACTTGATTTGACATATGTAGCCACCCCCCTTTGTTTCTTTGCATCTGAGGAGAAGAAAACTTGACCTAATTTTTCTTGAGTTAAGTATTTTGTCTGAGCATATGAAATGTGCGTTTCTTGTAACAAAATTTTGTCGTAGTCAGATTTTTTTAGTCTATTAAATATTTTACAACGTTTATTGGGTAAATTTAATCCATTTACATTGTTACAGTATATTTTTACTTGTCGGTTCATGGCTTGTCTATCTCGTTTTCACTTTCAATCGGCCCTTCTTCTATTTCGCCTTCTTCTTCTCCTGTTTTGTCTTGATTAAGTGGTCCTGGTATATCCTTTGGGAGTGAGTTGGGTAGTCTTCTTTCTTTGTCTTTCCGGGAAGATAGGTTCGTATTATTTCTTTTTTCCTTTGAAAAGTCCTTAGTTTTTTCCTTTGCCTCTTCTTCCAGATCTTTTTTCAGTTTATGGTAGAAAGCCTTTGCTTTCTCTTCTGTCGTAATCCATATTTTCTGTTCTTTATAGGTCAACATTAGTCCTTCTACCTTCTCCCACTGAAATCTGATGTTGTTCATTTTGAGTTCATCTACTAAGAACATGTATTTCCTCCTTCTAGTAATTATTTCATTTGGGTATTCCTTCAAGACAGCTATCTTCCTTCCTTTGTAGATGACTGGGTGACCACTGTTTACTTTGAGTATCTCGTCCCTGAAAGTTTTTTTGTAAAGTTTACAATCACGTCTCTAATTGTCTTATTTCTTTTGGCATAGTTTGTGTTAATGCGATATACTCAGTCCATTTTATTGTCAGCTTCTTCTTCCGGACACTGGAGAAGTTTGGAGATAATTTCAATCATGGTTTCTCTTATATTTTCCTTTGACTCTTCCCACACATTCCTGAATCTTAGTTGAAATTCAAGTTCCTTTGCCGCCATCCACTCTTGCCTCTCTTCAACCTTTAGGCTTTTTTGCGCCAATGTTTTCACCTCCTTTTCTAGTTTCACATGGGCTTTTTTGATTTCTTTTTTTCCATTTTTAACTCTTTCAGCTCCTGGTTTATTGCCCCTATTTCGTGTTTCATTTCTCTCAATTCTTCTTTCTTGAAATCCAACATCTGCTCCTCAGCTATTTTTTGATAAGCATCTTGCTTTTCCTGCATTTTCTGAAGCTCTTTCAAAATGGTCTCCATCATGTCTCTTGATTGAGGATCTTCTGAGATGGAGGCTCTTTTTTGTCCTTTGGCATCTCTGGTCTCTTTCTCACTCCTCAGTCTGTAAGCCATTGTGTCTTCTTTTCTCGGTTTTGGTCTCTCTTTATCTTCAATTTAGATATAAATTAAAAATATTTTAGGTTACAATTTCAGTTTAATTTAATTTAAACTTCACATTGAGGTTTATCTTGTTTAGGTGGTCTATACAATAAATTGTCGAGAAGATAGTGTTTATATTCTTTACCATCAATATTTACCCCTTCCTCTTCGTCAGGTCCTTTAGTCCGTTTCCAATTTAATCCGCTTCCAATTTATCTATCAATATTGGAAAGAGACACAAAAAAAACCACAAAGAGAGACAGCAGGATAAAGCAAGAGGTGGGGGGGGGTAGGTCCAAGGGAGGTTGGGGGCTTGCAAATATTAATTTAAGTCTTATCCGCAAAACCTTTTTCTTACCCTGTATTCTGGGGTGGGAGGAATGTCTCTCTACGGAGGAGCTTTCTCCTCTCTGTGTGTGTTGAATTCTTTGTTCAATATAATCTCTGCTTCTCTTTAAGCCCTCTTTAAACAATCTCTCACAAAAATAAGGGTCTGTGTGGTCTGAGCACCTCTCGTGATACTTTGCTCTGTTCCCATTCGGTCCATAGAGCTATGCAGGTTCTACATTCTCCCTTTCGTCTTGCCGTGTCCCTCTTCTAAAGATCTGTCTCTGTTTCTCTCGTGAGAGCCTGATTTTGTCTTGGAGGGTCACTCCCTTTATCCTTAATCTACTCAGGTTGGAGTCTGCGCCTTTTCTTCCACAGACCTTCCACCCACACAGCAGCTCCAGGACACTGAAACACCAAGAAGACGGCCTTTTCAAGGTCAGATTTTGGGCTCTTCCTCTTATGTCGCCATGTTTATATCTTCCCTCCCGCGATATCCTTATCTGGTGTTGTCTTTCTAATTGGAGCTTCGCCTGGGATCGCACTGAGTTTCTTAGCTATTAAGTTATTCTCTTTATCTTTTACCCTTAGCTGTCCAACAGCCAAGGCTGAATTTCTTTAATTTCTTTGTCAGATTGAGTTCTTAATTCTAACCAGTTAATGGGTATTATATCATCCAAATGTGGTCTCCTTACCGCTGGGATGTAGCCTTCTCTTTATTCAAATTGTTCATTGCCCATTTCTTCTCCTTTCCTTTTAAAATGAGTGCGGTCGGGGACTGGCTGGGAGTTTATCCCAGTAGCCTTGGTGCGACTCGCCGTACCCTGTGCCTCTTTCCCGGACCTTTTTAGGGATTCCCTCTTGATGGAGGAACCCCTGTATAGGCCATCGGGCGAGGCATGGGTTTCGCAGTCTCCTCGCTTCGGTCCGCCAGAGGAGAGGGAGCAATCGCTCTACCCAGTCGCAGAAAAAGGACAGGTCTCTGGTGGAGCCTCAGCAGACCCGACTCCCCGCCATTCAGCACTCCACAAACTAGATTATATAGCAGTGCAGATGGGGGTTGAGAAAGGGGAATGGTTTGTTCAGGAAGAAGGGAAATTTTAATTACATCTGAGGTGAACAATGCCAATGGTTCTGAGGATCATTTTTAATCTTTGCAAGCTTCAACCACTATTTTGCCAAAAGCTGGAAATGAATCATAAACCTGATGACAAAAATGATCAAAAGAAACTGAAAATACTGATTTCAATGGAAATGTTATGGTTTGCCATTGAAGGTGTCAGTGTTGGAAACCTTATTCAAGCCTTCTCTAGTAATCTGTTTATCTATTACCCTGTTGCTTACTGTTTGTATATATGTTCTGTTTATATGTATGTATGCAGCTTCCTTTATGGTTCCTGAGAAGTTATAAAGGGGGTTGCAGATCACATGCCCCCCCCTCTCTCTCAATCTCTCTCTGTCCTTTTGACTATGTGTCCTGTTAATAGCTGTTTTGTTATAAGAGAGAGATCCTGGCCGGATGGCACAGAGAGTTATCTCAAACTGGACTGATAAGTTTTGTACCTGGGTGTGCTGAACATATGAAGGTTGTGAATAAAGCAAATATGATATTTTTATCCAAGTCTACTTCATTTTTGTCTCTTGAGTGCATGATATAAAACAAGTTGTTTTATGGGAGAGTATATATTTTGGGGCACTGAAAAACACTTCTGAAACACTGCTATTTTTTCTTATGCACTGGCAAATCTCTGTTTTCCTAACAAATCAGAGATAACAGGTTATTCAGTCTAACAACTTAAACCACTGTCATGGATAATTATCTCTGGTTGTACACCACAAGAGAAGATTAAAGGGTTTTCGGCTCTTCTCTGAAAGGTCATGCTTTTCTAAACAGTTATGATATCCAAATGTTTTCCAAAAGGTTATGAATGCCATTTTCCAAAATTCAACCCACAGAAAACAACATAGAGCAACAATTGTATGCTTGCTTTATTATAGGTGACTATGAAGCATTTGCTGCCAGATTTTTACAGCATGATTTGGTGGGTCTCAAAAGCCCATAGCGATCCATATTGCCTATTCCAGTCAACCTACGCCTCATTAATAGAATGGCTTTAATGAGGCTTACTGCCCAGCCCCACATCTGATTCATCCACTAGTACCGTAAATAAAACCACAAATATAAAAGATATGTACAGGCTCAGTCAATATTCATGTATGTGGAATTGCCATCACTGAGTAGATTTACACTCAAGCAACTGCCCCCATGATTATAGCTGTAGTTTTCTGACTTATACTAGCTTTCTGAAATCTACCAACTTCATTTAAGTTGTCAAATAAAATGTCAATTTTATTAAGTTTCTGTTACATGTTCTTGGGCGGCTATAAACAAACATAGTTTTGTCAGATGACTAGGAAAGAACGAACAGGTATACTTAATTTTACACAAGCAGTTTAAATATTTCTAAAGTTGGCAGTACTAAATTGCTGAGGTATAAATGAAGCACATACTTTATATGTACTAAAATTAGAACATTAAAAATTACTTTTCTGGACTACAGTTTCCAAAGCTTCTCAGCCAGCATAGTAAAATTTTAATTTTCTAAACATTACTATGTAGTTTACAGGCCATTTGCCCAATACAAATTGAATTCAGAATTCAGAAAGTGCAATATAGTGGTTTGAACCTCAAACGATGACTCTGAACGCACTGGGTGATTTTAGACAAGTCACACCCTCTCAGCCTCAGAGGAAGACAAAGGCCAATCCCGTTTGAATAAATTTTGATTTTAAAAAATCTATGATAGATTCTCCCTAAGTCTGAAATGACTAGAAAGCACAAAAGAAGAACAAACCTAGTCAATCATAAATCATACCTTGTTTGAGCAGTGAGGTGTTAAAAACCTACCTATCTGCGGTCACAAGAGGCTTTGCCTATCTAATTCCAGCCCCTTTCTACTGATAAGTTGTGCAGGCCTGCCCTAAGGCAACCCTTTCCTGGCAAGACTTTTTTCAGAGTGGGTTTACCTTTGTCTCCCTTTGAGGCTGAGAGAGTGTGACTTGCCCATGGACATCCAATAGGCTGATCAGAGATTTGAAAACTGATCTCCAGAGCCATAGTCAAACATTCAAACCGTAATATCATATTGGGTCAATACAAAGGAATGCTAATCCATAACTATTTTAAAACAATGGTGGAGGGGGAGTGGAGTAGAATTATTTGGATACTTGTCTCAGCTTTTTATGGGCAATTCCTGATTCTATTGTTTGGTTTCATTCATTGAAATGTATGGGGGTTGACATGATGCCCTCCTTGATTTCTAACCCTCCCTTGTTTTTCCATAGATGTCTTTCTCTTTGCAGAGAAAAATCTGTTAAGGAAAAAAAAGAGGAGGGAAAAAAGAGAAAATAGCTATATAATGCCTTCTAACTGCTAGTTTGAATTGAACCTCTATCTGAAAATACCTGCTTATTAGTTTTCACACACAAGGTATTTTTAGCAGTGCCGTTGCATACCCTGCGTTAATTCAGTCTTGAAGAGGAGATGGAAACCAGGCAAAGCTTTCTAAGTATTTGCATTGTCTCTTACTGACATCTGGTGGTGTCCCGTTCAGAAGAACAAGTGTTCCATCCACCATTCATTTTAAAGAAAAAGGTGTGTGTTTATGTAGATGTGTCCCCAATCTTCCCTGTCTGAGAAAGCAGAATCAAGGCTGGCTTAATAAAATTGCTAGGGATGGAAACGCTATTCAGAGCAATTCCTTTCCTGACCCCCCAAAAAAGGGGGGGAAAGAAGTGTTTCCACACTCAAGATATCCAATTGTAAAAAACAATACAGTTGCAAGACTTTTGTGCAGTTTTTGCCTGGTATTTACATCCTGAAGTGTTTGGGGAAATTATACAGAAATAAGCATCATTTTTTTCCTTTGCAAATTTTGATGACTTGTGCAAAAGAAACAATGTCTCAACACAGCAATGTATAGTTTTGAGGTAGGGTTGCCGTTTTTCAAACAGCAAAATCTTGCACAAAAAACACTAAATTGCACAGCAAAAATCTTGCACACAAAAATGTGCAAAAAATTAACAGTCTTTCGCCAGTCATTTCTCAGTCATTGCAACAGGGTCAGGGTCATGGGGGGGGGGGTTCAGAGGAGTCACCAAAAACCATAGGAAAACACATATTTCTGATAATCTTAGGGACCCAAATCCCTCCAGTATTTTCTGTTGGTCATTGGGGTTCAGTGTGGGAAGTTTGGCCCAATGCTATTGTTGGTGGGGTTCAAGGGGCTCTTTCATTGTAGGTGAACTATAAATCCTAGCAACTACAACTCCCAAATGTCAAGGCGTATTTTCCCCAAACTCCACCAGTGTTTAAATTTGGCCATATTGAATATTCATGCCAGGTTTGGTCCATATTCATCATTGTTTGAAATCCACAGTGCTCTCTAGATGTCGGTGAACTACAACTCCAAAACTCAAGGTCAATGCCCACCACACCCTTCCAATATTTTCTGTTGTAGATGGGAGTTCTGTGTGCCAAGTTTGGTTCAGTTCCATTGTTGGTGGAGTTTAGAATGCTCTTTGATTGTAGGTAAACTATACATTCCAGCAACTACACCTCCCAAATGACAAAATCAATGCCCACACCAGTATTCAAATTTGGGTGTATCGGGTATTTGTGCCAAATTTCGTTCAGTGAATGAAAATACATCCTGCATATCATATATTTACATTATGATTCATAACAGTAGCAAAATGACAGTTATGAAGTAGCAACAAAAATAATGTTATGGTTGGGGGTCACCACAACATAAGGAACTCTATTAAGGGGTCACGGCGTTAGGAAGGTTGAAAGCCACTGATCTAAGTAATGTGTCTTGGCTCAACACCCTCATAGCCCATTTAAAGAGCCAGTAGTCAAACTGGACAAAGGAGGTCCAGAAGAATGACCTTTCCATTCCTCGCTCACTAGGAGACGGGTCTAGAACAGCGATTCTCAACCTCTGGGTCCCCAGATGTTTTGGCCTTCAACTCCCAGAAATCCTAACAGCTGGTAAACTGGCTGGGATTTCTGGGAGTTGTAGGCCAAAACACCTGGGGACCCATAGGTTGAGAACCACTGGCCTAGAAGCATCCTTCTCATGATCTCACAACTAGAATCTGACTGCCTTCACCTAACTGGCTACTTTTAAGTTGGACATAGGACCTCATCAGAAAGGCCAGACTTCGTCCCGCTTCCACAAAAAAAGAGTGAAGCAGCAGGGCAAATCCGTCACCCCATGCGCTGCTCCCTCTCGGCAATGCTTTCACATGGGGAAAGTGTCACCCTCCTGGAGAGGCCCATGACAAAGGGAAGCCCCCCGTGTTAGGGAGAAAGCATCCAGCAACACTTTCATTCTGGTTTGGGGACATGGCCTCCACCGAAAGTCACATAACATTGTGTGATGTCCGTCATGGGTCTCTGTCCTGAAGATGGGGTAGAAGCATCCTAGGATGCTGTTTAAGGTTAAGTATGATAAAGCTGTGAGTGAAATTTGCTTAGTCTTACAGTAAGGCTATCTATAGTCTTAACACAGAACAGTTACAGATTTGTAACTCTATGGACCATACCATATGGAAGTTTTGCTCCATTTCTACCAGTTTCTACACTTTAGTGACAGACTCCCATGGAACCCATTAAATGATGGGACTTAGTCTCTGAAGAATGTAGAAATGGGAGGACTTCAAAGATGGGCAGAAATTGATTTCACTTCTTTCCGTGTACATAGAATTGCTTAAATATGGGTATTTTTTCCTTGTGATGGAAAGTGGTGGATTCATCCAATTACTTTGTGACGTTTCAGTGTGAGCATTCTGTGGGCGGTCTGAAGACAGCGTGGATCCCATTGAAAGAAGCATTTTAAAAAGTGTGCCTGTCTCCTTTAATGTAGAAGCTCAGAGAGAATGATCCCATGGAAACTGGTGTCTCAAAAAGGACACCTCTTTTAAAAAGTGTGTTGGTATCCTTGAAATGGTTGAGCTAGAAAGGGGAGGAGGAGACTCTATGTGATGGGCATGCATAAATTCTCTGTCATTGATCTCTATGAAATGCCATGCAAAGAAGAAGGTTGCACCCGCTTCCCCTCCCCTTTGGTGGGATGAACTCCTATATTACGAATCCATAATTACAATCCTGAATGTCATCCAATACACAAATGTAAATATATATGCTCTTTATGCTGATCTTGTTTTTAACAGCCACCATGAAAAGAAGAGGCACTTGGAAAGCAATGGAACCATCCTCCCTTATAGCCCAAAGTGTGATTTGCATGTTTGATATCTAACACATTTGGCCCATAAACATTTTCACACAAACCTCTTCTGATGCTGAAAAAAGGAAATTCCCTGGGCTGGTGGGGAAACTCCATTCATATTTTCCCAAGCGTTCCTAGGTCAGCAACACTGGAACTGGACCAGACGCCAGCCTCCATGCAAGGCACCTACAAGAGCTTTTTATGCCAGCACTATTATCTGATTCCCTTTATGAGCTTCTAATTTTGAAAGCTTCAAATCAGTTTCAGTGAAGATCAGAAAAATAGTAACAAAATAGTAACAGAAAAAACCAAAAATAGTAAAAATAGTAATAGCGCCAGTAGCACTATTATTCCCATAGTATGCTAGGATTTGTAGTTGAGCATCAGGTATTCTGATATGAGATGCTGTTTCCCCACACTTATCCTTACTTCATGTCCACCAGACTTTAAATGCAAGCACGGTCATTTAATTTATCCTGGGGAAAAACAGTCTAAGGGATGAAATGGGGGATCTGACCAGCAGATGTCACTCAACTGTAAGATATCCATTCCTAAATTGAATTTTGCACCACTTGCAAAATCCTCAACTTAACATCATTTCCTATCAGCATTGTTTATTCACATTCTGTAAGAAAAAAACCTAGACCTTCTGCTTTTTAAAAAGCAACTTTAAGCCAGTTTTCTCTCTTTTTTCAAAAGGCAATTTGTAAAATTGCAGTAGACACTGCTTTGAAAAAGTGAATTGAAAGCTTCTTAAGTTGTTTCTCTCTCATCATTTTAACCTGCTTATCTTTTCAGAAGTAAACCCAAAGCAGCGACCAATGATTTGGAAAAAATACTATAATATCAACCTTTCAAAATACTAAGCCCAAAGAATCGGAACTCAAAATGCTTCTATACTACATCTAAACATTATAATATCCATCAGAAATATGCTATTATAATTGAATTATTATATAATCAATGTACATGTGAGCTGAGTTGGCATTGCCACCTCCTCCTTTCTGGAACTATCTGAGCTATTAAAATGGGGGGAAAATTAAAGCAGGAGGGAAACTTGTTTCTACTCCATTCTTCCCTCCAATCAACTATTTATTGAAAACAAAGTTTCATTTATTAATATTTGGAATCATGATTCATCTCCGTCTTCCACAGCCTTCAACTTTCCAAATATTTTGCTCATCGGCTCCAGCCGTCATAGTTGATAGTCAAAGATGATGGAAGCTGTGGGCCAAAACATCTAGGACAGGGGTCCCCAAACTAAGGCCCATGGGCCGGATGTGGCCCTCCAAGGTCATTTACTCAGCCCCCACTTTAAACTTTAGAGAGTCACCCTAAGTCTGAAATGACTTGAAGGCACACAGCAACAACAACAGTCCTATTTAACATGACTCTCTCACCAGACAAAAGAGGCCCACATTTCCATTGAAATACTGGTAAGTTTATGTTGGTATATGTTTGTTTGTTTATGTTTGTTTATTTTATGTTGGTTTATGTTTGTTTTAAATATTGTATTGTTCTTTCATTTATTATTTTTGCACTACAAATAAGATATGTGCATGGTGCATAGGAATTCAATCATGCTTTTTTCAAATTATAGTGTCACCCCCCCCCCCCCCCAAAATAGTCTGGGGGACTATGAACTAGCCCTTGGTTTAAAAAGTTTGAAGACCCCTGATCTAGAATGGCTCAGGCTAAGGAATTACTGGGGTTGTGACATTTTTCCATTTTTTTTGGTTGAGTTTCAAGTCAAATTCAAATTATGCCATCAGTATCTTATTAACCCAACACTAAAGAGGAGACACTAAGGACTAACAGTCATAGAATCATAGACACTAAGAAGTAACAGTCACAGTCATAGGGGCGGGGGCAATCCCAGATGGCAGTCTCCACTGCCTTGATATCTGCAAAGATTTTGATCTCCAAGCAAGATTTGTATCTTTGTAGGTTTTTCTTTAACCCTGGTGCAAATCACATTAAAAGGTTAATTCCAGATTACTTTGAATTCACCTGAGTGCATCGTTTGGATGTCCCAGGGTAATGTGACATCTACACTGCATTTTCTGGCAGTGTAGATGGACTTGAAGAAAACTCTCCCCCATGACTATAATGGAAATTCTTCTGGTAACATGATGTAAATCCATTTAGTAATAGTAGTAGTCACAGAAACATATCAAAATTTTCAATTCTGCAAGAAACAGACTGGCATTCAATATAGTTGTTTGGTAGGATCTTTTTTTGAAATGATCCCACTGCAAACCAAGCAGATTTATTTTGTAGTAATTTAAGTTTCTGAGAAGTTTCCAAAGCCTGTTGTACAACAGCACTTCAAGACTGGCTCAACAATGCCAGTGATAATACTAATGATAACCAGATTTCTATTATGCATCAATGTTATTGATAATACCCACTTCTTAGGTTATTTCCACAATATTCTCACTTTAACCCTTTTTGTTGCATTTTGCATTGCTGGTACATGTGTTATTTCAACAATGGAAATAACATATGCAAAGCAAATGCAAAAAAAGTTTCAAATGAGAGTATTGTTCACCTGTGGGGTGCCAAATATTTTCCAATATATGAATTCCTCTGAAGTGTGTGGTTCCCAACAATTACTCATGTTGAAGAGTAGGGGAAGTCCCTTACTATTTAATGTCAGATACGTCCTTTACTATTTAATGTTAGATATGTCTTGACACAACTCTTTCAATATTACTGAAGGAATCATTGTGAATTTATAAAAGTATGAAATAGAAGGAGGAATGCCTTCATAACATAAATGTATGTGCAAACAGTGGGCATGGATACAAAATTTGCAGAACCCAAGCAGCTAACTGCTCACACACTGGAATAGAGGAATAAAAGCAATGAGAATTTTTATTAACATAAGCAAGTATGTTTATTCCCATAAAAGGTTTTATTGGAAAGGAAATCCAGTTATTTGATTTTGCTAGGAGTTTAAGGGCTAAAAGTGGAGGAGCAAGAAGCCATGTGATGAAGCTTAATGGTGAGTCAGTGAGTCCACTTAGATTTCTATTAGAAAAACAAAAGTTATGCTTAAGAGCTCCATTTCCTTTTTCCGTTATTTTGTAGAACAACTGTGGGATATTGATTGGTGGGAAGAGGATGTAACCAAAGAGTGAACCAATTGAGAATTACAAGGGAAGAACAGGGCTTGTGCAAAATGCAGGAAAATAGGACCACCACTGGGAATAAAGTGCTGGAAACCGGAACAATAAAGAAATTAGGACTGGTCAGTGGTAGTTATGAGCTAACCTGTTATTCAGAGGTACACTGAGACATCCATGTTTTTAAGTCTTTACAGAATGTGGACAAGGTGGGGGCTAATCTGGGGAGAGAGTGCCAGAGCCGGGGACCACCACTGAGAAGACCCTCTCCCTTGTCCTCACCAACCGTGCTTGTGACAGAGGCGGGAGCGAGAGGAGGGCCTCCCCAGCAGATCTTAGAGCCCATGCCGGTTCATAGGGAGAGAGATGGCCACAAAGATAAGCAGAAGTCTGTGAGAAAAAGGAATGCCGCAAAGTAATTGTAACTAATTGTAAGGTAGAAGACAGGGCTTTTTTGTTACCAAAGAAATGTTTTACTCTCAGGGGTTGTCTGCACCAGAAAAAATCCATACCTCTATCCTGGTGCTATAGGAACACATGATGCACAACTGTTTTAACAGTCAATGTTATTATTTTATATTTTAATGCAATTTTAGAAAGTCCAGTTCTTGCTCCACAGTTTCCATGAAAACCGTTTTTAAATTTGGTTACATGCACCTATTTGGATCTGGTAACATTGTGGAGTGGGGCATTTTGTTGGGTGGCATGTTCCATCTGGCAAGCAGAGCCATTTAAAAAAATGTTCCATGATACTTGTGGGGTGTATGACATTAACATTGATTTCATTTATAGTCATTGTTTATTCATTCAGTCACTTCTGACTCTTCGTGACCTCATGGACCAGCCCACGCCAGAGCCTCCTGTCAACCATCGCGACCCCCAGTTCCTTCAAGGTCAAGCCAGTCACTTCTAGGATACCATCCATCCATCCATCTTGCCCTTGGTCGGCCCCTCTTTCTTTTTCCTTCATTTTCCCCAGCATCATTTTCTTCTCCAGGCTTTCCTGTCTTCTCATGATGTGGCCAAAATGCTTCATCTTTGCCTCTAATGTCCTTCCCTCCAGTGAACAGTCGGGCATTATTTCCTGGAGGATGGACTGGTTGGATCTTCTTGCGGTCCAAAGCACTCTCAGAATTTTCCTCCAACACCACAGTTCAAAAGCATCTATTTTCCTTTGCTCAGCCTTCCTTATGGTCCAGCTCTCGCATCCATAGATTACCATTGCTTTAACTATGCGGACCTTCGTTCCCAGTGTGATGTCTCTACACTTCACTATTTTATCAAGATTAGTCATTGCTCTCCTCCCAAGAAGTAAACTTTATTAGTAAAGAGCAGCGGGGCTGCCATTTGCTTCCCAGATGAGCCAAGCCATGAGATTGGTGGCGAGGGATTAGATTGGAGACCTCACTTTGTAAATAAAAAAATTGTCTATCTCCTTCCGGTTTGTGATTTCTTCCTCCTTGCAATCACCGCTGCTGCCTTCCTGGCCATGAACCTTCCTGGCAAGGGCCTTGCTTATGAAGTAATTTGCTCTGAGGTCAGAAGGAAGGGCCCAGCCATAGAATCAATGGGGAAGAAGTAGCCTAATTCCCCTCCTCACCATTGATCCCCGAGAAGAATCAGCAACCTTGAGAAGAAAGAGGAAAAAAAGTGGTGTCTGCTGAATTTGGGCAGGGGTAATATGGTCCAGTATATTATATCCAGGTGTGGGGTTGAATGCAGGACAGCTCCAGGGCAGAATTCTCTGAATTGCAGTTGCATCGTTTTGCTGGTGTGGACAGCCCCTCCACCTTTTTATCTTTCCGGAAGCAATAAATAAAGTGAAATGACCTGCTTTCATGTATTGTGTTACTTTGTTTCTAAACCATTGTTAACTACATCTCCTCCTATGAGCCAGTGCGGACCTTGAGATCTTCCGGGGAGGCTCTTCTCGCGCTCCCACCACCGTCTCAAGTGCGGCTGGTGGGGACGAGGGAACGAGCCTTCTCGGCAGTGGCCCCCCGGCTCTGGAATGCATTGCCAAAAGAGATCAGGCAATCCCCTACATTATCCAATTTCCGTAAGGAACTGAAGACCTGGTGGTGTCGGCAGGTTTTTGAGTAATTATATTGGACTACCGCCGATTTCTGAGCCTGAATATATTGCACAAGATTTCCCTAGCCTAAAATGATACATTTTAATATATTGGTTTTATGGTTCCCATCCCCTTGATCTGGTCATGTAAGTGTGATTTATTGTTATAATTGTATTATTTTACTTTGTTTAATAATGTGTATTATGTTGTTATGTAATGTTTGTGTTGCTTTTATGACTGCAAACCGCCCTGAGTCCCATCCGGGAGATAGGGCGGTATATAAATAAAGTTTTATTATTATTATTATTATTATTATTAATACAGAAAAGCAAAGTGATCGAATTCTGTCAGAAAATGAAGCCCGAGAGCAGAAGCATGAAGATGGTTCCGGCCCAGCTTATCTGTCCGAACGTGTCCCCCGCTACGACCCACCTCGAAGCTTAAGATTGTCAGGTGAGGCCCTGCTCGCGGTCCCATCAGCTTCATAGGTGCAGCTGGTGGGGACAAGAGACAGGGCCTTTTCAGTAGTGGCTCCCCGCCTATGGAACGCCCTCCCCATTGAAGTCAGGCAAGCTCTCTCCCTCCTGTCTTTCCGAAAGAGAACAAAAACGTGGTTATGGGACCAGGCATTTGAGCATGAGTAGCAGCAACAATGAGATATGAATATATGACCTACTGACAGACTCCACCTGGACATGGAAAGTACATTAAATGTATATTTAAATGTATAATTATGTATATTTTTAATGTATATTCTTAATTTTATTGTAATTTTTAATCTCGATGAATTTTTAAATTTGATGGAAACTGTTTTTTGATGTTTATGTTTATATTGTAAGCCACCCTGAGTCCCCTGATGGGTGAGAAGGGTGGGGTAGAAGTGATGTAATAAATAAATAAATAAATAAATAAGAGAACATGTCTATTTTCTTGATGTGAGAATTGCTAATAAGATTGGTCACGTTTTCTTATGTTACCCACATATGCCAGCTCAAGAGATGAAAGACAAAATGACACATTTCTATACTCCTTCCCACATTGAGTAACTTCAATACTGTCCCATTAAAGGCCAAGCCTGGAGGGTCTCAACATTATTGGTTTCTTTCAGGTTTGGGGGAAAATAAAGTTGGAAAGGTCGACATCACCTTGTCTCATAGCTTTTGACTAGGTCAGTACTAAGAGCAGGATGGCAACTGATAGGAAACTCCATCTGCCAAATTTTGTCTTCAGGTGTTTTCCAGTTTGTTCAAGTGATACAACTGTTCGTTCTCAAGCCTGCTGAAATCTTTAAGACTTGTGTTACTGGAGCTCAACAATTAAATTTTTAAAAAGTAAGTTTGCCTGGCCCGTCAGATCTTAAAACAGAATAAAAGACTTGTCTCTTCCAATAGGCTTACCCAGTCAATTTTAAAACTGTGAATTTAAATCTGCATGTTATTAATATGACTTCCATGCAGTCATGCCAGCCACATAACCTTGGAGGTATCTATGGACAACGCCGACTCTTCGGCTTAGAAATGGAGATGAGCACCAACCCCTAGAGTCGGACATGACTAGACGTAATGTCAGTGGAAAACCTTTACCTACTATTGATATGAATGGTTTTATTGTGTTTTAATCTTATATTTATTCCTTTAAGACATGTGTTTTAATGGATTTATGTTTCTGTCTTACGTTGTAGCCCTCTCCCCTTGAGTCTTGAAACAGGTAACAAAATAAAATTGTTTTTGTTGTTAGGCTTATGGAATTATTCTTTCTTCTATATATATTCAGGCATTTTCTGGATAAATGTTGCTGTTGGGACACTAACACATATGCTTCTGGTTACAGTATGTTGCTGTGGTGCCAAGGTGCCTTTAAGTCATTCAAGTCACAGTGTTTTCTTGCCAAGATTTGTTCAGAGGCAATTCCTTCCTCTGACGCTGAGAGAATGTGTCTTGCTCAAGGTTTCCATCACTGAACAGGGATATGAACCCTAGTCTCCAGAGCTGTAATCCAGTGCTCAAGGCATTACACTACACTGGCTCCCTCAGGTAATACTGCCCACTATTATTCATCCAGTTCAGACCAGATTTATATAGGGATTAATGATGCTAATGAAAAAGAACAGCCGAAACTCATAATGTACAAGGTTAGGAAGTAGTTGTTAGGAAGTTTGTGTTCTGCCTAAACAATACATAAAGTATTGATTTCAGTTAACTTAGCTAGATGTTTTTTTGTAAGATTATTCATAAAGTACATGATGCGCAACATTCTGTCTTTAGAAATGACTCACATTCCAAACTATGGAGAGTTTTGTCCTCTTGTCTATTCTCTATCTGGGGCCTCATGCAGCCTCACAGGGCTGTTTTTGTAGTCCCAGCATCACAAATTGTTTTGCTTATTTTTTGCTACAAAATGCCCCCAAATGACCTTTAAGTTGCATTGAAAGTGGCATGTTTATGATTTTTGTGGCTCTCTGACCCCTTGAGTAAAGAAAAGGCATTTTAGTGGAGTTGCCTCCATTTTTCTAAAACAGAAAAACATTCAAAATATCTGGTTTTATTTTTGTCATTTTCAAGAAAATGACAGGAGTTTACTTTTATTTATTTTTATTTATTTTCTTTTTAATCCATGGGTTCCAGGAGCAAAAAGTTGGCTCATGGACTGGCTAACATTGCACTGTAAACATAAGGCAAGGTTATTTAATTCCTTGGGGGAAAGATTTTGATATGGCATATTAGATAGTTTCCATTTTGGTTTTTGTTGAATGAACCTTGTTTTAATGGAATCACTAATGATATTTTGCAAAAAACAGAAATATGTTGACATGAGGTTTTTTTTGTCATTGTAATGAATCCTTGGTATCCACTAGGGTTTGGTTCCAGGACCTCCTATGGATGCCAAAGTCCATAGATGCTCAGGTCCTAATATATACAAATGGAGTAGTAAAATTGTATAAATAAAATACAGTATTTATATTCCGCCCTTCTCACCCCGAAGGGGACTCAGGGCGGATCACACTACACATATAAGGCAAACATTCAATGCCTTAACATAGAACAAAGACAAAGCCTTATATGCCTTATATAACATATGACGTATGCCTTATATAACATTTTTTTAAAATCAAGGTTTGCTTTATGTGTATTTTTAAAGTGTTTTCAAGCCATAGATGGTGGTATCCATGGCCAACTCTATTTGTCATCAAATCAGATTTGACTCATGGCCACCCTATATACATCAGATCTTCAATAGCCCTGATGTTCAAGTCTGGAAATTCAGGTCCATGGCTTCCTTATATCCTACTGGCCTTCACTTTTCCCAGTATTATCTTCACTATAGCCAGAAGACAAAAAACAGACACAAAATATGTGCAAGCTGTCAAGAGCTCTGCATCTAGTCTGATGAAAAGATCTAAAGATCTGGAAAGCTTGCAGAATTGTTTATGGGTGGCAGTGTTTAGCGCAGGGGTCCTCAAACTTTTAAAGCAGAGGGCTGGTCCACAATCCTTCAGACTGTTGAGGGGCCGAATTATCATTTGGGGAAAAAAACGAACAAATTCCTATTCACACTACACATATCTTATTTGTAGTGCAAAACAACAACAATAACAATGAAAGAACAACACAATATTTAAAAATGAAAATAATTTTAACCAACATAAACCTATCAGGATTTCAATAGGAAGTGTGGGCCTGCTTCTGGCCAATGAGATAGTCAGGTTAATTAGGATTGTTGTTGTTGTTGTGTATCTTCAAGTCATTTCAGACTTTGGGCGAGCTTAAGCCCAGAATTATTTATTTAAGTCCAAAATCATTTACTACATTTATTTACTACATTTATATCCCACCCTTCTCACCCTGAAGGGAACTCAGAGCAGCTGTATGTACATACAATATATTATATTATTAGCATAGCACAATATTAGCATTATACTATATTGAACTATACCACTATACTGTAATATTATATGTAATATATAACATATAATTAATATTATTATGATATTATTGCTAGTATTGTATTGTATAAAATGATAATATTATTATCAATATTATATGTATATGCAATATATTATATTATTAAAACTGATATAAAAATATTATATTATAAATGAGGGCGGGGGCCAAGTAAATTACCTTGGAGGGCCGCATCCAGCCCCCGGACCTTAGTTTGGGGACCCCTGGTCTAGCGACTTAATGGAACGCTATCTATTTTATTAATTATATTTTAATAAAGCTGAAGTACTCTTCTTATCACCTTTTCCTTATAATTTAATGCCCTTAAGTTCTAGTACCACTGCTGACATGTTTTGGTGTTGAGTTTTAACATGATATCCAGCTATTTGTGCCCGTAACAGCATGATAGTTCCCAGGGGACTCTCTCAGTTTGTGAATATGGATTCAAAAAGATTGCCCATACAGCATTTTAGATGGACAGTCTAGAATTTTCTTGAACTTTCAAGGACAAGATAAAAGTAATTAAAGTTTAACTATGAAGTTAATCTGCATTTTAAGATGCCTTCCTATCTTTGTAATTTTGTCTTGTTTGAACAGTCTTACAAATTAATTAATGGTTTTATTTTAGTGTATACAATCAAGATTTTCCAAATTTCAATTTAGCAATACAAAAAGGAGAATTGAATTTTATGTAATTTCAAGTTTAGAAATTCAATTATGGCATGACAAGAATAAGCAGAGTCACAAATATAACATGTTTTAATCCCTTTTATTATCTTCACTAGCAAAAGCCTGTCGTGTTTTCCTATAAAAAAAAATCTCCAGTTTTGTCTGTTTTGCAGAGCCTTTATTCAAGATTTTCTTACAGGTTGACCATCCCTTATCCGGAATAGCAAAATCCAAAATATTCCAAATGCCAGAAGTATCCACATGGGTGGCTGAGATAGTGACATCTTTTTGTTCTATTGATTCAGAATATACACATTTTGTTTAATGCACAAATTATTTAAAATATTATATAATTACCTTCAGGTTATTTGTATTTGGTATTTTTGTTTAGATTTGGGCCCCATGTCCAAGATATCTCATTGTATATGCAAATTTCAAAATCCAGAATACTTCTGGCCTCAAGCATTTCAGACAAAGGAATACTCACCCTATATTGCAAACATCTTTTCCCTCTTAGACACCTAAGGTTATATGCCATTTTCTTCTTCACTGTCTCTGAAATCATTATAGTGTGTTGCTTGCATCACACCAGTCAAGTTTCAGAGCTATATATAATCCAGATATTCCTGCAAACCCTAGTTAGTAGGACCTTGGCTTTTTGCCTTGACCTGCAGTTGCCTTCTTAGCTGGATGTTATATATTGATTTTGCTGACCGAAGCGTTTGCAAGTCCCATTTTCTTTTCTATTTGTCATGTCTTGGTCTTGATCTATAGCTTTGTTCTGCATTTATGCCTATACCACAGTCACATGTGTTTGTTTTTCACTCAATAGCTTAGCAGAGCTGCATTTTTACCTTGACACCATCTGCCAGTTTCCTGATCTGTGTCTTGGGGTTAACTGCAGGGCTCTCACCTCCGAGTTTCTTTGAAGTGCTTGCAATCTAAGTTTAGCTCCCTCAGCCTTAAGTTCCGGAGTTAATTATGTGGCATTTCTTTTATGTTATCACCATTTTGTTATCTATCCTTCTTGCTTCTTGACTGTAAAACAATAAGCATCTTCAGCTGACTTTTCATATAAAAACCTACATTGGTTAGATAATGTGAACTCACAGCCTTTCATTGGTCTTCCCAACAATGACAAAATAGGAAATAGTTACTATGTTCTTCATTGACACTTTAACTAGCTTTGTTGGTTTGGACCGGGAAAGGGAAACAGAATAACAAAAAAGAGAATCTGGGTCTAGTTTCAATGAGTTGTTTGGCTGTGAGATTTCCATTCCTCAATACAGTTCATCTTATTTCCAGAATGTCAAGACCATTCACATAATATTGTCAAGGGCCGGAGACTCTTTTGTGGGAAAGAGCAGGTAGGGCAGCGGACCATACCTTCTGTATATAAATTCAAGTAATTCTATCTAAAGCTATCTAAGGAAGAATATACAGTCATCGCCATTTGCCATGCCAAACGATTGCTGCTTTATTGTAGCAGATAACTTCTATAGTTGGTTGAGTGCACTTCTATCAGTATTGGCAGTATTTTAACCCAGAACTTCCTCTTCTTTGGTCCTTCAGATGTTTTGGACTCCTGAAGACTCAACCGGAAAGACCAACTATCAGGCCAACTGTCAGGTACTGTAGTCCCAAATACAATAAAATCCCCTCATTCATAGACTCAATATTCACAGTTTCATTTATTCATGCTCCAAAATAAAATAAAAAATCCCCCAGAAGCGGATTAGTGTCTTTCTAGAGATCTCATCAACTGAGGCACCTAGTTCCATTTCGCCGGCTATCACCAGAATAACTGCTGTTCTTAATATTAATATAAATATTATTATCTAGACCCATTGATACACATCGGATGCAATTGGGAGGCACTGCTCTCCCAGACTCAGCTTAGGGTGCCAGAATAACTGCTGTTCTTAATATTAATATAAATATTATTATCTAGACCCATTGATACACATCGGATGCAATTGGGAGGCACTGCTCTCCCAGACTCAGCTTAGGGTGCCAGAATAACTGCTGTTCTTAATATTAATATTATTATTATCATCAAGACCCATCAATACACATCAGAGGTAAGTGGGAGACACTCCTCTCCCAGACTCAGCTTAGTGTACCAGAGTAACTATCGTTATTTATATTAATATTATTTTTAACACCCATTGGTACACATCAGCTGCAATGGGAAAGCAGCCCTCTGTCAGTACCTGCTTATTGTTACGGGGTTGAAACGGAAGGAAAACGAAAGCAAGCACGATGATTGTGCGGCTGTTATTTTCATGTTGCCTCTCGTTTCCTACAAAAATGTTGTCATTTGTTTTGTGTAGACGAACGGTCAAAACAAAACGATAGCGCAAAGGAAATAAAGGAAAAAAATTCACACACATCTCTAATATGGACCACCAAATGCTCTGTTTCCTCATTGATCTTTTTCTGTGAAAAATCAACCAATCAGTTTCAGTCAATAGAACTAGTTTTCGAAGTGCTGAAGGAGTACAGACTATGTTTCGCTCTTTTTTATGCATAAAATATAGTGGGTTAGATCTATTATGAAGTTTCTGCTGGCTACAATCCAGTAAGTTGATTGTCTTGGGAACCCATTTTGTTCCTGAATAGAAAGCTGTGCCAGCAGGTATGCTTTGCTTGACTTTGTTCTATGTAAATGATATAGTCAGTGTGGTGACTGGAAAACCTACATATTTGAGGTAGATTTTCATGATATCTCACAAGGAACTTTTTACTGCATCTCAGAATGTGTAGAGATAGCACCTTGGGGTAACTGATACTTTCTTTAGATAATATGGTAATGATGAAATGATAAACTACTTTTCAAAGTAATCTCATTTTGTATTGTTGAAACAGCAGATGTGGGAAAGTTCCCTGTAGGTTGTCATAATATATATTTCCTGTGACTCTGGAGAAGATTGCGATTGCTCTTTGAGCTCAGATCGTCACCAACAGCTTAGGTTGGCAAACTTGCTATTTTAAAGTGAGTTTTCTTAATGAATTAGACTAAAATGTTTTCTTAATCAAATCTTATTTAATGCCAACCCAAGGAACAATAGATGAGATTATCAAATAATTTTCAATTAAAAATATTTTCAATTTAAAATATTTTATTATTATTATCCACTCTTTATAGCAATATGTTAAAAGTAAACTGCATTGACAGATGTATATGTCTTATATTTTCAGCATGGAACAAAGTGGTCTTCTCATCAACCCACATCTGAGTCAAGGTAAAAATGGTTCATGTATATTATCTATCATACCAAAGAAACCAACAGAACTCTGAAAAGTTATTATTTGGGAGATAGTCATAGTATAGTTGGCTGTGGAATTCCTGGAAGTTATAGTCCAAAGTGGTAAATCTTCCCCATAGTCTGGGAAGAGGAAGGGAATTTCTTCATGTGTTGTTGAAGGCTTCCATGGCTGGAATCTCTGGGTTGCTGTGAGTTTTCTGGGCTGTATGGCCATGTTCCAGAAGCATTATCTTCTCTCCTGACCTCACAACCTCTGAGGATGCCTGCCATAGATGTGGGCAAAACGTCAGGAGAGAATGCTTCTGGAACATGGCCACACAGCCCGGAAAACTCCCAGCAACCCAATATCTTCATGGTTTGAGCAGTTGGAACTTCTGTAGAAATATCATTAAATTAAAAAAATGGAAACCTGGTGAGTGTTAGATGAAAAAGAGAAAGGAAAACAATCAGTGTAAGGGGAAATAAATGTTATCTGTCTTGAATATGAACTACTGTTTCGATGTGAATCTCCCTGTGACATACATTTGCAGGTGGTATATTCCCTGTGAGCAAAATAATCAGTTTGCTCTTAGTTTTAGTCTCAGCTATCCAAGAAGCTGAACCCAGCCCTTACATAAGAAGGGGTTTGGTTCACCACTTTGGATAGCTTCTTTAAAGTTTGGACCAAAAGCAAATTCATCCCCACATTGCATGAAGGCATCAGTTGCAGTTCTGTGTTGTAAGAGTATAATTTTTAATGCGGTCATGCATGACTTTAGAATATTCTTCACTCCCTTTATTATCATATTCTAAGGGTATAGCCCCTTCTCAACTGAAGTGAAAAAGCTCAGAAATTTATACCATGGCTTTTGTTAGTTTTCAAGAAAAGTTAGAAAAGATGGTTATAAAAACCAGGAAAGCAAAGAGTCTGCTGGGGGTTTCTGCTTGGATGTTGTGATATTCGTAACAAACAGGGACCTTGTTTGATTGTTTGTTTTTAAAGTAGAGCGGGCCTAGCCTTTCTGGAAACATTAATCTCTGCAGTTTCCATCATAAAAGAGGGACGTATCTGTAGTATTTGTAGAAAAAAAAATGGGAGGCGCAGTCGGGAATGACCAATTAACTTTGAAGCGGCAATCACTTAAAATATTTGCTTAAAGTAATGACTCAGCTTTCATTATTGGTGTTTATCAGAGATTACCATAGAAACCAGAAGACTAGCTATAATTACTTTCCCCTCTTTTGTATTATATGTTGCTAGAAGCAGACCTTTCTCAGAGTCTGGAGTTGTATTATTAGACTCTGAAACTCTTAAAATTGCTCCAATTCTTCTTTTGAACAAAGAAAAGAACAAGGATGAAGTATATGCATTTTTGTTATTTGGGAGCATTTTGATGTTTTAATTGCTTAAATTAGGCTTCTTGTTTGCGCATTTCAGCTGCCATATTTAGAGAGGAAAGGCAAGCATACAAATCTCTTACATAATTTGTGTTTATTAGGTATTTTGCCTCAGACTACAAATTGTCTTCTCTTGAAAATGTTGTTTTAGATTAGATTCTGCAGAATAATATAATACTTTGGGTATTTCCCTTTGTTTTATTCTGTCAGTTCTGTTACTTTCTGTTATCTTTTCTGTATTATGTAGTCATTAGTCTAATATATGTCTTGTTTAAATGCAACAGCAGCAAATTTACTTTATTTCACTTAATGGCCTTTCGGTTGATGGTTCAAGGCAGATAAGAAGGTTGAAAGGAGAAATTACCGCAATGTGAAGTTTTCTAAATGCCACAATGTAAAAGGGAGCGATTGCATGTACAGTCTTGTCAGGTGTGAACTATGATTTGGCATTGCATTGGCCAACTAGAGATTGGAAAAGTTGATTTTGTTTACAGTGTTTGCAGTGATGATGCTGGCTGAAGGTTTCTAGGACTTGTGGTTCAAAAAGTAACTATTCCAACCTCTGATCATAATCATTTCCCTATCTTTCAGCCTGTTCTTGAAAAGATGGGACACACAAGTACTGATATATTGAAAAAGATGACTAATGATGCTTTCTGTCCTTTTTATTCCAAAGAAGAAGTGAGAAACTTTGTATTCTTTGCAACTTTGACTTGGCATACAATGGGTGAGTTTTTATTAGCGGCTAAACTCTTTGGTCAAAAGAAACCTTATAATAAGATAGTAATAATAAATCAAATAGTGGATTGGGAAGCAAGGAATTTTAACTGTGGAAAAGAGATAACTATGTGTAGATGTGCAATAATATCAGTGTGCAGCATAGGCTGCTGGGATAGTATTCCTGAGTATTCTGCCTTAAGATCCATCCATGAAATGCACGCACAACTTGTGACCACATTGTCTTGAAAACATCTTCCTTCTCTTCCCTTTCCCAGAAATCCAAATCAGTATTACCATTTGCTTTATTTAGTTCAAATTCATACACCATGTTTTCACATCATATTGATTAGCATGGATTATAACAGAGATACAAATAACTGAAAATATAAACTAATGAGAAAAAAGTGGTAGCTGTGAAAATTCCAATTCTGGTTCCAAGTATTTATATTATACATGCCCAATCTGGATGAATAGAGCTATTTGAATTTGGATGGAGGGCAGAGCTATGGGAACCTTGACTGTGAGCATCTATATGTCAGAATTTATCACTACATAAATACATGCATGTACTGGTTTTCTCTCTCAACAGTTTTCAGCTTCTCTGAGCTCCATGGCTTCTCTGTCCAGGGAAGCACCCAAGGAAATAATGTCTCTCCTCTGCATGATGCATTTTCTGTTATAGGTAACTGTACCCTCTACTATAGATTTATTCTGCTGTTTTCTTTTACTACAGCTATTGTTGCTCCATCCTAGACTTATGTAACAATGGGAGTGTGTGAAAGAGGTAGTAATGTGAAAGACAGCAAGAATGCACATATTTATTTCAGAAGTGATACTGTTGACAAAATATCTCAAGTAAATCTTTTAGCAGCTACCAGCTCAAATACGTAGAATCATAGAGTTGGAAGAGACCACATGGATCATCCATTCCAACCCCCTGTCATGTAGGAATACACAATCAAAGCACCCCCAACAGATGGCCATCCAGCCTCCTCCACAGAAGGAGACTCCACCACACTCCCAGAAAGTATACTCCACTGCCGAACAGCTCTTACCATCAGGATGTCCTTCTTAATGTTTAGGTGGAATATCTTAGCCTGCAGTTTGAATCCATTGCTCCATTATGTCCTAGAACCTTATCATACAGATCCCCCCCCAAAAAAAATTTGTTCTGTTTTGCCAGCAATTGCCTTGCAGCCATCTGTGCACCCTCCCTCCTTCTCCCACCACATGAGGGTATCGGAACAAGACGGGGAAAAGGGTGGCAATTCGCATTGCCCTTTCCCTCATCAGCTGGGAAAATGTGGGTAGCTCCAATGGAGCTACCTAAAAGACAATGTAACACCTCTTGTTGGCAAGGAAGCGTCTTGTGATGCTTCCTTGCTACTTTGGCCATCAATAGGATGGGATCACGGCCAGCATCATGTGATGACACTTGGCAGGCTCCATTCCGAAGAGGAGGAAGGGGCCAAAAGCCCCTTGCGTGATGAAATGGTATGTCTCCAGAGCAGTAGAAAAGAAACTTGCCCCCTCCTCAATGTGATATTCTTTCATATTTTTAAACAAGGCTAACATGTCCCATCTCAGCCTTCTTTTTTCCAAGCTAAACATACCAAGCTCCCTAATGCTGCTCCTCATAGAGCTTGGCTTCCAAACCTCTGATCATTTTGGTCAGCCTTCTCTGGACACATTCCAGCTCGTCAAAATTCTTGAATTGTGCCCGGAACTGGATATAGTATTCCAGATGAGGATTTCACCAAAACAGAGCAGACAGTATTCTGTCCTGGTCAGCTCTGACAGTGAGGATGAATGGTTGGAGCCCCGCCAGAAGTAGCCCTGTGTAATGTGAAGGGCTCTGTCAGGCTCAGTCCTGGCTTCATCCTGGAAGTGTCCTAGGATGGAGACAGAAGTCCAGGTTGTCTGTGTATGACCTCTGGAGTTAGATATTGACTCTCTGTTTTTTAGTATGAATGAGGAAAATCACGACATATTGATGTAGTCTAAATTCTTGCTGTATCAGTTATACTTACTTGCTAGATTAGTTGGAATTATGCAATTCTATACTTGTTTACTCAGGGGTAAGACCCTTCAGTGAGACTTATTCTAAGTATGTGTAATATACTTAGTGAGAAAGGGAGAATTCCTAGACTGTAGAATCATAGAATCATAGAATCATAGAGTTGGAAGAGACCTCACGGGCCAGTCCAACCCCCTGCAAAAAGCAGGAAAATCTCATTCAAAGCACCCCTGACAGATGGCCATCCAGCTTCTGCTTAAAAGCCTCCAAAGAAGGAGCCTCCACCACAGGCCGGGGGAGAGAGTTCCACTGCCGAATCAGTTCTATTATGGTCTACAAAGTCACAATTCTTCCACAAACCTATGCTCTCTAGAGTTTCCCCATGTGGCACATGAGGATCGTGGAATTATCTCTCATCAAAACTAACTACAGGAATTTTTCACCTACCTTGCTCATCTTTTGGCTGGAAAGGAGTCAAAGTGTGAGTGTAGCAATCCAGACTTAGGCTTTAGGGCAGTGGTCCTCAACCTGTGGGTCCCCAGATGTTTTCGCCTTCAACTCCCAGAAATCCTAACAGCTGGTAAACTGGCTGGGATTTCTGGAAGTCGTAGTCCAAAACACCTAGGAACCCACAGGTTGAGAACCACTGCTTTAGGGACATTCCTACCAGCTGGCAGCTGGGTTGGCCAGGAAAATTCACATAGATTAATACCAGGAACCAAATGTTTTTGGGGACCAGTACTTCCTGGGTTGTCGTATACTCACATTTTCATTTTTTTAACATTTTGATTACCTTTTATCATTTTTTTTCATAGATTCTTCTGATTGTGATTACTCTATGTGCATGTTACATCCAGGTGAGTATCTTTGATTGTCAATTTTCCACAAAAAACAAATCCTGTAACTATTTTCAGAGGAGTAGCCATGCAAATTTGTTGTGGCAAAACAAACAAAAAGCAACAACATAGGTAACAGAACCTAATCATATTGTTCTATGTGTTGGGGCCTGTATCTACTCATGACACACTGCAGACACACTCTGAAAACCAGTGCCAATGGGTGTTCTGGAGATACATTGGAAAAAATCACTTGTAACCATTATTTAAATTTCTCACAGTTCTTTCAATGTAGATTAACTCACATTATTGTAAGAGATAAAGAAGGGGGAAATGGCCTATATACTGCCAAATAAGCCCACTGTGGATATTTTTTAGGAATGATTCCACCAGAGAACAGTATTCTGAGCCTGAATCTGTGGTAATCTAAACACTTCTTGCAATGTTGTTATTGTCAAAGCCTAGAAAGCTTGTGAGGGAGAGAAATGACAGCAGAGGATTCTGAGAACTCTAGTCAAAAAAGGATTTTTCCTGTCCTCTTGACTATTATATCATGTGGAAACCACGGCATTGAGAGAAGGTAATGTAACAGAAGGGGGAAGAATTCCCAGAGAGTCTAGCTGCGGGTGGAAGTGAGAGTTATAATCCCAAAAAGTAACTTTTCCAAATCCAAATTATTGAACCACATAAAACCCAGGTGTTGAGGACAAGGTAAGATAATAAAATCAGTCTATGCACAACTAAGGTATCTGGACAGCAAGCTTAATCTGGAAATGCTGTTCTGCTTGAATCTTTGCTTGATATCCATTAGGTTGCTGGTCCTGACACTGACCACAGTGTCCTCTTAGTGGAAACACTGACATTAGCCTCAATCTCCTGCTTTGTTAGAAAATCATGGTGGTGCTATCCATCCTTAGAAGACCACTAACACATTAAATAATCATTCCTTCTGCAAATGGCCTGATGGTGTTATAGCATCATAGAGTTGGAAGAGACCTCATGGGCCATCCAGTCCAACCCCCTGCCAAGAAGCAGGAAATTTCATTCAAAGCACCTATAAGCATACTACATACTTCCCATCCATAGGTGTAATACTCCAATATACCAGGAGTTGTCTCCTTGACTTGGTCCTTTATGCGCAAGTGGTAGATTTAGGTGGTTTCCATGCCCCACTTTAGTTGGTTTGTCTGGCACAAATCCTTTCAGCAGCTCCTAAAAGAACATCAAAATGCATACCCTCTTTTCCAGTTGGGAGGAATAGTTAACAGGCAAGTTTGTTACACATTTGTAGTATATTTGAAAGATGGAAACTAGAATTTTTGGGGTTCTTACAAATTTGGTTTTTCCAGTTTCCCTAAGCCTGATTGACCTTCTCATTTCCACTGAAGGTCTATGTGGACAAATGCATATATGTCAAGACACAATTTTTAGAATATATATATATATGCTCTCCTCCCTACCTGTCAAATTTGACTCATTCTGTTTTGTAGCAGGCAATATCATTCAGCATTCAAGAAGATTAGAATCTCAGCACTCTTACATTGCACATTGTTATCTTTTCATAAACCAGTGGGAGGTGTTTCTCAGAAGCTATCCTCTGATTCTAGTGAAATCATAGTTTACATAGTAAAAATTACCATGAAAAATATATGACTAGTAATCTTACTTGGAAAGGAAGTCCTGTTGTGTTTAATTATACTTCTTCTTAGGCCAGTATCTGCAAGACATCAATCTGAAGTACTTTGTTTTAAAGTAAAACAAAGAAAATTCACTGTTTTTCTTCTTATTTTAACTGACAGCATAGCATTCCTGACTCATAGCTGTCAGGGACTTAACAATAAAGACAAAAACATCTTCTATGGACAGTTGAGAATTAGATAACCTTTCCTAATTATATTGCTTGAGGGCAAAGCAGTTACTTTAGTATAATTTCAGAATTTAGTTCCTTTGATAATTATGTTCCAGAAGGAATCAGAAGAACCCATGCCTAGGTTTTTTAAATAAAACAGTGTATTCGTGAATTATCGAATAAAGTCCTTTTCAAGATATTTCTGGACCAATGTATGACCATCTCTTATTTATTAACCAATTCCCTCCTCATTAAAAGCATCTCCCCCAAAGATGTAACATCACGTACAGCTGATACAGAGGCTGAGATCCTAGATCTCTGCCTTGTTAACAACCTCACCTGAACTTCCTTGAAAGCGTAACCACAAGAATACAGCCAACAACACTATGTAACAAAAATTTGCAAAATTTTCTGTTCCTGGTTTGAAAGTGTTATTTCCTGTTTAATTGTGTGGTACTTGCTTTGAAACTAGTTATACTCCAGAAATTTTGTTTTTTGTGGATGCCACAGTGTTGAATTGGTTGAAACTCTGAGTTATTCATTGAAAAACTATAGCAAAATGTGCTGCAAAATATCCTGCAAAATGTTTTCCATGTTTTTATGATAGAACCAATTTGGAAATGTCATTTATAATCCAGAAACAAAAATCATGTTACATAATGTTATGTCTGCACTTTGTTCTCCTCCCAATCCTTCTTTCGTCATTTATCTGGAGATGTCCACCTTGTTTATTTTACTATTACAGTAGAATCTCACTTATTCAACATAAACGGGCCGGCAGAATGTTGGATAAGCGAATATGTTGGATAATAAAGAGGGATTAAGGAAAAGCCTATTAAATGTCAAATTTCATTATGATTTTACAAATTAAGCACCAAAACATCATGTTTTGCCACAAATTCACAGAAAAAGCAGTTCAATACATGGTAATGTTATGAAGTAATTACTGTATTTATTAATTTAGCACCAAAACATCATGTTTTATAACAAATCCATAGAAAAAGCAGTTCAATAAATGGTAACGTTACATAGTAATTACTGTATTTATGAATTTAGCACCAAAACATTGACTGCTAAAAATTTACTACAAATAAAGATAGAATTGCATAAAATGAACTTACAATAACAACATTGTCGGAAGTAAAAAGTTCAGTCCTGTGAAGATTTTAAAAAATCTCTAGGCAGCAATGCACACCAGGGCTCTTATTTATTTATTTATTTGCATCATTTTTACCCCGCCTTTCTCCTCAGGGCGACTCAAGACAGCTTACAATAAATAGGCAAAAATTCAATGCCTAAAACAGTGTACAAAACAACAATTCATATAAAAACAGATACCATTACTAAATAAAATCACATTATATAAAATTTTTAACATAACCAAGATTAAAATCCATTCACTCAGAATCCTCAACATAAGTCTTGGTACAGGTCATGTAAAGTCCATGTTCTCATTCATTAAAAGCTTGTGTGCACAACCATGTCTTTAAGGCTTTCCTGAAACCTAGGGGAGTTGTTATCTGCCGTATATCTCTGGGGAAGGTGCTCCACAGTCAAGGAGCCACCACCGAGAAGGCCCTGTCCCTCGTTCCCACCAGCGTTTCCTGTGAGGCTGGTGGGACTGAGAGCAGGGCCTCCCCCGATGATCTAAGAGTTCTAGAAGGCTCATAGGGGGAGATACGTTCGGAAAGGTAAGATGGGCCAGAACCGTTAGGGCTTTGTAGGTCAAAACCAGCACTTTGAATTGGGCTCAGTAGCATATCAGCAGCCAGTGGAGCTGGCTTAACAAGGGAGTAGTGCGCTCCCTGTAAGCCGCTCCGGTTATTAATCTGGCTGCCACCCGTTGTACTAGTTGGAGCTTCCAGGCCATCTTCAAAGGCAGCCCCACGTAGAACGCATCGCAGTAAACCAAACGGGATGTAACCAGAGCATGGACCACCATGGCCAAGTCAGACCTCCCAAGGTACGGGTGCAACTGGAGCAACAGCTGAGCTGACTGCCTCAGATAATCCAGAGCCTCGGATAAGCAGAGCTCGGATAAGCGGGGCTCTACTGTATATTATATACCGTATTTACTTAAATCTGATCTCACCTTTTTTGGCCAAATTACCTTCCCAAAATTGGGGTGCACATTAGATTTGCATCATACAGTAATCTTAGTGCTGAACCAAAGCAGAAGGGGAAGGTACTTCAGGAGCTACATCTTTAAGGTATCTCCTCTGTAATTAAATGGCCAACACTCGATGCTGTGCAATGCTGGCATTTGTAGTTTGGCGAGGCACCTGCATTCTTTGGCAGAGAAGGCTCAAAACCATGTCAGTGCCCATGATTCCATAGCATTGAACCAAGGCGGTTCAAGTGGATTCATTCTACAGCATAGATGCACCACAAGGTTTTCGTTTCCGTCGCTGGAAGCTTTGGTGTTCTAACACAATTGTTTATAATGAGGGAATTCTAAGCAGGCAGGAACAGTAATAAGCACCTTTTTGGGCCAAATTACAAAATGCACTTTTTGCTGCTGTGCTTTATATTCGGCAGCAAATATTTTTTTGATTTCAGGGTTTTGAAAATTGAGATGCACATTAGATCTGATAGCATAATCGAATAAATACAGGTATTTACATACTTTTGTTGTGTACCTTCAGATTGTTCAGGCAAACCTATCAGTTTTGATTGTGTTATTTTTTTCCAGATTGGCAAGATAATCTAATGTGCTACTATGAGGAAGATGATGATTTACTGTATTGTTCTTGGTTAGCGCTCCCCCAGACATTTCTATATACTGTGGTTTTCAAATGGTAAGTTGAAAAAAACTTTTTAAAAATCATGCCAATACTTTCTCAGAGTAACTTTAATTCCTCTCTCCGTGTAAATATCAGAAGGAAGATTTTTCTCAGGATCAAAACAGAGTGGAGAAGGGGAGACAAAAGCATTCCTGCAGAGTTGCTGAAGTTTTGGTAACAGATTGCCCAGCTGATATAGTTTGCTTTTTTATAAACCCTACATCACACCATCAAGAGCCAGCATTGTGTTGTGGTTTTTGTGTTAGGCGCCGCTATACTCTAAAGACTAAGGTTCAAATCCCACTTTTGGGCCATGGACACTCATGGGTGACCTTGGGCAGGTCACACTCTCTCAGCCTCAGAGATAAGCAAAGACAAACAAATCTTGCCAAGCAAATCCTGTGATAAGTTCACTGTGTGTGAGCATTGGTTTAAGTCATCTGTTGACTTGCAGTGATCCCAAAAATTTCATAGGGTTTTTGGCAAAGAATACTCAGTGGTGCCTTGAACTGTTGGAAGAGATGGGTCTTTGTGTCTTAAATTTTGGCAGCTCATTTAAGTGTCGGAGCTCTTCCGGCAGGTCATTCCACAGTCTTGGGGTGGCTGATGAAAAGGCTCTCTGAGTGACCATTACCAGTCAAGTTCTTGCTGGCTGAAGTAACCATCCTCCAGTACAAAATTTCACTTGTAGCATTTTAAAGTCTTAATAAGATATTAGAAAAATAAACATCTAAACAGGTGGGAGAATCCAAAGATATAGTGTGTTGATCTGGAATATTAGTTTGCAAACTGATCATGTAACACCTTAGTGTTTTACTGAAAGAATGATGCAACTTTCTGATGTCTGTCCCAGATTATACTGCTTCTGTTTTTCTGTCAATTTGCCACTTCTTTTAAACCTGAATTATGAACACATTGCAAATATTAGGAACACTGACTTTGCTGTATGCTTCTGACTCCTGAAGGAATAGTGTTTGTGAAAAGATGGAAACGACCATATCGTCTATCGAAAGAAGTTGGCTGTATTTTCATTCACAAGAAAATCTGACTGTATTGGTCGCCAGCAATTATTCCCAGGAGAACTGCAGGACAACAAAGAAAATGTCCTTTATACCCAGTAAAACAAGTACAGTACTCTTCTTCAGTAATCTCAAATCCAATTCTTTTCTATAAAATATCTGTTATGTGGTGCTATTGAACAGGAATTTACATTGGCTGGTAAATTCCAGCTACTTTATTGCCAGACATTTGTCCTTGGCTATTTGGTCAATGGGTAATCTTCTTACCCATTCCCTTTCTCTTCCTTCCTCCTCTGTTTGTCTCTATCAACATCTTTCTATCAAGCACAGTTTGAAGTCTAATCTGTTCTTCCCTCACTGATGTACAGCATGTGATGAGTCTTTACTGCCATAAGAGCAATGCACAATTTAATATAGTTTCATGTTTGCGATTATGACTATCTTAGCATAAGCCGAAATGGCATAATGACTACAGTTGGGTTTCATCATGCAAGGCTTTCAAAGTAAGAAGATTGACTGTAAGAACATGCCATTTAGATGTCCTTTCCACCCTGGAGCTATAAAAGACTGCATGAAGAGTTATTTATTCCTTCTCCCTGTGTGGACCAGGCATTGTTCTGCTTATGAATCTCTTTTAGGGATCCCTATAGTTGTCAATGAATGGGAAAGAAGGTGAATTTAATATGATCCGCAGAATTGAGTGGATAAGTCTTTGTTTGTTCCAGTTCAGTTCTGGAACATGAGAAAGAGAGTCTTGTCAGAAGGAACATTAATCAGAACCTCCATCCCTTACCTGTTTGTATACAGGCAGTCCCTGAGTTACAAATACCCAACTTATATATGACTCATAGTCAAGAATCATTTGAACAAGCAGTTTCTCTTCCCTTTGCTCTTACACCTTGCAGACTGAAGTGGAGACATCTTAAGGCATTTCTACTTTTCCATTTTAGAAAAGTGTCCTTCACCTTCTATGATAACAGCATATCAGTCATTCAGTGAATTAATAATTATATGGGATTCACCAGAAGATATACTGCAATATGAATTACAGTACAAGGAAGTAAAACTAGCAACTTCAAACTGGACATCGGTAAGTGTATGAAATATAACAACCATTCGGTATTGTCTCAGGATATTTTTCCTGCCAATGTCCACCTTAGTTTTACTGGAATATGAAGAAATTGGCTCAGAATTATGGGCTACAACATTTTTCACCTTGTATCTAAATTGGGATTCTCAGTGAGCTATTAGGTTGCAAAAGGTTATAATGGTGCCGGACTGGAAGCTGCAAGGCATTTAGTTGATACTGATCTCCAGGAAAATGCTGCACTTGTGTTTTACTGCCTTTCTGATACATTATATAAGAACTTTACTATTTATTCTGGAAAACTGCTCTCCTATTTAACTTGTCCATATAACCTTAAGACCCTTTTAATGTGCGGACTGAATACTTTGCAGCTGGTAGAAGTTAAAGGGTGAAATCATGGCATACCCAGCACAGATAGTGCCCATATGGCTGTGGAATGATAGAAGATTTATCTTGTTTTTTCTAGAATCCTCTTTGTATTTAGATTGAAGAACTCACTGCCTCTTACTGTTCATATTAAAGATTAAATAATTATCTCATCAAAAATACATGACATTTGGCTAAAATATGATGGGGGAAGTTGTAGAAGTAGAATTTGGGTTTTGCTTTGCAGTCCTATTGACATTCCAGCACAAAATGCTGAATTTCATACATTTTTAAAGATGAACATTGCCTAATTTCCCTTGCATTAAGAATGATTAGCTTAATTGCACTTATTTTCAGATTCCTGTTGTGAGTGGAGCTTTTAATGCAACTGTCTCCAGTGTAAAATTATCATCATCTTATGTTGCTAGGCTCAGATGTGTGCCCAAAGTCGAAAGTTGTTCTATTTGTGTTTGGAGTGAAGAGATTTCTATCCCACATAGTAAGTGTCAGGTATATTAATTGGTCTGAAAAAATATGGATGCATTTCACTTTTTTATGACCCTTAAAACCTTATGGATAACCTTCTGTGTTGACTTTAGACATACTGTTGTTCTTTAACAGAGCTTACTGAAAAGCCAATCATTTTAGAAGACACCGTTAAAATGATCACACAAGGAAAGAGAAGCATCTTCCTAAAATGGATGGTAATCCCTTATTCAGTTTTATATACTACAACTGCAGGTCTGTGACACTATTATGGATTATGTACATGTCTAGGCTGCCCACTCCTCTCACTCCTTGTTATAATCCTATCCAGTAGATTAGGCTGAGACTAGTCTAACGTCACCCAATAAACTCCATGGCTTGGCAGAGGTCTTCTGCATGTCAACACCCTATCCATTTTATTAAGGAATGCCTACTTGCAGATATTCCAAAGTAAGTCAAACTGGTGAAACTGTATGAGTCTTTTCTATGCTCCCCAAGTGAGTAGTATCCTATTCTATGAGAATTCAAGGCCAAAAACTGTGGCTAGGGGATGAGTCCTTGTGATATTAGAGATTAAAGGCATGCAAGAGTTGAAGTGTGGGGAGGACAGAAATGCCATTAGCCAGCTGACTATGGGAGTGGGCTTGTAGGAAATGTGGATAGGTGGGTCCAGAATATGGTAAAATCTAGTTTACTAGTTAATGTAGCATCCCAAAGCCAGAAACTATCACCAAATTTTGATAGCTAGGCAGTGAGTTAAACTTGTTCAGCAGCTAAACTGATTGTCAAATCATTATACAGTAGAGTCTCACTTATCCAAGCCTCGCTTATCCAAGTTTCTGGATTATCCAAACCATTTTTGTAGTCAATGTTTTCAATATATCATGATATTTTGGTGCTAAATTCGTAAATACAGTAATTACAACATAACATTACTGTGTATTGACCTGCTTTTTCTGTCAAATTTGTTGTATAACATGATGTTTTGGTGCTTAATTTGTAAAATCATAACCTAATTTGATGTTTAATAGGCTTTTCCTTAATCCCTCCTTATTATCCAAGATATTCGCTTATGCCTGTCCAGTTTAGCTTGGATAAGTGAGACTCTACTGTAATTAGCATTTGCATCCTCAAAGATTGTGGAACACTCAATATCAGCTCACCAAGAGAGCTCCCTTCCTTTCAGGCCTTATGCCACTGTATGATAGGGCTTGCATGACAAGAACGGACATGGAGCAATTGATTCAAATTGCGAATAAAATATTCCACCTAAACATTAGGAAGGCCTTCCTGGTGGTAAAAGCTATTCAGCAGTGGAATATACTGCTGCCTTGGAGCGTGTTGGAGTCTTCTTCTCTGGAGGTTTTTAAGCAGAGGCAGGATGACCATCTTTGGGTGGTGCTTTGATTCTGTGTATTCTGCATGGCAGAATGGAGTTGGACTGGATGGCCCTTGTCTCTTCCAACTCTGATTCTAAGAAGGTTCATGCAGTAAGATGTTGGCCTTCAACTCCCTGTCCTACTCCAAAATGGACCAACTGTTCTCCTCCCCACAGTTGTCTCCTCTCACTCCTAGTGTTTGGTGTGCTGATGTTTGCTGAAGGGTAGCACATATGTAGACACCTTTGTGACGATCCAGAGAGCCCTGTTATTAGTTGGGAATGGGTAGATACAGGGCTCCTTTTATTGTTGTTGTTGTAGTTCAGCCTGGATTTCTAGTTTCATGATTCCAGTATTGCCAAGTTCCTGTTCTGGTTATTAGGACTTTATGCTGCCTTGTTCTTGTGGATTTTGCAACCTTGTTTCTTGTGTTTTATCTTTATACCTTGAAGTTCATGGACTACTTGTTACCTATTGAAGATACTGTTTTTGGACTATACTGTTACATCATTTTTATTGCTTGGCTTTCATATATACTCGGGCTGTGGCGCAGGCTGGAGAGCAAGCCAGCTGAAACCAGCTGCAATGAATCACTCTGACCAGGAGGTCATGAGTTCGAGGCCCGCTCAAAGCCTATGTTTGTCTTGTCTTTGTTCTATGTTAAAAGGCATTGAATGTTTGCCTATATGTGTAATGTGATCCGCCCTGAGTCCCCTTCGGGGTGAGAAGGGCGGAATATAAATGCTGTAAATAAATAAATATACTTCAATAGACAGCTTGCTGATTATACTCAAGTGGCGTGGTGTCTAAGGTCAGAGGTGTTCCTCTTCTGGGCTACAACAATTTGACCAAACTCCAAACCTCACCTCTGAACCTTTAACATCAACAGTTGTGTTTCTTTGTAGCAGCTCACAAACAAAAATCAAAGATTATCTTTCCCCGATGTCTCTTGCCTGGGGATTTATCTCTCGATGTGGAGAAGACAGCTTCTGTGAGAACTAGCTGACACCTCTATGTAGCTGCTACACACACACACAAAACCTAGGCTGAATTTGAATGTAGCCACCCCAGTCCAATTGACTACCATTTGTTGATCCAAAAAGAAGCTCTGGGAATATATACTCCCCTCTCTCACACACTGTAATGCAATACATCCTGATTTGTCTAACCACAGTTTCATATTTGAACTAGAAAAATATCCATTGAATGTTTCCAAGAAAGATATTAAATCAGAATTGCTGAAGCAATTGTTTGCTAGTTCAGATCTCATGGAAGCATTGAATTCAGGTGTCAGCGATAAAAGATAGGGATATAGAGATCACAACACCATGCAATTTGTTTTCTATCAAACAAGTTCTAGTTTGTTGGACTAGGGCTGATCAATTTGCATTGGCTCTTAGTAAGATGTAGGAATAATAATACACTGTGATGTTATGTTTACAAAACAAAGAATCTCTCTTCATCCAGACAATGAAATATATGTAGAGCTAATTGATACTAGAGCCCCTTTCAATGAAATTATGATTAATTACGTTTATTGTTGAAAATTTATCATTGTATAATTTACTTTGGTTATTTTTGCACATGTTGCAGCTTTAATTATGCCTGTAATATTTCATGTCATTTTATTGCTACCATGCTTATTAACCATGGAATGTTGTGCGTAATCATTTAACAACAATTTGCTTATCTTAGATAACACAAAACAGGAATACCATGGGATATCACATAAGCATCAGAAGAATACCCAGCTATTGCACCGAACGAACATCCCTCAACATAACAGAGAATTGGCTATATCTGAATCTTTCCATGGCTTATTACAGAATAAACATCTCTGCCTATAATGAAGCAGGAGAATCCCCTGCAGTTACGTATCTGGTTCCAGAATTCACTAAAGCAGGTAGAATTATTATTATTATTATTATTATTATTATTATTATTATTATTATAGTATTATTCTATTGGGAAAAAGTTTAAAGAATCCAACGTTCCTCTGACATTTTAAATTATAGTGCAAGCATGGGCAAACTTCGGCCCTCTGGGTGTTTTGGACTTCAACTCCCACAATTCCTAACAGCCTATCGGCTGTTAGGAATTATGGGAGTTAAAGTCCAAAACACCCGGAGGGCCGAAGTTTGCCCATGCCTACTATAGCACAAGATATTGCTTTTTTATTATTATTGCTACAGTTGTTTCCATATAATTGGGCAGGACATAATCCAATAGTTTACTTCTATTCACTCTTACTGTTTATATCAGAATTGCTGTTGTATCTCACTGTCTTCTGTGGCCCTGCATCCCCCCTCCAAACTTGTTTCACGTACCTCAAAAACCTATTTCACAGGTCCACGCACTCCTTTTGAAGCAAATATTTGTCACCTCTAAAGGCTGCAGCAAAAATTTAAGAGAGGAAAATCCTCATTTCTCTGGTGTTAGATACAAAAAATTCATGCTTTTGCACAGTTTTGTATCTATGCAAAGCATAGATTTCGATGTTCTTAAGCTTATGTTAATTTTTCGTCTATGTGCGCTTAAACGTTCATCGATTGTGAACTTCTTGTAATGCTGAAACCCTTGAGTTAACATTCCAGAGAAATTGATAGAATTTCTTTCCATGTAAATGTATAATACGTTAGAATGCCTATGTGGAATTGTCTTTTTTCAAAATCTTCCTTGGCTTTTTAAAAATTAATATTTCCCTTTTTACCTACAGATTTACCTGGCCAGATCAATGTCTCAAATCATCAAAATCATACGGTTGTTTCATGGAATCTAAAATACACTCTAAAGCGCATTGTGATTGACTGGGGGATAGGAATTGAAAACATGGACTTAGTAGTAATATCAGGACGTATGAAAAAGGAAACACTAGGTAGTGAGTCAACTTTTAAACTTGGATTAAATAGACATTTCTTTCTTTTTTTCTAATCATTTAAAAAGCAGCATTTTTTTGTATATGAAAACGTTCATATACAAATGTATTTGTAAGTAGACTTATGTATGAGGGAATTAAAACTGGGAGGTTTCCTATTGCTTGTATCCAGTATGTCACTATTTAGAAAAGCTGTCAAAATGAACCGGACAATGGGGACATTGCACATTTCCCAATATGAATCTTTGTAATTCAATAACAGGGTTTCTTAGAACCTCTGCTACTTAGCAAAGTGTATGCAAAGTTCCATTAGTTATTTAGCAAAGTATACATAAAGTTTTATCCCCTTCTAGAGAGGCTTCTAAGGTTCAACCAGTTTAAAACCAAGTTCTTTAAAACATAAATTCATAAGGTCCCAAAGGCTTTAATAAACCACCATGTTTTTCTTGGTGCCAAAATGAAGCCAAAGCAAGCAAAATCTGGCCTGCAAAGAGAGGTGGGCAGTTGGCAAAGAAGGTCCTCCATCACTTCCTCACACACTGTATTGACCCCATTGATGGGAGACTGAGAATAGTCCTGCCACCAGATCTCAATCCTTGCACAAACATATATAGAGTAGAATCACTAGTACAAAGAAAACCATTCACTTAACAACTGGTGTAAAGATACATTATTTACTTAACCTGATTACTAATCCAGTTATAGTCATACTGAACAACTCTTAGCTGAGATGGGAAATAGGAGCACCTATTTATGTCAAATGGCAAACTTTGTTACACCTAGTTTGAAAGACTTGCACATTCCAGTGTGTGTGCCTGCGTTGGCAGTATCGCTGTCTTCATTAAAGCAACATCCCCCAAAATAAATGTATTTACATTCAAACCTCTGTTGCAAGATGGGGCTTGTTGATTAGCAGATCTGATTGGCACAACTCTTGACTATATTTCTGTCCAAGAAAACTCAGCAGTTAGCCTGGTCTCATTCATAGCAAAGGCTGTTACTTGTCCCTGTCAAATCAGTTATCACAGTGTATGCAGGTTTGCTTGTAAGAAAAGGGAATATTTCCAGATTATTTAGTTACAGAAGCAAGTTCAATACGAGAAGGACAAAATAAAAAAAACCCATTGTCTGTAAGAAAAAAAGTGCATTAAAATTATGGATTTTGGCCATTTTATAAAACAGCCTTGATTAAGGAACTGGCAAAACTGCTTCTGCATAGTGATGGGCTTACAAAAAACTACGAAATGCATAGGGTCACCCTAAGTCAATAGGCAATTTGAAAACACATTGAAGAATAGGTATATAATTCACCAAGTGTAACCGCCCTGCTTCAGTCTGAAATCGTCTGTAATAATACATTACATCTTCTGGAGAAGATGGCATAGCAAACCACAGTAAAGCTAAAGACTCAGAAATTGGTTAACAACAAAAAAAACTTTCTCTACAAGTTTAGTTCCTTTGTTCTGATCTTTCCATCTCTGCAGTCACTGAGCACAAATTTCAGTATCAGCAGAAGTAAAATCAGTGATATTTAAACAAAGAATGACAGCCACATCAATTGCACACACTCCATTTCAGTTTTCCTGCTTGGACAATCTGAGAAGTGAAGGGTTATACATTTCAGACAAAGACATATGAGAACAACAACAAAATAGCAGAAGATTCCTATTACTCAGACCATGCTATTGCCATAAACTTTACTTACTGCTTTGTCACCAGTTAAATAACTTTTCCTCATCTTCTTGAACATGTGTCCTTGCAAAGCAGGAGTATAACCTCTTAGCTTGCTACGAAATCCAGCTGTTTTGTGTGCAAAGAAAGCACCTCTTGTTCCGAACCTTTCACAGGATGCTCATTCTGCATATTGATAGGGATCGCACAGGTGATTGTGGCAAAGAGATCAATCAGGATTAGCTGTAATGTACACTGGAGGGCATTGGCTCGGAGTTGCTATCAATTATTCATCACCTCTCTTCCTTGACCTTCTTTTATTACATGTTTTCATCCTGTTCGGGTTGCTTTTTTTTAAAAAAAAAAAAAGCTTCTGGAACAGAAAATCCATATCTGAACGATCAAGGCTAAAGTCATTTCATTTTGACACATCACCTCTACCTTGGAGGTATAGCAAGCTTACTTTGAAAGGCAAACACTGGGTGCTGTACAACACCTATTTTATTTTAACAATAGAACTGATCCACACATAATCCAAGGATGACCTGGCAAACATATGTATACTCAATAAATTAAAATACAAAGCCACATCTAGGTGGTGTTCCCTTGTCTAGTGTGAGGTGGGGGGTTCAAAGGAATGCCAGGAGAAGTAAACCCATGGAAACTCACTTCCGCTAGCTTCAATTTATGAACCTAAATCTGGATCCAACAATGATTGTGTTATATCTGTGCCTTCAAGTCACCTATTGACTTATGGCAACCTCATGAATTGCATAGGGTTTTCTTAAGCAAGGAATACCCAGTGGGGTCCTGCCAGTTTCTTCCTCTGAAAGATAGCCTGCAGCACTTGGTATTCATTGAGAAGATCATGTTGCTTCTTAATTGTATGTTTTAAAGTAGTAACACCTGTATCTAATGTCTAGGTCAACTCCAACCATATCAGTTATACAAAGTAATGTTGCATGCATTTCATGGTCCATGTGAGGATTTCCTGAAGAATGAATGGACATTTGGCATGACATACTTCTATGCGGTGGAAGGAGGTATACCATCTTTTTATTTTAAATCTTACTAGTTTCATTTAAAAGTAGAATCATGGAATCATAGAATTGGAAGAGAGCACAAGTACTATCCAGTCCAATTGCATTTTGCCTTGCAGGCAAACAAAGCACCCCTGACAAATGACCACCCAGCAGGGCTGTGACCAAGGAGGGGGGGGGGGTTATGGGTTCAGCCCCCCCCTCCGAAAATTTTCAGGTTTTTAAAAAAACCTGGTTTATTCATGAATTTTAACTGATAAAGCAAATCCCCATGAGTGTCTACTGAAGTTTATCTGTCTTGAGTGTCCAATGAAGTTTATCAATGGAGCCTGAGTTCGAAATTATTTTGCGTTATGGAACTACTCTTCATGTTTCGCTAAAAATAGTTTCAGCCTCCCCCCCCCACCACCACATTTTTTTTTGCCACCCAGCTCCTACTTTAAAAGCCCCAAAGGAGGAGACTGCACCACACTCCAAGGCAGCATAGTTTACTGCTAAATAGCTCTAATAATAATAATAATAATAATAATAATAATAATAATAATAATAATAATAATAATAATAATAATAAAAACTTTATTTATACCCCGCCACCATCTCCCCAACGGGGACTCGGGGCGGCTAACATGGGGCCACGCCCAGAGCAATACAATATAATACAATACAATATAAAACAGCATACCATAACACAATTAAAAGCAATACAATACATGATGATAGACATTACATCAAAAAGGAAAAAGCAGTAAAAACAGGGCAGGCCGCAAGAACACAAGAATAAAAACTCGAAGTGAGAGGGACAGAGGAATACTCCACTGTGGACAGGGACACATGATAGTGGGGCAATCTAGAGGGTAGATGTCAAGGGGGGGAGCAATACAGAAATTACCATCAGGATGTTCTTCCTAATAGTTTAGATGGAATCTTTTTTTCCTGCAATTTGAATCCATTGCTCTGTGTCCTAGTCTCCAAAGCAGCAGAAAACAAGCTTTCCCCTTCTTCAACGTGACATCATTTCAGATATTTAAACATGCCTATCATGCACTCGTGCACTCTTCTTTTCTCTAGGCTAAACATACCCAGCTCCTTCAGCCATTCCTCATAGGGCTTGGTTTTCAAACCTTTGATCGCTTCGCTGGACATGTTCCAGTTTGTCAATATCCTTCTTGAAGTGTGTACTTTTAGCCAATCTCTGGACTAGCAATTGTTGTAATAAGGAGTATAGTATAAAGGTCTCAACTGAGTAAGGCATTCAGTTGAGTAAGAACAGGAAATATTAACTGGAGAAAATTATGGGCTCGTATACACTAAGGTAGCACTGAATGAATAACCAAGATCAGTGGTTCCCAACCTTTGGGCCTCCAGGTGTTTTGAACTTCAACTCCTAGAGTTCCTAACAACAGGTGATCTGGCTGGGATTTCTGGGAGTTGAAGTCAAAAACACCTGAAGGCCCAAAGGTTGGGAACCACTGACCTAGACCTACACATTTGTGCCTGATTAGTATTCATAATCCCTATGTATTCACTACTTTAAGGAATACTTTGGGACTGTGAAATTCCACCAAATGTCACTTATCAGGCAGCAATTGCTCGTGAAAGCAGCAGGGATCTGTTCCTCTGCTGAGTGATGTTTACACTCTCCCTCTCAGGATTGATCTTCAGTACAAGAGGTAATTGTGGCAGGTTTTGACTGTTACACTATAGATCATTCACAGGAGAATATGGACCTGAAAGTCATCTACTTTCCAATTAACAGGAGAGTAGGCCCCTCTTGCTCGCAGTGGCTGCTGCTCAATAAATGAGGATTGGTGTGGGCAGGCTGGAAGACACTAGGCAACTAAAGTTGATGACATATTCATAAATACCTATGTGAATTCCAGACATGATATATTTTATTAAACAAAAAACACACTTGCCATAGGCAAGTCCAATGTTTTTGTTGTATCTGCATGGATATTGCAAACTTTGACTCATCAAAGAATCTGAACCACTCCAGAGGATGAAACTGCTGTTGAGTCCAGTTTTAGAATGAGAATGGCCACTGTTAGGATGATTCTAAGCAAATATGCTATATCCCCCCCATCACAAATTAACCTAGAAATGTTTTTTGCTGGTCAGTATATCAGTAGTTCAGGTATATCTCAGTTAACAAAGTAGATGTGTTCCTAGGCATTACTTCATTAACATCACATTTTGCATTGAAGTCAGAAATAACATGGAAGGAATAGCAATCGGTTTCTACTCCATGTAAATGAAGATGAGTTTAACATGTTTCAGCTAACTTTTAATTTGCAACTAGCAACATTGACTCATGAAATGCAACAACCAAGTCAGGTAGACATTAAGAATACCTGATGAATACCAGTATGTCCAATGGGAATTATTTGTTTATTTCCTTTGTTTTCCATCTCTGTTTCCTCAGTTACATAGATCTTTTCTTGCCTTGACATCTGAGTTGCTTTACTAAAACACAAATCCTTGGTCTTTTCATTTTCCATCTCTAGTTGCTTGTGAAAAATCAATAGGTCATTTCTCATCCTAGTTATCTGCTGTGGATGAAGAATACGCTACAAAAGCAAATTGACAGATTCACAGAGGGAACAGTTTTTCGGTGCCTTCCTGCTGAGGCGCTAAAGAAAGACAGAGCGGGTGGGGGGACACATTTATCTTTGCAGTCAACTAGGGGAAAACACAGGTAGGCAAACCAAAGCTAACAGTTCTTTTCTATCACTGGGTGTCAAAATCTGACAGGATAGCAATATATATAATGCACCTAAAGGATAGAACTGAGTGTTATGAAAGGAAAACCTGTTCTGAAATGACTTCTTTCAAAGTTCCCAGGACAGGTCCAAGTAATGTGACAATTCCAGTTGTCACGAAGCATTCAGCTCTTGTGAAATGGACAGAGATACCTGCAGAAGAGAGCTTGGGATTCCTTCAGGCTTACAGAATTCACTGCATAGAAATCCCGAAAAATGTCTCTTTGAGTAGGTAACTTTATTGACTGAATATTTATGATAAAAGCTTTATAATTCCTCTTGTACCTGGATAAAGCTGTGCTTCGAGTTTGAAAGCTCAGAGGAAGGCGTGCATTCAGGTTTGCAATCGAACCAAGAGCAGTTTTCCTTCTACAACTGATTTTACCTGGGTTTGAGAAAGGGAAGAAAATTTCCATTGGTAAGTTGGGTTTTTGGACTTGCTGCCTGGAAGGTACCACTCCAGCAGGAAGGTAACGGTACTCCATGCAGTCATACCGGCTACATGACCTTGGAGGCATCTATGGACAATGTTGGCTCTTCGGCTTAGACGTGGAGATGACCACCAACTCCCAGAGTCAGACACGACGAGACTCAATGTCAGGGGAAAACCTTTACCTTTACTAAGATGAGAGTACACTGCTGTAGCTATCAGAGAATGTTTTGATTCAACCAGTTTTCTCTCAAGTGTTTCCCCCACTGGTGTAAATCAAAATTGTTCAGAATAGCCACCCAGCATAGAACGTCATTTAAATTTCTAATATTTTAATGCATTGGGAATTCTCCCTGGCAGTTGTTCTCAGTGTTCATTAAAACAGCCTTATAAAAAAGATCTTTAGGTAGAATAAATTACATTCGAACCTCTGCATTTGTGACTTTCACTTTTGTGGATTTGATTATTCATGGATTTGATTAGTATGTTCGTTCTAAGAGTTGCTGGGTCCTCTAGTGCACTTCTATGGTCAACTTCTGGCAGAAGTTAATTATAGCATCATGTTGGAGGTTCATAGAGAGAATACTTCTCTAAGCATTTATAGGTCCTCCAGAATTATTTTTTTTAAGGTGACCATAAAGTTGTTCAGGAGGGTCTAGGGATTTCTTCAAAGGCATTCTCTCAGATTAAAAAAAATGATTTTTTTTATTTTTGGTTTTTTCCATTTCATTAGGGCCTTGCACCTCAAACCCCAGTAAATGTGGAGAGCTGAATCTTTTTTAAAAATTCAAAGGAATACACAGAATAAAGATTTTATATCAAGCAACGTTAGATAGATGAGTTTAATATGCTTGGACAGACAAATAGGTTTTAACTTGGAACCAAAAATATAACATCAACATCAGCTGTAAGTCCTCTGAAAAAGGATTTTGATGTGGGGCCCCCAGAATACGAAATATTATCCTCCGCTCCATCCGCACCATGGCAGCAGTAACCCTACATGAGTTTGTGTAGGATGTATGTTTTATAACAGTAATAATAATGATGATAATAATAATAATGTTTTTTTTTCTTGCCCTCTTCTCTTCAAGGCTCGAGGCAGGTTACAGAATTACTAAAACATAAACAAACATATAATCATTTTAAAGCACTTGATAAAATACACATATTAAAACATATTTCCATAATATCAAAATACACAAAACAAAAACCAGACATACACTGGGGTTTAAAAATCACCATTAAAACTGTCTGGGTAGGCCTGCCAGAAGCGATATGACTTCCCATGTATCTTAAATTCTGACAGCTGATCCAGCTGTTGGAGCCCGTTCCATAGTCATGGAGCAGCCAATGAAAGGGTCCTCTGAGTGGTGCTTGCCAGTTGGGTTTTGGCTAGTTGGAGTAACTGCCCCACACCCCTAAGTGTGCAGGGTGGATTGTACGGGAGAAAGTGATCCTTTAAGTAACCTGGACCCAAACCATGTAGAGCTTTGAAGGCCAAACCCAAATCTTTGCCTGGAAACTAATCGGCAGCCAGTGGAGTGACTTTAGGAAAGATGTAATATGCCCACTTCTAGATGTTCCCATAACCAGCCTGGCTGCTGGATTTTAAACCAGCTGGAGTTTCCAAACTCAGTACAATAGTAGCCCAATGTAGAGTGCGTTGCAGAAGTCCAACATTGAGGTTACCAGTGCGTGCCCTACCATCTTCAGGTCCTCTGAATCTAGGAAGGGGCTGAGCTGTCGTATCCTGACTGTTGCACCTACCTGGCCTGACATTTGGAGAGACTGATCCAGGAGCTCTCCCGAGCTATGAACACAGTCTTTCAGGAGGAATGTAACCCCACCCAGGACTGGTTGACACACTCCGTCCCCTTGATTGGGACCCTTGATGGCCAGCACCTCTGTTTTGTCAGGATTCAGTTTCATTTTGTTTTTCCTCATCCAGCCCATTACCTCCTCCAGGCATTCATTCAGAGGAGACACACTATCCTTAGCTGTAGTTGCTTTTGAAGGCATGGAGAAATATATTTGAGTGTCATCAGCTTACTGATAACATCCTGCTCCATGCCTATGGATGATCTCTCCCAGCGTTTTCATGTAAATATTAAAAAGCATTGAGGATAGAATGGCACTTTGTGGGATACCACATAGTAGCTCCTTTTTGAAGGGATCTACTTAAATAAAGAAATTAGCACCACAGATAGTTTCTTTCAATTCAGGCTAAAATCAGAATGGATTCAATGAAGCCATCAGCCACTGCTGACCAGCATAATTGTGCAAGTCTATTTTAAACAAAACTGTGTGTATATATGTCTTTTTCTGTTTTGGGTGTTTGGACACATTACATCTTAAATTTGACTGGTATCTATTGAAAATGAGGGTAGAAATCATTCAGCAACTCCCAGCATTCTTCACTTTTTGCTATGCAAGCAGTTGGGCTGATGGGCATTGCAATCTAATCATGCCTGGAGGGCCAAACAATTCCCATTCTTGGTCTAACTTGTTGCTCTTTGTTTTCCTGTGTTGCAGCTATGGTTGTCAATTCTTCAACAAAACAATACCTCTTGACAGAACTTAATGCAAAAACTGTTTACAGAGTACATATCTCAGGAATCACAAGTAAGGGAGAAGGAGCTCACAGCCGGACACAACACTTTACGACACTTAAATACGGTATGATGAAGTTTAAATGCATATGTTTGTATGGTTTGAGTGTATACTCTACCCTTTAATAGAAATGCTGCTTGGGTAGGTATTAAAAGCAAAGAATAAAAACAGATAATGATAATATGGCATGTCTCATATCCACTGTTTTAACGTGGTGAGGTGTATTCCACACTGGGCATGCGTATTCAGCAACAGAGTAGCAATGCGCAAGGGCAGATGTGATCCCCAGGTTGTGCCAGTCAGCTTTCATATGATATTATTTCTAGCACCCACATTTTGCTTGATATTCAAGGAGTGCTTCTTATAAGTCAGACCAAGGTCCAGAATAACTCCCAGGTATTTTGGTGTGCTGCAATTCTCCAGTGGAATTCCTTCCCAGATAATCCTCAGAACTCGAGATGTTTGTCTGTTCTTAAGACAAAAAGCACACGTCTGCATTTTAGATGGATTAAGAATCAGCTGGTTTTCCCTGTAATAGGCAGTAAGAGCACCTAAAGATTTGGAGAGTTTCTGTTCAACCATTTCAAAGCTCCCTGCTTGAGCAGAGATGGCATGATTGTGAGCATAGATGAAGCTCTCTGTCCCTTCTGGTAGTGGCTGGCCATTTGTGTAAATGTTAAACATTGTTGGAGCAAGCACGCTCCCCTGAGGCAGGCCATTTTTCTGTTTTCTTCATCTGCTTCTCTGACCCTGGAACTCAACATAAAAGCTCTTGTTTCGTAGCAGATTTTCTATGAAGAGGGTGAGGTGGTAGTCTTTTGTGATATTATACATTTTGGAGTATAATGGGATATGTAGTGTGTGATGAAGAGGTGGTGAGAATCATATGAATATTGAACAAGATGCAAATTGGAGAAAAGCTACTTTCCGTACTGTGGCTAGTATAAAGCATTTTGTATATATAGAAAAATTCAAGGATAACCATGATGTCTATGAGAGAAACTGCAAATAATATCTTTATCTTAGGCCAACCCAAAGAGCATGAAAATGTATGCAAACTATCAAGACCTGTTTGATCTCATTAAAATGATCATACAAGGTATTTTAATAAAGTAAGGGTGAATGAAGGGGTACTGGTAGATTTAAAATGTTGTCTCCTTGTTGTCTCTGATGTAATGTGGAGAAACAATCTTACAGATTGTCAAATGAGATTCACCATATTAGGCTTCTTCTAGTGCCTTTGTTAAATCAACTGTGGCCAAGTATCTGAATCTCCTTTGTCATAATTCAAAATTATCCACATAACATAGACATCAAAGAGTTCTCCTGTTGACAAGGCTGGCTGTAATTTTATATCTTGTGTACAAATTAGCTTGATGTAGTACATATGGTTCTCTAAGCTGAGTTCAAGTTTGCAAAGCAGTGAGTTAGAGAGTGAAATACAGATCAACACCAAGATCACAACATTTCTGTAAATTACATTGACTCAACATGTGACTAACAATATGATTCAGGCCCAAGATTAACTTTCCAAAGAAAATGGAATTATGAAGAAAAACTTATCATTGTTGACACACAGATCATCTTTTTTAATATTTTGAGAAAAGCAAAGAAAGCAATCAATACAATAATATAAATGCTTTAAGGTATTAATATTGTATTATCAAAACCATTTGAATAGGAATTCTAGCATTTTCCCTCCTCCTAGCTCTCCCTCCAGTTCATTTCATATATTTTCTATCGACAGTTCAATAATAAATAATTCCATGATGTCAGGCATAGTTCATACCTTCCAAACTGACATAGCGAGCCATGGATCAATTTGCTTCCCTCAGAGCCACAGCAATGGAAGGAAAACAATAAAAAAGCAAGAGAGATACAAATATAAGGAAAAGACTGATAAAACATTAATGGGAAATAGAGAGGAATGTGTTGACATTTGTGAAAACTTTGTCTAAAATTGATCCTGATCAGGGTGAGGTTGTAAAGTTCATCATTTACATCAATTTGAGATTAATTTGTAGGTTACCCCAGAGGTTATCAGTCTTTGAATTTCCAGCTGTTTTGAACTTGAAGGCAACTTTGAACAACTTTCAAACCATTTTATTGCACCTGTGATGGATCTCCTTTGTAGGTTGATCCTACATAGGGCTCCTATCACCCACCCACCCCCAACCCGGAATCTTTTACCTTGATAATACTTGCTGGGACCTGGTATTTGGGCCTCAAGATGACCATTGTACTAGACTAGTGGATGTTGTGGTCACTGAGTATAATGTGGCTTTATTAATTATTATTTATTATTTATAGTATTTATATTCAGCCCTTCTCACCCCGAAGGGGACTCAGGGTGGATCACATTATGTACATATAGGGCAAACATTCAGTGCCCATAAACATATCAAACCGAGACAGAGACAACAGACAGACAGACGCAGAGGCAATTTAACCTTCTCCTTCTTACATTAAAAGAAGACAGAGGTGTAGAAAACCAAAAAAAAAGTAAGACAAATAAACCAGCATCTAGCTTTATGGTGGTTCCATACACAATATATTATCCTGATCACTCTCAGCCCTGCAAGTCTCCACCCCCACATCGTAGTACTTACTTACTTAGGTGATCCCTCGTTGTCCATTTTCCATTCTTGAGTTGAGAGTATAATAACTGCTTTGGGAGACAGTGATCGGGCATTCAGACATGGCCAGTACAGCCACTGGACTTTATATTATCCAAACTCAAATAGGATTTACAAGATACTCAACACTGCAACATTGTATTGATTGCTTTCTATCATGGCCTTTTGGGGGGGGGGGTTCACAATCTCTCATTGTTTGTTTATTCTCAGATGAAGGGGAATTTGAAAGAATGCTTGCTGGCCTTTTTCTTGGTACCATCGTAATCATCACACTCTTTTTCATCATACTTTATGCCTTAGTATATAAAAGGTAAGAAATTTCCATGACATTGTAAGACTTTAATTGCTTTTCAAGTTTCCATTTAGAACATATAATTTAAGAATCATGAATAGTAGAATCCAAAGTAGCACAGTAGAGAAAGAATGGCTGGAATCCTGTTAGTCTGAACTAAAAGTAGACTCACTGAATCAGGTGTTGAAAGGTGAATCAACACAGGTAAAACCAATTGATTTACTGGCTCTACTCTAGTCAGGGCTAAAATAAGATTTAGGCCAATATTTTTAGAGAAAAAATGTATGTGATTAACAGATTAATATGATCAATAATCTTATTGATTAATAATCAGTATGATACATTTGAAACCTCTGGAATATTTGTTAAAGATGTGTTGTCAAAGGCTTTCATGGCTGGAATCACTGGGTTGTTGTGCATTTTCCGGGCTGTATGGCCACATTCCAGAAGCATTCTCTCCAATATAACTCACAACCTCTGAGGATGCCTGCCACAGATGTGGCGAAACGGCAGGAGAGAATGCTTCTGGAACATCGCCATACAGCCTGGAAAATGCGCAACAACCCTTTTATTAAAGATCCTCAAGTTTCAAACATTTGTACTTACAGATCTAGAAAAATGTGTTGGCCAGTTGTACCAAATCCACGATACAGCAGTGCTATACAGAATATGGAAAGAACCTTTCCAATGGTAAGCAAGTATTATTTTAAAGCATCATAGCACCATCTGGTTACTATTTCTTTTCTTTTTTTAAAAAAAAAACCCCGAAGTTATAAGCAATGTAGCTATAAATAATGCAGCTAAACAGATCAGAAATCATTAGGATTTTATTACAGCATGTCCTCATGAAGTTCCCCATGAAAATGTACTATTAAAAGGGCTGCGGTAAATATAATGAAACAGGCTTTTCTATTATTACTATGCCTCCTTTTATGCATCTGCATTAGCACTATTGTTTGTGCCTTTAAGTTGTTTCTGCCTTATGGTGATGCTAAAGTTACCCTATCATGGGTTTTCATGGTGAGATTTGTTCAGGTTGTTTATGTAAACAAATTGTTCTATCTTTAAGCCTAGTAGCCAAAAAAATAGTCCAAAAATAGTTATTAAAATGGTCAACATCAGCATATAATGAAATGGCTCCGAAATAGTGTCTTGATCCCTGATCTTTGCAGTTCAGACGTTCCATTGATCTATCAGTAAATTTGATATTTTATTAACAGTGTTTTATTAACACCTAGCAAAGACAAAGGGTCATTTCTAAGCCAACAGAAATGGGGTGGAAGGAAGAATTAATATGAAGGTATGGTTGTACTGGAAGGAACAGTTGAAAATTAATATTGACTTGCCCAAACAAAAGGGATTGTGTTAATATACTATACAGAGCAATACCAACAGGCTGACCATAGCATCATGTCAATATGATTTTAAGACTGTATTATTAAATACGAGGGCTATCCAGAAAGTAGATTACGTTTTGGAATTAAAAATGAACAAAATATAGGAGAAAACATTTACCATATGCAGTTGAAAGTCAGACCCAAATACCACTTCTCAACATAGTCCCCATTGAAATCTAGGCACTTATCATAGCAATAAATGACCTTGGAAACGCTTTCCCCACCAAAGTTTTGCAAAAAGCACACCTTTCCTGTCCCAAAAAACGGTCGCCATAACCTTCCTTACAAGCATTAGAAGAGCGATCCAGGACGAGCGTGGGGGAAAGCTGAGTGTGTGCACATGCACAGCTGCAGGAGGGGTGCCCGCCTGGTTGAGGACACAAGCCAAGCGGCAAAGTTTGGTGGGGAAAGCGTTTCCAAGGTCATTTATTGCTATGATAAGTGCCTAGATTTCAATGAGGACTATGTTGAGAAGTGGTATTTGGGTCTGGCTTTCAACTGCATATGGTAAATGTTTTCTCCTATACTTTGTTCATTTTAAATTCCAAAACGTAATCTACTTTCTGGATAGCCCTCGTATAATATTGAAGACCAGGTCTCGGGTTTTGTTCCATTTACACCTTGTTTCACTTAATTTGCAGGCTCTCCTTGGACCTGATTTACAGCAGTTGCTTTCATCTCAACCATGTAACAGAGAGAACAAAATTTATGTGGAAAAAAACCATTCCCTTAGAAGGCAGGGTTACCCTTCAGTGGACACAGCTACAGGGGAGGTTTTGGCAGATCAATCTGAAGTGGTTGAAATGAAAAACCTGGAACCTAATCTATCTCATTTGAACAAATCTGATGAAATAAATTCCAGGAAAAAAGGACATGGTGCCCTTCTCACTGACTATGTTGGAGTGGCTCTTAGTCACAAAGCCATGCAGAAGTTCTCAGAAAGTCTTTCCACAAGAGAAATCCACCATTTGCCCAGTAATTTGGGAAGAATCGCACAACCAGCAGCATATGCTCCTCAGGGTTTCATGAAACGGTTAAGAGGTGATGAGGACAGTAACACTATCCTCAAGAATCAAGCTGAAGTTGGATCAGAATCTTCTTAAGAGGTAATCAGATATAAGTAGCAGTAATATAGCTCACCTAAAGTTTTCTAAGCTAGACTAGTATCTCTACATTGTGATGTATCAATGCAAACTTAAAATACCCATATTATCATCATTGGTGATTGCTCGTGGCGGAGTAAGATTGCCTTCCAGAAGCAGAATCTTGGCAGTGGATCTGTAAATGACTGTGAATACCTCTTCTGGATCCGCATGGTCTTTCACAATAAGGACATAGATTTCCAGGTGGAAGGTGGACACAAGGGTTTGCTAGAAGCACCTTCCTCTTGGCACGTTTCCCTCACTTGCCCTGTATCCGCCCTCTATACTCATAAACCAGGAAGAGACTGTCTCCCAAGCAAGTAACAATAACCAACTTTCCAAAGCATTCCTTCAAGAAGTGAATAAAAATGATTTCCCTCTAAAATACTTAATTTTATTAGTGATGTACCAAAGATAACATGTATACAATCTTTGCTCTATGCTACTTACACATCATAAATATGACAGTTGCTGTTCCAACACAGTCTTTCACAGTCTTTCAAGAAGCATTTGAGATTTGTCGTCACTTTATTACCAGAAGAAACTGCATGTGGCCAAACATCACAAAAATTACTGTCCATACTTTACATGGTAAAGCATTCATTATAATTTTCATGTACACAGAGGCCAAAAAGAAAAAATATGGGTGACAGCCTTTAGACAACAGAAAAATTATGGGCAATAAAGCAATGTCACAATCAATAGTTTTAATCACTTTGCATGTTTTCCTCTAATTGTTTTCCATTTACCACAAAATATTCACGTGTTGACTAAGCAGCAATTTTGAAAACACGCCTTGAAAGCTAATACTTATTTGGCTTTTCTGTATGTTTTTTCCCATGAGGTAAGGCAATTTGATTGTTTTATATCATGTTTAAAAGGTTCCTGATTTCAGTGTAACCATGTTTTAAAGTGTACACTTCTGTTATCAGTCTTATACTATATTCCAAAAATTAGGTAACTGTCTCTGTAATTGTTTTTCAATGAGAACTTGCTTTCTACTCATGTCTTCTTATACAGCTCACATCAGAAATGAACGTTTGAGGATATCCAAAAGGACATTTTTGATTTCAATGTTAGACATTCAGCCCATAATAATAGGAAGTGCTTTTATTCAGAACTATTTGATTCATACTTGCTATAAGGTCCACTAACTTAGGGACTAACTGGGCTGTAAGATGATTTTATCAGTGATTTCAGCCATGAAACCTAGTTCATTTAAAGAGATCTTCAACCTGTTACCAAATAAAAAGATGACATGACCAACAGATCTCTAAAACTTTTGTCTCCTATTGTGATGGAACTATCCAGAAGATCAAGCATTCAACAAACCGGGAATTAAAAAGCACTAGGTACTACTATTCTATGTTTCAAAGAAGGCACTAACACATCCGCTTGTGCTCCCATGTTCCATTTCAAAAGAAACACATTTATTTTTGTTGTAGGTGTTTGTCCTATTTGCAGGCGACCAAGACATTGCAATAAAGCTACCCAAAAAAGTCAGTTGTTTGGAGATTACTACGTTATGTGCTTATTATAGTTGGCAGAATGGAAATCCAATATAAACATGGCTGTTCTTTCTAGAACGAGAATGTTAGCATGCATTGATCAACTACTAATGAGAGAAGGATCCGAGACTTATTTATAAGCAAATTACTTAAAAATATAAAAAGAAATACACAAGCAACAAAAGAAGAAAAAACCTCTTCACTTGCTTTTGAGGGCAATAAACACAACAACTGTAAAACTGTGTTAGGTTAAAAGTTTTCATCACTGTCATTTACAACAACAAGGAAGCATGTGTAATTTTTGCACCATTTTCAAGCACATCATCAAAACATATCACATGGAGTTTAGCTTAAAATTTCATAAAGCAAAACATCAAACTCTTCAAACTACCAGTATTTTTAACAATTTCCAATGCATCCCCAACAGCTTTTCTGGGTTGTACAGGCTACAGCCACATATTTGTAACAGCTGTTGGACAATCTTATCATCATAGAAACACAGAGGTTCCTTTGGATGATCAGATTTGATGCTGTTAGTTTTTGTCACAGCATTTCATATTGGTCAGTCCTGCTTCTTGCTGCCTTTAAGATGATCAAGCCGCCACAAGAACCGGAGTATATACGATAAATTATGTCCAGTTGACCGTTCAGTATTTTTCCCTCTTTCGGTGGACTGTGGGGGACAGGAGAAAATGCCTTGGGTTTGCCTCTGCCATAGAGCAAGTCCACACAATATTCTACACTTCTTCAGTCTTAACCGATACATTGTCTTCATTTGGTTGACAGTTGCCATTTTGCTGTAGTCTAATTTCTTCTGCCACATCTGCGTTCTCTTCTGGTTTATTGGTTTCAGAATTCTGATTCTCTTTGCCCAAATCTTTATCCTACATTTGAAAAAAAAAGAAATAATAAAAAGAGTGCCTTCCAAGAGAAGAATGCAAAAGCAAACACTGCATTGTCAAACATGCAAACTTTATTCATCTGGGAGGACCCAAAATACCCTAACAGCACTAGATCCTGTCCAACCTTGAAAGCCAAACAGGGTCAGCCATGATTAGGACTTGAATGGGAGACCATCAAAATACTAGTTGCTTTAGGCTATATTTTAGAGGTAGGAACTAGCAAAACCACCTCTAAGTACCATGAAATTCATTGCCATAAGTTGATAGTCAGATGATGATGATGATTTACCTGCCTCTACTCATGGAAAATGTTGCACTTACAGTGAAATATGACCATCAAATATGACCATTTTCCTTCACACATGCAAATCAGCCCTTGACACACTTATGGTAGCAGTTGAAAGTAGTAAAATCAGAAAAAATACTACTACGCCTTGCAAATATTTCAAGTCTTGAAGCAACAGCAGATATGCAAGTCTCAACCGTAAGAGAAAATGACATAGACCAGCACAACCGCTTTTGCCATTCACTTGAGATAGCACCTTAAAAGATCCCATCATCATATTCAGTGGGGAAAGATCAAGATACACAAAGATTGTTTGGGGTGGTGGTGGTTGTCGCAGGTGTGCATGCACCTTTGATTTTATCCACAGCTGACAGTGGAGAATGTTCTCCACAAGTAATTGTATACCTTGGGTTGAGAATGTTTCCCATCCTGCTCTTCAAAAGGATTAAAACATTTCTGCATCTCTTGACAAGTCAACAGTTGTCCCATCTCCCTTTGTTGCAATGTGTTTACTCTAGTGGGAACTAGCCATTGAATTTAGACTGAAGCCCCACCAGATAATGCATGCAATCTCTAGGGCTCCTGATTTGATGAAAACATTACAGCTAAAAAATAGTAAGACATTTATCTAATTTTTACTCTTTACAAAATATACATATGGTCTTCTGAGAATTAGACCATGGCGTTCCTAAAGAGCCAACCATGCACATGGGTTGTGTGACACCTTTCAGCCTGAGAAATTTCTATGTAACTTCGGAAATAGGAGTATAAAATATGTATAAAAATCAAACATTTGCTGATCACAATTCAGTATTTGCAAGGGTTGCTAATCAGGCTGATTATAATTTTTATGAAGTATTACTGAAATATCTTCTGCAGAGCCAATAAAACACTACACAACAGATTTTGTGTGAACATCTAACTCTTGTTTACTTGATGACCATCATTTCAGTTTCAGAAATACTTCCCTTCACATTTTGATTCTATAAAACTAAGTTGCATTCATAAACCATACACAATTGAGATCTAAAATACCAGTAATCTTTCATTAAAAGTTGAAGGAGAATCTGCCTCGTTATCAAGCCACACAAAATAGTGATCAGCTCTGAAAAATGTTGATGCTCTATATTCTACATTATCAAATACTCCGCTAAGATTTAATTCTTAGTGTAAAAATAAGCACATCCATCTTATTAGTATGCAAATTTGCTTTAATTTTTAATAAATTGTAAAATTACATGCATATCAAATAATTGTTTTAAAATAAATTTCTTTGATTTTTTTGTCAGTAAATGCTTGATTTTTATATCTTTTTAATATACCTGGAATCGCATAAAAATGTATCTGGTTGAAAGAGGTCATGGATGTTCTTTGGAATCTTTTAGATATCTCAGCTGGTTGGTTGATGTATTCATCAGAGTAAAGGAATACTAACTCCATATTGACGAAAAATATACACAGGTGTAAAGTTGTCTTGAGCCTGCATATGCTGTAACAGAATGCCAGCTGTTGCTATTTCCAGCTTCCTTGATTATATGGAATTTCTTCCTATGAAAGGTTTGGTTGGGCTCTTCTCTCTCTCATTTCTTCTACTGGCTGGCAAAGACCTTTTTACTAAGGCAGAGTTGGCTTCTAATTTATGTGACAGGCAGGACTTTTAATAGGGTTAAGCTATGCTTTCATTGTGGTTTATATTGTTTGAACTTAGTATTTTATTTAAACTTATTTAATTGGTTTTTAACTTATTGTAATCTACTCTGGATCCTGTGTAGAAAGAGAAACATGTAATATTAAATACGCAAATAAAGCAAACAACAATACAATAGCATCTTACCTTCAAAGTTGTGGTTTTATCCGATTTCTCTTTAACTTCTTTGTCTTTGCTACTCTTTTTCTTTGATGTAGACCTTTCCTTTTCTCTTATATCATTACTCAAGTCTCTTTCTTTCTCTGTCTTTTTGTCTTTCTTGCTTCTGTTTTGAGAGAAACATTATATTGAGAATTATTATGATACTATGAAATGTCTACTGGGAAATACCAAACTGTTATCTAACTAGCACTAAGTAGGCAGGAAATGCCATAATTTAAACAAGGTAAAACAAAAAAGCGGAGCTTACACAACATTGCTATTCATGGCGCCATCTCAACCGGAAGTACTGTTTTCCTGAACGAATTGGCTCTGATTGGTAATATATGATTTATTCATGTTCCTTTTCATGCATTTTGTGTTTGCATACACAGCCACTTTCACACAATGACTGATGGCCAAACAATACAGGAGTAGTGGAGCACATGAGAACAATCGCCAAATGCATGATGGAGAGCTTATTTTTAAAAGGTTGTATTATTATCAGATATCTAAGTGATGTCTGAAATAAATACTCAACATACAAATAATACATTGGTCCTATCCACAGTACAGCAGTTCTACAGGCGGCCCCGTGCCAGGTTGGGCCATAACTCAGAAGTTGCATGTGAGAGAGAGGTGCTACAGAAGCAGGAAAGAAATACCAACTTCTACAATGCCCCACAAAAGGATATATGCAGCATGAGGGAAGTTATGTGTATACCACTAACAGTGAAAGCTTCAATTTGTTCAGTTTTTTTCAAGGTAAAACCCATATTAGTAGTTCTGGCATGCATTCAACCATAAATTCAGTCAAAAGGAGAAATATACAGTGTTCCCTCACTACTACAGGGTTCGCTTTTCGCGGATTTGCTGGTTTGCAGTTTTTAAATAAACACTAAAATAATAGTATAAATCATAAAATAATATTATAAATCCCTCTTTCTACTTTCTTCCTAAGGAGAAGCCTAAGGAAGGAAGGAAGGAGAAGCCGAAGGGAGAGAAAAGGAGGCTGAAGCAGCTTTGTTTTCGGCTCACATGGCAGCAGCAGAGACGCTACTTGCCAGTGAGATTGTAAACAACACAAATATAGAGTCCCTTCTTCACGGATTTTCACTTTTCGCGGGTGGTCCTGGAACGTAACCCACGCGATAAGTGAGGGAACACTGTACAGGTAAATGACAGTAAGTAAGAAAGTAGCTGCAATTCTATAACCTTCTACTCAGAGAGTGAGGTCCCATTATGATCCATAGGGCTTACTTCCAGAAAATATATTTAGGACTTGTGTTGTTGAAAACTTTCATGGTCGGAAACACTGGATTGCTGTGAGTTGTTCAGGCTGTATGGCTACTGGCACATGGCCATAAAGCCCAAAAAACTCGTAACAACCCTATATGTGATTTAATAGTCTTAGAGAGCAATCAGCCTTGCAGATCAAACCAGCTCCAGGCAACCAACTGCCTCTCTCAGCCTCAGTCCATCCGCCACAATTCTGTGGTGACAATCTTGGTTCCAAATTACTTTTCTGTGAACTGAAGTTTCTTCTTTTCTTAGAGGAAACAAAGATCTAGGAGGTCCCTTGCTAGAGGAAAGGGACAGTACTGGAATTTTTACACATGTTTATTTATTTATTTACTACATTTATATCCCGCCCTTCTCACGCCGAAGGGGACTCAGAGCGGCTTACAATAATATTTACATACAGTGTATTATATCACTAGTACAGCACAACACTAGCACTATATACCAACATATTGCACCACACCACTATACTGTAATATTACCAGTAATATTACATGTAATAAATAATATACAATTACTATTATATTGTATTATTATTAGAATTATATTGCATTACATTATAATATTATAATCAATATTGCATGTATATACAATATATTAATTATTATTTAGATGTGAGTGAGGCTGGATCTACACTGATACATAATGCAGTTTCAGAATGCAGATTAACTGCATTGAATTGCGTTATATGGCAGTGCAGTTCCAGCCTGAGTAGAGCATTTATTTTTAGAATAAAGGTGGGCAGAAGAATAAATTGGCAAGAGCCAATGTTTTGTCTGCTTCCTCCAGTAAGAGCAGACCTCTACTAAATTCAAGTATGGGTCCAACTCAATGACAACTTACAGGTTTCTTGTAAGGTGATATGTTCTAAGTAGACAAACAAGGGTGGAAAGGATTTCTCTTTTTCACCAGAATTACCAATTTATCTTCTGAAAGAGCTAAAAATACTTGTTTGGATCTCTGTCAGAAAAAGCTCCACGTATTCTCTTAGAAGTAAAAAATGGGATCTTACAATTCCTTCAACATACTTGACTTAAAATAATTTACAACTTGACAAGGAATGTGAAAGGCACACTCCTACTTCTGCTCATGACAAAAACAATTTTTGGTGGGGGTGTGGTTAAAATTTGTCGCCATACTTCAAATTGAAAAAAAACCAGCAGTCAAACATTTGAACTACAATAAAACCAAAAGTATGCCAAACAGCACAATAGAAATCAGAACCCCCCATTCCAAGATTTTCTTGCCGATCATTTCAGTAGCATTAGTCAATTAATGTGAGGTATGCACTGGGAATGTTGTAGCATGATTAATTCTTTATGCTTACCTCCTTGGAGATGGAGACCGGGAAGATTTCCTCTTTGTGATTTTGGAAGATCTGGGAGATTTTGAGGGACTTCGGCTCTTCCTCTTCCGTCTATCTCTGCAGGGGTCATATAAAGATTAGCCAATCTGGTAGCAATTGCAGTTTGAGAAGTACAATAAACAACACAATATTTCTGTGTGGAGGACTCCTGGTCATCATTCTAGTAAATTAGCCAGTTAGGCTTTGTCCAAGTTATTCCATTAGAATTTCTGGCCCATTTTTCTATTTTACTCTCCTTTGTGTTAACATCTACAGGAAATGATTGGGGAAAGCAGCTACAGCACAAATGAGTGAAAGGCACACAACTTTACTGCTATTTTCCTACTAAACCTATCAGACTGAACTGGAGCCTGGAGATGGTTTTGAGATAAATGAGGGTAAGAAAGCTAAAGGTTGCTCTACACAAGATGGGAATACTTAGGAAAGAGATACCTCATCTGGCATTGGAAGGGGTTGCTCTGAAAAACCACAGCTTACAAATACTTCTCATTTCACTGTTTCAGTTGATATATCAGTTGTCATTCCCTCAAGGAACAGTGGACCTAGCCTCATTGACATATGGCTTAATTCCATTGGGAATCAAACAGGTATAGGAAGACACATATTACAATTCACAGGCAAAGGGAGAGACAAGTCTTCCTGTCGGGCAGGGCTAGTGCAGAGGCCATTACTAAATGAAAATTACATTTGAGAAATCATGCCTGGCTCTATATATTATTTTAAAATTGCTATTTTAATCTTTCAATGATATGATTTTGATGTATTTGCTGCTGCTAAAAGTTTTTAATTGTTTTTATTTAAAATTTAAAATATTCTAGTAACATGATAGTGAATGTTACTGTTTCAGATAGCAAGATCTTCGAGAATACCACAGCCGTGATTAAAAAAAAAAACCACTCACTTACAATGCATTAACTAATTATAATGAAATATAATAAAGCTGTAGCCTAGAATACAGTCTGAGACAGCACCATAACTAAGAGAGATAAAAAGACACACTTTTTCTATATCTACCTGTTATATCTTGGAGTACAGAAATGGGAGTAAAATATTATGAATGGCTAAACAGTGGTAAGCACTACTGAGTGCAATGGGAGACTTCCATGTCAGTAATGAAAATATTATGTTGGCTGGGACTTAATTCAGATGGCTATGAATCCTTTTAACAAACTGCATGTGAGTTGTTGCCTTTACAAACAGAGTGGCTTTCTTATGAAATCATGATATTTCTTCCTTTCTTTTTTCTCATTTTTCCACTTTAATTTTCAGATTTGTCTATCAAAGCTTTAAAATGTAAATAAAGTTAAATAATAAACTTGAGTATACGGCATGTGGAGCTTTTCAAGTATATCCAAGTTTCAAAGTGTTGGGAATTTCCAAAACTAGCAGAGAAACATGGTAACTATGCAAATGAATCCACAATTTCACTCTTAAACTGATGGTTTGTTCAACCATCAGCTATTGTCTTAAATCCATACTATAGGATCTCTATTAGGCCACTCTGGGAGTCATCCAATGTCTCAGAATGGAGCAATATTCACTTGGGATAAAAGGAAGCATTTCTTCACACAAACTATAGAAATGTAGATGACTATAAAAACAATTCAGCACATGTATGGAAAATAAAGTTGTCGACTGCTGGTGTCAAATACTGATATTACTATGGACCAAGACAGCAGTCCTTTCAAATGTATATTAAAGAGACAAGATGGAACCTTCTGGCACTGCTTGGCTTAAATGCCATAGGGAAAAGTGGGCATCTGCCTGAATGCTGAAAATAGCAAAACCATAGTATTTTCATGCCCCAAACTCTCACAGATGAACTATGAGAAAATGTGGTTGAACGTATCAACCACTGCCAAGCAACCACATCCAATAAAAGTATTTTTACTGCTCCAAATAAGTGGAACGTGTCACTCAGCTTCTATAAAAAAGCAGACAATCTATGAAACTTAACAAAATTGGACAAGAATCAAACCTGCTGGAACTACGTGATCTTCTTGAGGAACTGTAACTTCTAGGAGGTGTCCTGGATCTTTTCTCCTTTTTCCTTTTTTCTTCTCTCTCTCTCTCTTTCTCTCGGTCCCTTTCCTTATCCTTGTCTTTTGCCTTCTCTACTTCCTTGTCCTTCGCTCTTTCTCTTTCACTGGCCTTCTCCCTTTCTTTTTCAGTGGTCTTCTCTCTTTCTAATTCTCTAGTCTTCTCTCTTTCTTTTTCACTGCTCTTCTCTCTTTCTTTTTCTCTCTCTTGGTCTTTTCCCTCATCTTCTTTTTCTTTTACCTGTTCATTGTCATCTTTCTCCTTGTCTCCCTCCTTTTCAGTTTCTCTCTCTTTAACCTTTTCCCCTTCTTTGTCTAAATCCTCTGCCTTGCCCTTTTCTTCCTTCTCTTTCTCCTTCTCCTCTTTGTCCTTTCCTTTTCCTTTTTCCTTCTCTCGGTCTTTTTCCTTTTCTCTGCCTCTGTCTCTTTCTCTATCCTTCTCTTTATCTTTCACTCTCTCTTTGTCTCTATCTTTGGTTCTCTCCTTTTCTCTCTCCCTTTCTCTGCCCCTCTCTTTGTCCCTCTCTCTGCCCCTGTCTTTGTCCCGATCCTTCTCTTTTTCCTTATCTCTGTCTTTCTCTCTAATCTTTTCTTTTTCTCTGATCCTCTCTTTGCTCTCCTTCCTCTTCTCCCTGTGAAAAATAAATTTCTATTAATTTAACTCATCCAGTAATCATGGCAATATAGTTGAGCATCCAGTTCAAATAATGAGGTTGCAACCATAAAGCATGTCTCTTCAAAGGGGAAATGCAACAACTGAGGGCAAAAATATATCACGAAACACCATCTATTGGAGATAATAAAGCTTACAAAGGAAAGCTATTATTGTGGTGAAATCCCATTTGTCACTCTGAAGGAGTAAAAAAGGCATCTGGGTTGCAAGGTAACATCACTATGTAGCAACACATTGAGTATAAGCAGAGTTTTGTGTGAAGCTTTTCATATCTGATAATGGCTCTGAAAAACACAAACTGAAACAAAATCTTACCGAGAAGGAGAACGGCTTCTTGATCTCCGCCGTTCTTTCGATTTTGAACGATTTTTCACTGGACTTCTGGATCTGCGCCTGTCCTTCTGACTAGAGCGGGATCTGTCCCGAGATCTACTTCTGTAATAATAAAAGAAAAATACTACAGATTGTATTTGTTCACCAGGTCTACTTCTATATCAAATCAAATCTTTATTAAGGTCATAGACCAGCATATACTTCTATATCATCTTTTGTACATCTTTTATACCCACCCTCAGTTGTCTAAATTACCTTAGAAATATATTTATTTTAAAGTTCATAGTATATTTACTTTATAGCCCAAAATGGTTGGGGACCTGACTCTTAAACTTGTAACAACTTGCTTGGATGTTAAAATCTTCAGGTGACTTCTTGAGAACACAGTCACCTGCTTTGACCTGCTTGACACACATATAGGAGTCTTCTCCTCTGTTGCTCTAAGATTGTACACTGCCCTCTACTCAGAATTGCAACTTGCTCTCACATTGCAACTTGCTTTTTTGGAAGAGTTAAACCTTCAAATTAAAGTTTACTGATTCTTCTGACAATTTTAACTATTTTCCTTGTTTTTAACTGCCTACTCAAATGCATTTTTGAGTATCCAAGGAAATTAATAAACATCACTAAAAACAAATTAACTAATTTGTGTTTCTTTATTCTATAACTGCTCAATTTATAATTGTAAAGACTGGCATATGACTGTAATAAAGGTGTCTGAGTATACTTTTTGAGTCAAGTAGGGTAAAGATGAAATAAAATAAAATAGTTTGAGTAAAGCAACGAAGTTGGCAACCTAAAATATGGCTTAAAATAAAATGGTTCAAAGTCACATCATAACATCCACAGGAATTCCAAACTACTTCAAGGCATTATTGCTAATAATGTGTGGTACAAATTTAAAACTCCCTGTCCCATTGTTCTGAAGCACTCCTAAGAATTGCCATCTAACAGAGGTAGTTAATTGTATGGCAATGAGAAGGATGGCAACTTCTCAGGAGTACTTCAATTGTGTATTCCTAAATAGCAGCATGTTGATCTTATAGCTGCTTCTAACAGGTAACATTTGGAAAGGAGCAATGTTCAATTGTGTATCCATACAAGACAATGTTTATGTCTAGTTTCAGTTAAAACAAAAAAAAACTTTATTTATATACCGTTCTATCTCCCATGGGGACTCAGAGCGGTTTACACATAATAAAACATTCAATACATATACATCATACAAAATACAAGAAACCAGTAGAACAACAATTAACAAAACATATTTAAAATTCCAACATTTTAAGACAATATAAAACCATTAATAAAAGCAATTTGAACAATCGCTTCCTTGGGTGATTCTACAGCCAATGGGTATAATATGTAAATCGAACAAAGATGGCAATATGGGTCAAGGTAGGACTCACGTGGTAAAAATAGGCATAGGTCAGAGGAGAAGTGTGACAATAGCAAGGAACCTAGGCCAGGATTACACCACTTTAACCTATTGTATGGCTATCAGATAGAACTAATAAAAGTGAACACCATAACAAGATCAAAGGAGCAAGTAAAGTGCAGAACAGAAATCATGTAGTGGCCAGGGTGGCGTCTAGGGATTACCGAATAATCACTTCCAAAAGCCAATTTAGACCCCAAGTTCCATTTAATGGCTAAAGTAGCATCTAGGGCTTCAGATTAGTCATTTCCAAAAACCTGTTGAAACCACCAAGTTTTTAAGTCCCTAAGAAAAGATGTTATTGATGGAGTTAATCTTATCTCTTTGGGTAGGGCGTTCCAAAGGCGGGGGGCCACCACCGAAAAGGCCCTCTCTCTCATCCCTACCAGAAGTATTTGGGACCGGAGGATCTAAGGGTCCGCACTGGGGCATAGGGGGAGATGCGATCGCGAAGATAGGTGGGGCCCAAACTATTTAGATTGTCAATTACCCAAAAGAAGTAATGTTCACTTAGGTATTTCAAGCTATCATTCATAGTAGCAGAATAATATGCTGATCATATTGTTTCTAAACAAGATAGGATTTGTAAATGAAAAACAACCAATTACTGGCTTGAGAACATGTTTTGTTTCAGAATGACAATCAAAGAGCTTCTGTTTGGAAAAGACTGTCCTTTTTCTGGACAAAATGAGGGTGAATTCCTTCTCCAAGAAGCCTCCAGGAAGACAGTTCTCAAAATAGCCTATAGAATCTATGCACACAGTTTAATATGTAAAATTGCCCATGTTTAAAATTAGCACCGAGTACTCTGAAACTTCTGACTGTGGACATTTCATGACCCTAGGCTTAGGAAATGACCTGTGCACTACTACTATCCTTAGTTTACATTTAGCTGTTCAGCAGTGGAACTCTTTGCATCGGAGTGTGGTGGAAGCTCCTTCCTTGGAAGCTTTTAAATAGAGGCTGGATGGCCATCTGTCAGGGCTGCTTTGCTTGTGCTTTTCCTGAATGGCAGGAGATTGGACTAGATGGACCATGTGGTCTCTTCCAACTCTATGATTCAAAGTTGTACCAGAGGGAAACAGGAGGAAATGGGCCTAGTGAATGAACATACAGTTTGTTCACAATATCACCCAAATGTCTGAAATTCTGCCTTATCACTGTAGGTAAACACAGATACACATAAGGAATTCAACTTTGATATACTGTGAGGCTCAGAATATGTGGTAAAAGCCAGTGTCATTTTGACTACAGACTATCTAAATACTAAAGCTAAATATTATCTCTAATGAAAATGACTTACTGTGAACATTCATTCTTAGGTAGGGAGGAGGAGCAACCCATGCCTGGCAAGCTGGTGCATGGGAATACCTCTGACTATGAATTGCTCCCACTCCTTATGCAGAAACTAGGACCTTTTATTCTTCAAGTTTAGATGCCAAATATTCTTCAGCATCACAGCATAGATACAATCTATCATAACTTAAACCTTGTGGCATGTGCAAAAGAGTATCTTCTGATGGGCTTTTGTAGAATGTACAAGCTGCATTTAATGCAAAAGCACTGTGACAGTGAAACCTGTCATTTGCTTAAAAAGCGGAATGAACACAGCTGCTTTTTATGCCATTCCAAGAAACAAAGGGATTTTACCAGTGGTTCCAACAAAAACAACATGGGAAAAGGAAATAATATCTGCACCTCTCTGTGGAGAAAAGGGGTGACTGCAGAAATATGAGTTTGCCTTAATAAATTATGCTCTTGGAGGAAATCAACCTCAATGTCATTTGAAGATACCGGCCCATGAGATTTTTGCAAGAGGCAGTAGCTGTGAAGTACAACAAAAGCTTTAAGAAAAACTACAATTCAAAGAAATGAAAACACAGAAGGACAGAGGGCTTGTTGAATGCAAACACTTGCTGTACATTTATAGACCCAGGCAGAATTCAGCAGGCTTTATGTTTCTGACACTGTCACAAACCATCATTACATCTAATCATGGTAAGAAATGAGAAATCCAGGAGGAAAAGTAATTTCTTCATTTGTCAAGAGTATCAAAGAATTTTTGCCAACCTTGCATGACAAATGTGACTGACAAGAAAAATCAGCTATTGTTTTCACAGAACTTTTCAATGTTAGGACTTTACCTGAGTTTTGAGTGTGATCTTTTCCTTCGAGATTTTGAACTAGATCTGGATACTGAACGTGAATGCGAGCGCGATCGACCACCTTTCCTTTCACTGCTCTTTCCAGACTCTGAGAGAAAAAACGACTTTGCAGTGTAAGCTCAGAATAGTTAAAGATCCCAGCTAACAATCTGGCACAAGTGGAATATACCACATATATTGCAAAGGGCCTACTCTCTGCACATCTTCCTTCTTTGCAAAAATCCTTCAGAAACATCCAAGAAAGTCATTGCATATATTCGTTGAGTGCAGCCATCCTGCAGCAGTACACATAAACCAGATAATTATAAACAGCTAGCTAAATAAGGAATGGGATTTAGGTTGCTGCCACAATGCACAAAAACATGTTTGGTAAAAACTGACTACAGAGAGAAAATATACAAGTTCCAAGAAAGCAATTTCAAAAGCTTTGCAGAAACTACCTGCTTCACACTGCATTTTTTGTCAAAGCCCCTATGGAGAGAACTATTTATGCTAGAAAGTTAGGTAGTGGACATGGCTTATGAGGGGAGCAACACTTCCTAGATAAGAAGAGTCAAGAAAATGATCTCCCCCCCCCCCCCATAAAATGTATTTTACACATTTAGTAATACATTTGTATCCAATTAGTAAGTGAAACAGTATACGACGGGTGGGCAAAGTGCAGCCTGCAGTCTGCTCAAAACCCCGCAGGGAAATTTTATGGTCTTCAGTCCTCAAGGGAGAAAATACAGGAGAGTCTCGCTTATCCAACATAAACGAGCCGGAAGAACGTTGGATAAGCAAAAATGTTGGATACTAAGGAGGAATTAAGGAAAAGTCTATTAAACGTCAAATTACGTTGTGATTTTACAAATTAAGCACCAAAACATCATGTTTTAAAACAAATCGACAGAAAAAGCAGTTCAATACACAGTAGTAATCACATGTAGTAATTACTATATTTACCAATTTAGCACCAAAACATCGCAACGTATTAAAAACATTGACTACAAAAACATTGACTACTAAAAGGCAGACTGCGTTGGATAATACAGAATGTTGGATAAGCGAAGGTTGGATAAGCGAGACTCTACTGTACTTTGAAATAATTCCTGTAGATGAAGAGGGCACTTCTATTGTATTTGGAGATTCCCTGGTCTCCCAGTGTAAAGAAAAAATGCACATTTTTCACAAACACATTTGCCCCAAAACAGTCTAGAGAGTAGGGTGGGTTTGTTTCTACCACATTTCCACCTAGGACAAATGATGTACAGGAGAGGCCTTTCTTACATCAGAAAGTTAACCAGGAAGTAAAAACAGGCCACTCCTGAACCTAAAATGGTGCAGACATATGCAAAACATAGTAAGAATGCCTTCATGATCACTAGAAGGCATTTGGAGGAAAAATTGACAAAGCTACTGATTTTATTTTTATTTTTAGAGAAGCAGTTGCAGTGTGTGCTGTGGGGCAGCTCTACAAGAAAAGTCTCTAATGTGATCTCCTAGCCTACCACTACCACATCTTTGCAGTAGAGGGTTATCATTTTTGCTTTTCTCATTACTTTCTAAGTTAGTCAAAAGACAGCCATTTGTGGACACAGACTTTGACATGAACTATTTTCAAGTTCAGATTAATTAACGTTCTTTTTTATATCTAGCTAAAGAAAGAAAATATACCAAATTTTCACTTGTGAAGTAAAAAAAATTACATTTGAAAGTTCCCATTTATTTTAAAAATTATCATACACCTCTAAAATGAAGGAGGAATGGAAACAGATTTGATTCAACGTCATGTGATCAGTTTAGAATGTGTTTAATGGTTATTAACATAGTCATTTACCATGGTTTAATAGCTCTTTACACTTTGACAAGAGAAAGCAGTGCTGTGAGGCATCTGATCAGCATCATCTTGACGGTAAAATATTAAAAACTCTCAGTTACTAAACCAGTTAGATGACATAAAACAGATGGGTTTGAAATGATTTTTTTCTATGGGCTGGTTCAGCATTGCTTCTACCTATTTCTTTCTTCTTCTTTTTTAGATCTTCTAATTACACACAAAGATTCACAATAATGGGTATTTTTTTTCTTGCAGTACAAATAACATCATACCTGGCTCAATAGCAGCAGATATAAAAGACTGGGCTTCCCGCACTCTTTTCATTACTTCTTCTAACTCCTTAGCAGCTGCTTGTGGGGTCAATTCAGGAGGCTTCACTATTGCATTATTGGAGTGATTTATTCTAAATTAAACAAGTAGATATGATTTAGTTTGCATGTATGTATACACATAGGATTAAACCCGGCCAATAGTCCCAACAAGAGTAAATCCATTTCATTAATAAGAACTTGCCAAGTAAACAAGCAAGTTCCATCAGCAGAGAGTTCTATTCTACATATTTCATATTACAATGCTAGCCTGAATCCTATTATCTGTCCACCAGCTGAATAAATGGGATTTATCTACATGCTGACTCACCATTCGTCCATTGTTTCTATGGGTCTACTCCAGCTGGGACTAATCAAATACAGTTATGACCACTATATATACAACTTCACAGTGCAATCAAGAACAGAACTGGGGGGTCAACGAAAGTGTTTATAATATTAGTACAAAGCAAGCGTGGATGAAACCCCCCATTCCAAATCTTTCTGCGGGTCAAGAATACCCACCTTAGCACTAACTTTCGATGGATGATCCGACTGTGCTCCAATAAGGTAAGAGGCTATATAATGATAGCAAGATTGCTATTGCTAAGGAACCAGACGAAATGTACTAAACAGCTATTGCACAGCAAAAACAGTTGAGAGGATAGATTGGTGGAAGATTTCTCAGAGACAATAGTAGTGGTGCTTTAGCTAACTCTTCTTAGTACTCTGCAACAGGGGCCACTTCAGAATATCTTTATCCTGAAGATCTTATGGGGAGACAATCCAAAATGAAGTAAAAGCTAAATCTTGGACAAGTGCAACTGGATTCAACTTGTCACTCAACAGCGTGTTCAGCTGTTGACATGCTCAGATGTGAAAGGGAAGTCAGAAGATACACAACACATATAATAAAAACTAGAAGAGTGAGAATCATGAAACAGAGAAAATAACATTGCAAAACAAGACATGGAACATGTAAATATAGCAATATGATGAGCAAGTTAAAGTGGACAAGAATGAAGCATTTTCCATTGATAATAATGATCTAAGAAGATATAGCATGGAACTAATAGTGAGATGATATGTAGCAAAAGCTGTCAGGGGAATATGTGACATCTGAATATCAGTAAGACTTCATGCAAAACATTATCAATGTATTAATTTATTTGAGTTGCATTCTGTCTTTCTCCCAAAAATGACTTAAAATGATTCAATATAACCAGAATCCAAATGTATGTTCCCATCAGAGAGGCTGAGGAAGAAGAAATGAAAAATCTACATGGGCATCTAAGAAAAAGTTAATCATATATCAAAACAGTACTTAATGACAATGATAGATAACTGGAGCACAAATAATTTTATAAACAATGGACACTGTTAAATATACTAAAGAGTGGTTTGTTGAATCTATTGTTGCATCTGGAAGATATTTGGATCCAATATTACAAATATCATCAATATCTTTTTACATAGAAAAGACAAGAGAAGGCTCTGTTTGCTCACATAATTGCCTGAATTAGAGAACACCATCTGCAAAATGTTTTAACTTAAAAGGGAATTAATGTTTACAAAGAAAGATATGAGGCATTTACCCACAGTAGTCCATCCACTGGAACACATAACAAGAGGTCATGATTATTTCATGTCCATTCTCAGTTTAAAATGTGTGATTCGGCATGGTTTGAAAGACAGTAGAGGTGGTGGTCAAGAAATCACAAAACTGGCCAAATATGGTACGCGGGCCCTGGAGCTACAACATTAAGGATCAAAACGCCACTTCAGAAGTTGTGGCACATGCCTCTGCATCAACCAATGTATATTATTTGCTGCATTTTAGTGACTTTGTGAACAGTGGAGTTTAATTCTACTTTACAGAGGATAATGAAAACAATGGAACGTGAGGGTGCTGTTTACTGCCTTTCTTCATTCTGGCAATGGTATTTAATCACTTGCTTTTTTATCCCACCCCATTTTTTATTTTTGTACCTGGCAGACACTGACTTATACTTAGCATGGTACACAGAATATTGTAAGTATACTACAAAGGAATAATTGTTATCATTGTTAACAAATAATGTCTACACAAACGGTGACTAGTTTTTCAGGTACAGTAGAGTCTCACTTATCCAACATAAACGGGCCGGCAGAACGTTGGATAAGCGAATATGTTGGATAACAAGGAGACATTAAGGAGAAGCCTATTAAACATCAAATTAGGTTATGATTTTACAAATTAAGCACCTAAAACATGTTTTACAACAAATTTGACAGAAAAAGTAGTTCAACATGCAGTAATGCTACGTCGTAATTACTGTGTTTACGAATTTAGCACCAAAATGTCACGATGTATTGAAAACATTGACTACAAAAATGTGTTGGATAATCCAGAACGTTGGATAAGAGAATGTTGGATAAGTGAGACTCTACTGTACCTCATTTAAATATCTTCCCTCTCATTTCTACCTCATCTATTTCGCTGGAAATATCAGGCATGAACCTGAAAGTTTACACATGCTGAACAGGCCATTATAAGTACATTCTTATCTTATCCAAAACCATTTGATAGGATAATTACTGAGTAACATTGGTCAGCATTAATATTTAATATTTCTACCACAGTACTAGCTAGATCAGGAGTCCCCAAACTTTTTAAACAGGGGGCCAGTTCACGGTCCCTCAGACCGTTGGAGGGCTGGACTATAGTTGAAAAAAAAACTATAAACAAATTCCTATGCACACTGCACATATCTTATTATGAAATAAAAAAAACTAATGGGAAAAAATGCAGCCTCAATGTTAATAATAATAATAATAATAATAATAATAATAATAATAATAATAATAATAATAATAATATAGTAAAGAGGGTTGGAAGAGACCCCTTAGGCCATTTAGTCCAATCCGCTTTTACCTTTGTGCACCAAAAGCACAAGCAAAGCACCCCTGACAGATGGCCACCCAGCCTCAATGTTATTAATCATTATCATCATCATCATCATACATCACACAGTCCTAAATGCTGGGGAAGTGTTCAACTTGATTTCTGATATGAAACCCATAATATATATATCTCGTTTGCTGTGTTATACTGTGTCTTTGTGTCAATAATCATAATAATAGTAATAGGATTTATAATAATAATAAAAAGACCCCTTTGGCCATTTAGTCCAACCCCCTTTTGCCTTTGTGCAGCAAAAGCATTGGCAAAGCATCCCTTAATAATTAATTATTAATTAAATAATAATTAAAATACAATTTTAAACAAGCAAAGCTTTGGAAGGCACGGACCAGGTGAGGGAGGAGGCGGGAAAGGTGTGCGCCTTTCCCTCCTCCCTGGCGCCGCATGAGCCTTCCTCGGTGGAGGAGGAGGGAGCCCCTGCCATGGGGGACGGATAAATGGCTTCGATGGGCCGCATGTGGCCCTCAGGCCTTAGTTTGGGGACCCCTGAGCTAGATTAACATTGCTGATCATGGTTTTGTGAAATAATCAAGATTACAACTCCAGTAAGGAAAACCTTTCATAAATATTTAGCATTGCATCATGCCTGCTTTTATCCATTTTACAGTTTAAACAAAGACAGAGAAAGAGCCAGCATTGTATAATGATCTGAGCATTGGACTCAGAATTCTGAGTGGTAGGGGCAACAGGGTCAATAAGGAATACAAAATTAAGAGAAATTAGGAGGAAAATATTGCATAAGTGGTATCATACACACTGTCAATTAGTGTACTATTATAAAAAGGGGAGCAGTCAGTGCTGGCATGGATGTCAAGAGAAAGGGCAGTTTATGCAAATGATGTGGGAATGCAGACAGGTACAATACTTCTAGCAGACTATACTAAATGTTTCCAATCAAATAAAAGGAATCGACTGGGTGATAACAAAAGAAATGGCAGTCTTAGGACAAAGAAAGGGAATGGGAAATTAAGGGAAATAAAGGAAGCAATAACTGAGTGTACACAAGTGGTGATAGTACTGGGATAGAAAGACTAATCAAAGTGGACTATAAATAGTATCAGTATATGGTGGATCAAATGGAATTCAAAATTATGAATATAAAATTAAATGATTCAAAAGGTAATGAAAATAGAATGCGAGAAGTAGAAGAAAGATGGAATCGGGTCAAGAATAATATTATGAATAAGTCTAGAGATCAGGCCATAAGAAATAAGATACAAATGTTATATAAATCTATAAGGCTAGTCTCAAAAAGGATTAATATGTAAAAGAAAACAATCCTCGTGGTAGTGGTGGGAATTGTAAATGTTGTGTATGTGTATGTTCTAAAATAAATAAATATAAATATTTATTTATATTTATACTCCGGGAGACTAGGGTTTGAATTCCTGCTGGACCATGAAAACTCGCTGTGTGGTCTTGGACAAGTCATGCTCACTCAGCCACAGAGGAAAGCAAGAGCAATGTCAGAAATCTTGAAGGGACTGAACAATAACAAAAACAACAATGGAGGCCATGCATCAGGTTCAAGCTAATAAGAAAAAAAATGCATACAAGTAGCATTATGGAGGTAGCATTATTTTTAAAAGCAGAAAATGACATCTATATATTGAATAACAGTTTCAAAATACTGGAACAAATTGTACATGGCAAAATTCCAGAAAAACAGGGTTAAAATTACATTCAATTATTTCTCAACAGATTTCTATTTCACAGTATTTGAGTAAGTTCTTACTTTAGCGGCCTGTCTCCAAATACAACTCCATTAAAGGCGAGGGCTCTAGGTACTGAATTTTGGTCAGCAAATTCCACAAAAGCAAAACGCGTTGGCTGAGTTTCATCACCCGCCATTCGCACAAACTTGACTTCCCCAACTGGCTTAAAAAACTCCAGTAACTGATCAGCTGTAGTAGTCTTAAAAGAGAAAGAAAGAGAGAGAAAATAATAAACAAATTATCTCAAGAGAACACACACATTTATATTCTTGTAACTGTCCCCTACCTCTACTCATTGGCTACATTGAATTGTAAACATTCTACACTGTCTCTCAATCTCCCAAGTGTATGCTCACAGTAGTGTTATCTTTTGGCGCCAATTATGGGTGTGAAAACAAAATATGGCTCCTCATCTTGAGAGTCACAAACACTAAGAGCAAGGCAGTTACACCTGTAGTAACTCAACAATTTTACAACAATGAAGTGCACTACTTTAAGCATTATGAGTGATAGGAAAGGATAGGATTTCAAGAGAGATAATGCTTTTCTCCTCCAGCAGTCAAGACTGGGTAAATTACATCCATACAGTGATCTATAAAAGATCTCTGGGTTTGCGGTCATAAGCTCATTGCAGTTTGGGAAAGAAAATTCAAACTGAACTAATGGGTTTATTCTTGTTTTCCCTGTATCTAGTTTTAAGAAGGTGTTTTGGCATGCCCCAATATAGTCTCCTACTATTAGTGTGGAAGAGAACTGAAGCTATGGAGGGAGAGACTTATCTTCTCTTTCCCATCTGTTGCTATTCCCACTTTTCTTAACACAGATATACAATTCTTAAGAAAAATTGAAATATACATGGATATAGCCATTTGTAAACATTTCATGCAAAGACAGGAAGTGCTATTGTTATGAGCAGGTAAACATTTCTCTGAACATGCTAAGAGTTAAGATTACCAACAATTGCATTCTACATGTTGAAAACCTTGCCTGTCCCTGCTGTAATCCAACTGGTAGGGACTGGTATTGTTGCACTGGTGCTGTATACAGCACAATACTTTACAAGCGGGGAAGAAAACTATTTTTTTTCAGTTCCTGCAGTGTACACCCTTTGCACACAAAAATCAGGGAAGCTCAGTGAAGCAAATGTTCTTTCAGATTAGAGCTGTCGAACTACAGCATATGAAGCCACACTCTCCATTTGTGCAGTCCAATGTTGCAAAGACATTTACCTGGGAATTCAAATTTCCAACATACACAGTCCTTCTAATTTCATCAATCTTGGAAGGGTCCACATTGCCCATAATGGGTGGCTGGGGTATATCTCCAATGGCTGTAATATTATGATCCAAGGCTGCTGCGGGTATAGCTCCCAGTGAACTAAGAGGAATTCCAATCTGAAAATAGAGGATTATTTTTACAGCAACAGGCAAGGATTTTTGTCTTCCAATCCTGGGCTCCAAAGGAGAGAAATCAACTATGTTTATGAGGTCACCAGAAACCATCTTAAGTGGCCCATCAGGCCAGCAAGGCACTACTTTTCAGAAGAAAAAAGCAGTGGACTTGATTATACTAACACCAACATGCAAAATACTTCAAAAACAAAGCATTAGAACTTAACCAGATCAATCCGTTCAACTCAATAAAATTTAGCAGCTCCTGGAATCACTAGAATCACTAGAAGAGTCAACCTGCTTGAACATACTCCTCTTTTGTGCTGTCAAACAATCACTGGTCTCGTTTTATTTAATATCTAAATGGACAAAGACTTGTGTACATCCTCCACACTACTGTATTTCTTTAATTCTAAGACACACTTTTTCCTATATAAACATCTCTAAAGTGGGGGAGAGCATCTTAGGAATCGTGGGTGTTTTATATATATAAATAAATAAGGATTTTTCTCTGGTGGTGGTACTGAAATTAGTGTGCGTCTTAGAATGGATGATGTCTTAGAACAGAAAATATACAGTATTTTAGGACATTGTGGTTTGTCTAATCAATTTATTGCATGTTATCCAGGTTGTAAGCCGTTCCGAGTCCCTTCGGAGAGATGGGGCGGGTATAAAGTTGTTTATTATTATTATTATTGCCCATGGATTTCAGATAATTTCAAATTAGGATATGTTAAAGTAGTCGCTGTAATGGAAAATGTAGTGAAGATATAACTGAACAAAATACACTCCCAGATAAGTAGTAACAAGTTACAACTTGTTTCATTATCAAATTCAGTGGTACTTACCGAACTCACAGGAGGCGTTGGTATAGGAAGCAGTCCACCACCAGGAATCAGACTTGTTATTGTAGGAGCAGGAGCCAAGAGGGAAAGGGCTTTGGCTTCATCTGGAATTTTACCTGAAGAGCAAATATCTTTGTTAGCAAGAGTAAAACCACTTCCCAAGTGTTATTTTTTCCATTTACCATTACCCTTCAACTTAAAAATAGTAAAGAAAAAAAAACAATTACAAAAAATAAAATAATTCAAGTTTCTCCTTTTCCCCTGCTCCACTAGGAACAACAAGTGAGCAAAACTAGAAAGCTCATTACCAGATTTTTACTTTTAAAAACTGAACAATGTAGACAATTATTTAACACTTTGAGCTATGGGTCACCTGTACTGGAAACTTAATGTTCATGAACCAAACGATATCAAGCATGGACGCTTTCGCAGGACGTTGTTTTCACGGTGATCGAAAGCTGTGTTACACATGACAACCGTTCGTGTTGGCTGCATCACTAATAGCACACAGAACATCAGATACAGAAAAGAAGAACATTTTTTAAAGTTTAATCCCCAGAAATGGCAAATAACCAAATCAGTCAAAAAGGAAAAAAAGGAGGAAATAGGTGTGTGCTAACCAAAATCTGCCCTTGTCTTCTGTTAAACATGCTAAAAAAATGTTGCCATATGACTGCCAATCGTCAGTCTGGTGCAACAAGGCAAGGAACCTAGAACCAAACTGATCTAGAGCTTATGTACCTCAGCTGAAGTAACTCACTCTTTAACTTCAGGAGTGAGTTAGTGAATAAATAACACTTTTCCGCCAAGCAGACAAAGCTAAGGCAATTCCAGTCTATTTATTAGCAAGCTTAAAAGCACGTTTTGCCAGTCTCTCTCAAAACATCATCCAGGTTCAAAGCTTAACACAATACAATATGCTACAGTGTCATTTTATCTTTGAGATGTTAGCCCAAAAATGTTTTAACACTATCCAAGCACACTGAACTTTATTACAAGAAAGTTTTCCCTAAAGGCAATTAGGGTAACTTTACACCTCACATAAGAAAGCCCAGGAGCAAAATATTCTAACAGATACACAAATCTGAAACAGTCAGCTGAATAACAAACAAAAATAACAAGGAACTCCGTCTAATAGTGACGTATTCCTGAAGTAACCATTCTTAAAATAACTGCAAGTGTTATTGGGCAATTTAGTCCTCACAAAGAATCTCACTGCTTTATTTCATTGCGAAAGAAAGCAAGATGCTCCAGCTTAAAATGCTTGCTTAAACCTTACACAAGAAAACCCATTCACATTCATTAACATTAACTTCTGTATTGTTACAAATAAAAAATGAAAGGACACCAACTATGGACCAGTATATACCAACTAGCCAGTCTTTCATGATTTTAGTACAACTAAAGCACATAAATGCTCTATTTTCTAATCAAATGAATACATTGAACTACTAAAAATCAGTGGAAATCTTGCCAGATTTCAATGGCGAATGAACTGTAGTTTTGATTATTTCAAGCACAATGCTATTCATGTTTACTCAGGAGGGTACCGAGTTTGATAAGACTAGCTACAAGCATATATGGGACTGCATTCCTTTAAGGTATGCCTGAAGTATTGGTTCCTGGGTTTTGATCCAACAAGTGCTTCTGCCTGCAGAATATGGAAGATCCTTTTTGGCAATTCTCTCTCCCACCTACAAACTTTGCTCCAGATGACTGGGGGGAATTTTGGAAGTTGGAACAGCAAGGAGAAGATTCACACAGATAAGCCTTTCTCCCTTTTCTGCTGATGGAAGCTTCCATTGGATCAAGAACTCAGTCACTGGAGGAGTGCCATCTGAATACAACCCTACAACTAAGCAGAAACATATAAAAGAACATACTTGTTTCCTGATCAAATGTTTACCATGTATCACTTTTAAAACAAAAAAGTTTTAATTTTTGAAAACCCAGCTTTAAAACTACACACAAAAAATCAGACAAACAGGCCTTCAATGTTTGGATAAACAAAATGTTTACTCAATACATGCTGCCTTTAAAAGCAAAACTAAAAATTAGACCTATTTATTTTGGTCCTGATTATAGTCATCTAGATTTTTCTTAGATTAATAAAAAAAACCTGGGATACAATTTCACAATAAAACAAAATAAAAATGTATTTCAGTAGTTACAATCCCCCAAGATACTCTTTCCTATGTTAAGAACACCCAGCACTGACAATGGCTAAAATGACATCCTTATAAGCATGATATGAAGTGTATACATGTACAAGCGTGCACTCTCACACACAAACAGCATTTGTTCAGAGCAAGACCATGTCATTTTAAACTGATTGATAACTATAATCACTGATCAATTTATGTAAATGATTTATGTCAATTTAATTTTTTGCTGGAGTCTTACCCCTCACTTGAGGCCAGCTTTATACCTCCAAAAATTTATGTGGTTTTAGTATAATTTTCTAGGCCATCATAAAAATCAGTCTTCAGAAAGGATTCTTGCTAGCAATACAATCCACTACCTGCTTACATGAATTTACCATTAGTTTCATAGTGCACAGAAATTACTTATTCAAAAGAGGGAGAGAAGGAGAGAGAGAGAGAGAGAGATGTGATGAAAAAAGGATGACAATATAATTTGTGATCTGTCATCTCTGCTGCAGAGAAAAGTAACAAAAGATTGTTGGATTTTTCTTGGCAAGTTTTCGCAGAGAATATTCAAACTTGACGAAAACACTTCTATGATGTGCCTCTGCTGTATATAAGAGAACCATATGTCAAGATGGAAGGGAAAAATTGTGGTGCTTGTCGTCTTCCCATAGAATGCTACAGTAAAGAGAAGACAGTATACAAAACAAAACAAACACTGGTCAATACTTTATAGGTCATTTCACAATTATTTTGAGTGTTCTCCATTTTTAAAAAAAATGTTCCAGAAATTAATCTAAATAACAAATATAAATCATCTACTAATCTTGAAGCAACACTGGTCCTTTTTGTTCATTATCCCAACCAAATGGGAATACCTTTTCCATGGAGAAATCCCACAGTGTGAAAATTTATGTTTATGGTAGTGGCACACATAATGGAAATTTGTGTGTGAAGGGGGATACTGTCTCTTTAAGTAGTGGCAACTGACTTGCTAAACCGCATAACCTTACTTCATATGAAGAGTTAGAGAAGCTCCAGTAACATTCTTGGAGAATTTTAGGAAGAATAAGCTCTCCCATGTATATTTCAAAAAATAAAAGCCAACTATATGTAACAATTGCACATGGAAACAAATGAGTTCTGCTACTTGTCTAACAATCCAATTCTAGCAAGGTTTATTGAGATAATTAATTTCACTGAGCTTTTGCTTTCAATTGTGAACCCTTAGGATTGCATGTAGTATCTAACTGCAAAAGGCTACATCCAATTCTTAATCACAATTAGAGTAGATTCGCTGATTTAAAGGTACTTGTAAGGTCAACACCTATGTAAGTTTTATCGATTCAATAGATATGATCACTGACACCTACTCTATTTGGGATTAACAACTGGATTTAGTTCAAAGTTATATAAAAGCTGAATGTAATACCTGGCTCTTACTAAAAAGATATTTAGCTAAGAGAATTCTACTAACAAAACAGTTTCACAGGATCAAGTTTAAAATGAGTCATGAACTTTTATAACAGAACACCATTTTACAGAACTGAAGAACCAGTTCACAGGTAGAAATAAAAGAATTAAAAGCAAAAAAGGGACAAAAATTTAAAAAGAAGAGAAAAAAAAGAAAGCAAAATAAAATAATAAAAACAGAGACAGGGCGTCCATCTTCTGCAGGCCAGACTCCGTTCTCATTTCCCCCATGAAGTTGTCACTTGGCGGCAGGTTTAGTGGCATGGCAAACAATGCCTAATTCAGGCAAGTGTAACAGGTCTGCCTTGGCCAGTCTAGTCATCTAATAATGCACAAATATCACACAGAGAAAACATATAAAACCAAATTAATAGTCAAAATCCATCTACTAGAACATGTGGACATAAAAGTTTAGAATGAGAGTTAAAAGTGGCATCTCTGATACATTTTTCTTCTCCTTTCTCAAATCAGAACAAAATTGTGGAGATAAATTCAAGGTACACATACAATTTAACAATGCAATGATGCTTCAAAGTATCAGAAGTCGTAATATTGGTTAGTAATGGCTATAGTCTGCAGTGTGCATGTGTTATATACTGAACACCAATTTTAATACTCAGTGAATCCCTTTCTGTGCAATGCAGAGTATTATTCTTAATAGATAAGACAGGCTGGTGAAGCACTTCATTCCTTTCTTTCACTGTCTCTGTGCTTGTTTTTGCACAGTAAGTGCTTCAGCAATAGAAGCATTAAATCCAATCACCTGGACTGGCCAGTAGAAACCGAACAAAGGTGGCAATGGGAGATAGAGGCCACACTATTCTGCTTTGGAGTATACATTACTTCCACATTTTCTAACATGTTAGTTAGATTACTGTTAAAGAAATTTCACAATCTTTTTTCTATTTGTGTTTTTTCATTTACAAATATTACACTGTTTAATGTATACACATCTTTAGAATTGTAAACTTTAATCAAAGACAAGATTCATGATCAGTACCATGTATCAAAATAATTTCAGGGGTCAGGAGAAACTTATATATTAAACATTTATTTTAAAATTAGAACAGCCTATGTATCACTTTAATGTACATATATACGCTTCTCTTCTGTCAACTTGTCCTACTAGCTTGCCATTTTAAACACAGAGAAGATGATAGGGGAACACCACCTTAACTCCCCATGGCAGCCTGGTGACAAATCTGGGAGAAAGTCCAGAGAGGGAAGTGGGGAGGACCCTTTTGTCATTCCCTTTGGTTTCTCTTGCTAACAATAATCCAACTGGAAGGAGACTTCTTATACTTTCATATCAGAAACAGTACAGAAAGACAAACAGAAAACCACATGAAAAACAAAACCATTTCTTCACAAGTTTTTGGGAGATAGAGGGAACTCTATAAGAAGATATGGAAGACTCAATAAGAGGGGTACCAGGTGATACCACACTGAGAAAAATCAGCAGCAGTACTGCAGTCTTCTTGATGGGCAAAATGCAATTAAACAAACTTTCTTAGGCCCAAATCATAACCCTTTAAATAAAATGTGCGATAATTATCAAATGAATTAGGTAGTTTTCTAATACTTTCTTGGCTCCAGGTGTTGATCCTGGTTTGCTAACACACTGCTATGGAACGAAGAGAATTTGATTTTTTTTAAAAGCTTCTGTTATCTTTACTTGAACTAAACAAGCCATTCCAAAAGCACTAGACAACTCCAGAATCACCAATAAACGTTAGTGAAAATTAAAACCAGGAGAATGAACAAATAAATTAATAGCAATTTCAGGAAGCAATGTAACACACAGCAATTTATTTATTTTAATGTATCTGTAACAGGTACATTCATAAAACATCTAGTCTCTTGAAATGCATGCACACCTGCTTTGAAAAAGGACTGTTGCTCAAAACATAAAATCTAAGAACAGAGAGATAGCGATATGTGCCTGTTCCACCACCTGTACTCCAGGTTCTACAAATGTATTAAATTTTGTGTATTATTTTAATTCGCTTCATTTGGTTCATGTTCTTTAGTACAGAGTTCACAGAAGCAGCTATACTTAAGCAAGAGCTGTATTAAATTGTTAAGATAAGATTGTTTAGATAAGGTTAGGAAGTAAGAAACTCAACTATTGAACAATAAAACCTCCTACATAATTTTTCAGTTTTTCTTGTTTATTTTTAGTAAATAGTACATCTCCACAGTGAGGCTAGCTGTAAATCCAACTTGATTTTTTAAAAGGAAAAAAATGGAGAAAACTTTTTGGAATATTGGCAAGCATGTCAATGAAGCTCCACAAATTAACACCTGGTCACTAAGGTGATAAAAGGCATCAAATATTTTCTGATAAAAGAATATGATAATATGATATAGCAGTATGTAGGCATAGCCTCTGACAAAGGAACTTCTTTTTCCAAAGTAAAAATGCTTGCCCAGCTCCCTTTTTATCCTGGCCCTCTCTCTAGTTGGAAGATGTTTTAAGCAGTGTTAGCATTAAGAAGACAATAAAAGGCGGCTGGACAGATTCCCGGTGTTAGGCTGCAACAGTGTATCTGCAGTAATAAATACAACTGAGGTAGAAAATGGATTTTGTGACCCTGCCTACAACAGGGGAGATAAAAAGCATCAGCCTCCAGAATTCCTTATTGAGAATGTATGAACAGAAAACAGAAAGAAAATGAAAAATCAACCTGCCTTTCCAGATACCACCAGTATGTTCAAAAAGCACAGACTTGAATATCAAACTACCCAAACAGAAATAATTTAAAAAGTAGAGGCTGATGAAAGCAAAAGTAATCTTTAAATGCATTTTGGAAGATGCCTTCAAGTGATTTCAAGAAGATTCAAAATATTTTCATTGCATTTGTAAGGCTTACCTAACATGGTTGTTTCATTGCCCATGCACATGACAAGTTTGCTAAAACATATTGGCCTGCTCTTCTCTTTTGCCGTACAGGAATCTATCCCTACTCTTCCCATGCTATTTTTGTTTCTGGTACCCCAAGTTTCTGTTTTAAAAAGCATGACTGAGGAACACATCTATTTTGTTAACTGAGGTATACCTGGGATTTCTTGTGTGTTTGGAAAAATGTTTACAAACGAATACTACATTTGTCACATTAAAATATTTCTGTTAGCACTTAACTAGGACATGGCTATGTAAAGTAATTATGAATGAAATAAATTGCAGGTACAGTATTGTTAATTTTGAACACATGCAGCATGAATTCCTATGTAATCATTTGATGTAGAAAATGAAATCAGTTCAGTAACAACATGCCAGTAAATATTTTCACCTCTTCTGCATTAGAAAAAGGATACTCTAATATGTCTAAAATTTATATTATATAAATATATCCTTTAAACTTATGTATAAATCTAGACATATTAGTCAAAATTCAACCCAAAAATCTGGGTTGACTTATCTACAGGTCAATGTGAGTTTAAGTTTTATCCAAAAAAGTACTCGGAATAGAATGGCGAAAGGCAAGAACTTGTCCCTCCCAGGAGTACCTAAAACAGTAGTTCTCAAACTGGGGTCCCCAGATGTTTTGACCTTCAACTCCCACGAATCCTAACAGCTGGTAAACTGGCTTGGATTTCTAGGAGTTGTAGGCCAAAAGCATCTGGGGAACCCAGATTTAGATCCACTGACCTAAAAGCAGCACCAACCGCATTTACTCTCTCTGCCATGGCACTGCTTCAGTCCTTTCTGAATATCTGGTAGAGGAAACGGCGGTGATGTTCAGCAATGATCCTGATGGGTCATATCCCATAATTCTGGCCCCCAAAGCTGGCTTCAACTTATAAATGAGGTTGATATGAGTATATATGTTATGTTCTGGAATTTTGCAATTAAATTAAATAACATGCATTTGTCACACTTCAATCATATGCTCTAAAAACAATGGTGGGCAAAGGGCTCTCCATGGCCATGTTTATGACTTCTCAGACAGTATCTTTTCTAGTAGAAGAAAGTGTAGATGTCCTCTCCTAGACACCTCAGGAGCAGTAATTCACATTTATATGTGATGTACAGAAGGGTACAACTGGCTGAGGAGCAAAACAAGAGCACTGTCCTTTCAATGAAATTTCCCTTCAATATGCAGCAAATTTGTGAGTTCTAGGTGTAAATGATTTTCAAAGTCTAACTTTCTGCAAAAAGTTCACAATTTCAAAAGTGCACAATTTCACTATGAGCAAAAAGTTCATCAGGGGTCACAGTTCTTATTTTCCATCATTTTGCCTCACCACTTCCGAAGAGGTCCTCCTTTTAACAGAAATTGAAGAAAACCTACACAGGACTGGGTGTTTCTGTGAACTTTCAGCTAGATCCAGTCCCATCCCCCCTCTCTTTCCCTCTCTTTTGGCAAAGGGCCCCAGGGCAGAAGATGGACTTCTCAAGTTAATGGAATTTGCGGAAGTGCTGACTTACTAAGTTTCTTCCAATTTAATGGCTTGTTGGGCTAACAACTGGATTAAAGGCCTAAACTTGTAAATATCCTGTCTTAGTTACTTCTACAATTACTTCTACCCAGAGAATTTCCTGCCCTTTGTATGACTTTCTATTTGAATACTAATTCTGATTTGTTACGTGCACCTGTAGGCCTAGTCTGCTGCAAATATAGAGTGAGAATCACATACCTAGAAATGCTAGGTAGTACAATTTCACTGTGATTTCCACCCCTGGTCTAATTCTACTTTTTCATTTTTGCCTGAACAATTAAGGATTAACTGCACTTCGGGATGTGATTAATGTTCTTGAGAATCTTCATGTCTTTCAAACAGGTTAATCAGGGGCAAATCTCTACCTGCAGCACTCTACAAAGCAGTCATTTTTTTTTCTTGAGCTACAAAACTGGAATTCAGTTTTGTATATACAGCTAATACAGTTAAAACTATGGCAGCATTCTCTGGTTAGCTGAATATACAATGATGTCATCATGCATACTGGTAGAACATATTCTGCAGTACGACTTTGAAAATAACATCATTTCACACAAATATTTGCATGCTCTATTAAAGCCAGAGAACAATCCATTTGCTAACCTTCTAACCTAAAGATTGTGCTATCAATAAATGATTGGGATTGGATAATATGTCTTGTACAAACTTATTAACAGATGTGCTATATAATACTGTGCCTAGAAAAAACATATTCAATCCCAATTCATTTATAGGAATACCTCAGTTAACAAAGTCTCCAGTAGTCTTTATGTCCCTTTAAGCCCCTTGCCCTTTTTCTCATAGCCGGAAGTCGTTTTAGCACAGTTGGCTTTGGAAGGATAATGAACAAAGCCTGGAGAAACACAGATTTTAAAGCAAGATTGTAGCAGCATGTCTGCAGTAAACCATGCAAAAGCTTGAACTTTGAAAGAATGGGTTTCTGCTCTAGCTGAGCCAACTGTAGAGGTGAGCGCCTGTCAATAACAGGCACAATAAACAAGTTGCCTCCAGAATCCGTTACTGAGCATGCATGAACAACAAAACAGAGGAAAGGAGATAAGCTTGCCTCACCATACACTCCCCATCACCCCCAGAATGTTAGAGAAGCATTTATATATATAATTTTAGTCACCAAAATGAAAATCTAAGTGGAAGCTGGTGAAAGGAAAAACCATCCCCAAATGCATCTTCAAAGGAGCTTTCAAGAGGTCTCTGGAGACTTCAAAATGTTTTTGTTTACTAATGCAAGTCTTGCATTACAGACATATACTTTTTTGTTTTATATTTTAAAAATACGCAACATGTTGAATTGCTGTTCTTTTGTAATGCAGGAACGTCTTCCTATTATTTCCATGTTATTTCTTCTGGTACCCATTGTTTTAAAGAATGCCCAGGAAGGCACCTACGTATTTAACTGAAATATACCTGTATTACAGGCATTACTAGCACAGGAGAAATTTAGCTTTCAATAATGATAAAAAAGGAGTATTTTCACTCTCATTGTTTCAAAGAGATGTCACACAACACTCCTGATGTAGCTTCAGTTCCATCCATATTGACTAACTCTGTATTATTCCACTGTATCAGGCAGGTGGCAAGCTCATTTTAGGATGAAGTTGCTCGTATATAGTTTTAGGGAAAGACGATAAATACAATAGAACCATATTTTGCAAAGAGAAAATACCCAAACATATTAGATAACAGAAAAAACAATCAAAACAAATTTATTCCCTTTTAAAATTTGTAATCACTTCCATATACCTCAAATAAAATTTCATTTCAAGAAAAGCAAAGACACACATGATATTGATTCCATCCCAGTTACTGTAGGGGGGGAAAGGCAACAAACTGACAGAACAGAGACTAATAAAACAAAAACATTTCTGAAATACCAACCTTCTGCACAGGGCACAACTATCAGAGCTCTGTCAATAAAAACCGTGTTTGTTAGATGCTGGGCCACACCAACACTTGATGATTCTCGAAACTTAATATAACATACTTTGGAGGAAAAAGCGAGTGGCGCATTGCTGAAAGAAAAAGAAAAAAGAAATTAGATACTGTAGTTTTTCCTGCCTTTTTAGCCCTACTCAAGGCAAAAATAAATGCTACAAACTGTAAAAACATGCAAAGTGAATAAATGTTCTTCAGTATAACCTTAGTTCATATTCTACAGTTAATGGATCAGCTGGACTACTTTTCTTGGCCAAGATTTCAGGCATACATGGTTTTTCCTAGAACCATGTGATTCACCAATTGGAATCTGGTACAAGACATATACAATCAGCTTCCCACTTTAGCAGATTTCAGATTCATGGTTTTGATTACTGAGTTTGAAACTCCATTCCACCTCCTGAAGTTGGGATTTCTATATGAACATTCATATAGTAGCCCCATTCTCAGGAGATGAGCAAACAGGTTGTTTGGAAGGTGGGTCACATGTTTGTTTAGCTCTGTATTTCCCTTCCTTTGCTCAGGAGATAAAAGACACATAGGAAGAGAAGGAGCCATCTCCACATGCCACTTCACTTACCCTGTTGATCTGACTCATCTTCCTCTCCTATGTGCCAAAAATGTCTGTATAATCCAGGCAAAGGAAGAGAGATACAAGGAGACTGAAACACACAACACACAAGAAGGAAAGAAGAACCAGGTCTGGGTTGTAAGTGATGTTGAAAGAGCCTGCAAAGGGCCAGTTCCTTCTTTACTTCCTGTTTGCCATGTGTTTCTGATCTGTTGAAAGTTACCTGCGGAGCCACTAACTGGGTGCCTCTGGTCCATGGACCACTCTTTGCTTGTCCCTGTCCTAATATAATAAGAGACACAATGCTAGATAAAAAAGTAAGTTATCTGCACCCTGTGCCAGAACCCTGCACAAAATGTTCTACTAGGAACATGGTTTTTCTGGGAAATTTTTCCAGGAGCCCTTTCACATGCACAATGGTTCAATTTCATCTGTTATGGTTCTATACTATGGGATTCTGGGATTTAAAGTTTAGGGAAGGATATTTAGAATTCTCAACCAGAGAACTCTATGTCTCATCAAACTACAAATTCCACTATTTCATAGAATACAGCCATTGCTGTTTAAGTGAAACAACAGCACTGTAACTGTCTGTTGTGAAATGGTCCTAGAGCTCTAAATAATCATTGTATTACCTATTTAGTTTAAACACATTTAAAGTTTTACTTTGAAATTATCTTAGTGGGATGTCTGTAATAAAAAGGATATACTTCACTTATAATGAACAAAAAATAACTATAGCTGAAGCAGCACTTTTTAGAGGTCACATTCCTGATTTATTTATTTAGGTTTTTCCTGTGTCCCAGTATGGGACTCATCTTCTATCAACAGTTTATCCTGGCATGGAAAACACCCCACCAAGGGATATAATTTATGTCATATTTCGTTTCTTTTGCTGAGGTATCACTGTAGTCCTTTCACATTTGATGTTTGCACCTCTTATCATTTCCACTTCAAACTGAGAAAATGTGATTCGGTTCAACTGACTCAACATTTCACTAAAGGACAGTTGTCCGCCCATCTGTTGGCACTGGGTATTTAATACTTATTTTTTAGCTTACAGAAAAGGGAAATAAAATATCTAAATAAATAAAGCACAGAAATGTGTTTCAATTGGTTGTTTAAGTATAAAAAACTTGAACAACCAATCAAATTAAAACTATTTAAAACAATTACAAATTACCGTAAGTTAACACAATTTCAAAAATGTTCAACATTTAGTAGAAAAGACAATACACCTATTAATCATGCAACCCAAACAAGTTAAAACCTGGAAGGTCATTTAAATAAAAAGGCCTTTGCCTGTAGGAAGAAAGTAAGATAGAGAAGTGTGTGGCTGGGCCTCCATTAGGACCCAAGGCTATAACTAGGATCAACAAGAAGACTTTTTTCTGTGCCTTCACCAAGTAGGCATATGAGGGAAAGCCCTCCCTAAAGATCACAAGATTTAGGCATGTTCTTACAGAGAAATATGGGCTTTCAGACAATCTGGACCCAAGCCATACACAGCTTTATAAATCATCACTGTCACTTTGAATTGTCCTGGAGTGATAGCCAACAAAGCTTTTTTTTTTTTTAAAGAAGTTACGTGATTTTTTTTAGCTACTTGTATTTAAGAAGGAAGAAATTCTGCAAAATAGAAAGAAGCTTAACAGTGCTTTCATGTGTGTATTTGTTCCTCTAAGCACTAGGGTTTAATGATGCTCGTTTCTCTGGAATAAATAAATGAAATAGAAACTATATTTAGCCCATCTAATGTAATAGACCGCATGACAACAGCCAAGAAAACTACTGACAAATGTGTGTATGTGTGTGTGTGTAACGTTTCCATGGAAAAATACAGGACTATCTGAACTTGGAATTTACTTTTAAAAGCTATTGATTATATGAACAGTGTTGCGTTTAGTCCCCTTACTCGGTATGGGTCAATCAACTAAACTATACACACTGTATTTTAAAGTGTGAAAACAACCAATATAATTTTAATTTCCCAATTTCTAGGCAGAGTATCTTCATTCCAGTTGAACAGAAATAGAATAAGAGGAGAAATCCAAGCCAGAATCCTACTGTAGTCTTAATTAGAACAGCTCATTGAAACTTGAACAGTTTGGAATATAGTACTTATGAAAGTTCAATTGATTGAAATGGCCTATGTTTTGGAACTGCCAATAGAATTTAGGCCACAATATTGCTAAGTGCAAACTGATTTCACTGTAAGATAAAATAATCCCATTGCACACATATTGGTGTAGTCTGCACTGACTTTAATCATCAATATAACATTTCCTGTTCATCGTAGAAAACTCATTGAAAACATCAAGGCAGTGTATGCCATTAATTTCAGGTTTCCTTTCTCATTGAAAAGGTATTCTACTAAACCCAAAGAACAGGTTTCAACTTCACATTCATTTGGGGAATGTTAAAAAATCTAAATATGGGAGCATCTATGAGGCCCACAGCCATGGGCAGCCATTAAATGACTTTGAGACTACTGTACTTTTATGCAAAGAGGTAAATGGAAAGACAAAGATGACTACACTTGCAAACATTCAACAAAAAGAGGGACAATAGAAGACTGGGAAAAATGCTTTCTGGCTAACAAGTATCATACTATTGCCATATTACATGAACCAATCCCTTCAAAATTCAACTTTGTATTATCCAGGATCATGCTACTGTGTATTCATGAGCTAATCTGTTAGATGCACTGAACTGATGAGACTGAGGACCCTTCCAGACAGGCTCTATATACCAGCATCTGATTCCAGGTTTTCTGTTTACCCCAGATTGTCTGGCAGTGGGGACTCATGTAATCCAGATTAAAGCAGAAAACCTGGGATCAGATCCTGTGATATATAGGGCTTGTGTGGAAGGACCCTGAGAGTACTGATGTCTTATATTGATTCAATTGGCGTAAATTCAATTTAGTTTATAGAAGGGAATCATGCATCTCTTCCAAATGGTGCTGGACAACAAGTCAAATCAGCACAAGGAACACCAGAAGCTGTCATCATCTGAAGGGCCACATTATTCCTACCCCAATCTAATTCACTATTTTTCCTCTGGAATGAATACATCATGTAAATATAATGGCTATGATATAATGTCACCAAATGCCCTATCTTCAGACTCTGATCTTTGCGGCTGTCTATAATATCTACCTCTTTGAGGACTTCTAGACATTTCATTAGGAATATTTTGCTGTCTTGTCAAAAGTTTTCATGGCCGGAATCACTGGGTTGCTGTGAGTTTTCCGGGCTGTATGGCCATATTCCAGAAGCATTCTGTCCTGACGTTTCGCCCGCATCTATGGCAGGCATCCTCAAAGGTTGTTAGGTATATTGGAAACTGAGCAAGGGAGGTTTATATATCCGTGGAAGGTCCAGGGTGGGAGAAAGAATTCTTGTCTGTTGGAGGCAAGTGTGAATGTGTGAATTAATCATCTTGATTAGCACTGAAAAACCTTGCAGCTTCAAAGCATAGCTGTTTCCTGCCAGGGGGAATCCTTTGTTGGGAGGTGTTAGCTAGCCCTAATTGTTTTCAGAATGCTGTTCTTTATTCACTGATTTTAGATTTTTTTAATACTGACAGTCATATTTTGTTCATTTTCATGGTTTTCTCCTTTCTGTTGAAATTGCCCACATGCCTGTGGATTTCAATGGCTTCTCTGTGTAGTCTGATTTGGTGGTTCTTAAAATGGTCCAGCATTTCTGTGTTCTCAAATAATATGCTGTGTCCAGGTTGGTTCATCAAGTGCTCTGTTATGGCTAACTTTTCTGGTTGACTTAGTCTGCAGTGCCTTTCATGTTTGCTTCGTGTTTGGGCAATGCTGCGTTTGGTGGTCCCTATGTAGACTTGTCCACAGCTGCACGGTATACGGTACTCCTGCAGAAGTGAGAGGACCCCCTTGTCCTGTGCTGAACGTAGCACTTGTTGGGTTTTTTTTAGTGAGTCAGCATATAGTTTGTAGGTTGTGTTTCTTCATCAGCTTCCCTATGCGGAGAGTGGTTGCCTTGATGTATGGTAAAAACACTTTTCCTCTGGGTGGATCTATATCTTTAATATCATGGCTTGTTCCTGGCCTTGCCACTCTTCTGATGTCTGTGGTGGGCTATCAATTTTGCTGTATTGCTTCTATTTCAGTGGTCCTCAACCTGTGGGTCCCCAAGTGTTTTGGCCTACAACTCCCAGAAATCCAAGCCAGTTTACCAACTGTTAGAATTTTTGGGAGTTGAAGGCCAAAACACCTGGGGACCCACAGGTTGAGAATCACTGTTCTAGTCTGAGACATTTCCCCCCATTTAAACATCTCAAAATGGGGTGCAGCCTAGAACCACCAGTGCTTTTTAATATTTCTATAAACAAATTGCTTTTTTTAAAAATGGTTAGTGGTACTTAAAATTGGTATGTCTTACAATCGATGTTGTCTGGCAGTTGAACAAGGTATTTCTAATCCCAATTAGTCTCTAAATGGATGCTAGCACAACCATTTAACCACTTGATATCCCTATCATATGCTAGCGCAGGCATGGGCCAACTTGGGCTCTCCAGGTGTTTTGGGCTCCAACTCCCACCATTCCTCACAGCCTAGGCCCCTTCCTTTTCCCCCTCAGAAAAGGAAAGGGCCTGAGGCTGTGAGGAATGGTGGGAGTTGGAGCCCAAAACACTTGGAGAAAAGGCCAAAGTGTATCCTAAAGGACCTCGGCGTCCTCTAGAAAAGAAACGGCGAAGGAGCTTCAGGAAAAGGGGCGGAAAAAAAAAAAACCGTCACCGGCCACCATCTTAACTGTGGGCAGATCTCCCCCGACTCAAGCCAGGGCGACTCAGTGGAGGAGGCCGACGAGCGCCCGAAAGGAAAATGGCGGCGGGAGCATCCGGGTCATTCGGCGCTTCCCCCTCACAGCGGCCCTCCGCACTTACTCCGGGGGGTACAGGCGCAGCTCCTCGATGTCGCCAAGGAAACCGAAGAGGGTCCTCATCTGCTCGCTGGTCACCGCCGAGGACAAGTTGGTGACTTGGATCACCGAAGTCGGGGTCAAAGGGAAGCCGAGCGGCACCCCGATCCCACCGCTGTTCATCATGATGGCGGCGGGAGGGACTCTGCTTCTCGGGCCCTTCAGCGAGCAAGCGGAAGCGGAGAGGCGGAAGTCGCCGTAGAGAGGGGGACGGGCGCCTCCTAGAGCGCCGCCAGGCTGCAGCACTACGGGGTGACGTCACCGCTCCCATGCAAGGCAAACGCAGTGGCCTCACTCTCTCAATGGACGGTGCAGCTTCAGAATTGGGCGAAACACAGAACCACATCGCTTTAGTGCTACAGTTATATTGGTTGCATGTTTGTTGTTGCAAATTTGTTTATCTGCCATGCATTTCAAAATACAGTAGAGTCTCGCTTATCCAACGTTCTGGATTATCCAACGCATTTTTGTAGTCAATGTTTTCAATATTTCGTGATATTTTGGTGCTAAATTCATAAATACAGTAATTACTACATAGCATTACTGCGTATTGAACTACTTTTTCTGCCAAATTTGTTGTATAACATGATGTTTTGGTGCTTCATTTGTAAAATCATAACCTAATTTGATATTTAATAGGCTTTCCTTAATGCCTCCTTATTATCCAACATATTCGCTTATCCAACATTCTGCCGGCCCGTTTATGTTGGATAAGTGAAACTCTACTGTATGCAGGATTTAAGCTATCTGTTCCCAGGTTTTGTTTATTTTTTTTTGGTGTCAGGAGCAACCGGAGTTGCTTCTGGAGTGAGAGAATTGGCCGTCTGCAAGGACGTTGCCCAGGGGACGCCCGGATGTTTTTGATGTTTTTTCCATCCTTGTGGGAGGCTTCTCTCATGTCCCGTTCCCAGGTTGCTGAGCGTTTTCCGGGCTGTATGGCCCTGTTCCAGAAACATTCTCTCCTGACGTTTCACCCACATCTATGGCAGGCATCCTGGAAACTAGGCAAGGGAGGCTTATAGATCTGTGGAAGGTCCAGGGTGGGGGAAAGAACTCTTGTCTGTTGGAGGCAGGTGTAATGGCCACCTTGATTAGCATTGAATGGCCTTTCAGCTTTAAAGCCTGGCTGTTTCCTGCCTGGGGGAATCCTTTGTTGGGAGGTGTTAGCTAGCCCTGATTGTTTCATGCCTGGAATTTCCCTGTCTTCTGGGTGCTGTTCTGGGTACTTTGACCACATCATGAGAAGACAGGAAAGCTTGGAGAAGAAAATGATGCTGGGGAAAATGGAAGGAAAAAGGAAGAGGGGTCGACCAAGGGCAAGATGGATGGATGGTATCCTTGAAGTGACTGGCTAGAATCTGAAGGAGCTGGGGGTGTCAATGGCCAACAGGGAGCTCTGGCGTGGACTGCGTGGACTGGTCCATGAGGTCATGAAGGGTCGAAAGTGATTGAACAAATAAACAACTGGGTGCTGTTCTTTATTTACTATCCTGATTTGAGAGTTTTTAAATACTGGTAGCCAGATTTTGTTCATTTTCATGGTTTCCTCCTTTCTGTTGAAATTGGATCTCACCTCTGCAGCGCCCAAACATGAATCAAGGAACATGAAAGGCACTGCAGACTCATTCAACCAGAGAAGCCAGCCATAGCAGAGCACTTGATGAACCAACCTGGACACAGCACATTATTTGAGAACACAGAAATGCTGGACCACTCTTAACAACCACCATGTCAGACTACACAGAGAAGCTATTGAAATCCACAAGCATGTGGACAATGTCAACAGAAAGGAGGAAACCATGAATCTACCTACCAGTATTTTTAAAAATCTCTCAAATCAGGACAGTAAATAAAGAACATTCAGAAAACAGGAATTCAAGACAAGATATAATCAGGGCCAGCTAACACCTCCCAACGGAGGATTCCCCAGGTAGGAAGCAGCCAGGCTTTGAAGCTGCAAAGCCATTCAATGCTAATCAAGATGATTAATTGCAACATTCATACCTGCCTCAGGCAGACAAGAGTTTTTTCCCACCCTGGACCTTCCACAGATACATAAACCTCCCTTGCCTAGTTTCCAACAGACCTCACAACCTCTGAAGATGCCTGCCATAGATGTGGGCGAAATGTCAGGAGAAAATGCTTCTGGAACATGGCCATGCAGCCCGAAAACCTCACAACCACCCAGTGATTCTTACCATTAAAGCCTTCGACAACACATTTAATCTTCCTTCAGAATTAGACTCCTACAAAGGATCGTTACCTTGTCACGGCGCTGGAGTTTGGGCTCCTCAGTGGTGCCATCAACGAAACCGTGAAGGGACACCCAAGACAGGAAGGTCATGGCAGAGAGTTCAGACTAAATACAATCCCTGCGGAAGGTATTGCAGACTCAAGCTCACTGAGATCCCGTTCATTTTAATTGGAGAGTTTATTTATTTATTTATTTGAACACTGTTCTCATCTAAATATCTTGGTGTCACCTTAGATCGAACACTGAAATACTATGCAAATACCAAGCACAAAGTAGCTGCACGCTACTTACTGATACCACATGGGGTGCAGACCCAAAATTAATAACATCAGCCCTGGCATTGTCTTACTCAACCACTGAGTATGCCTGCCCCATCTGACAAAAGTCTGCCCACATTAAGCAGGTGAATATAGCACTGAATAAGACCTGTTGATAGATTCTAAGTTAGCTGGCGTTGCCCCAGTTCTTCCTCTGTGCATGAGAGAAATAATGTTGAACACTGTGAAAGCCACCCACTGCATGGCTATCAGCCTCCTCCCAGTAGACTTAAATCAAGGAAAAGTTTCATGACCAGGCAGCTATTCGTAAGGCACATCACTAAAGGATATCTCGGACTCAGCAATGTTTACATGCCCTAAAGAAGCAGAGCTTCTTCGATCATAGTACAATGTTTTAAGGTTTTTATGGGTAACCTCAGTGGCCTGAGGCCCAGGGAATTTTAATGGTATCTGTTGTATTAAGTTTGTTGTATATGGGTTGGGTCAGTGTGGTCCAACCTTTAGTTATCCAGTGGCCAATTAAACTTTAGTATAGGAATGTGAGGCTTCAATATGGCCATTATATGGCTGTTTCTTAGAAACATTTCCAAATGTTACACTAAAATATTTTTCCAGTAAGAAGGGGTGGGCCGCATGCAGCCCACAGGTTGGACCACATTAGATTAGGTAATCCTCTAGTACAGTGGTTCCCAATCTTATTTGGCCTACCGCCCCCTTTCCAGAAAAAATATTATGCAGCACGCCCTGGAAATTATTTTTTTTAAAAAATTTAATAGCAAAGAAAGATATATGTATTAATTTTTCTATCTTTTTTGTAAAGTATAGCATAGAAAGGTGTAAATTAGAAACACTGAAGTTTGAAATTATGAAACTATTTTTTGAACTCAGAAGTGAAAGGCAATACAAAAAAGTTAAAACATTCGAAATCATCTTAATGAGAAGGATGAACCTGGTATGCTGCTACCAATTTAGTAGTCCTCGGCTCTATTTTTGTCAGCAGTAATCATGAATCACTACGATTGAGTATTTGCAATCGGTTTCTTTTTTTGTTAAGAAATTGGTTACCGCACTGAATCCACGTTCCACTAAATATGATGAAGGAAATGCAATTAAGAACTTTTGAATTACAGCCCATATTTCAGGATAAGCCGTAGGGATCTCCTTTTACAGCCAGAATTGTTGGTAGCCACTTTTGAATTTAATTTCAATTCATCATTTGTAGTTACTTCTATCAGTTCTTCTTGTAACTGTGGAGATTCTTCTGTGTTTGCACTTGAAAAAGGATCCAAAATCCAATCAGGTATGTTCATTTTCAAAATATCATCGAATCGTTGATTAAAATCTGAATGGAGAGCATCCAAGTGCTCACAATTAGAAAGTATTTATTTATTATTTATTTACAGTATTTATATTCCGCCCTTCTCACCCCGAAGGGGACTCAGGGCGGATCACATTATAACACACATAAGGCAAACATTCAATGCCCATAAACACATCAAACAGAGACAGAGAGAGACACGCAGAGGCAAGTTAACCTTCTTCTGAGGGGATGTTCGATTCTGGCCACAGGGGGGAGCAGCTGCTTCATCATCCACACTGACGGCACTTCCTCATACCAGGTCGTAAATTAGTTAATCTTGCCTCCCCACTTTTTATAAGTGGTACCTTATCTCCTACTTGATAGATGCAACTATCTTTCGGGTTGCTAGGTCAGCAACGAGCAGGGGCTATTTTTTATTTTTAATTGACGGGTGCTCACCCCGCCACGGGCTGGCCTCGAACTCATGACCTCATGGTCAGAGTGATTTAAGGCAGCTGCTCAACAGCTGCGCCACAGCCCGGTATGAAATGAAGTATGTCTTCATTTTTTTTTCCTGCTCCTGATAAATTTGGGAACTGGCTGAATTCCCCTCATCTAAAATTTCATTTGTACAGAAGAAGTTTTGTCACAAATGCAGAAATAACAGATTTTGTTTTTATTAAATTGAGTTCATCGCCTTGAAGCTGAAGATTGGTTTCATTAAATTTTTGAAACAAGTCGGTCGAGTAAGCGATGTCACTTTTGGATTGAATTAAATTGGATCATAAAGCATCATTTTTACCTTTCAAGAACTTCAGCACCGAGTTAAACAGCTTATAAAACTTATCTAAACAGGCACCCTTTGACAACCAACAAACTTCTGTATGAAGCAGCAAATGATTAAATTATTTGTTTTCAATACAAACCTGTTTAAATAATCTGTCATTCAATGATTTGCTTCTGATTGTGTTGATAGCTTTAATTACATATTGTAATGAATTATGTAGGCATGCACTTAAATTTTTGGCAACTAGATATTGACAATGGATGATATAGTGTACTCTGAACCTCCTTTTTTAAATATGCAAGAAAACCCCTGTAGCGCCCTATTATCACGAGCACCATCTGTGGCTACTGATATTACTCAGAGGTATTTCTTTTTCTTTTAAAAAAAACTCATCCAATGCATGAAATATTGATTCTCCTTTAGTATCAGTTTGCAAATATTTGGCAATTAATTCTTGGCAAATTTGTTCCTCCTTTGTGAACCGCACATATGCTAAAAGTAAAGCTTCATTTCCTAACAAAGTTGACTTATCAAGTTGAATAGAAAACTGAGATGTTTTTAAATAGCCTCACAATGAATCTTTAACTTCTTGAGCCATTTCATCAATTCTTCTTTGCACTGTATTATTGCTCAACAAAATTTTCTTGATAATATCAGATGCTGGCTTGTGTAGCAGGTTACATATTATTTCACTTATAGCCGGTATAATTAGTTCTTCACCAATAGTATGAGGTTTTCCCGATTTGGCAATCATTAACGAAATCTTGTAAGAAGCAAGCAAGCCATCACCATCTTGTGTGATTGCGGTTGAAAAGAGTTTTGCCAATGTCGGTTGTTTGATAAATTTTTCTTTTAGTGTTCGAAAATAAGATAAATCCTTATCTTTTTATCACCATGAATTTTAGTCAAATTTTCTTGTAGCCTGGAAGGCTTCATAGCTTCATTTGATAAAACTTTCTGGCAAATCAGGTACATTGGTAATGTATTGTTTACAGGCGACTCAATAATGCCATATTTCAAATATTTGATATTATATTGTCTACATTTTTTCTTTGGTTGAACCATTATTATCTGTAAAAAAAATTTATGGAAGTATTTTTAATTATTTTTTTTGTAATTTTTTGAAATATTCTTGTAAAAACAAACTAAAATAAATACTAGATAAATAATGTGATGTCTCATGGGCCTTGTAGTCCCGTTCCTAGTGCTATTGTGGCAGACGAGGAGGAAAACATGGGATTTTCACCGGTTCAGCTTGAATCAGAGCCTCTCCACCTGGAGGATGTTTGTCCTCAGGAAGTTAACCAAACAAGCCTTGGGCAGAATTCTCCCCCGTTTTCCCGAAAGGACAATTATAATAGAGATAGAGGAGTCAGGGAGGCAAATCGCCGGAGTCTCAGAATCGCTGCCAAACAATTAGCTGATTAGGTCTGCTTCCCTTGGGAAATTCTAAGGAGTCATGCATCTGGACAGAGTTGGGTTTCGCTTCTTGTTCTCCAGGGAAAGTGTTCTGTTGGCGGGAAAACAAGATCCTATATAGGGGTTTTGCCACAAGGGGAACCTTGCGGAGTCAATTGTTCAGCTTGAGGAGAGAGATCGTGTGTGGACTTCGTACCCCAGTTCCTTGTTTCCCGGATCAAGTTTCCAGCCTTGCCTTGTTTCACGGACTTCTCTGGACTCAGTTCATGTTTCATGTTTGCCTCGTTTCAAGTTTTGATCTAGTCAAGAATCAAGTCTATTTTCCAGCCTTGTTGTCAAGCTACTTTGGACTTTAAAGACCCTGTCATTTCCCCACACTTTGCTTGGCAAAGTGTGTGTTTCGGTCAAGTGGATTTAAACTTTGAACTCTAATATCTTATATTGGACAATACATTTCTGGACTATATTTGACCTCAACTGAAAGGTCTGCTTCTGAACTATATTCTTCACTTGTTTTTATTGACTTTATATATTTCTTTAATAAAGATATTAGATAGATTCTGGCCTCTGTGTAAGGTTATTGGTGCTCTGCAGCCTGGGTCCTGACAAATAAACATATTAATTGTAAAGCGCATATAATTATTACAAAATAAATAATACCAATTATAGTCGCACTGTTAGTTAACTTTAACTTGTCACAATATCACAACAATCTAACTTATCTAAGTTATATTACGCCGTAATTTTCCTGTAATAATTATGGGAAATCTCCTGATTCATAGCGTGCTCCAAAATCTGCTGTTAGTACTTCCAGTAGCCAGTACTGCCGCTGCCGTTCCAGGCTTTGGCCTTGCGATCGACCAATTGCACGAGTGGCAGTTGCCCGCAAAAACGCTCGTAGTGCTCACATGTTTTGGAATGGCAATTCAGTGGCACCACGTGAACAGTAGCAATGCGCGATTGCACATACCTCAATGCAAGTGAGGGAGTATGCGGGAACTGAGCCAACGTCCAGTACGTTGTTCAAAGAAAAATTAAGCATTATGAGCGGAATACATAAATCAATTTTTTAAAATCTTCTTTCTTTTATGCTTTCACCACCCCCTTACAGTTATTCATCGCCCCCAAATTCACCTGTGGCCATCACCGCCCCCCCTGGATCGCTGCAGTGCCCACCAGGGGGCGGTAGCGCCCACTTTGGGAATCACTGCTCTAGTACTTAAAGAGAGAGAAATCCAAGAACTCAATTGTCACAGAACAGAGACGGAAAAACTCCAGCAATCTAATAACCAATATAAAGCTAAGTCAGTAAAATTACACAGAGTTTTAAAGAGCATTAGTTTATTATCTATTCTCCATGTGTTACTTCAGAAACAATTTTAATTATATACAAAATTTTGGAATGCTGACTAAATGGTGATCAATAAAAACATTACATAGCTGATGACAAGGAAATAATTACTTTTTTAAAAAGTAGTACACTGCAAATTAATGATAAAGGCTTGATTTCTGTGTTTTGCTTATTGCTATGATTGTGTTCAAAGGATGTGTTCAAGTATATACACGTTTCTGAAACTCTAGTCAAAAAGTAAAAAAAAATATTTACACAATAAATATTTGGGTTTTTTAAACCAGAATTTTAATTTGAACTGATTCTTTAATGACCTGCTGTGAAAGAATATGGACCTGACAAATATTTAATTTGTTCTGCTCCATAGTCCACAAATATATCTTATTTGACAAGATTAGAAACATTACTGAAAATAGCATGGGAGCTCTTTCCTTGTATTCTGGCCTCTTCTTTCCACAGCATCTCTCAAGAAAGAGTATTCTGACCATCTCCGTATACAAACAGAATATCACATTTAAAAATGTGTTATTTCCCCGAGAGACAACAGCCATCAAAAATATTGCAAAGATATTTTTTCTTCTTTTTCACAACAAATTAAAAGCACCAAGTCTCTTACTTTAAATTCATCCTAACAAGCTACGATCATTTTGGCAGCATCGCTATATACAAATTTAGTTAAATTTGAATAGCTTAGGTTACAAAATGCTTGTCGTTTCATATGAAATGCCCTTTATTTCAACACCTTATTACAAACTGATGCCTTGTATAAAAATACAAACTATGTCCATGATCAATAAAGAATCAGTTCCAGTTTAGGACTTGATATCCTCATAATGACAGTTTAATGTCTCAGTCAGATTAAGACTGATCTGTTCTATTCCCTTTAAAATGCTGAGGTTACTGATGAGTGGTGATGTTTAAACTGTCAATAAAAAGCAGAGAAATTAAAAAGAAGACACTTTTAGAAGCAAGGTAACACTGAAGCCTGCCATTATATAGCTATGTTTCTTGTTTTTCCTTTAAAGATTAAACAGCACACACAGAAAATAAGTAAATCTTTACCAAAATACAACACATTTTTGCTAATATAAAAATCAATTCCTATGTAAATATTAATGAAATCAACTAAAATTAATGTACAAAGAGTTGTTAAAGGGTTTCAATTAAAATTATTTAAAACTATACATATTACAATATGCAGATGATAACTTCTTTGAAGTGCAATGTCACTGAAGTTTATATACTTAGAAAGTACTGACTAGATGCAGATTTCCTTTCTATTCCAGCAAGTCTTTCCAAATAACTACAATAGGCTGGTGCTTTTGCTATATCTCTTTTAAAATCTGCCAATTTCTATTTATTAAAAATTGTAGTTACTGAATATTGCTCCAATGATGGTTAATCATTTGACTTAAAAAAAAACAGTTACTGGTCTTCTATGGCACTTTTCTCTGGTCCATAATAACCATGTATTATTATCTAACAAGTTAGGCAATTTCATATCTGTCATACAAGGAAAAAGAAGAAACAAACATAATGTCTGTCATAAACAAGATTAATTATGTATAAGCCAATATTTTATACAAGTAATAAGGAACAAAGGCAGCCTGTGGTAAATCACTATTACATTAATATACGTAGAAACCCTTTAATGACTCTGAAGTGTCTAGTTCACATTTAACATCACCTGTAGGAACAGCCCTTTGAGAAAGATCATTACAAACCGGTGGGTTAATAGCACCCATCCCTTTGCCCCACAATTTCCCAACGGCATTTCTCCCATCGCTGTGCAACAGTTCCATTAAAAAAACTGGCTTTGGTTACTTAGCTCCCTACGTATTGTTTCCTTTCATGATAACAAGGCAATTCAAGGCCAAATAAAATCAAGACTTCTTTCCTAACCCTCCTTGAACCATTCATCCCTGGGCAGCCCAATCTTCGCGGGGCTCACTGCAACGAGCCCCATTAGAAAGAATGACACTTTTTCTGGCAAAATGATTAGAGGTCTGGAACATGCACATGTGTGATATACGTACATGATGTGAGTTGCACACAGTCAACACAGTAAAAAAAACCTGGCCATTTCAGTTTCATTCGTTTTTTTTTAAATCCTCTAAATTGAATATGTAATAATAATACAAGGCAGAAAAAAATCACCCTTTTGCACATAAGTGGGGATTTTTGTAAAATTCCACAGTAGAAATGGAAAAAATAGATGTGATTTAAAACAAACACTTAAAATTGAATTATATGTAGGAAATAAGATAGTCAGTAGATGTGATATGAGATAGTCTGTAGAACTCCCAGAATGGTGTTTATAGTCTCCCTAAAAAGATATCACATTTTATTGCATTTTTTTCTATTGGTAGATATACATTCTCATGTAAACTCTTTTCCACCCTTCCTTTCTTAATTCTATACTTTCAAAGCCATTGTACCTGGCCTCTTAAATTAATCCAGCCAGCCCCACTTTCCATCTACCCATTCATCTATACAAATAATCACATATCAAAGCCAGCATTTCACATCTCCTATCCACATCTACAGAAGTGGTTTTTAAAAAGACAGTAAAATGAGGTGAACAAATAAACCAAAAAAGGCAACAAACAGCTACAGGACAGAAAGCCCTGCCATCTGTCCATTGGATACAATGGAGGCTCCATTTACACAAAGTTTAGTAATGTATATGAATTATCCAAAAATAAACCTACCATCTGTACAAAATACACCACAGGTTTGTTCTTGGAGGAGTGATCACTGATTGCTACAATGTCTGTTGCCAGTTGCATTTTCAAAATGGTTTCATCTATGTTCTTTACAGTGGTTTTCCCCCATAACCACAAGTTCATTATTTTATTATTGTACATAATTTTAAAAGTTTTTTTGTATATAAAAATAGTCAAAATATTCAGTTTCCAAGTCTTTCAGAGGATCGCATGGACGTCTGTCCTTCCTCCACAGTATTTAAGAAAGCTCTCGAACAATGATGAGTTCCACCGTGTTCTGGAAAGTCTTTAGTAAAGATACCGCATGCCCATGGTCAATATTGATGAAGCTATATCCATTAGCCTGGAAACGAAATGTAATCTGGGTAAATGCAAAGCAATACCTTTTCAGTACTAGTTCTTTATGTATATGACTACCTCATGCTTCAGTTTTTCCCTGCTTTCTCTGATTGCCTTGAAATGAAACATTTAAATACAACAGGAAAGGAAGGAACTAAAAAATTTCATTCTTGTATATTCTTGCTGATCATTATATTCCTATAGGAGCTGCGGCTGGCAAAGCGGGTTAAACCGCCAGCTACAGAAGATCTTGTTGACCGGAAGATTAGCAGTTTGAGCCGCGAATGGGGTGAGCTCCCGCTATCAACTCTAGCTTCTGCTTACCTAGCAGTTCAGCAATGTGAGTAGATAAATAGGTACCGCTTTGGCAAGGAGGTAAAAGGCACCCCTGAGAAACATGCTGGTAATTCAATCAAGGAAGGCGTCCATGAATGATGGGCTCCTTGGCATGGAAATATGAAACAACAGCATCTCCCCATAGGAGAATCGCGTACAGCCTCCAGATGCCAAAGATGGAAAATAAGGGAAGCCTGCCTCTGTTTATGTACTGTCTGTCCTTATCAATTGTATAATGCCATTGAATGTTTGTCATATATGTAACTGTAGCACACTCTGAGTCCCCTAGGGGAGATAGAGTGGAATATAAAGTATATATAATAATAATAATAATAATAATAATAATAATAATAATAATAATAATAATAATAAACTTTATTTATACCCCGCCACCATCTCCCCAACGGGGACTCGGGGCGGCTTACATGGGGCCATGCCCAGGACAATACAATATAGCAAAATATAAAAACAACATAACATAATATAATTACAACAATACAATAAATAATCATGTACAGTACAACACAAAATCAAAAAAGCAATACAACAGGGCGGGCCGCATGAACACTCAGTTAAAACTTGGGGTGAGAAAAAGATAAGAATAAAACCACGGGAAACAAAGACATAAGATAGCAAACAGTCTGGAGGATAGATGATGGGGGGGGAGTAACAAAAAAGTGTGTAACAGTTACTCTCCGAAAGCACACCGGAAGAGCCATGTTTTTAAATCTTTCCTAAAGGCTAAAAGAGTGGGGGCTTGCCTGATTTCAATAGGCAGTGAGTTCCACAAACGGGGGGCCACAGCAGAAAAGGCATATATTGTTATAGACAGAGCTGAGAAGGCAAATTGTAGTTAATGCAGGAAATGATATTTCACCAGCTCAAGCTGGTATCACAGCTGCAGGTTGATCCCACTTATCCACTTATAGTTAGATCTGATAACATCTACAGTAAAGAAGGGTGATTACAAACCCCATAATCATTAGTCAAGAAAGTTACACATTGGGGAATTTAGGCTAGACAAAGACTGGGCATTATCTTGTTATATGGCATATAAGAAAAAGAAGGAATGATGGAAAGAGGAGGTGCACAACTTTTATTTGGGAGTGATGCAGAGAGAAATTATTTAGTAAGGCCTCAAAAAGTAAATAAACTGAATAATGATAAAGCTGAAGTAATCAGCCCCAAAACACTTCTTGGCCAGTAAGAAAATATTCAAATATAGCCATGTTATTTATTTTAGCATAATCCGACACAGAGGAAGCCAGTAGCACTTTTGAAACTAACTGGAAATAAACAGGCTGAGTTAATGAAAGCTAATGCCAGAAAACTCATCGTCCAAGTGAACCTCAAAGGTACTACTGAATTCCTTTACTTTTTTTAGAGTATAGGTGATAGCAATAGGGAGAAGCTAAAAATGAACATTTAGAATTTGAACGGGCAAAATGACAGGAGATTAAGAGATGACTGACAATCTTTCAGTGAAGGCCACTGCATCAATATAAATATTTTTCTGAATTATTTTTAATTAAGTTACCTGAATAATTTTATCTCCTGGCTGCAACAACTTGGATGCTGGTCCTTCAGGTTGTACTCTGGTTACAAATATACCCTTTATGAAAATAATAAATAAAAATAAATATTGTTTGGTTTGAAATAAATACACAGATATTTACAGTAGAGTCTCACTTATCCAACATTCGCTTATCCAACGTTCTGGATTATCCAACGCATTTTTGTAGTCAATGTTTTCAATACATCGTGATATTTTGGTGCTAAATTCGTAAATACAGTAATTACTACATAGCATTACTGTGTATTGAACTACTTTTTCTGTCAAATGTGTTGTTAAATATGATGTTTTGGTGCTTAATTTGTAAAATCATAACCTATTTTGATGTTTAATAGGCTTCTTCTTAATCTCTCCTTATTATCCAACATATTCGCTTATCCAACGTTCTGCCGGCCCGTTTATGTTGGATAAGTGAGACTCTACTGTATTTAGATCAAATAGATACTCAGTGTTCATATCAGAAACAGATACTGTACATCCGCACCAAAGCTGAGTTTTTAATTTAGTTTTGAAGAGGATTATGCATACTATAAATCCAAGGGCTGAGTGAATTTAGGCTCTCTGTAACCTACTTGGGTGATGTCCAACTTCTGACCAAATGTTTAGGGGAAGGAAGAAGGAATAAAATATTGAATTGCAAGAAAAAAGGAGCAGGGGATGATTACGGAAGGTCCCAAAGTAAAGCTCAGCTAATTACACATTTGAGCCCATTTTGTATTACATAACTGTGATTCCACTATAATGGATATATGCTATGGAATCCAAGGAAGTGCAGTATAAGAAGCAGTACTTAAAATTCTCAATCAGAGAATTTATTGCGCCAAATTGCTATGTGTGTGTGTAAAGAAATCCTTGCAAAGTTGCTTGCAAAAGATCCCTGCAAAAAAGGGAGCTAAGCTTTTTTGCAGAGGCAAGCCACACCTCAAACAATGTATCGGTTTGTTGGCAGATGGCTGGGTTTGTCAGTTGGGAATCTGAGCTTGCAGGGAGAGCACAAAAAAAGACAGGCTCTCTAGCTACGGTCAAGTAGCAGTTTAAATATGCTATGCTGGATATATTGAATGCTGATTGATTAGTTATTGATCCTATGCAACTACAAGGACATTGTACGATTGCTGAACTGTTTACTTAACTTCAACTCAACAAGTAAAGTTCCTTTGTTCTTTCAATTCCTCTGCTGGTCTGAGTCTTTTGCACATGGTGTTAACTGGACGCTGCTGGTTCCGCTATACACACTCGCTAACAGAATTTACATTCTTCAGAAATCTACAGACCACAGGATTCCATACAATGTTGCCATGACAATTAAAGTGGAATCAGAGAGCTATATTTGTGTAGTGTTGAAAGGGCAGCTGGAAGACCACTTTTACATATCAGAACAGAGAGCAGTGAAAACTACCCAACACTAGGAATGCCACAGGGCAGAGAAAATGTCATTCTTCTGATGGTACTGCTTCCCTAAATAGAAGTGATCAGAGCAATCCCCCCTCCTCCCTTTAAAGGTTTCTGTTTATTTTTAAAAACTCTCTTGAAGACTGGAAAACTAAAGTCTGCAGTGGGGAAAGGAGGAGAAGAGGAAGAGAGTTCTGTTGGACCAGCAGACAAGGGGAGAGACCAGAGGATATCCTGGAACATATGTACATTGTAGTGTGTGTGCATGTGTGCACACAACAGTGAAAAACATATATATGAAGTATCCATCTGAAGTGTAAGGAAGGAAAAGAATCCCACACTGGAAGTTTGCAATCATATGGTTTTTTTTTTTGTTCTGTTTTTTACTTTAAAATTATTTTATATGTTGATAGCTCCAGTAATATAAATTTGAGTGATAAGACTATAAAGAAGATACAGTTCAAGACATTCTATGCACATTGTTTCATTGAACACAAAAATAAAATATGTTTGTTTGGTTTTGTAGAAGAAATTTTACTTTTCCTGGAATCTTTCAAAATGAAAATGTAAACATCATTTTAAAACAAACAGATCTGTTTAATTCTCACATCGTCATCAGGTTTGAAGGGGTTTCCTCTACCACCAATTCCTCCAGATATACTAAATCCAAGCTCTGGATCCTTTTCAATTCTCACTCGCATCTAGAATGTAAAATAGTTATATTTAAAAAGGGGCTTAATTTCTTGTTCAAATCTAAGAAAAAGAAAAGTAATTTAATCAGCCTTACACACAAGTACTATTTATTATCTTTCTTTTATTTGCTACTTTATTCCTTTGGTCAGTTTACTCATGCTTTTCCAGTTTTGTTTCTGTATATCTATCATGTTCCATAATTGCCACATGGTCCTGTCTTTAGGGACAATTTAAGTTGAAGGGAAAGCAGAAATGTTCACAATAAAGACCACGAGTCATCATCATTTTTGTGAGCTAAGCAGGAGATGCCCCTAGTGTTATAATGAAGTATGGTGGCAATTAAGCTTGTGCATTTTAATCGTATATCGTCGTAAGTCATATCAAATTAGTTAGATAAATATTTACGACGCAATATTCGACATGTGGGCATGGCCCACACCAAAAACGTACAAATCGAAACTTACCCAATACTTTTTCATTTGCCTTTTGTAAATTTTGGAAACCTCCCAAAGTCAGTTTTATTTTCAGCGCAAGGAATCAAAGCAAAGTCAAAAAGGCTGCCTTTTCTCTTTAAATTAATGGCCTCTCCCCATTAGGAAAAGAAAAGCAGGGAGAAAGCAGAGTTTGCTGGGAAAGAAAGCACAGAACTCTGAGAAATGTATTTGGGAAGGCGAGGAGCCCTATGGCAGAGAATTCAAAAGGCATCAGAAAGCCTCAATCAGGAGAGGGGAGAGATTTGTCCCTCCGTAGCTGTAGCCAGCCAGATTTCCAACGAACGGTTGAATCTGCAAAGAGGAGAACTGACTGATAGTTCTAGTAAGTAGTAGTAGTAGTAGTAGTAGTAGTAACAACAACAACAACAACAACAACTATTTATTTAAATCAGTGCTGGCTGGAAAGAAATCCCTAAGTGGATGGCCCTCAAGGGTCCCTTCCAACTCAATAGGGAAAGCATATTAATTAGTTTAGAGGCTGGATGGCCATCTGTCAGGAAAGTTTTGATGGAAGACTTTCCTCCCTCCCTGGAAGAAGGGAGTTGGACTAGATGGCCCTTGGGGATCCCCTCCAACTCTAGGATTCTATGAGAATGAAGAATTGGCTAATATTGGTTCCTCTTGGTTAATATATGAGAGACATTAAATGAGATAGCTGTTGTGGCTTTTAAAAATTGTTTTAAAATTCCCTTAAATCAGTAGATATATGAATATTTCTGAAAGTTAGGGAAGATCCTGTTAACTTGTGTCATTGTATAGAAAATTCAAGGAGATAACTGTTGCAGTTTTTTTTTTAAAAAAATGTTTATTTTTTTCCCAAATATCTGTGGATAAGTGAAATGTTACAAAACTTGATGGACTAACAGTGGTAAATGTGTTCTATCATTGTAGCAAGTTTCACCCCAATAGCTGTAAAAATGAGGGAGAAAGGAGCCCCTGAAGTTTCCTCAATTATAGTAATTAAATTATGTGCAATTACTACAATAAAAAGTAACAAAATTTAGTTGCTCTCATTATAGTAACAGAATTTTCACTAACTATACTTTAGAAACACTTTAGAAATGAAACGCCAGCGCCCCCTAATTTTGTAATGACTTTTGAAACTTTTTTTTGATCGCACATGCCTAGTAGCAATCCTTTGAAGGCTCTGCCTAAAATCACCATCTTATTGCTTGGAATACATTGGATCATCTATCTGAGAGTGTTTTGGTAAGCATAATGTTTTACTCTTACCTCATGCTTTGACAGCTCATGCCTGACTGGACCTTGGGCCTGAGTATAGGGAGGCTGATGAGCAACTTTAAGCATCAGATAATCAATCAGTTGCTCTCTAGAAGGATGTCTTGCCACAGAGGCTTGAGGTGCAGCATGATGGACTTGACTGTAGTTTGCCTGAGGTCTTGGGGGCTGGCACATTTGTCCATTTGTCAATGGTATCTGAATAAATGAGATATCCTTAAGAAACACTTTATTCCTGCTATTTTTTATTTTTCAAGTTCAGATTATACATTTTGGAAAGCTTACCAACTGCTTTTAAAATATTGATTTTTCTAATATGTAAGCAAATTGGAGCCCCGGTGGCGAAGTGTGTTAAAGCACTGAGCTGCTGAACTTGCAGACCAAAAGGTCCCAGGTTCAAATCCGGGGAGCCGAGTGAGCGCCCACTGTTAGCTCCAGCTTCTGTCAACCTAGCAGTTCGAAAACATGCCAATGTGAGTAGGTAATGGCGCTCCATGCAGTCATGCCGGCGACATGACCTTGGAGGTGTCTACGAATAACACCGGCTCTTCAGCTTAGAAATGGAGATGAGCACCAACCCCTAGAGTCAGACATGACTGGACTTAATGTCAGGGAAAACCTTTACCTTTACCTAAGCAAATCGAATGATGCACCAATTTAATTCGCTTTCTTTTACAAAGTGCACGGCTCCTAAAGGACTGAAGTAATTCATTCTAAGTGGGAATTATCCTAGCGAAAGTAATCCTATATTTTCAGTATTCTTATTGATGCGCAGATGCTAAAATAGTTCACCAATGATTAAGAATCTGTCAATGTTTTTGGTCATGCCATGTTTATGAGGTTTTATATCTACAGTAATGACAGTTATTCTATCTCGGTAAATTCACTGAGTAGACACTATCTTATCTCAAGTAACATATTTTTGTAAGTATGAATGTATTGTAATTTAACTTAAGTATGCTAGAGTGGATTTAAACTAGGGGGCCTGAATCCAACACTAAAAGCAAGGATGGTTAACTACTGCAATGGGGGCCAGTTCCCCTCCCTACCTGGGGTTTGGATGCACACTCATTTATGGCCATGAATGAAGCCCAGAAGTCACTGGAAATCCACTTCCATTTTTCAGTTCCTCTATTTTTGACAAATCTTCAACTTTGTTTCCATGCACACATTTTGTGGGTGACGGAATATGCCAAAAAGTAAGCAGACCCATTTTGTGGGAGTTGGGGCTATCTATGTTCAAGCAATTTTTAAAGCAGATTACAGGGGATTGGGACAGGTTGGAGACAATCTAGATGGGGGACACAGAATAAGAAGTGGTCAATTAAATTGAAACTAAATTAGTTAAGTGGCTACATGTCTTGGGTCCAGGTAACCTAAAGGTTCGCCTTCTCCTGTATAACTTGCCCCTTAGAACACTGCGTTCCTCTGTGGAATGCTTAACCTAACTAGCCAGAACCCGACAGGCAATCATTGCACAGAGGACCTTTTCATCAGCTGCCCCACAACTGTGGAATGACCTGCCAGAAGAGCTCTGGCAGCTAAGTGAGCTGTCAGAATTTAAGACCTAATTGAAGACCCATCTATTCCAGTAAGCCTATACAGTCATCTTTGAAACCATGAGTTTTAGATTTGAATTCTATTGCTACTATATTTTGATCTTTGTGTGTACATATCTGATCTGTTTTGGTGTACATATCTTATCATGATGTGTTTTGGTATATGTATTTTGATGTATGTTTTTGTGCTAAAACATGCTAAGGGTAACTTGATGTAAAGATATATTTATTGACATATTGACATTAATCACTACATCGCTATTGAATTTTCTTGAGTTGTAGCAGCTAGTTCAGATCCACAGTTGTTTTCATTTTTTTTCTCCATTGAGCATCATTTACACTGAAACAATTACCTAGTTTGGACACAATACTAAACCACAATTTAGCATTATATAAATGTATGCACACACAGCAATCATGAAAGCAACAAAAATTATGTTTCATTTTGTGAGAAAATACTTGTCAAAAAGGTTCATAACCAAATAGTTATTACCTGCACAGGAAGCTTCTTAATGCTATCTGGAGCAACATCTTTGAGACTGAGTGGGGTTGATGTGTAGTTCTGCTGACCGGAAATAAATACGTCCTCTTGGCATTGATCTCCTGGGATGGATGTTTGAGGATGCTTTAAATTATAAAGCATATAAACATTTTTGTCAAAAAGTCACACATGTTATACCAGAACTGCTAATTGTATTCATATGAATATTACTGAAGTGTATTAAAGAATTTAATCCTATTAATCAACCCTGAGATTATCACAAATGCTAACCCTGGCTTTTGAAAAACACTACAGCCTTTAAAGTGCATAATAAAACTATTCAGAAAATAGCTGCTATTTTAAGGATTTTCAAACTTCACACAAGAGTCTTTTATTGAGTTTGTCCAATTACATTTCTCCTTTCTTGTTTCACCAATGCTGTTTACTGAAGCCATTTTATTTTTTGTCTGGCTGTCAGAGTAACAAAAAATACAGTTTTCCCCAGTTACATATGTTTATCCTTAATTTTAAGTACTGGGCAAGGAATATAGGATTCATAGAGGTCAAAGGAATCATAGAAAGAGAATTTAAGGCATAAGGTATATTGCAATATGAACAGGAGATATACAAACTGGTTGAAAGTGATGTAGCTGGAGAAATGAGGTTCACAAAGTATATATATTGTAATATGATTATGGAAGGTAAGGCACAAGAAGCTGTTCAGAATACAGAAGTGGACAGGAAGCTAATATAGAGCTTTACAAGAAGGCAAGATATGATCCCAATAATGACAAGTAAATAATTTTAGTAGCGAAAATATGAGAAGAATATGACAATAGAAGCAGTGAGAGAAGGCTGAGAGAGATTAGAGTTAACCACAGTATGAACAATGTTTTTCCGAAGTGGGCAAACAGGGAGAGTTGTATTTTTTGTTTCAATGCAACGTAGCTTGGAAACAAACTGAGACCAAAGTAAGTTAGGACTTCATGTCTGATCAATAGGATGAATTTGTGATGTCAACAGGAAGATAGACTATTCAGAAAAGAAAGGCATGGGCAGAAATGGCAAACTTGGTCATAGTCAAGAAAAATGAGCAGAGGTTGATGAATCATTTTTAGAAATAAGGTAATCTATCTATATTTTTGACAAAAGAAAACAAGAAAATTAACATGCACTTTTATCTGCATGTGGAAAATTAATTCCGAAGCAGAGTAGTATTCTAGCCAAGAGTGCAAAGCTACTTTTTCAAACGTTTCATCAATAAAGAATGTTGGGAAAAGATCCCTGCTCAAATTGTACTTTGAAAGATAAAGAGAAACACACAGCAAGGGAGGTGGTGAACAGAGACACTAAAACATCAGTGTGGGCCAATGGAAATACACAAAAGTTCAAACTACAGATTAAAAAAATATCGTAAGCTGAAAGCAGAAACAAGTTACAGCAATGTCAGGTATGCTTAAGCCAGTGGTTCTCAACTTATGGCTGTGGCCCAGCAATGGGCCATGAGAACAAAAATCCGATCTGTGAACCTCCTTCCTCTTGATTTATTTTATTTTATTTATTTTATTTCCTCGTCCTTCCGCAGAGCTGACCACTGTATTGGATAGACCACAACAGGTCTAGATTATTAAATATGATTTTCCGTGGGCAAGCAGATGGCAGTTATTAGATGGCATATGTTCTGTTTCAAAAACTAGAGCTGATGTGTCTATCCAATGCAATTTTCTGAATCAGCACCCCAGGTAACCAAACCGAATTTAAAGTTGACCAAAAACTGATGTGTAACCCTTTTGGTATTAATGTTGGAGAATGGTCCCTGGTCAAAATGGTCCCTGTTCAAGTGGACCCTGGTCAAAAAAAGATTGGGAACAACTGGCTAAAACAATGCAAGCAGTCCCCAAGTTACAAACGAGATAGGTTCTGTAAATATAAAAGCTTTGAATAGCACGGGTAGGGTTAACACCCCTGTGTTGTTTGTTTTGATGTCTGTATCCCTCTTCAAAAGATTTCACATCACTTCCTGTTGTCTCGCCCTCATTTGTAACTATGACTCATTTGAAAGTTGGATATTTGTAACTCGGGGACTGCCTGTACTGAGAACACACTCAATGCAGGATGTATTTCACATACATGAAGGAAACTGTTAATGTAACCTTCTTTAATTTGTGGCTAAGAAACACCACATTATTATTTTATAAAGTTAGAGCACTATTGCTGTTCTGCTTTCAGAACTGGCCACCTCTGATGCTTTAGCAGAAAGCATAAAACTCAGAAATATTAAGGGGGAAGATCTTCAATAATCATCATTATTGAATCATCATGTTACAGTAGAATTATACAAATTCCAAGAGTGTATCGCTTGAAAGACATATTACATGCCCTTTCCAATTTCTTACTAACAATCATCTTTTTATGCATGTACTCACACGAACAATGTGAACACCAGAGCTCCTTCCGTCTGCAACACTCAAGGCAACATTGCCTTGGCTGCCATGCAGATCCCTAGAGCTGCCATAGTAAAAGTTGCTAACTGGAGCATAATTGGAATTAAAGGACCTAGACAGCATGCTCTGAATAAAGAGGGGATAGATAACAGAGATTAGTGCTGCATGCATAAACCACAGGACATGTTACACACATAGTGAGTACAGACGTGTATTCCATTTCATGCAAAACAAAACAAAAACATGCATACATAGTTTAAAAACCGTTGTGATATAAAATCTCAGTGACAAGCCATGTGATTTTTGTAGTAAAACTGAACATGCAGCTTGAACATAATACAAAAACAAATTACTTGAAAACAAATCCGTTCAAGTGTATATGTGACAAAGGAAAACAGACATTTAGTGGTCACATTTTCAACATAGTCAACATATCCTTATCAACAGCTATGTTGACAGAAAGGGGGAAACTGAAGTATTTTTTTCCAGAAATAAATGTTCTGAGTAGCAAAACTATTGGATTGTTTCTTTAGTAAAATGTAGTATTTTAGGATCTTTTAAAAATTAGAACATTTGAATTAATCAAAACTGCTGACACATTTTGAAAAATAGTTTCAGATTTACCAAGTTTAGAATTTCTAATGCCATTATGATATTATGAAATATGTTTCAAACACTCAGTTTGATCATTATGATACTGCTTTGTTACCAAATTTTATGACAGAACAGAAAAGATAAAACAAATGTCAAAGAAAGATTTTTTGTAAAAATTAGCTAATGAAAAGTATATTGGATATTGTAAAGATATCACTGTATCTAAAGTATTTGTCATATTACTAAAATCAAAGAAATAAACACAAAATAATAAAGTAGAATCTCGCTTATCTAACGTTCTGGATTATCCAACGCAGTCTGTCTCCTGCCCAGATCCAAAATTGTTTCTCTAGGCAGCAAGGACTGAACTTTCTATGGATTTAACTTCCGACAATGTTGTAACAACATTTTATGCAATTCTATCATTATTATTAATAAATCTGTTAGTAGCCAATGTTTTTGTTGTCAATGTTTTCAATACATTATGATGTTTTGGTGCTAAATTTGTAAGTACAGTAATTACTACATAACATTACTGTGTATTGAACTCCTTTTTCTGTCCATTTGTTGTAAAACATGTTTTGTTGCTTAATTTGAAAAATCATACTGTAATTTGACGTTTAATAGGCTTTTCCTTAATCCCTCCTTATTATTCAACATTTTCGCTTATCCAACGTTCTGCTGACCTGTTTATATTGGATAACTGAAACTCTACTGTATTATAAGCACTTTCAGAGCACTTCCTGATTGTTCCTCAGGAAAAAGAGTGACATTTATTTATTTATTTATTTATTTAAAAACTTCTTTCATAGCAGCTAAACATTAAAAAAAACAGCAAATAAGAAAGATACTTTTAAAAACGATTAAAAATAAAATCAGCAGAGGTTAAAGAGGAAGTACACACAAGCTGATTAATATAATTTGCAACAGAACTAAGAGGGAAAAAACTTTCTTAAAAATGATTTTTTAAAAAAAAATGTTGTAATGATGAGCAACATTATTCCCATATGAATAAGATGTACAGCTGAAGGTAGCTACCAGAATTTTATCACTTCTCTAGGCCCATGCATTTCAGGAGCCTCTGGTGAAGAAGATAATCTTGGCCAATGCATACAGGAGAATGATCGTTCCCAATCCTCAGTAATTCTTTTTATATTTGTGCCTATAATGGCATTGTGCATTCCTCTTATGTAATCTGAGATTTCCGTCTTGCCATATGGAGTCTGGCTCTCTACTATTCTGCAATGACTCCCACATTAATGATCGAATGCTATAGGCTATATTTCAGAGGAAGAAACTGGCAAAACCACCTCTGAGCATTCCTTGCTTAAGAAAACCCTATGAAATTCATGAGGTCACTATAAGACAACAGACAACGTAAAGGCCAAATATGCATATAACATTACAAAGTTTTAAAAACATGAACCTTAGTTTATTCATGCAGCTTAATGAGGTGTAGAACAGCCTACTTCAAACTGTACAGGATGTATTAATACTTCCCAACATTAAAAAAAGTACAATATGACTGTCATATCTGCAAGGAATATGTTTCCAAACTTCATGTGGGCAAGAAAAACTTCAAATAATAGCAAACACTATTGAAATGAAGGGCATTTGCCCCAAGAATACTACAGAGTTGAGCTGGAGGATATAGAAAATGCCTAGAGGGGATATATTTTGTCAGAGATGGATGACTGAAACCATGAATACAGGAGTCACACAGTATTCTTTGAATTAGAGGGAGCTGGGACTAAATCTCTCTACGTGATATACTAAAGTTTTGTTCCTTTTAAACTTCAGAAAATTAAGCTCATAAGAAAAAAAACTCCCTTCTGTACCTAAAGCAGAGCTTTCCAAATATTTCATATAGGTGACACACTTCTTAGACATGTATTATTTAATGGCACAATACTGTAATTCAATTTTACAAGCAAATCATAGGTTAAACCAACCCCTTAAAAGAGATACAGAAACATACACACAAGAACTCCAATAATGAAATATATGTTGGTGCAATATATCTCATGAAAACCTTTAATTTATGATATATTCCTTAAAAATATATAATTTGTAACATATTAACATACTTTCCCAAGATTTTTGTCCTTTCTTGTTACGTTCACATGACACACCTGCACACCGCAGCCAACACACTAAAGTTTCCCAACACACGGTTTGGAAAACCCTGGTCTAAAGTGCTTCAGTTTGTTCTATTTGTACTACAGGGAGGAGGGAGAGAGAAGAGCAAGGAAAGCACATAGACAGTGATAGGCAGAGGCAAGGGGTTCTTTCCCATTATTCTTCCTTGCCTACACTGGAAGAAAAAAGGCAGCTGTTCTTTCCCCCTCACTTTCTCTTTTGGTTCAAGTAGCATTCAGCAGAAATATGGGGGACCTGAAGAATGTGATGCACTCACCATTTTTGTCACTTGAGGTGGAGTGGACCACCAGCAACCATTTTTCACGAGGGCTCATTGCATAAGCCCCTCTGCAGAGAGATTATGGTGGTCTTTTTAAATAGAGGTAAAGAAGCTTGTACAGTAAGCTCCTATTTCGGCATTGATCTTTGTTCAAATCAATCTAGGTTTTGGGGGATCATTTTTTTCAATTTATACACAAATATACATGGTATTTTCAAACAGACAACTAATGACTCAAAACTTTTCATTACATTTTGGTAAACAAAAGAATTTGCAGAATGACTCTCCTTTTAAAATGAAAGTTCAAATCCAGGTTGGGGGGAATCAAATATTCCCACGGAGATTAGCACACAACAGGGTGCATCTCTCTCATTCCAATCTCAGTGCCATGGATCTGTATAAATTTGTGACAAAAATTATTCAAGTCTACCATTAAGAAGCTAGCTGTATGAGCTTAGTTTGAGTACTTTGGCCTAAATTATTTTAATAGTTTTTCCTACCAGTTTCACATGTGGACTTCATTATCCTTCATGTGACCTTTATTGAATTCAATCTCTACAGGGGCTCATTTAAAATAACCATCAGAGTCCAATGGACACATTGAAATGGTGAAAGACAGCCATACCTACACTACCACTGGAACTAGAAATAAATGTTCCATGATAAAACTTTTCTATGTAAAATGTTCCTTTTAAATGAATTCTTCTAAATTGAAGTGATAACATGGGTGTTTCCTAAACAAACCATTTAAGCATATTATGTATTACTTAAGAAATGAGACCATTTTCAAAACTATAGAACAACTGTAGTAGACTGTTAATGGTTGTTACGTACATATATTGAGCTCTCAGTTATACATACACTGTAAGGTTAGAATTGTTATAAGGAAGTCATGTGAGAGTGTTTTCTTTCCATGATGAAAACATATTGCATCCATTCAGGTATACTTTACCTGAGTGGTTAATTATATGGTATATGCACATGCTGTGTGGCTTCTCCTCAGCAGAATATGTCAGAATAAAAGTACAAAGGAAATTGGCTTTGTCTATACATAATGTTAGACTATATTTCATATTATCAGACTAAGACTGAGCAAATCTTAGGCTCACATGCTCCCCCCCCCCCCCCCGAACAATTGTGAGAGCGCATTTGACATTTTTTCAACCTACTACAGCTTGTCATTGTTCTATCTAAACCAAAACTGTGGATAGATTTCAACTATATTTTGTCCAAACAAAACCAACTTCAAACTATAGTTTACAAACATAGCTTATTCAGATAAATTGGGATGCACACTTTTAATGCAAGAGTGACATGTAATGTTGACTCAGAGGTCAGGCATAATATAGACACATGTCCATGCACTTATACACACATAAATCAGCAATCCTACTTGTTCAATGGGAAGTGAGAGACTTCTCTCCATCCCTTCTTCCAGCAATCCAAATACAAATTGGAGTTTCTAGCTAAAGATGTGGAACACCCTCCCAAGAGAGATGCATCAAATTCCAACCCTGTTGGGCTTCAGAAAAGCCCTAAAAACATGGCTGTGTGCCCAGGCTTTTAATCAATAAATGGCGAAGATGACACGGACTGAACTATGGACAAAGCATGAGGAAGAACAGATCTGATTTTATGTTTGAAACATATATTTTGTAATTCATAATGTATTTTAATAGTTTTAACTGTTTTATGTGCTGCTTTATATTGGTTTGTATAGGCATCTAATTGTTGCCACTGTTGTAAGCCACCCTGAGTCCCTTCGGGTGAGAAGGGTGGGATATAAATGTGAGGAATAAATAAATAAATAAATAAATAAAGATAACAGTGAGGAAAAAATGGCATGAACTGGATTGAAGTGAGATGACATGGTGTTATGGTTTGAATGCTGGATTAAGTCTGTAGAGATCTGTGTCCAAATCCCTACTCATCCTTGAAAGCCTACTGGGTAACCTTGAGCAAGTCACACTCTTACCCTCAAAAAAGGAAAAGAAAAACCCATTCTAAATTAATTTTGCTAGAAAAAGCCCTTGATAGTTTAACCTTTAAGGTACACAGCAGCAACAGCAACAACAACAAAAACAACAAAGTTGGCGAGTGCACACAGCATATGGGCTGTGGATCTTCACCTCTAAAATTAACCAAAGTTAAGATATATAAGAATTTGTCCTAGTTGAGATACAACAGGAAACCACAGAAAATTGAAAACATAATTAAAATCTCTTAATAACAATACTAGATGATAGGGAAGATAAAACTGTGTTAAGTCAAGACTTGTCCATGTTTACAGCCATGGAAACTAGACTACTCCCCAGACGTTACTACCACCACCACCCCAAAAAAACACTTTTTTCAAATTGCTAGAAATATTCATAGACTACTATGCAATTAGTGATTGTAGCTTTCATAAATCTTATTATCCAAGACAGAAAGATTTTCACTTTAATAATCTCAATCAAACATCACTTTTAAAACTGTATGGACAAATAATAATTAACCAACAGTTATCTAACTAAGCAGTTTTACATATATTCAAGAGTAATTTTATACAGATCACCTTGCTGATCAGTTTCAAGAAAGAGCCAACAGATATCCCAGGGATGCTTAAATGTATGGTCCGAATTACTCTCCACTTAGAAACTGAGTGCCATCCCAATTATGTTTTTTTCATTATGTTAAAAAAACCATTCGATCTGTTTTCATTTCAAAAGCAAAATACAACTTGAAATAAAAAATGAGGTTTTTTGTGAGTGCACGCTTAGTGACAATATCCTTCCAGACCCAAAGGGCAGTCCACATAAATGGATCCAAATTTCTCCATCTGCAACAAGAAGACTCCTTGTTCATGGAAGGGCTTAAGAACCAACAGAAGCTCCCACAGAAGAAAAGGGAGAAGTGGTTTGCCTCCCTCCATTCTCTCTTTCCTCTTCTAACACAACCTCCTACAATGTTCAGGGAGAATGTTAGTGAGTAAGGGAAACAACAGGTTTTCAGAAGGTAGAACGGGCTGCAAATGAGGGGCTAATCACCAAAAAATTAGAGCCAAGAAAGGAATAAATCCCCTAACTTTCAACCACAGACATGTCCAGTTAGTATTATTCTGCTTTCCTTAAGCCTGGATTGAACTCACAATTCTTCTACTCTGCATAAAAAATTGCTCTTTCTTTTCTAACCAACCAATTACAAAGCAAATCTTCCTTGTTGATCTACTTGCATTAGAAATGAAACAGCAGGAGCTGGATGTCTGGGAAGAATTTAGAATATGTTTTCAGGCTGGGGGTGAGGGATGGGGTTGCAAAGCCTCTTTAGCTACTGCTGCATTCCCAAATACTGCTGGGGAAGGGAAACAAAAGACAGAGTGTGGGGGAAGTAGCTTTGAAAACAGACTAAGGAAAGGGTGAGAAACAAAATACAATACCGAGCAACCAAATGAAGCATTGCAAATGATATCATTCTGCTCTAGTCTATCATCAGATGTGCATTCTTTCTGGGGAAGGAAAGGGGAAGGGAAGAAGAACTATTGCTGATGACATTTAAAAATTGAACACAGAGATTCACTCCCCCCCCCCCCCAAAAAAAACACATCAGATTTTTTCCAACAGCCTAATTTAGCTGCTGTCATGCTGGCTCCCTCTCCGTACTTGGCCCTAGAGCTTTTTCACCAGCCAAAATCAGACACTCATCCTTCACGTTTTGGCAAGTGGTTTTCATGGAGACATAACAGCTAAGTACAGTATGTTTTATGTCTGCACGGGTCTCTCAGATGTGTAAATTATCCATTGGGTCAGAGAAAAAGTCCAATATGGATTGCAACAGATGAGAAACATACAAACTTAATCTGAAGCAGTCTTTGGTGCCTTCAACAGTGGAAACAAAAAGGTATTCATTGACTTAATCAGTTTATAAAATCACACCCTCTGCTTTGCAGGGACTCAAGGAAATGGAATACAGAAACACTGAAGCTTCACATAAAACAAAGAGCAAACAAACTAACCATACAAAAGAATTTACCAGTGTCAATTATCATTAAGGTAAAGGTTTCCCCTGACATTAAGTCCAGTCATGTCTGACTCTGGGGGTTGGTGCTCATCTCCATTTCTAAGCCAAAGAGCCGGCGTTGTCCGTAGACACCTCCAAGGTCATGTGGCCGGCATGACTGCATGGAGCGCCGTTACCTTCCCGCTGGAGCAGTACCTATTGATCTACTCACATTGGCATGTTTTCGAACTGCTAAGTTGGCAGAAGCTGGAGCAACAGCGGGCGCTCACTCCACTCCCAGGATTTGAACCTGGGACCTTTCGGTCTGCAAGTTCAGCAGCTCAGTGCTTTAACACACTTCACTACCGGGGCTCCTGTCAATTATCATTAAAAGGCAGCAAAACATTACTAAATGCTCATGCAAGAGCAATTCTGTTTGTTTGTTTGTTTGTTTATTGTACGGAACACATACACATGCTGCCAATCTATATTCACCTTAGAAATATGTAAGGAAATTTCATTTTCAGTCACAGACAAGTAATCAACTCTCAGTTGGGTATAGCCTTTACTTGCAGACTGTACAAAGGGTTTCTGCTCTCTAAATCAGAACTGGGCAGGCTGCAAGCAAACACTGTGGCAATGTTTATGCCCTCTTCTGGGGTAACAAACATTCTTTTGCTAAAACACTATTATTTTAAAAGATCTTCCAGAATGCTCCCAAATGTATTCTGGAAGGTGTAAGGGGCCCATTTGAAAACCCTCTGCAACTCCCTGGAGTCCAAAACAATTACTGTAACACTTTTCAATACAAATTATTTTGCCCTGTAATGTTTCAAATTGTCCATTTAGGCATACATTCACACAGAGCTGTCTAAAAGGGTGAATTTTTTTGAACATACAATTACAATGGGGTGTTCCAAACACTATTGGAAGAGCTTTGTGGCCAACTGTGCAAAACACACAAAACTATCTAAAATGGAATGTAGTTGGTTTAAGATGAGACAGTACTAACCCAAATGGGCAAATTTGCAAGGTTGAGATGGTTTGCAGTTAAACTTGGTGAGGTTTAGGGGTTACTTAGAAGATAAAAAGAAGAGAAAAGGCTCAAAAACATCAAGGACAACCTAACATTTTATTTTCCTTTCTCAAACACACTCACAGACACACACACAGAGAAAATGTGTTTGGGAGCATTTCAGTAATTTAATCAGTAAGCCTGACATTGGTGATGGTGGTAAATAATGAAGCCTCTTCCATTCAAAAGCCAGTACTGGCCAGGCCACAAGATTTCACTACACATCTTCCCAGCTAACTCCTCTCTGCATGAATACAGGTTATCATGTCCAATATGCATAAGAGATACTGCTGTCAAAGTCACAATGTCCCTTATACTGTAATGCTTAGAATCACATGTGTTCGGAATATGCATTAGATAATGCATACATTCTGAGAGAATACATCATAAATCATCTTACTAATTTCTGATGTATGAAACATCTTGAATTTTATATAAGACATTTTACTATAATCCCTTACAATTTCTGTTCCATGGAACTCTGTCATAAAATTTCTTATTACAATAGTACGCATAATAATTTACTGAAGAAATAATCCTTATGCATTAACTGTTTTAAAAGGTTATTTACATATGCTTCTTGCAGTTTTCAAGTGTTCATGTCCAAATGTTGGGAAGACAAGGCAGCCATGGTGAAACTAAGTTTCCCATGCTTTTCTTATAAATCTTAGTTATCCAACAAAACCATTCTTTACATATGTTCTGATGTTAAAGAAATTGCAAAGTAATATTGCTGGACTTAGTCCAAAAGGAAAATAACGTACAACATGCCTATCATAACATTTTTTTTTAGCAATGCCAATAATTTATTCTATTAAAACTGCTAATAACAATAGTTAAGCAGAATCAAACCAGGACTTCTGGCTGCCAGAGATTAAATGAAGGAAAATATCCTTTGCTTAAGCATACTCACCAATACTGAATTTTTTGACACTTCCAGAATGTTTTTTTTTAATCTTTAAAAATTAAGAAGCTTACCATATACATTCTTTCCCTCTAACCCCTTTAAACCCCCCAAACAGTCAAATCCATTCAGAAATTTAAAATATAGTCTGTAGTGCAAATCTGGAGTGCATGTGTGTGTGATGTGGGAATTGTTGCAAATTGCCTGGAGGAGATCAACATATGTCACATTTTTCTGAATGGGTTTATAATGTGCAAAGCTGCTTTTGCATCTCATGCCAAACAAAACTTAACTATAATTGTGTAATGAATAAATTGGCAACACCACTACAAAGCACTGACAGAAATTCACCTCACTTTTAAAAAATTGCTTAAATTGATCCTAGGTTGTCAATTAAGGACAGAATCATACGTTGCTGGCAGAGGCATTTTTGTTAACATTGGGATCATAAAAACCTTTTGCATCAGTGCTATCAGTCTTTGTCAATAATAGCACTAATATGCACACCTTTCACATATTCTTTAAAGAGATTTACCAGCCAGTGTTAATGGTTTGTCATTCAAAGGTCATTGGAGTGGTGTGAACAATAACATTCTGGAAATATCTGAATCAAAGTTTACTATCTGTTGCAAAACTCACAATTTAAAAACTTTTAACTCCTCGGACAATCTATCCATTTAGCAAATTAGAATACATCCGCTGTTGTATATTAAACTTTATGACAAATAAACATTCCAAGATTTCTGGGGCTCCTTTCTAAGAAAAGTCTGCTGGTACATTTAAAAACAGATGACTGGAGTTTGAAAATATATTTTCACAACTATAGAACATGCATCACTGAAAATGGCAGGATTTCATAGCCTGATTCAGGAAGATGGCAAGTTGAAGTACATATAGTAAAGCTGTTTACCTTTTCCAATTTTTTGGCCTCAATGTGTCGCAGCACCTGTTCCCGCCAGTCAGGAGGAACTTTACTTTTTCCTGGAGGGTCCAGCAGAGAATGTTCAGAATTTACTCTAGGGTTTGCTCGTTTAGAAGGACTAGTCCTTGAGTAATTGAAGTCACTAACTGACATAGTTCTCTCTGGTATTTCATTTGGTGAAGGGCGAGCACTCTGAGGTCGAGGAACATTTGGCCCATCCACACTATAGGTTCTAGCAGAAAGTGGTCTCTGTGGTCCTGACATCATAGGTGGGACTCTTCCCATAGAGTGTAAATCCCTGTATGTTAAATAATCTCTTTCGGGAACCGGAGGTCGCCGTGGAGGTCCAGAATCAGCTACGTTCATTGAAGCAGTAGATGAGACACTGCTCTGACGCTGGAGAGTATTTCGAGTTGCTCCAGAAACAAGTCTGTCATTCGGTGGAACAGCCCACATCTCAGCATGCCTCCCACCCATTCTTTGATGCATAGTGTATGCAGCAGTAGCTCTAACATTATTATGATTAGAGAAATTCATGTTGGCAGAATGTTTCACAGAATTGCAGCTATCTACAGTTTCTGACCTTGGCAAGCGTTGAGGAGGTAAGCAGCTTTGTTCAACTAGGGAATTTTGCTTTGGGGGCCACAAGGATTCTTTGGCTGCTATACTGCTACTGTATTGGATATTATACTGGGGTGGACTGAATGGTTGTGAAGTATTTGTCCCTTGTCCTTTTATCATACTAGTACCCTCAGGATTGTGATTTGAATCAAATTTGAAAACTGTTTTTGTGGATATTAAATCAGATGATGACGAACACCCAGAAAATACTTGCAATGGCTGGTCATACAGGAGAGTAGCTGACTTGCTTCGGACTATATTTTTTCCTTCTGGAACTATGGCTGTTGATTTTACTACTGGAGTTTGCTGCTGGGATCCACTGTCATTGATAATATCATAGATTTTCAGAGCACCTGTCTCCATATTAGTTATGCTATGAGATTTTACAACTGGCCCACTCCTCTGTGGAGACAGATCTTCAGTACTCTTTGAAAGACCCATTTCTGAAGAAGAATCAGTTTCAATAGTAGCACTTCTCTTCAGCTCTGATCTTCCTGAAGAGAGAGGCACTTCGTCAGAATGTCCATTAACATTGTTCAGAGGACACAGATTAGAATATCTATTTCCATTTTCCAAGTGCTCAATTACTTCTTTATTATTATTGTTTAAAAATCCCTTTACTGATATTTCCTGTGTTTTTATTTCTTCCTGTACATTTGGTTGTGTCCTCTCCTCTTCAGTCAATTTACAGATATTCTTATTAATTTGGTGTAATTTGTGGGACTCATCAGTAGCACTAGTGAGCTCAACTCCTCTCTCTATTAGAGCCAATTTCTCTTCAATGCTGAATCTAAATTCACTGAAATTAGTTACTGCATTTTGAACATCCAGTTTTTCTTCTGCTGTAACATTTATTTCACCTCCATTTTGTAAGAGACTATTATAATTTTCATCTTCTTGCCTGAAAACAAAAATAAAATAAAATAATGGTTTAAAAAAGAAAGCTATAATGAAAGAAACATTATTGTTATATATAGTTTCTATTAAAGTGATCCATCAATTACTTTCTGCACAATCTAAATAAATAGATTTCAAGGCATATTGGACTTGCCCTGGACTTAAGTCATACATACTGAAGAAGACTGATAAAATCAATAACATTAAGTAATTCATGGCAAACTTAAGTCCCATTGATTTCAAAAGGTCTTCTCTACATGTAAGTGCATGCTACTAAATATATACAGTGCTTATCTCTTTTAGAGATCTACTGAACAATACCAGTCTCTGGATATCACTGAACTCATTATTAAAATATGGGAGGAATCTTCATCAGCAAACAACATTAATGATAGCAAAATGAACTGAGTTATTGCTTACTTGAATCCTCTAACATATTCTGTATCATCTGATTACTCATTTAAAGATGTTATGACAGACAATGAAAGTGTCCAAGTATATCTGATGACCAAAACATAGAGAGATGCCCTAATATGAACTGGACACTCTATCCACCTAACCCAGCAGTGGGAATAACATTTGGAATACTGCATGAATTTCATTCATGGGCTAGCCAAACATTTTCCATTCTGACTGGTAGCAGATTTCCAGGGTTTCAAGAATGATCCTTTCCTAGTCCCAGCATATTCTAACTGTATCTTATAAAATTAAATGAGTTTGGAATTGTATGGTAGAATTGCTGTTATGTAATGTCTCTTCCTGCTGTTACCTTCCTGGCCACTTATCACCTGCAAATATTCTGGCATCATGGGGAGCCATTTTCCTGTTTTAGCTAAGTTGATACAATGGGACAAACAGTGAAGAATGCAAACAACTTCTGCTTGACCTATGAGGATGAACATGCTTGTTTACAGGCCCATCACTTTCCAACTCTGCTGCCATTTTAGTATTACAGTTAAGATAATCTCCTTTTGCTTTCATGTTGAACTGACTATACCTAGCTCTTTGCCATGTGTATGTAGGCACTATTTCTAGACAAGAGAGCATATCATACTGCAAACAAGCAAGCTCACCAGAAGGACAACATGACCAAATCGGTGGCCAGAGAAATAAGATATGGGAGTTACTCTGTAATAGTATATGAAACAATAGATTGGCAATTTAATAACTAAAATAAATCCCAACATTTTCAACTGTCAAGTCCATACAAAAAGAGAAAATAAAGCATCAGTGAGCTTACTATATATTATTTCTCACACCTGATTTTGGAAGAGACAGCCAAGTTAATTTCTTTGTCTGGAGAACTCAGTGATGCTTCTCGGCTACTGTCAGTATTTAAAGAAACTGAATCAGACATTCGTGAAGGAGAGGAACAATTGCTGTTATTCTGATTGCTGTTGTGGGTTGGGTCATCTGATAAGGAATCCATATCTTTACTGTCATCTGGAAAGAGTTAGCTGTTTAGTATATGCATATACTACCACATTTTCAATTTAAAGGAGCAGTACGTACATAGTCAACCAAATGTGCGTAATTGAGAGAAATTCCACATTTAAAAATGAAACTACTTATAACTAAAAATGAACTGGCTAAAAGATACTCACCATTTAGCAACATGACTTCTATTTCTTGGATCTCATAAAGGACGAATGTCAGTTTATCTTGAAATTGTGTATTATACCTGTGTAATTATTGATGTGCACCTCTTAACACGGTATTTCCCTACTGTTGAAATTTATGTTTCATCAATACTTAACACACACAACTTAAAATTATGAGACAAGTGCTGCTCATATCATCCTGGTTTCACAAGTAGTCAAAGGTATGTGTTTTTCAACCTACCTGTGACTGCATATTAAATATCTCCCCATGAACATTTAGGAAGGAAATTGTTTTTAAAATGTTTTACAAGTTTACAAAATCATTTATTTATTCATTAAGCAATTTATAGATGGCCATCAAAAATATGTTTATAAAATAAACCAGAATAAAAAATAGTAAACAGATAAAATACACATAGTATAGTAAAACCACTGTCCAGGAAGACATGAATATGTATAGTTGTAGCAACTGATAGAAACTGCATCAAAGGTTCCAATGCAGTCCTTAGCCAGCTATATTATTAAAAAACCAAGGAGTGGAAGACAATATTTTGAAAGTTATGTTCTAAATTCTACAGGGTTTTTTTCACATTAGAAAAATGTGAATCCAAAAAAGATATGTTTATGCTTGTTCTTCAAGCACTGAAATATTCATTTCATCTAACTGAAAGAAATACAAGAGAATAAAGTGTGTGCTATGGTTTTAATTAGTTGTAACCCTATACTCCAAGTAGCAAGGCACTTAAAAAGGGTCCTAGAACCAAACCGACTGTACGGAAAGATGCCTTACCCTTTTTGCTACTGCCAAGTGCTACAACTTTTGGCTGGTTAATTGATGTTTCTATGAGAGGTGGTCTCATTTCTGCAATTTTCATTTCTTCATCAGAGGATAGATCTTCTGATTCATGCTAAAGAGAAATGTTCAATATATATTAACAAGTCATGTTGATCAAGTTCTACCCTCAACAAGAATGGCTATTTTTGTAGTTTTATCTACATCTATGAGGCAAAACAATAAAAACTATTATCATTTATGTTGTGTGCGTTGTGGCTTGAGAAGGCCCAAAATTTCTCTCGTTTTCTCTAAAAAGATTCAGAAACAGCTACAGTAGAATCTCACTTATCCAAGCTAAATGGGCCGGCAGAACGTTGGATAAGCGAATATGTTGGATAATAAGGAGGGATTAAGGAAAAGCCTATTAAACATCAAATTTGGTTATGATTTTACAAATTAAGCACGAAAACATCATGTTATACAACAAATTTTACAGAAAAAGTAGTTCAACATGTAGTAATGTTATGTAGTAATTACGAATTTAGTACCAAAATATCACAATGTATTGAAAACATTGACTACAAAAACATTGACTATTGTGCTGGATAATCCAGAACACTGGATAAGAGAATGTTGGATAAGTGAGACTCTACTGTACTTGACTTGTGAAGATACGTATCATCTATGTCACTATTTCCTGTTCTGATTGTTGAAAGAGCACAGCCTGCAGCCCAAGAGCCATACGCAGAGCTTAGCCACTCCCAGTGCAATGAATTAATAGCAATACACCAAAACCAGTTTCAAAACATTTTAACCTTCCTAGAGACACAATAGGTAATTTAAAGGGTGTAGTCCTTGAACAAGGAAATTATAAAGGAAGACTAGAAAGAGAAATAGCTGAATTGAATTATATTCACAAATTTACATTAACTTGCAGAGATATGAATACACATAATGGTTTCATAGCACACTACATTTATTAATACAATAATTCCCACTATAGCACATAAAACAAAAATAATATTCTCAGAGAACCTATCTTTCGGTAGGTAGATTTGTTGTTTTGACACAACAACATTAATTATCAACTGTTAAGATATGAAATACATGTATCATTTTATAGGCTTTTATGAATGTAATCTGAATTGTTTTTAATACTGATGATATTTAATACTGTTTTAATATTTGTGTATTTGAATGTTTTAAATTGCATTGTAATGCTTTTAATGTTTGCAGCTTTGAGTCTCCGTATGGAGAGAAAAAACAGGATATAAATAAACATAATAATAGTAATATGCAGCCCTTTAAAATTTAGGGCAAGGGTCATCATTTGTATCTTTCTGCAACTTATTACATTCTATCCCACTCCCACAACTGTATACATATGGTTTGTGCCTGAGGCTTTCAAATCTCTCAGTACTGTAGCCAAAGAAGTGGGTTTATACCCACAAAAAACTCATGCAAAAATAAAACCTGTTAGTGTAAAAGATGCTGCCATGCTTCTTTTTCCTTCCTTTCTCCTTTTTATGTTTACATACTGGATTTTTTGTTTCAAAACTATGGCAATAGTACAATAAAAATAAAAATCAGCTCATATTAAAAACAGAAAAGCAACTGTATCTTTGTAAAAAAGCAACATTGTTTCATATGTGTAAAGAATTGCTAAAAAGAATACCTACTTCAGTTGAAAATTTTGCAATCATTTAACATAATGAAATGTTAAAATTAATCCTTTACTGCATACTGATGAAATCTTGGCTAGTCAAGAAGCTATCTAGTGCTATAACAATATTTTAACAGACAGAGCATATGCATGTCTACTCAGAAGGAAGTTACACTCTATTTACAGGCCCTCACTCTCTGGAAATTGTATCAAGGGCTGCAGTACAAGGCCAGAAACTGATGTTACCAGTTGAACTGTGTTCTAGGGTCAAGCAGCAATAGTGAGGAAAATTAGACAACATTTCTCCAGTGCCTTGCTTCTTTCATAGCCATTACAGCCAGAACACTTAACCTCTTGACATCTCCTGTGACCACCCCCATACACTCCAAAATAATTCCAGCTTAAATACACTTAATTGTTTTATCTATTATTTGTATTTGTTTTCCTCCTTTCTCTCAACAAAAGATTCCAGATAGCTTATCATAATTATCATCATCATTTGAAAATAATTCCATTTTATTGCACTTTGAACACTACATATGGCATAGAGTACCTCAAGAATATCTTCATGATTAGCAATTGGCTTTGTGTTCTCTGATGTTTTAACTTGAGCACTTGTCTGCACATTTCCAGAACTGTTATCAGCATCTGACTCATTAAGCTTCTGCACACAATTTCCCATTATATTGTGCTCATTCTCCATTTTGTTCTTCACTGGTGTAACCTCTGAAGTCTGTGGCAGATTTAAAGTTAGCATTGTAAGTAAGAAAAGGTATTGAAGACATCCTGTTAACTGAAGTATACATATATGTTCAAAATATGAAAACATCACATAAAAACCCTCCTGAAACCTAAAACGCAAATCACAAATTCAGGTTTCTTGCTGACAAAAGGTCATAACCTTCAATTACTTGTTGTATCTGTCTCTAATGCCTGCATCAGCTTGTCCATCAACTAGCAAGGGCCAATTAAACTAGTTTTCTTGTGGTTTAAATCTACTCATTTTTCATAATGAAGTAGCTTGAGTACACATGGATCTAGAACATGCCTATAAAAGCAAGGAACCATTTTGTCACTTTTAGTTTTTAATAATCTGAAATAAATCAAATGTAGAAGAGACCAAAATTCATTCTATTTCTAGATCCTGATTTTTCTCTGAAAGATTCAACAGGAAAAAATAGCAATGAAAGAAGAGAATTAACTTATTCAATTACTAGCACCACTAACAATCGCCAACACATAACTTTCATGTGTCTGTCAATGATTTGTTCTCCATTTAATTTAATTATTTTAGTGACCTTTCCTAGATTATTGCTTTTTAGAATACATGAAGTACAACTCTCTTTGCAATAATTTATGCATAAAAATATGATGCTTCAAGTTTTAGTATTTCCCAAAAATGATTGCATCATCTTAGAGAAAATTGATATGATTTGAAGGGAATACTGACACTAACCTTTACACCGACATCCTTCACTATAACCTGCTGATTCTCTGGCTTTGTTTCTTTGCTAGTATCTTCTGTATTCTCTTCATCTTTCAACCTGTGTACTATTGTTTGAACTGTTTTAACCATGTTCTTTAGCTCATCGGGATATGGTGTTGGATACCTCTTCAAATTACCTTCCTAAATAAAAGAAATTCGTTTTTAGAAGACACATTACAAAAAGCAATACAGAAATTCCAATAAGCATTACTATAACCATTATGTACAGAAGAAGAAAAAAAGAACAAGCATGACACTATATTCATAAAGCTAGCCTTCCTGAATGGAGGGGCAAATGCCTGTGAATTTTTAGCCAATTCAATTTTCAGGGAATTAATGGCATTTCAAGATTGCTGCTCCTCTAGATACAAATCATTTTACATCAAGACTTGTTCAGCTTTCTAGATTACATAGCATGCACCTGTATTTGTATTTATTACATTTTGATCATTACAGCCCTAAATTTGCAAGATCTGAGTAAGGCTGTTGATAATGGAGCCCTTAGATGTCTCTTATTCATAGGGTTGCCATAAGTCTATGACAACTTGTTGGCAAACATTTTAATGCCATTTCTCCAATAAAGTTATGGCAATATTTATTTGATTTTCAGACAGTCTCCCTTTCACTCATTGAAAATACCTTGAGCTGATTAATTTCAGTAAGTGCTTTCCTCTGTTCAAACAGCAGCAGAGCATACAAGGCACGATTCACTTACAAAACTTCTTCAGGTTTTCTAAGTGAAAAGCATAGCCCTTAAAAATGTCACAAGTGCCTTAAGGTTCAAAGCCTTCATTCAGGCAGAAAAAAAACTCAGAGGCAAAGAGCTATGTAATTAATACCTCACTGTATTTGAAAAGTACTAAATAGTAAATTTATTGAATGTTTAATATTTTGTTAATTTTTATTATTTTTTTCACAATCAACTAAAAGTTCATCAAACCATTATTACCTAAAGCCATTACGTACCCTGGGTGGAGCTTCCCTTTCATCTTTATCTTCATCACATTCAAAAGCCACTTGTGCACGCTGCTTCCTCTGTTCCTCCCATAGCGAAGGATTGAAACTTTCATTATCAGATATGAACATAACTAAGCAAAAGAAAGGGGGAAGGTATATGAATAAATAAGGTACCTTACATCATTTCTTATTAGTCTCTTTTTATTTGAAAATAAACTATATGCATTATGGGGCTTACTTTTGACTGTCATCATTTATAAATTAGCAAATGGGATAGACATTTCTTTCTTACTATAACAGCTATAAACAACTGAATAATTTACTAGTTGCAACTATTAAAGTATTGAGATCACCCAAAAGTGGCCCAACCCTGCTTAAAATTGTGATGGAAATCCCCTCCCCCAGAAACCTTTTCAGGGTATTTTGTTTTGTCTCTGGGGAACATTTCCCAGAGGACATTTTGAAGTGGCCCTGAGAGCCATAAAAGCTCAGAGGCAACACTTTGTTCACCCCTGCTTTGAATACCGCCTTAGTCAATAATTTTCAGGAAGAGAGATCCAGGAAGCTGTACCTGTTGGTATCTATATATGCCAACCAATACAGAAGATTATAATCAGGTATAAACAGCAGGATCCTTTTCAAATGTTAATAGAAATACTCATTGATTTTGGAAAGAGTTATGGGAAGTGATAGACAGTTATGTATTATCCTGCGTTGACTTTTCTGTGTTGCACTGTCAGTTACATCTTTTTTCCTCCTTGAGTCAATATTTACATGATTGTATGGATGTGAAGTACTGAGTTAATTCCAGTTTGAAATTCATGTGTTGCAGTATCTCTGCACATTCAGTGTGTGGCCACAGCATGAGGCTGAACAACAAGATCAAGGGCACTAATGTAGGAAAATCAGCAGTATGCCCAAGCTGTAATGCCGTGTATTTGTAAAGAGTTGCTTTTAGCTTCAGCAACTTGCAGAAACTCAAAGATCTTTCAGGAGTATTTTTAAAACACCCTTTTTCACTAAGTATTTTTGGAAAGAGTTCATAATGCAATAAAATATTAATACATGTGATAACATGACAGTATTATCCTATTAATTTTATTACTGTCATTTCATGGTTCAAAATTATTTCAATGCATTTTACTTAACACCCTTGGTTTTAGATAAACTGAACCAATTCATGCAGATACACCTTAACATAAAAATAAATAAAATTCATACCATCTTCAGATCTTGGTTGTTGAGGGAACATATAATTAGTAAGTACTGTTTTCTGTGTTTCTGATTCAACTTCTTTTTGAAGGGGAATGAGTGGTTTAGACTAAAATGCAAAAATAAAACAATTACGTGCTTAAAAATATTCCTTAATTAAAAGAATGTATATATATTTTGCTGGGACTTCCCCATCTCTATTGTTTCAACATAAATATATATATAAGGAAATACTGCAGTACCTTTGAGACTGAGAAAAAAATCTAACAGATGGAAATTTCTAACAGATGGAATATGAGCAGAGAGCATGAATTGTAACAAATGCAAAACATGTAGGTATGGGGTTGTGATAACAAGTTCAGTCAACTTTTGTTCTCAAGTACAGAACCGAAACAAAATTTAACACAATTAGAGGGCATGGTTACTGAATAAGAAAACCTTGTGCAAGTATGCATGTGTCTTTAAGTTGCCTGATAACCTATGGTGACCCCATAAATTTCATATGTTTTTCTTAGGCAAGGCATACTCAGGGATGTTTTTTCCAGTTCCTTTTTCGGAAATATAGCCCAAATCACTTAATATTTGTTGGCCATCTCCCATCCATACCACACCCAAAAACATCATTTGTTGTATTTACTATAATACTTCCCAAAGTTTCAAGAGTTATGTCATGGAACTAAAAATTACTTGCCTCCAACTGCCAGAACTGTAAGAACACAAAGGAAAACCTGTATGCATGTATGTTTCATATTCAGTCTCTCCCCGCCTCACATACACATTCATTCTCATTTCATTGAACCTACACCATTAAATCTGTCTGGCAAGTTTCTCTGTTATACTACCCTGTTTCCCCTAAAATAAGACATCCCCAGAAAATAAGACCAAGTAGAGGTTTTGCTGAATTGTTAAATATAAGGCCTCCCCTGAAAGTAAGACCTAGCAAAGCTTTTGTTTGGAAGCATGCCCATCGAACAAAACACCAGAGCTTGAAGGATCGGTAAATGTAAGTACCATAGAGTCTTGTACATGGAAATATTTGTAGTAACAAGAAATTCTTGGATAGGATTCACAGTTTGTCTGGTTAAGCTGGTTTGTGATAACAACTACTGTACAGTATATAATAAATGTTCATTTTTGTTCAACAATAAATGTGAATTCTTCTTCATGGAAAAATAAGACATCCCCTGAAAGTAAGACCTAGTGCATCTTTGGGAGCAAAAATTAATATAAGACACTGTCTTATTTTCAGGGAAACACGGTATAATAAAAAGGAGGTGGGGAATACTATCAGACAGCATATGCCTAGATATCCTTCTTGTAACATGAAGTCACTTCAATTTCTACCACTGTTAGTAGCTAAGGAATACATCAACTACTGTATACTCATGTGTAACTTGAACTCATGTGTAAGTTGAGAAGAAGTTTGGGAGCCCAAACTGTGGATATATTGAGGGCATGCAACAAACAAACCATTTACTCTTCTTTTTTTAAAAAAAGCATAAAATGAACATATTTAGGAAGAACTAAAGAGAAGATGGGGATCTGTTTGTTTGAGGGATTACAATGGGGGCAAGCCATTCTTAAAATACCTACATCTATATAAATACAAAAAAGGAAAATGAATGGGGGGGGGGGAGAGATGAGAATTCAGTCTGAAAAAAACGAAGGGAAAGCAACCTGCTTCTCTTAGGGACCTAGTGCAAAGGCAGTGACAAGAAGCTGAGTTGATAAGCCCCTCTAGGCATAGCAGAGGTATGGAATAAGCACAACAAGTAATCCTCTCTAGGCCAAACAAACAAAGAAAGACAACCTCCCTCCTTCCTTACCTTTTGTTTTCAGCGCAAGTGGCATTCAGCAGCAAAGAATGCAGTATGACCACTATTTGGGGCTCTTGGCGTAAAACTGAGCAGTGGTGGCTACTTTTAATAGGGGATTATTGTTTAGGTCTCTCTGCAGATAGACTATGGTGCCATTTTTAATAGGGACCTACTGTAAGACTTGGCAGTCTCTTTCCAGAGAAGCTTCACAGTAAGTTCTTGTTAAAAATGGCTGTTGCAATAAAGCCTTAACAAAAATGACCACAGTGATTTCTCTAAACAGATGTGTCTGGCTGTGTTTATGCTACCATGGACAAATCAACACAATTTTGGGAAGGGGGGTCAATTTTTTCCAAACATTTTTAAACTTTTATACAAGTATATATGGTACTCTTTGAAAGACCTAATAATTATCAATATCAACATATGATATGAAAAATAAGATATTTATGCTCTAAAAGTTTGTGGATACTCCAGATTATAAACTATTTGGGATAAATACTCCTTTGCAGAACATTAACATTACTCTGTTCATAACATGAAAAAATATTTGTGCTTTTTTTGATCATTAGATGCACAAAGAGTGCATGGGAAAATTCCTAGTTCAGAAGCCAAAATTACATTTGATTGGAAAATGATTTCAGAATATAATTGCTTTAAAAACTAAGTTTTAAATCTGTTTCGAAAAAGTACATTTTAATCACATTAAAAATGCTTACCTGATTATCTGAGAGCCACATGGCAGTCAGCTGTTGAAGCTTTGTAAAACTGTATGGCAAATATTTCAATCTGTGAAAAAAATGTGTAAGGCAAAAGTTGACATAAAGACAAATGGCTTACCTTGGAGCTTTTTCTTTTGGCAACATAGTAATAATCAGAGAGGGTGAACCTTCAGCAATTTCAATAATTGAAAGTAACTACATAAATTACAAAGTATCTTTTTTGCAACTTCTTAGAATAAACTTGGCTGAAACAATCCTGTGAACATTTAACTAGAATTATTTATATTTCACTTCAATTTTTAAAATGTCACTGTAGCAGAAAAGAGTAACATTGTGATTAAGTCTATAAAAGACAGTAATTTCCTTACTTATCAAGCACTATATTAAAAAAATACAGTACATGGCTTGTGGAGTATTTTCTTATTGCAGTTAAAATTCCAATTTATTGCAGGTCAGGAATAGAGTCTAAGGTATCTCTCATCTGCCACTCAAGAAGAAGCCCACTTAATGATACCCAGAATAAGCTTCTTCTACTTCTCAGCATCATAATTCACTGAAAGGGGGCATGAGATTTTTTTTGTTTGGTCATACATGGCATGAGCTGAGACAAAAAAAGTGCCCCATTGGGGGGAAAAAACCAGGTTTGCTGGAACATTTTTGTCCTGGAAGTCAGTGCTCTAAAATACCTATACTATGGGTAGAGGTCTGTGTTAATTATGCAACAGAATTCTGGGAGATTTCTATGTTATATCCTTTTGATGAGTTTTAAAAAAACAGCTACTAAGACATGAAAAAAATGTGTGTCCCCCGTGATTATTTTAATTATTCTTCTTTTAGCAGTAGAACCACCAGACTGTCTGTGAAACTTCCCTTAGTTACAAAAGCAGTTTACAATGCAGCATAGAAACTGATTATTAAACCCCTAAACCTCTAAGACATATAACATTATTTTCAAGGTTTTTAGGATTCTATACTATGACTATTATTGAAGAAATTATTATTATTATTATTATTATTATTATTATTATTATTATTATTAAAGAAAAAGAAATTTGACATATTTCTTTATATCTTTATGTAACCATTCATAGCTATTGTTTACCATAAGAGTGTGCTTTTATTATGTAATGTAAGGTAATATAATGAGAAGGGACCAAAGTGGCATCTTATATAGTATATACACTCATAAATAATAGTTCCATGCATACAAATCCCATGATATAACCATATAATCTAGTAGGTAACTTTCGCTCCTCAGATAGAAGATGCATCATGTAAACAATGCCATTACAGCAAATATTACAAACAAAATATTCAGCTCCATATTTCATAGGTGACTAAGATTAGTCTCACTAATCATTCTTGTAAGGAACCAGAACCAACACTTCTCTCTTCTGGAACAACATCTACATATTTTGTCAGTCTTATGCAACCTAAACATTAGATTTCTCATGGCTCACTCCTGTCTCTCTTCTGCCGCTTAAATTCTTCTCTCAAATTCTGTCCATGCTCATCTGTTACAGTGGATGAATCTATGTAAACACTGACTTCCTTCCCCGTAATTAACAACCTGTAGGGAAACAATATGTTGTTGAAGGCTTTCATGGCCGGCATCACAGGGTTGTTGTGTGTTTTCCTGGCTGTATGGCCATGTTCCAGAAGAATACTTCTGGAACATGGCCATACAGCCTGGAAAACACACAGCAACCCTGTAGGGAAACAAACAAGCATATGTTTACTCTTGTTCAGAATGCTCAGAATGGTATATGGTGTATGTTTTCCAACCTCATTATTTAATCCACACAATAGCTCTGTGTAAGAGATTGGACTGAGAGACCATGACCAGCCTAAGGTGATTTACTATCCATAACAGTTCATTGTTCATATGAAAAAAAAGTATATCACAAACCTATTATCACTTAGGTTGATGACTTTCAATTTCTGCATATCACCCATTTCCTCTGGGAGGAACTCCAGCTTATTTGAATGTAAAAACAAAACAGTAACATATTTCCAGTTTCCAATCTGAAAAATAAATAAGCACATTTTTCAGAAGCTCAGAGCATTAACTGTTCCAATATTTCTGATCATAATTCTATGTACATTTTGTTTAAAGTATACAAACACACAACAAATATAGGTATTCAAAGACAAAATTATAATTCAGTTACCAGGATGCACATGATTTTGGGCATCTATGAAGAGGACATGCAAAATGGTCTGAATGGGATTTCCATCCCTACATTAAAATCATATTTGCATAACAGCTACAGAAGGCAGACGAGCAATGCATAGGCATTCAGTCTCTACTCCATCCCCAACACCCCATGTCTCAAAAATTGTTGTGGCAGGTTGAACGCTAAGCCTGTAGCCAGAAATGATTTTTAGTGGGTGGTTTGTTTTTGGTTTTTTGCATAGTGGTGATCTAACTTTAAAGAAGGACCTTAAGCAAAAACTTTGGCAAAAAGTGGATGAGACATGAATCACTGCACTAGAAAATAAATACATATGGTAGCAGAGCAAGCAGAGTCTTTTGTATTCATTGGTTAGTCCTCTGTTCTAGGAGAGGAGATCAAATGAACATTTGGTAAAGCTCGGTCTCCACGAGATCCACTGTGAAAGACCCTCTGAACAGCATGAAAAATGGCACCGCGGACTTCAAGGAAATGGGAGGATGATTCCTCCTTCTCCAGAAGAGAAGGAACCCTTTCAAAGCTAAGTTGGGAAGTATTGTGCCTACAGGAATTGTTTCTATAGCTGCTTGTAAATTTTGTTGTACACTGGATCATATATATATTGTTTATTCCAGAACAGGTACTGAAAGACAATTTATTTTTAAAATTAAACTTCAAGAAGCATAAAAATCACAATTCAGGTTTAGTCAAAAGGTCCCTCTGAGACTTACTCCCATAGAAGTGGAGATAGCAATGTATTGTTAGTATTTGCAGTTAAGCATTGATAAAATCAAGTGATATGAGAATCCTTCAAATCAACACAACCCCAAAAGGTTGTATAATCATAATAAAATACCCTATTTCCCCAAAAATAAGACAGTGTCTTATATTAATTTTTGCTCCCAAAGATGTACTAGGTCTTATTTTCAAGGGATGTCTTATTTTTTCATGAAGAATTCACATTTATTGTTGAACAAAAAAAAGAACATTTATTATATACTGTACAGAGTTGTCATCACAAAACAGCATAACCATATATCTGCTTTAAAGTGGATGATATGAGTCTAAACTAACATAGAAAACAGGTTTCTGAATCCAGATTGTTTTGAAGTGGGTGATATGAGTCTAAACTGTCACAAAATCCAGGTTTCTGAATCCAGATTATCTGCTTTGAAGCGGAGGAGGAGATTTGCTTTGAAGTGGATGATATGCGTCTAAACTGTCACAAAATCCAGGTTTCTTAATCTAGATTACCGGCTTTGAAGCGGATGATATGAATCTAAACTGTCATAGAAAACAGGTTTCTGAATCCAGATTATCTGTTTTGAAGCAGATTATATGATATCTGCCTTAAAGTGGATGGTATGAGACTTAAACCAGGCCTGGGCGAACTTTGGCCCTCCAGGTGTTTTGGACTTCCACAATTCCTAACAGGCTACCAGCTGTTAAGACTTGTGAGAGTTGAAGTCCAAAAACACCTGGAGGGCCGAAGTTGGCCCAGGCCTGATCTAAACTGTTAGTCCAGGTTTCTGACTCCAAATGCTCTGCTTTGCCTGAATAGTATGAGTCTACACTGCCAGTTTGAAGCAGACAAGCTGGATCCAGAGAATGTTGGGGTAGATGGGGCTGAGGCCTGGCACAAGAGAGAAGCCCAACCCACAGCGTCCCTGCCACCAAGGGGCTCAAAAGGGGAGAAAGACCTGACCATCTAGCCCCTTCCCTCCCTCCCCAGCTCCCCAGAAGGCCCAGCCTCGCACACTCAACTCGCCCTTACAGGATTTCTCCCAAGTCTTCATCCACTCGGCAGTTGCTGCTGCTATCTCCCCCGTCTGGTGTTGGAAGTGCCTGGATGTACAAACAGCAGGTAGGCAGGCAGGCAAGCAAGGGGCCCACCGTGCCTTCTTTGACAACGGCGCCTCCATCGAGGAATGCACGGAGGGCCCCTTCTTTCTTGCTTGCTTGCCTGCCTGCCTGCCGTTTGTACATCCGGGCGCTTCCAGCGCCAGACGGGGAAGATGGCAGCAGCTCCCTGCTGAGTGGATGAAGACTTGGGAGAAATCCAGCAAGGGTGAGTTGAGTGTGCGGGGCTGGGCCTCCTGGGGAGCCAGGGAGGGAGGGAAGGGGTCAGATGGTTGGGTCTTTCTCAACCTTTGAGCCCCTCAGTGGCCGGCCCAGGCTAGAGGGTGCGAGCGAAGGGAAAGGGAAGGTCTCCTTCCTCAGTGGCAGCTTCCTTCTGCTAGGTCTTACTTTCGCGGGAGGTCTAATATTTAGCCGGTCACCAAAATCTCTACTAGGTCTTATTTTATGGGGATGTCCTATTTTCGGGGAAACACGGTAACTGTAACAGGTTAGACTAAAGGCCTTTCTAGTTCAGGCTTCTGTTGAAAGAAAGGCCAAGATGCTTATAAAAAGCCAAAACCAGAGCATGACCACAAGAGCCCCTTGCCATTCATAGTTCTAAGCAACCGATACTGATACTTATTTTTCAGCAGCTTCTGCCCTTTTATGTAATCTGGCAGATGAGTGGTCTTCTGCTTTAGTGGTCTACATCTTATCTTATCCGTTAGGTAAAGGTAAAGGTTTTCCCTGACGTTAAGTCCAGTCATGTCTGACTCTGGGGGTTGGTGCTCATCTCCATTTCTAAGCCGAAGCGCCGGTATTGTCCATAGACACCTCCAAGGTCATGTGGCCAGCATGACTGCATGGAGTGCCGTTACCTTCCCGCCGGAGTGGTACCTATTGATCTACTCACATTGGCATGTTTTCGAACTGCTAGGTTGGCAGAAGCTGGAGCTAACAGCGGCCGCTCACGCCGCTCCCGGGGTTTGAACCTGGTACCTTTACTGTGCGCAAACTTCAAGAATATTTTTTCCAGCTATGCCTCCATTATCAGATTTCAATTATTTCCTTACAGTCATACGAGATGAAGAGATAAAACAAGATTCATAAATGAAAGTATACCTCTGGTGGCAACTGTGTTAAGAAGTTATGATCCGCAGCAAAAGTCCTTATATTGGAGAGCTGCCCAACAGATGAAGGCAAGGCTTCAATCTCATTAAAACTACAGTCCAGTTCCTCAACTGATGTTAACCTGAACAAAGTAGAAAAAGGTACAACAAATGTATTATTTTCTTCAAATTATTTTAAAGTCAGCTCTCTACCTACAACAAAAAACCCTTAAGCCTGCACCTTTTGAAAGACTTGTAGGTTACAATGCAGCCAAATGTTTCACAAACACATATCTTTTTATTTATGACATGTTAGGCAGAGAGCTAATAACTGCGCAATTGGTTATATCTCAAGGCTATGACAACCTCAGCATGACTGGTTGCACAACTGTGAAGTCCAGGATACTTGTACCAGTATACTAAAAATCCATAAGACTGTGCCCAATACAGTAGAGTCTCACTTATCCAACATTCACTTATCCAACGTTCTGAATTATCCAATGCATTTTTGTAGTCAATGTTTTCAATACATCGTGATATTTTGGTGCTAAATTCGTAAATACAGTAATTACTACATAGCATTACTGCGTATTGAATTACTTTTTCTGTCAAATTTGTTGTCTAACATGATGTTTTGGTGCTTCATTTGTAAAATCATAATCTAACTTGATATTTAATAGGCTTTTCCTTAATCCCTCCTTATTATCCAACATATTTGCTTATCCAACATTCTGCCAGCCCGTTTATGTTGGATAAGTGAGACTCTACTGTATATGTAATACCTATCAGTAATCTAACCAAGAATCATTATAGAACAAAATAAGTCAGGCTTCTTATTTTTTAATGAAGATGTTAGAGAAATACCTACCCTCCTATGGAATCTGGCAAATACATTAGCTGATTTTCATCAATTTTAAGAATTGCTAATTTCTTTAGACAACCTGTTATAAAATAAAAACATTATTAAATAGGATTCTAACTAAAACAAACACTGATATATCTAATCATAGTCCTACCTCAAATAGACTACTGAAATGAATGTGATTTGTTAGACACAACTAAGTTAAGTCCCACTGATTTCAGTAGGTCCGGGTAAGATTAACACTTGATTTATTCATTAAATGTTGGAATGAACAGGACACAATGAACAGGACACAATTCATTGTGTCCAGTATGGGACACAAAGAAAGGTAGACAAAGGTATTTTTTTCTCTTAGGTCTAACGATGGCAGGGATCCATCTCTAAACTCACACTGTATCCCATACTAGACTTATGTAATAAGGCCTTCAAAAGACTAGACTCCACTGGTGACTGGCACTTCTAATCTAACTCTCAAAGGGAGGGGCAAATTCATTTTAAAGGAGAGCAAATACTGTCCTTTCTTTTTCCCTACAAGAAAGGCATTGTTCTGTAGAAGCCAAGCCTAACAACTAATCACAAATAGTTCTATCTGACAGAACCCATGCTTTCAGTTCTGAGATTTCTGGGGTGATGTAGGCTACAGGGAAACGAGTAAGTATCCCCACTCATTTCAATTATGATAATTTCACAATACGCAATGCTGAATAATAAAAAGTAAAATCTCCTTTAGAATTGCATCTTATTTGAATATAATATATTGTTGGGTTTTTTAAAATCCTTGAAAACAATTCATGACCTATATTTGAGCTAATTAATCCAATGGTTTACAAGTTTTTAAACAATTGTGTTATTTAACTTTTTAAGCTTTAAATTTTTTAGTATAATACTTTTAAAGGAAGTCAGTATATTAGGTTCTTTATCATGATGAGCAGATTTGAAATTCCACCCACAATCAAAATATATTTGGATAGATTTATTCTTTACTCTTTCTCAGAGTGCCAGACTTGCCTAATTTGCCAAACATTTTGTCTTCATAACAAGCAGTGAAGACATCAATTGAGCAGGGACCTTAAACTGGGTGTGCTTTGCCACTCTTTGACACTTCAACCACTGAATTATGTTTTAAGTTTTAAGATCAACTTAACATAGGTTTTAAAAAAAAGAAAATGCATATTTAAAGTAGTTTTGTGTTTGGTTTACAGGATGATAAAAAAGTTTACTATGTTTTTATGTAATATTTATAGTTAACAATACACACCAATAGACTCTGGCAACTGCTGCAGTGAATTACTAGATAACAGCAGGTCTTGTAAACTTTCACATCCTGAAATGCCTTCTTCAAGGGTTTCAATGTTGTTTTTGGAAACATCCAAGTAGATCAGATGTTTCAAACTGCCCATAAACTGAAAGTATAGAAACAAAGATAAGAGATTCTTATTAACATATTAATACTGCATATACTATTCAACAGATTATAAAATATTGAGTCTAACATAATTCTGTATAATCATATATACTCTTAAAATGTATAGCTTTGATTTCTGATAATAAAATTGAGTCCATATTTTTATTATTACCTGATAAAATTTAAATCTGTCTAGTCAGAGATATTTCCTTATAAGATGCCACTTAAAATTCAGCTTAAATATATGAACACCTCTTCAATTAGTTATTCTCCCAGCAGCGTTACTCAGAACACAGAAAACTGGCTGAAGGACTCCTAACTTACCAAAGCAGGTTTTGATGGAAGTTGAGGCACTGCTTTGCGGGTTTGTAGGAATCAGCTCCTGATTCCAGTGGCAAAGAAAGCTACTACCAAGCATACCATACTAGATTCAGCTTACTAAGGCCTGAATTGTATCTTATGTCAGATAAAACATTCATCAATAATGTCTGGAATATTCATTATAAGTACTTCAAGAAATGGAATCATATTCAGAATCAGAAATAAAAACATGTTTATATGTACAATTACATATTCAACTGTCATTTATATATAACATTTAATTGTTGTACTACGCAAACACAATTCAATGTATTAAAAGTATGAAATATACATACCCCTGGAATAAGAGTTAATCTGTTACCATCCATCCAAAATTCTTTTAACCCACTTAACTGTTCAAGTACTTCAGGCTATTAAAAACAAACACAAAATAATACCTTAAGCTTAACTCAATAAAATGTATTTCTCCTGACTAATTTATTTTTCTCTATATTACTGTTACTTACTAAGTTACTTAACTATCCAAAATTTTCAAAAGGCTTTAAAGATTCAACTGAGGTTTACTGAACTGCATGTTCTTTCCAAATAAGTTTCATTGCATAGGCACATGTAAAATAATGCTCTTTGTATAACTAAGTATTTATTTGCCCACGTGACATGACTTGATATGCCACTGAATAAGAACATAGTTTGTTTATAGGGTAAAAGGCATATGAAAATACTTTGTTAGCCACACAAATGCCACACTGATAAGAAATGAAATCTGAATAAAGAAGGAGGCTTTAAAAATAGATTCCCTTAAGCATTAAGATACAGACAACAGTTGCTCTGTGAGATAGCAGTTAAGCTGATTTTTATATCTGACATTGATTAAAAATAGATTTAAGGATAAGAGGTTTTAGGAAAGCTGTGTTACTTAGCTAAAACGCACCACTTCTGTGAATTCATTACTTCCGAGGTCTAGCCTCTCCAGCTGAGTCAGTCTGTTCATGGTTCTGCAGAGGGAAAAGATTAATAAGGAATTAGGTTTACAAAAAATACCATTTAAATCTAATCTTCTTGTGTTGACACTAATGTATCTTTTTAACCATCATTAGATGGTGGTTAAAAGCTCTATAAAACAGACATGCTTAATAGTTGGATTTTCATACAATATTAAATAAGTCATACATCACTTATCACTCACATGAGACAAAGAAACACAATCTAGTTCAATTAAAATATGCCCTCCTTTCAATTTATTCAGAAAACTATCTTCATTCACTATCTTAGATTTTATTCTGTCCTAATGTGAGATTATTTATTTTAATAGTATTTTCATTTATTTTCAGCCTGCTCTGTACTAATACATAACCCACTATATACATGACTTCACTAGGAAAGGGGGGGGGGGGAGACAGGAACAATTTATTCCCCCCTTCTTGCTTAAAGAATTTCAAGCTCTGTTGTGATAATGATCTAGAATTATAGAATCATAGAATATAGTAGAGTTGGAAGAGACCTCATGAGCCATCCAGTCCAACCCCCTGCAAAGAAGCAGGAAATCACATTCAAAGCACCCCTGACAGATGGCCATCCAGCCTCTGCTTAAAAGCCTCCAAAGAAGGAGCCTCCACCACAGTCTGGGACAGAGAGTTCCACTGCCGAACAGCTCTCACAGTGAGGAAGTTCTTCCTGATGTTCAGGTGGAATCTCCTTTCCTGTAGTTCGAAGCCATTGTTCCGTGTCCTAATCTCCAGGGCAGCAGAAAACAAGCTTGCTCCCTCCTCCCTATGACTTCCCTTCACGTATTTGTACATGGCTATCATGTCTCCTCTCAGCCTTCTCTTCTGCAGGCTAAACATGCCCAGTTCTTTAAGCCGCTCCTCATAGGGCTTGTTCTCCAGACCCTTGATCATTTTAGTCGCTCTCCTCTGGACGCTTTCCAGCTTGTCAACATCTCCCTTCAATTGCGGTGCCCAGAACTGGACACAGTATTCCAGGTGTGGTCTGACCAAGGCATAATAGAGGGGTAGCATGACTTCCCTGGATCTAGATCAGTGATTTCCAAAGTGGGCGTTACCGCCCCCCCGGTGGGCACTGCAGCAATCCAGGGAAACAGTGATGGCCACAGGTACATATATCTTTCTGTTTAATTGTTATTAAAAAATTTAGAAAAATAATTTCCAGGGCGCTGAGTAATATTTTTTCTGGAAAGGGGGTGATAGGTCAAATAAGTTTGGGAACCTATGATCTAGATGCTATACCCCTATTTATGCAGGCCAGAATCCCGTTGGCTTTTTTAGCAGCCGCATCACATTTTTGGCTCATGTTTAACTTCTTGTCCACGAGGACTCCAAGATCTTTTTCACACGTACATTTGCGCCTTGAGTATTTCACTTTTTAAAAACTCCCATCCATCCTTAACTCGCTTGTCTTTTAATATTGGCATCCATGGAATGCCGCTTAGTATTTCCTTCATTTTTTGGAAGTCTGCTCTCTTAAAGTCCAGAATGCGTGTTTGACTTGTCTTAGTTTCAGCCTTCCTTTGTATGGCAAACTGCAGGAGCACATGGTCATTTGCAGCTAAGGATCTGACCACTTCGACTGTACTGATCAGGTCTTCCACATTTGTTAAGATTAGATCAAGAGTAGCCGATCTCCTTGTTGCCCTTTCTACCTTCTGTACCATAAAATTGTCTGCAAGGCAAGTGAGGAATTTCATAATACTTAATGGCTACAAGTGTCAAATTAGAGAATCTGTTGACTGAAATTCTAAATATATTATGTCCAAATAATAGATTACGTCCCTGTGATCTTATGGAACAAAGTCTGAAATTATTAGAAAGTGAAAGCTCAATAACTACAGACAAACTTTCCTTTACATTGTCATCACCTGTCTACCCTTCAAAACCTAAACCCAAGAGCTTGCCTTTTCCTATAGTCTACTCTAGTCTACTCAATTCAAATCAATTCAACTTCAGTGCTTAAAAGTTCAGTAAAAGTGGAACTATGCACTTTATATGCTTTTAAAATTTATATCCTGTTTTATCTGTTTTATTGCTTAATTTTAATTGTTTTAACTTTTTAAAAGTTTTTATTGTTATTGTTGGTTTTTACCAACATTGAAATTTTGCAAGAGTTGTAAGCCACCCTGAATCCCTTCGGGTGAGAAAGACTGGGTAGAAATGAAGCAAATAATAAATAATAATATTTTATAGTAGGGGTGTGCAATCAGAAACTAAGGCCTGTAACAAGAGATCTAAAACAGTCACTGTTCATATTGAGTTGTGCTGTCTTTTAATTTTGTTTCAAATGCTGGCAGCTAATTCGGTTTTCTGACACCATTTTAAACTAAATAAATTGAAAGCATTCAACATCTTTTAACTCGTGTATTTTGATTACATTTAAGGTGTTAGCTTATTCTACGCTGGTTGAAAAAACGTATTTAAAAGATAATGAGTTGGAGGTAATCTTGCTTTTCCTTTCACAGACAGAAAAATATTCAGTGCAAGGAACAAAAGGCAATTTTCAGGAATTTACCTTCTTTACCTGCCCTTTCTTGCTTGCACTATGTTTCACCATGCTCCAAAATATCACTCTACTCCACACAGATAATTTTCATGCACAGTGGAAATTGGAAAAAGATCCTGCACCTACATTTGTGCCAGCAGGACCATAAAACCTCATACAAGCTGTCATATTTGAGCAGAGGACACAGATGTTCATTATATTTATTCTTTATTTAATTAGCCACATAACTAACTTTTTATGCTGTAGTGTTAACTATGTGCTAACCAATTAAGAGCTACCTCTTTATGTTTAAATTTCACATGTATGTCAACATGTATTAAACATGAGATTAAATGCTCATTTTCTTCATCTAATAAACACACATTTATTCTACAAACCGTATTTTATGTGCGTACCCACACCCACATTTTAGCCATTTTATTTACAAACGAACCATAATCAATTATTTCAGTGTGTACTCCTGTGTAAAACCTGCCCTTTTTATTTTTTAAAAGAACCTATAAAAACGAGGATAAGAGTTCAACAAAGCATTTTTCTGTACTCAGATCTCTACTAGAACATGAGCAATTTAATTTGCCTAGTACAGTAAAGTCTCACTTATCCAACATAAACGGGCCAGCAGAACGTTGGATAAGCGAATATGTTGGATAATAAATAGGGATTAAGGAAAAAGCCTATTAAACATCAAATTACATTATGATTTTACAAATTAAGCTCCAAAACATGTTATACAACAAATTTGAAAGAAAAAGTAGTTCAATACGCAGTAATGCTATGTAGTAATTACTGTATTTACAAATTTAGCACCAAAATATCACAATGTTTTGAAAACATTGACTACAAAAATGCATTGGATAATCCAGAATGTTGGATAAGCGAGTGTTGGATAAGTGAGACTCTACTGTAGTAAAATTTATGTTGCATTTTCCACAGTTCATTACAAAGACCTCTTCTTAATCTATATATATAAAAGGGTAATGAAATTTCGGCCTAGGACAAAACAACAAAACTACACATCTCAGAAACACTAAACTTGGCAGCACAACCCCTCATCCATGCCTCCACGTTCATACAACAAAAAGAAAGAAAAATAAAGTCCTAATTAGAGGGAGAGGAATAATTGTTTTTATCCAATTGCTGCCAGTTAGAAGGCTAAGCTCCACCCACTTGGTCTGCTGTCAGTTAGAAGGCTAAGCTCCACCCACTTGGTCTCCTAGCAACCCACTCAGACCAGGGCCACTTCAATCAGACCTCTTCCACACTGCCTATAAAATACAGATTATCTGATTTCAACTGGATTATATGGCAGTGTAGACTAAAGATGAGCACCAACCCCCAGAGTCAGACACGACTGGACTTAATGTCAGGGGAAAACCTTTACCCTTTACCTTAACTACCACCAATTCCTCAATACTTTATTTCCCATACCACCATACTTCGCCACAGCAACGCGTGGCCGGGCACAGCTAGTCTATATATATAAAAGGATAAAAAAAATTCGGCCTAGTACAAAACAACAAAACTACACATCCCAGAAACACTAAACTTGGCAACACAACCCCTCATCCATGCCTCTAGGTTCATACAACAAAAAGAAAAGAAAAATGAAGTCCTAATTAGAGGGAGATGAATAATTATTTTTATCCAATTGCTGCCAGTTAGAAGACTAAGCTCTGCCCACTTGGTCTCCTAGCAACCTACTCAGCCCAGGGGACAGGCACAGTTTGGCCTGAGGCCTCTTCCACACTGCCTATAAAATACAGATTATCAGATTTTAACCGGATTATATGGCAGCGTCGACTCAAGGCCCTTCCACACAGCTATATTACCCATTTATAATCTTATATTATCTGCTTTGAACTGGATTATCTTGACTCCACACTGCCAGATAATTCACTTCAGTGTGCATTTTATAAAGCTGTGAAGAAGGGGCCTCATATAATCCAGTTCTAAGCAGATAACAGAAGATTATAAATATACAGTAGAGTCTCACTTATCCAACATAAACAGGCCGGCAGAACGTTGGATAAGTGAATATGTTGGATAATAAGAAGGGATTCAGGAAAAGCCGATTAAACATCAAATTAGGTAACGATTATACAAATTAAGCACCCAACATCATGTTATACAACAAATTTGACAGAAAAAGTAGTTCAATGCTCAGTAATGCTATGTTGTAATTACTGTATTTACAAATCTGGCACCAAAATATCATAATGAATCTAAAACATTGACTACAAAGACATTGACTACTAAAAGGCAGACTGCGTTGGATAATCCAAAACACTGGATAAGCGAATGTTGGATAAGTGAGATTCTACTGTAATATGAAATAATTACTGTGGTAATCTAGTCCAACCCAATTCTGCCATGGATGACACAATCCAAGCATGCCCATCAGATGGCCACCCAGCCTCTCAATAATAATAATAATAATAATAATTTATTATTATTATTATTATTATTATTATTATTATTATTATTATTATTACATCACACAGTCCTAGACACTTGGGAAGTGTTCGCCTTGTGATTTTGTGATATGAGATCCAGCATGTCTATCTTGTTTGCTGTGTCATAATATATAATAATAATAATAATAATAATAATAATAATAATAATAATAATAATAATAATAAGACAATGATGATGGTGATGATGATGATCATACAATCATAAGGTTAGGAGACACCCCTAAGGATCATCCAGTTTAACTTCCTTCTACCATGCAGGAAGACACAAACCAAGCACTCCTGACAGATGGCCATCCAAGATCTGCACAGTAATAATACAAATCGAATCATAGAATCAGACAGTTAGGAGAGACCCCTAAAAGCCATCCAGTCCAACCCAACTCTGCCATTAGACAATACAATCCAAGCACTCCCAACAGATGGCCAGCCAGCCTCTCAATAATAATAATAATAATAATAATAATAATAATAATAATAATAATAATAACAATAAGAATATCATACAATCCTAAGGTTAGCAGATACCCCTAAGGATCATCCAGTTCAACTTCCTTATATCATGAGTGAGGACACAATCCAACCACTCCTGACAGATGGCCATCCAATATCTCCACAATAATAATACACATCGAATCATAGCATCAGACAGTTAGGAGACACCCCTAAAGGCCATCCAGTCCAACCCAATTTTGCCATGCAGGACGCAATCCAAGCACTCCCAACAGATGGCCATGCAGCCTCTCAATACTAATACGAAGAAGAAGAAGAAGAAGAAGAAGAAGAAGATGATGATGATGATGATGATGATGATCATACAATCCTAAGGTTTGGAGTGACCCCTAAGGATCATCCAGATCAATTTCCTTCTACCATGCAGGAGGACACAATCCAAGCACTCCTAACAGATGCCATCCAGCCTCTACATAATAATGATGATGGAAGATGATGATGATGATGATGATGATGATGATGATGATAATAATAATAATAATAATAATAATAGAAGCATAGAATCCAAGAGTTTGGAGAGACCCCTAAGGGCCATCCAGCCCAACCCTTTCTACTATGCAGCAGGACACAATCCAAGCATTCACAACACATGGACAACGTATAAATACTATACAATACTACACAGGGACATAGACCCCCTCTACCCTCACCACTTTCACAGTATACAAACAACCAAATGCATACTAAACATAAAGACAACCATACAACAGACATTCAATACGACCACTACCTCAACACCACCACCAGACAAGCCACAGCAACGCATGGCCGGGCACAGCTAGTACATTATATATTCTTTGACAAAGCTTCTTCTAGATCAAAACCTATTGATGTCCCAGTTCCCTGTTAGTGGCTATCCAAGTTTCTCCACATCATTGTCCACCTACAACAAAGGGAAGACATACCAAACAATAAAGAAAGGCAAACGAAGAGGCAATTTTTCATCGTACGGACTCTGCACAGACGCTTTCCTTGCTAATCAATGCTTGCTATGGCTGTTGGAAGAGAGGACTAGCCATCATGACCAGCTATCTCCTGCAAGGCTTACTGGCAACTGTCAGCAAAAACTGTTGATGTCAAGGGATCTAGGAAATTCTCTATTTCCTGAGACTGTTTGGCTAAATACAACAACCCGCCATGTCTTCCTTAAAAGGAAGCTTGTGACACACACAAACTAAAAAACTGAGCAACATCACTCCTACAGAAGAGACATCTGTTAGAATGAAATCGGCGTAAATAACGTATTTCTCTAAGACGCCACTGATTGTAAGACATACATTAATTTCAGTATTACCAACAGGAAAAAGAGCATTTATATAAGGAAAAGAATGCCCACGATTCTAAGACAAGACACACTCTTTTTTAGAAATATTTATATGGGGGGGATTTGCATCTTAGAACTGAAAAATATAGTATTAGAAAGTGATTATTTCGCTTCAAGTAGAATTAATTCAAAAACACTTGTCTTTCTTTCAATGTACAGTAGAGTCTCACTTATCCAACACTCATTTATCCAATGTTCTGGATTATCCAACGCATTTTTGTAGTCAATGTTTTCAATACATCGTGATATTTCGGTGCTAAATTCGTAAATACAGTAATTACAACATAGCATTACTGCGTACTGAACTACTTTTTCTGTCAAATTTGTTGTATAACATGATGTTTTGGTGCTTAATTTGTAAAATCATAACCTAATTTAATGTTTAATAGGCTTTTCCTTAATCTCTTCTTATTATCCAATGTATTCGTTTATCCAACGTTCTACCAGCCCGTTTACGTTGGATAAGAGAGACTCTACTGTATATAAATGTGACACTCAGTTGCATATGACCATTTTATATAAGGCATGTTTTTTTAACAACCAAAACCTAACTGATTTATTGCTGCATTCCATTTTCCTACACAGAAATCCTCAGGCAATTTAGCATAGCAGCAGCCTCATTAGCAGCAGGAAACTTATTCATTATGCATTTCAAGCATTATGGCTGTACACAACTTATACTGATCTTTCTCCCTATAGATAACTGTAAAATATGAAACAGCCTACAGAAAACACATGGAATGATCAGTTATCTGCAGTTATTATAATTCCACATTAAAGGTAATTTAGATGACTTTTTGGCCTTATGTTTGTTGATATAAGACAAGACATGAAACCAAAAGAAAAGCCATGCTATCCTGTAACAAGGCTAGTAAGCAATATAGTTTTTTTTCATTTAATATAGGTATCACTATAAAAGAAAGCCTGAAATATCTGGAGGATGAACAATGCCTTTTTTTACAGAGGAAAACAGTTTGAAGTTGATTGTGAAGCTTTCATTTATATTCTTAACATTTCAAACAAATTATTCACAGCAAAATAAACTCAAATATCAATATATACTTACTTTGGCAACATTTTTAACTGGTTTTCTCTAAGCTCCAAAATCTGGAGTTTAGTTAATCTGTAAAATAAACATAATAGACTTCTATTAAATGGTAAAACTGGGTACATCTGAAACAAAATAAACTTGTTTATATTACTATTACAATAATTCAAACATTAGTAGGACTTAATTTTCAATTATGGGCCATGTAAAAAAATCATTATGAGCATTTATATTCAAGGGGGATTTTCAAATGAAATTCTTTGAGTTTTTGCTATATTTCTTAGTACTGTATTTAGATTGGTTGTTATTTCAGGAATTCAGGGATTATATCTGACACTATTGCACCACCAGCAGAATGGGCAAGATAGAAGACTGGATTCATCTTCTCCTTCCTGAAATTTTCTCCACCAAGTATGGCTTAAATTTGTTCCAGAGGTTCAAGAACCCTCTGGAGTCTAAATCAGGGAAGATGTGAAAGAAAATACCAACTGAATGAGCATAATGTTCCAAGGAGCTTCAAACTGTTAAGATCTGAAGTGGCTAGTGTAGGAAATCCTGAAGCATACAACTACCATTCATGACTGTACAAATCCAAAACCATTAATTCTTATCGATTGGAAATGCTTGCTAACTTTCTTCTTCTCCTTGTTATGATTTAATTCTACATCACTAATATTAAGCAACTCAACTAGTTTATATTAAATGTGTTTAACATCCTCAAGCAACTTTTTCCGTTGCTATGTTCGGAAATGTATGCTTTGTCTCCTCCAATGACCTAAACTCAACCCAATATCTGTGATTGTTATGTATTTTATATTGTTGTATTTTATATTGTGTATTTTATACTGTTGTATTTTATTGTATGTTGTTGGGCTTGGCCCCATGTGAGCTGCCCAAGTCCCTTCGGGGAGATGGGGCGGGATATAAAAATAAACTTATTATTATGATATTATTATTATTATTATCATCATCATCTAGGAATAACCCATGCCAAGGTCTTCTATATCTTGTTTATAATTACCACAAAGCAAATCAATATAGTCATCCTTTTTTGCAAAAATATTTAGACTGTGATTCACTAAAGGTCTACTTTCTACTTGCCAATTAGTTGCCATTTTGTTTTTGCTCTGCAATATAGAAGATTTTATTGCATAAAAGTGTTTTGCAGATTACGAAATAGGACAGCCAGAAACAGAGGATAACGGGTAAGAATCTAATTAAACAATGTCATGAAAGGTGGTTTTATATGTTATGAGTAAAATGCAAGTATAGTTTATGACTGAAAGACAGCAGGAGCAATGGCCAAGAGGGAAAAAATAGGACTTATCCCCATTTATGCTTTCCAATCATGTGCATTTTTCACACCTAGCATAAAAGTAAGACTCAAAACATTGTAATGATAAGGAATATTTTTCTTTATTTCTCTCTATTTCTCACAACCTTCCGACTGGCCTTTCTTTCCCTGTCTGTTTCCCAAGAGCACAAATGAAATTGGTCATGCAAAAATGATATGACATCAGAATCACAAGAGATTTTATATTAGGGGTGAGCAACCTATTACCTACAAATGTCGGGAGTGCAATTCCCATCATTCATATGTTAGCTAGGTCCTTGTAAATAAACCTATGTCCATGAGTCTTTCTCAGAAATTAAATTATAAACATAAGTCTATCAGCTATCTTTCAGCTTTTCATTAAAACAAATGCTATCTTTCAATGGGATTTAAACCCATACTTTCCCATCCATTGTGAAGAGTGGTGCTCCAGCATTTTGTTGGCAGTCTAACTATTTGGCAGAGTTTACTCAACTTTCCAACCTTCCTCATAACACACACGGTGCTTTGCATTATGTTCTGAATAGGGGGAGCTTCTGGATTTTCAAACTCATTTGCAAACTTACCTGCCAAAATTGGCGGGTAAAAACTCAAGGAAAGCATCATTCAGGTATAGCTGTGTTAGGTTTAACAACTGGGAAAATCCATCTGGTAGCCTAAAACAATTGAACACAGACAAAAATTAGCATTAGCAAATGCAAAATTAAATGTTTTCTGTGAAAACACACCATATCATCCATATTTTGTTTTACTGTGTTTTTTTATATAAAAGTAGTGAACACAGTGCTTAACACATGGGCATGAAGTTATGACATATGGCAACTAAGAACTTACTTTGAAATGGGATTTACACTGGCTTCAACAATTGCCAAAACTTTACAGTTTTTGATATTTTCTGGAAACTCCTGTATGCCTGTAAAAGCAGAGAACACAATGTCCATCAGGAAAAAGACCTAGAGCAATGTAATGTGAATGCAACTTTATTTTATGCAGACCTAATGATATTCTGCCAAATTATACAGAATCTATGCATTCTGATTAAAACTCAATTTTATTATTTATTTATCTGTTGCATTTGTATACCTCCTTTCTCCAAAAGTAGGACCCATGTCAGCTTCCAAAACAATTAAAATTTACATTAAAATTATAAACACAATTAAAAGAAAAAAAACAGCATAAAAACATATACCCTATTTAAAAAAGTAAAATAATAAAAAAATCTCTCCTGCCAAAATGTGTCATTTTAGTGTTTCCACTTTAAGCAATGAATCAATACATTCAAACTGCTTTGTGAAATGGCAGCAGCAAGTGTCTCTATAGACTTCCTATCTTTCACTGAACTGCCTAAACTCTAACTATCAGAGATGCTGAATCAAGCATTTCATTAGCTTTATTGTGCTGTGATTCTTGGGAACTGTAGAAAAGCCAGAGAATATGGTGGCCACAGATCTTAGTTTACAAAGAATCTTCGTTTTCATTAAGCTTCTAATCCTTGAAACCATGAATTATATCAGAACATGTATAATAATGCCAGGTGAAAACTCAGAAGTCAGAATTGTTTCTACATAAAATTTCTTGCAGTCAGAAGGAAAGGCTTTAAATTCTTTAGAGCTTGTTACCCTGATTGCTAGGAGCAAAATTACAGAAAAATAAAGTACAAATGGCATGAAGAGTTATGAAATAAAGGAATTCATGCACAATCATGCATATACTCGATTAGCATAATATATTCTAGTTGCAGCTGTTACAAAATCTGTATTAACATGGCCGATATAAATATGAGTTCTGATTATTTTGAAACAATAGAATACTAATATGATACTGCTTTAGCACCCTGTTTTATCATATAAAATGTTACACTAAAATTAGAAATGTTAAGATTAATTTTAGTGAGATATGGTTCATGCTTTGAAACATTAATATATGATAAAATAAAAATAGCTGCAAAAAAGTATCTAATAAACACACAATGTCAGTTATCACATCCATACTAAGAGCCTTATTTATGCTGTTGAAGCCAGAGATAACATACAAATAAATCTTTCTTATAATACTTGCATTCAAAATCTTCCAAAAGCAACGTATATTTCAGCTGCTATAAAATAACTTAGAAAATAAATTTATTTCCTTGCCTTTTATAATAAAAACAGAATGAAGACTAGTATAAATGTGAATGCCATCATGTTCAGTGCAGGTCTGTATTAACATGATACAAATATATAGATCTTTTTTTTTTTCAAAACAACACAGAACACTTTCCAGGTGCATGCATATTTATACAAAAATTAGCTGTTTTTGTAATAACATACTTGTTCAAAGATATTTTCAAATAATGCTTAAACATTCAGATGTAATGCCTACTTTAAATCCATACTTTGATTCACAATCACAGTATGTCCATGTTCAAACATTCTACATGGTATATTGTTTCTGACACATATGTATGTCTGCAAATGATATGTGAAGTGGCTCAAATGGAAATGATAGCACTTCTGCTCCTAACTCAGGATAAATGTCTGCAATATTGTAAAGTGAAATCAAAATTTGTTCTGTAGAGGTTGTGAGTCAGTGAATGAGCCAGAAAGAAGAATTCAGGAAACCTCTCTTATCCTACATTGCTGAGTACTTTCAAGACATAGTTAAATGGCCCCATATGAAGAGATCTGTAACTGGAGTTCAAGTGTTTTTGACTAGAAGCAACCATAAAATATAAATATAATGTTGCAGCTACCCTGCTCTTACTCTTTGCAAATCTTACTTCTTCACCCACCCCTCACTAGGCCAAGAAAATAGTATGAAAATCCCATTGCAAAGAACTGGCAATATAAAAACAGATACTTAAAGTAAGGACAATTATTTTCTAAAGTCAGATAGCCTCTCCTAATCTTCACTGAGTCTACACTGGTGAGTGCCAAATCAACAAATTAATTCCAGCCTAGCAGCTTCAAAATTCTGTAAGTTTGACAACTTTCATTCTATAGAACAAAATATCCCCTGATTTGCTTATTTCTTTATACAGTATATCATGAAGACAAAATAAAATAAATAAATAAAACATGTTAGCCCCATCATTATTTGGGGGGGGGGGGGTGAAGAATGATTAAGAGGCTGTCAGAGGAGGTGAAAGAATAGAAAATTGGTAAAACAAATTGCTTCAAATATGTTAATACCACCCCCACCCCCAACCAGCTTCGTCGCATTTTGAAGACAGTTCAAAATTTACAGTACAGCCATACTTCATAAGAATTAACCAAAATGTGTTAAATCTGAACATTTTGCATTCTCCAGAACTCTTCACTGGGCTGTTACAAGAGGGGAAGCAGGAAAAGAAGAGCATGTTATATCTCCCAAACCACTATTGAACAATTTTAAGATGAATAACAGAAGTGTCTTGAACATAAAAGTATTAGCCTAGCCAGGTGCCAAGAATGTTTCAAGAAGAACTATAGGTTATGGGACAAAGGCACCTTCTACACTGCCTTATATCACAGGATATTATCCCAGATTATCTGGCGGAAGAGACTCATATAATCCAGTTTAAAGCAGATAATCTGGGATCAGATCCTGGGATATAGGGATATAGGGTCATAGAAGCAAACAAAAAGAAAAAATTCCAGTGCAAACTTCAAGTGAGTCAGAGAAGCAAAGTGAATAACATTAAATAGTGATTATATAGGCAAAGCTGAGTTTTGTATGGTTTATTAAGTATACAGTATTTCAAAGCAACTGCTGGGTCAGGGTTTATTTGAATTCCAATCTAAAATATATTTTAATATGAAATTTTACCAAGAATCTTCAAACTGAACTTCATGTTATTCTATGTCAGGGCCACTTTACATCTGAGTTGTAAAAAATGTGTACAAATTCTTCCAAGTTATGTCAAAAAATCTATTTTACAGTACAATGTAGTTACATTTAGGCAGTTGTGGAGAAATTATGTTGCTGGTGCCCATTAAACAGATTGTGTATGTACATGCTTCCGTATGCACCTGCACATATATAATACATATACATGCACATTATAAATACATGTCCCAATAAGATATGACTGAGACTAAAAGAAGACAGAACAGGCAGGAGAAATGTAGCCCACAAAATGAACATGACTGCAAGCTGTTTCCAACATATCTCCTTTCATTTGCTTAATGAAGTAATCTAAGCAAATATCCAAAGATGTGATAGCAAAGCACAGCAACAAGGTTGGTGGTCCTTCTCACACACAATACAGTATGTGGAAGTGGATAAGATTAGGAACTGCATTTCGAGAAAAGTCAAGCAGTGCCTATACATTTAGGAAAGTCACACATAGGAATCATATTAAAGTGATTAAGACAGCAACTATCAGTAATTTCTACCAAATTCCCTAGGCATTCTGAAGACTAAGCAATATAAAAAAGTAAACACACTGCATAGAACTCCACATATTGCATGCCAGAATCCACATTAAAATTTCAAGTCAAAAAGAATAGCAAAACAACACATCAAATGAGGCCAAATCTCAGCTGGCAGTTTTTTTACTGTAAGCAGGAACAAATCACACTATATATTAGCTGTAATTATTTGGGCAAGGAATCTGTAGTACAAGGACACTGCCAAATAGCTGCAGTCTTTAGACATCTAACTGAACATATTTCCAATTTACAGCAAACATAAAGTGCAGCTATCACGAAATATGTTCAGAAAGGGACTACAACTGCCTTCCTTTGAGATTGACAATGTGCAACTTTCCCATTTAAAGTCTGCATCAAGTAAACAAGAAACTGAAGATCCTAAACAACTGTCCTATCTTCCTCTCCTAAGGAAATTATTCAGCCATGGGTTAGTGTGCGAAAGTGAAGAAGAATATCTCATTAGGGAAAGGGACAAGGAAAGAAAGAATGTAGTTAAAACCAGAATACTCCAGCCTTTAATACCTATACAAAAAGCAGTGGGAAGGAACCTGCTCCGATCTTTTTTGTCAGGCTGGAAGTGTTTGTCTAATACGGGGCTGGTCACTAGCTGTAACTGAAACATAATCAGAAAAGCAATAAAGAAGGAAATGTAAGTGTCCAATTAACAAGACCTTGAGAAACTTGAAATGGTCTCTACAATAAATCCCAAACTTATTGTTTTGGGGCTAATTTTTCTTTCCCTATACCATTCTCAAGCACATTGGATCGATATACCCCATGAATAGTGTCTATTTACTTTCTAGGAAATAGCCATATAGCTTATGAACTAGAAACATGAGTGGTTTGTTAGAGTTTTCTTTCAAGAATCTTCATCTTTGTGACAAACATGCTTAAAACATAACAATGTCTGAATATCTATAAAGTACTTATCAACCTGAACTGATTCAGCAACATGTTGTTTCCTAATAATTTCAAAATGCTTCTGTCTCAAAAATCAAAACCATCTTCTCCAGAACTCAATTCTGTCTACTTAGTACCACTGAATCTGAACTGCTGCTGCCTTCCTCAATGCCTAGAACTGGCAAAGTTATTGTCTTCGAAGTTTAAGGTTGTACACTGAGGCCTGAAAGACAGTAGAATTAGTTCACTTCCTTTTTTCATTCCAAATATGAGTGGAAACAGAGATACAGCACAGAAGCAACAGTGTTTCTATCATGAATTGCATTTCCTGAAATGTCTGGTGAGGGAACAGAACAAAGTTCTAGTGTTTCCTAACCTAGTTTGCACACTTCTCTTATAAATAACAAGCTGATTATTTAAGGTAATTCATGGGATAAAAGATAACCCTGCAATCCACAGATGCAAACATACAGCAAAACAATCTTCCAAAAGGATGAAATGGTAGGCATATGGTTAGATTCCAAGAAAGCCATTGACTTCTCCGAGAAAATATCTGAGGAAATAGGCCTCAAGAGTGTTTCCTAACTCAAATTTCATCCAGGTTTAACCCCACAGAAATAAAAGACACAATGACTCAAGAAAAGATGCCTTAAGAAATAAGCAGCCAGTGGATATTTTGGAAAGATTGCTCATTGTTCACATTTAATTATAAAAAAAGATACACAAATGAACGGTCACAAGCATAATCCGGCAAAAGGAAGATAGTTAAAAGAATGAAATTCGAGCTACAGCTGCTCTAATTATTCCTTTCCTTTGATTGGCCAAACAACAAAGAAAAAGAAAAAAAGAATTCATGTTCCAATGTTTATAAATATTTACTTCGGAGATTAAACCCACAAGACCACAGTTCATGAACTTTGTGTTCTAACCCAACAATCTCTTCTTATAGTCTTAGTATGTTCTGCACAAGACATATAAAGCAGACTACTATCTATATTCAATTTTATATCCCAAAAGGGTATCACCTTTTCCAACACATCTGAAAGTTACAAATTCAGAGATCACTACAACAATAGACTCACATGACTCTTCCAATCATGCTTGCTAGTATGACAGCAAGAACCACTAAAGATTCTGGAGATGGAACGTTGTCCAAGGAATCATATTCAACAAGCCACATCAAACCCAACAGTAGGGCAAATACAATCAGTTCACTTACTAAAAACTTTCCTGAAAGAAGCTTGAAGCGTTTCCCTGTCATCTAGGAGAAGCATCCTGGATAGAACTGTATCTGTAACAGTCCCCAAATGTTGGAGATACTGTTCTAGATCAGAGGTTCTCAAAGTGTGGGCTGCACGAAGCATACTGAGGGTTTCCACCGTTCCTTCTTCCATCCCCCTCTAACCTTTCCCTCCTTTTTTATGCTCCTGCTCCTCCCCTCCCCACCAAAAACCTTTTCAACCTGCCCTCTTGCTGTCAAAAGCCTTTTTTTCCTCACTTTCTTTGCCACCCAGATCCTTTCCCCCTCACCTTGCTTGCTTCCAAAACCCTATTTCCCTCCCACCACTCAGGGGGTGCTTTGAGTGCTCTGAGGATTTTAAAAAACATTTTCAAGCCATGGTTGATTGAACAGACACAGAATTTTTGGAAACAGCGGGGCAGCTATATTTCAAAACCTGAAAAAAAAATCTGAAATCCAAAACATTTCTGGTCCCAAATATTTCAGATAAGTTATACTAAACCTGTATTATCATCCTTGCACAGAAATATCCGAATTTTATTTTTCATTCACTTTTATTACTATTTAATTATTTTTCTCCACCAATCTCATACATTTGGCAAAGGCTCTGAAAAAGCTGGGTTCCCTGCCAATTTCCCCTGAACCAATAGGCATTTTGGAAGAAAGGATGTGTATTCCTTGCCAGATTGCCCTGGGCCATTATGCAGCTTTGTATAGCTGGCAGAATCAACATGAAGCCAAGTTTTATGCTCCCAGTGTACATTTTCCCTTTTCCCTAAAATGCAGCTTAAAGATAGATATTTATGCCCCCAAAAAACAGGAGACCCTTCTCTTATCACTTCATTTTATCAGCATTTGAAATAGAAAACAGTAAGTGGCATGTTTAGTTCAAAGTCATATATGATTGCCTATATAGTCAAACATTTCTGAACAATAAACTGGTAACACATCAAGACAATGCTAAACCTTTATAGCAGGCCTGCACAACTTCTGGGGAGTAAAGGGCCAACATCTGATAGGCTAAGCCTCTTGGGACTACAAATATGTTTTTAGCACCTCAATTTCCAAGTAAGGTGTAATTCATAAGTAATTGAGATTGTTGTTGCTGTTGTTGTTGTGTGCTTTCAAGTCGTTTTAGACTTATGGAGACTATCAGAGTTTTCTTGTCGAGATTTATTCAGAGGGAACTGACCTTTGTTTTCCTCTGAGGTTGAGAGAGTGTGACCACCCTAACATCACCCAGTGGGATCAGAGCCATAGTTTGAGGTTCAAACCACTACCCCACGCTTTCTGAATTCCTTTTCTCTTTTTCCTACATACCTTTCTTTCTCTTTTTTTTACTTTCTTCTTTCTCTTTTTATACCTTTCTTCCTTCCTTCCTCATCCCTTACTTCTATTGTCTCTACTTCTCTCATTCTCTTTCTGCCAGCTGAGATTTGGCCTCATTTAATGTGTCGTTCTCTTTCTGTCTTTCTTTCTTTTTCCTTCCTCCTCCTTTTCATCTTTCTTTCTTTCCCTTTCTCACTCCCTCCTTCCATCTTTTTTTTTAACATAGCTTCTACTAAATTTTATTAACTGGATAGGAGCACAATTAATACAATGCATTCTATCCTAAAGGCAACAGGCTTTGGAAACTAAGCAGGGTAAACTTTCATTAGTACTTTAATGGGAGACAGTCAACAAATGCCAGGAGCTTTGGGCCATGTTTCAGAGAAAGAAACGGAGAAACACCTCTGAGTATTCCTTGTCTTAAAAACTCTTATGAAATTCATGGGTTTGTCAAACATTGACAGTTAAAATATGTATGTGTGTGCACACATACACTTAATAATCAGCTATGGATTCAAAGAATACAGCTGACAGTTACATAAGATTTAAAGCAATACGTCTGATCAAGATTAGAACCCTTGATTACTGGAAATGGAAATGCCATTGAAGCACTTATCTAGGTTTATATTTTTAGGGAGCAACCACATACACACTTTACAGTTTTTACTTGGTCTTTTAAGGGTAGATGCTTGAAATACCCAGATTGCCCATATTTTATTTGGGTTCTGCATACTTTAAAGGTCAATTTATCAACTGTGCCATATTGTGATCTTTATATTCTACCTTAATTATTCTATACATATCCCAAGAAGGGAAATCAAACACATGTTTTACTGTCTAAATGAAGATAATTGAAATATTGATCAGTAGTTTAAATAAATAGCCAGAGGGATGATGGGGAAAGACTAGATAAAGGGAGTATGCACTGAACAAAAAGCAGGTCAATCTTTGATCATCTTTATTTTGCACTCCACTAACATGAAGGAAAAAGTCATATTTAACATAACAGTAGCGTGCCAAATTGTATTTGTTTATAGGGCTTCTGCTTACTGTGACATTTTGATATAAAGTTAAACATTTCAGACAACAAAGAGAAAGACCACACCACAAACAGTACAGGAAGATCACTAGAGAGAGAACAATAGTCAATTGTAAAAGTGTGATTCCCTAAGTAGACCACAATTTTAAAATCCTCATGGGAACCTCACCACACAAAACAGTTCAATGAGAAATAAAAGATAACTATAACAGAGTAGTTGAAGTTGTGAAAAGCACTCCATGCAGTGACATTTTTGTTTGCCTCACAGGCATGTTTTTTTAAATGAAACTCACTGAATTGAATCTGGTTACAGAATCAATGAGATTTTTGCAACACACTGGCATGTGATGCATTTGCAATATAACAAGAGGCCATTTGTTGATAATAATAATATAATAATTTTATTCTTATACCTCGCCCCATCTCCCCAAAGGGACTCGGGGCGGCTTACATGGGGCCAAGCCCGAACAGAACAATAAAAACAAAACAATAAAACCAATCAACCAGACAATAAAAGCAAGTCATAAAAAACCATATACAAGATAAAGTGTTAAAATCGTGCATTAGGTTCAAAGAATCTAGGCCAAAGTCCTAAAGTGCAAATATATCATGTCATCAGGGGAGGGTGGTTACTCAGCTATGATGGCTATAAAGTGCCATTATAATACTGGGGAAGGCATTCACTGTAATGGACAACAGGTCGATCATACAGAGATCAGTCACCAAAAGCCTCTCGGAAGAGCCAAGTCTTCAGGCTCGTCCGAAAGGAGAGGAGGGTAGGGGCCTGCCTAATCTCCCCGGGGAGCGAGTTCCAGAGCCGGGGGACCACGATGGAGAAGGCCCTCTCCCTCATCCCCACCAGCTGTGATTGTGAAGGTGGTGGGAGCGAGAGGAGGGCCTCCCCCGACGAACGAAGAGGTCGTGCAGGTTCATAGGGGGAAATGCGGTCTCAAAGGTAGGTGGGTCCCAAACCGTTTAGGACTTTGTAGGTGATAACCTGCACCTTGAATTGGGCCCGGAAAATAAACGGCAGCCAATGGAGCTCCTTAAACAGTGGCGTTGAACATGCCCTGTAATTTGCTCCAGTTAGAAACCTGGCTGCCGAGCGTTGTACTAGTTGCAGTTTCCGGGCCATCTTCAAAGGCAGCCCCACGTGGAGCACATTGCAGTAATCCAGTCTAGAGGTAACTAAGGCATGGACCACCGTGGCCAGATCTGACTTCTCGAGGTATGGTCGCAGCTGGCGCACAAGTTTTAATTGTGCAAAGGCCCTCCCAGCCACGGCCGACACCTGAGCTTCAAGTGTCAGCACCGAGTCCAGGAGGACCCCAAGCTGCGGACCTGCGCCTTCAGGGGGAGTGCAACCCCGTCAAGCACAGGATGATGTAGGAAGGTACACAGCGGCTCTAACTACCATACAGCTATGGTTGGTTATAGGTTTATCTTATCCTAATCACAGAACGACAGACAAATGCCTAAAGAAAGATTCTCTCTAGAAGTCTCTAGGTCCTATAGTTTGATTCTGTTCTTCAGATGTTGACCATATAGTTGTGCTGGAAGACCTAGAACTCCTAAAGAGAACATATCAATGAAATCCACAAATAATCAAGTGCACAAAAGTTAAATCTGGAAATGTGAAAGGCCAACTGCAGTTCATCAATCTAGGCAGATATAGCATTTGACTACACCAAAAAAAAAAAAAAAGCAACTTACCATTCTTGCTGACATCCAGTTCCCTGAGGTTAATGAGATTTGCTATGGATGCAGGCAATGTTGTTAGATCATTGTCTGGCAAACTCAACTTGTGCAGAGACTGACAATTAAAAAGTTGCTATTGAGACAAAAGCAGTATATATCTATTATGAACACATTAATAAAGATATATGTTCAATGACTTTGTCACATTCAAAAAGCCAAAGCAAGTACCATAAATAAATGTCTAACAACTACCTCCTATTAACCAATAAAACAATTTGAATGTTTATCAATAATCAAGCTTTCTAGTTTGGGCAAAAATATTAAGATTCTTTTTTTTAAACATAGATATTACACCAAAGGAATAATTGCATAATTCTAGTTTTTAGCTTGTACTGACATAAATAAAAATAAGCTATGCATAGAATAGTTTAAATATATAATGCCTTTACAATCTTAGAACGTTTTCAGATACCGTATATACTCGGGTATAAGCTGACCTGAATATAAGCCAAGGCACCTAATTTTACCACAAAAACTGGGAAAACTTATTGACTCGAGTATAAGCCGAGGGTGGGAAATGCAGCAGCTACTGGTAAATTTGAAAATAAAAATAGATTCCAATAAAATTACATTAATTGATGCATCAGTAGGTTAAATGTTTTTAAATATTTATTGTAATTCAAAGAAAAACAGTAAACTAGCTCTGTAAGTGGAAAAGTAGGGAAAACAAAAACAATATGGTATCAACAATAACTTTTTAATAATAATATTAGAAATAAAACTTCATTTGTACCCCACCCTATCTTTCCATGGGGACACAGGCCAGCTTTCAACATAGTAACAGACAAACATTCAATGCTTGTATAAACAAAAAAAACCATAAAAATTTAAACAAAAGACAACACTAAACATTATAAACTAATAAGTTAAAATAAACGGTTGCATTAAATAATTACAAAAAAAACCAACAGAGGTAATGTCATATAAGTTCCCTTTCCATGTAAAAGTGTAAAAACCTTAGCTCAATCAGTTTGGTATAGTACCATCATTTGGCAGTGAAAGCTAAAGACCTTGTAAAACTACAAATCCTGGGATTCCATAGCGTAGAGTCATAGCAGTTGAAGTGATGTACCATGCCTCTTTGGGAGTGAAAGCTAAAGACCTTGTAAAACTACAAATCTTGGGATTCCATAGCATAGAGCCATGGCAGTTGAAGTGATGTACCATGTGTCTTTGGCAGTGAAAGCTAAAGACCTTGTAAAACTACAAATCCTGGGATTCCATAGCACAGAGCCATGGCAGTTGAAGTGATGTACCATGTCTCTTTGGCAGTTAAAGTTAAAGCCTTTGTAAAACTTCTGTTTTTCTAGACATACATATCTGGTGATGGGAGTTTGGGCTCAACTTTCTGATAAAATCCTATGCTGTTCCATCCACCAGATGATATTTGATAGAGCCTTTTCAAGGGCTAGAAATTATTTACCTTAAACAGAACTGAGGCTTTGGTGTTTTTCTTCAATACTGGGAGGTATAGTATAGTATAGTATAATATAGTACAGTATAGTACAGACCCTCTTTGGCAGGGAAGCACTGAACCTCTGTTGATTGAGGTGGTGCCATAGTGCAGTTCTTCTCCTCCTGTTTGGAGTGCCTAGCCCTTTAAGGCAGCACGTGAGGTTACCAGCACCATCGGAAGGCAGGCAGGCAGGCAGGCAGGCAGACACGCTGCACTCTGCAGCCTGGCTCCTTTCTGAGGAGCATGGAGGAAGGAGCAGGGGGAGGAGGAGGGGGGAAGATTGGGTGGAACAGCGCATCGTTTCTCTCCTTTCCCCCAATTCCCACCATTTTCAACTGGAGGGAGAGGAGGAGCAGCGGCCAGGGCGGCAAAGGAGCCTTTGTCTGGGAGCCCCTGTGCCTTCTCCACCACTTGTCCTCTTCCTCCATGGCCAGTCAGCTTCGGAGCCTCGCCTACACGCTCCCCTGCTAGGCTTGACTCGAATATAAGCTGAGGGAGGTTTTTTCAGCCCAAAAAAAAGGGCTGAAAAACTCAGCCTATATTCGAATATATACGGTAAATGTTTTCAGTCTGCATGCATTAAACATAGTTCCCAGGCTGTCACAATAAAGTGTATCCTGTGTTGTAAAGAGGAGAGATAGAGGGAAAAGGTATATTTAGGAATATGACTGGGATGCATGTGGCAAAGAACATGTGGCTTATCTTTAGCTGTGTTTCTTTCGTGTTAGTCTGTGCCTGTAACATACCTTTGGAAGTTCTTCAATCTGATTAGCATCGAGATAGAGTTCCTCCAATGTTTTTTCAAAAGTAAAAATCTCCTTAGGCACCTGCTCCAGGCTGCAGTGAGAATAATCAAGTGCAGTGACAGTTTCCTCTTCTCCACGCAAACAGCGGCATGGCACCAACCTCACAAACAAGTTCCGCTTTGTTGTCATTTTCAGGCACTGTTACAAAATAAAATAAAAACAGCTTGTTAAAAATAGTAACACACTCAGGACGTTGCACAAATATCTGTGCCATTCCCCTAGCAAGCATGAGAAATGTGTTTAAATAATATAAATACTGTGAAAGTTCACCATAATACAATACATATTCTAATCTTGTTCATACTCTTCCTTCAATCAAACTATCCCTGAGCCAAATAGGTATTTCAAGAATATGCTGTACTCACGCAACAGAAACAGGAGTCAACCAGCAAACTATGGTTTTACTTAAATGGAAACGATATGTTAAGAGGATAAATAACTGACAACCTAATTTGCAGGTACACACTTTGGCTTATTAAAGAGAAAAGTTAGGATTTGTGTGTGGGCACTCCATTCTTCCTCTCTTTAGATAAACAACAATTCAACATTTGTTAAGTTAATTATCCACAACTTCCCATTAATTATAATCTACTATACTATGGTTATTAGAATCAAAACAAAGGAAGATTTGACCTTAACACCATGCTTCAATTTAAGACTCCAATTTTCTAGTATACTGCTAACTCTAGGTGTTAATTAATTGGGTATAACAAAATCTATGATTAACATAGGATTATTGAGTACATAAAAGGAAGAAAGTTGCAGAAAAAGGACAGATACACTCATGTATAGGTCAGAGTAATAAGCCAAGTTGCATATATACAAACCTGACTGTAAAGTATTGATAATAAAAAACTTAACAAGTGGATGGGAGCCATATTTTGTAGCTCTGATACATAAAAGGTTTGTTTTAGGGTAGGGTTGGACTGTAAGTTAATTTTGTTAATGATAAAGTTTTGAAAATTTTCCACTCTTCATGATTTCTGAATACATGCCATCAACACAGAAAATCATGAGATTTTAAGAGTCTGTGGATCTGTAGTAGCCAAATTATTTTACCTTGCAGCACAGAAAATTAGCAAACACTCCAAGCACAAAAAAATTGGAGAAGTGACCCAAAGTCATAAAATATGTGATACTTATTACCAATGAAAGGCTAGAATTAAAATTGCATGTAATAACTTTTTAGCCAGCATTCCTAGAATTATCACAAATATAACCTCCTTTACTTGTGTTTATAGCTCAGCTTTCTTCCAGACCTTTTCTCTCCTACTCTGTTATGTTTGCCGATTGATAACCTTGAGGTAATGGTCAGGGTGAGGTTGAAGGAGGGTAACTGAAAGCTTATTTTGAAAACAAAGTACCGTTAACACTTGACATGAAAGAAAGAATACTTAAATGAAGAAATACTTTTTTCTTTGCCTACTGATTATTTAATTTATTTATTTATTACAATATTTATATCCCACCCTTCTCACCCAATAGGGGACTCAGGGCGGCTTACAATAAAACACATATATAAAATTGTACAATGCATTGTGAATCAATTAAAAAGTTATTAAATTACATCAGACATTCATAAAAACACTTATAAAATACAGATGGGCATGTTCGAGTCTAAAAGACTGGGTCTGTCAATTGAGTTCCAGCATACATAATAATAATTAGTGCTTCTAATTGTTATTCGAAAGCCTGGCCCCACAACCAAATTGTAACTTTCCTACGGAAAGATAGATGGGAGGGGAGCCTGCCGCGAGCAGGGCCTCAGCTGACGATCTTAAACTTCAAGGTAGGTCATAGCATAGATGCATATGCATAAAAATAATCTTAACATTTTCATTGGCATCTAAAACTATTCTAATTGTTCCAGTAGAAAAAAAAACAGAACCTGGTGACTGAAACTCAATTTCTTAAATAATGTAATGAATTAAATAGTCAATACTTACCACTGGGTTGTGTTTTTCTCCCTGCTACTTCTTCCCTGAGCTTTCAAAGACAACATTCTATGAAAAAGAGAATAATCATCTTCATCATAAATGAAAGATATAAAATATTTTTGTAATTAAAGTTTTTATTTTTAACTGAAACAATTTCACAGGATCTTTTAGGCAGTACTACGTATGCTTTCCTATTCACTTTGGTAATGATCAGCAACTGGAAACAACATCTTAGGGAATTACTGAATTTGAATCTACATATAGCCCTTTATCTAATTATTTGAGTACAATGTAGTATCTAATTTACAATGGCAATATTTCATCAAAAAATTCTAAAAACACCAGTTTAAAATATAAAACAATGAAATAAAATGAAATTAATGGAGCATGATTTATCTTTCAATGATGCATGTATCAACATAATTAAATCTGTATTGTAACGCTCCTATTGAATTTGAAAAAGGTGTGATGCATATACAAAAGAAAAACAGTTTATAATATCCAGAATTATAATGTATTCCTGACTCCAATGATAGTAAATAACTCTCCTTTTAAATAAAAATACACATCAAAATCTTTACTAGCAGAATTAAAAGTGCCATGCTATTTATCAGAGTCAAGAATCCCTACCTACATTTTGGAACACTGTATGAATCAGATTATTTATTAAATAAAACAGCCTGCAGTTATAAGGACCAGGCATGTGGATGTTTTTCAAGATAGCCAAAGTAATCTCTATTGTGAAATGAATCAACAATATTGCTCCCCACAATCAATACAATGCATACCATAAACCCGTTGTTACATACTGTATTTCTTTAATTGTAAGATGCCATCGATTGTAAGATATACCTTAATTTCATTACCAAAAAAACAACAAAAATACATTAAGATATATCTGTGATTCTAAGATGCACCCATTTTTAGAGATGTTTATATAGAGGAAAAGTGAGCCTTAGAATTGAGGAAATACGGTATAACATATATCTGCTATATAGACCAGAATTATAGTTCCTAGTTCTACATTATAAGTAAGTAAAATGTTATTTCTATCTTTATTACAGCTAGGACATAACACATTGATCCAATCCTGCTCTGAATACAAACAAAACAATAATAGTACTATTTTAGACATTGTATCTAGGTATTTTTGTTGGAAGTTTTGTAAGTGGTAGCAGCACTAGATTTTAGGTAGCTTTACAGTTAATAAACTCTAATCTACCAAGCAAAGTTACCATTTTAACAAACACACTTTCTTAATAATCTCAAACAAACAGTAACTTTCTTATTTATATCCTGAAATTATTAATTTGTGATACTTCCATAGTGCTGATACAAAATTTCATCATGCAAGGTAAAAGGTAACTCATATGCAGACAGATCCTGATACCATACAAGAGACCCTCATTCCACCATAGAAGGTATGTGTGTATATGTGTGTGTAGTTGTTCACACACCACACACAAGTTTTAAGAGGAATAGTTCTGTGATTAAGCACTGCCATAATGTTGCCAAGATCAGTCCCTGTTAACAGACTTGTAGCCCAATTTTGAATGAACTAAAGTCTTCAAACAATTTTCAAAAGCAGCCTTATAATGTATCACTGTAATCTATACCAGAAATTGACAGAGTATGGGTAACCAAAGCCACCCGTGCATCCCTAATGCTGGTTCAATTGGGTTACTGTCAGTGTCTATACATACTCATGGCAAATAGAATGTGTTAGTCTTCAGGGTGCCACAAGAAACTGTTGGTTTTTGCTGCAATAAACTAAGAAGTTGGGATCAAAGCATTCCCAAAAATCAGAAATTCATCAAAATGCAGAACCCAGTCTTTATAAAAGTTTTTTTTATAAGTATGAAATGAGAGGAAAAAGCTGCATGTGATTGCACAAGTGCATGGAAGGTCACGGAAACATGATGAAATACGCTGAAAGAGTGGGCCACACATTGAATGTATGGATACTGAACTAATTATAATTGGAAAACACGCTCCTTTAAAAGTAATTTAATACACACACCCAAATTAGGCTGAACACCAGCGAGTAAATAAACATCACAAACAATACTTTCTTATCATTAAATTGTCCCTCATCCATACTGCTTTCAAGCACCAACTCAGATTAACCACTATTTATCTTGTCTTTTTACGAAAAAGACAGAGCTGAATGTTATTCTCATACTGATGGCACTCCTGTTCAAAATAGCCTAATGATTTCACACTATTTAAGATGCTCATCACTGCTATCTGCGGCTTTAAAAATTTGGAACTTTCATTGTGGAGCTGCTACATCATGCTTCAGAAACATGACTGGGAAGAATAAACAAGGCAGCTCTTTTAGTGGTACCTTGTATGCAACAGTGAACAAGTCATTTTCTTGCTTAATTATATTCAACTGACACCTGAAGATATCAAACATACGCACGTTAAGTAGAATCCAAGTGGAATTCAATAATTGAACTGAGAATCCAAGCAGAAACAGGATCACTAAAAAGCGCAGTGATACCCCTCAATACAAACTCAAGGAGAACGTAATATATTATACTGAAAGATGCAATAGATTTCTTTTCAATATATTTATTTGTTAAAGCATTTTTATTTTGCCCTGTATCCAAGATCCTCAAACAAAGATATTATTTGTTATAGTCTAGCTACTAAGAGAGATAGAGAGATATTTCAGTCTCGTTGGCAGCAGAAAAGCTCAATAGTAAGATTAATGACTAATTCCATTACAAACAGAGGATTTGTTGTAATACTATTAAGGGATCAAAATGAGACAGCTTGATAATGTCAGAGATAAAATAATTCCATATACATTAGTGTGATTTCTCAAACATGGACCAAGTGGTGACTTTCCTTAATTTTTTTATATGATAATACAGAGAAAGCTAGGGAATATTTTGTGAGGAACACTGGCCTAACTGGAAGGACTAAACCTCCGTCAGGACTACACAATTCAGGTTCTAGTTGGAGGTACATAGGACTGAATGCTCCCCATGCTGCTATATATAGTAAGTAATGATCCACAGACAAAGCCCTTCTTCCTAATATTTGAGTTTCTCTATGGTGCCTCAATCTGCACTAATATACTCCAGAGGCAGATGTACTTCCTAAATTAAAATCAATTGATATTGTCCTAATGTTATCATTAAACTAAACAAAAATGCAACAACATTTAAAAAATGTAAATGAGGTGGAAAGGGAATGACATAGACCACAACTTGTCTTCAAAGAGTGGGAGAGGAAAGGTATGTGGACTAGCAATTTTCTTTTCGTGTCAGGAGCAACCGGAGTTGCTTCTGGAGTGAGAGAATTGGCCGTCTGCAAGGACATTGCGCAGGGGACGCCCGGATGTTTTTTTTTATGTTTTACCATCCTTGTGGGAGGCTTCTCTCATGTCCCTGCACGGAGCTAGAGCTGATAGAGGGAGCTCATCCGCTCTCCCCCTGGGTGGGATTCGGACCTGGCAGCCTTCAGGTCAGCAACCCAACCTTCAAGTCACGAGGCTTTTATCCCCTAGGCCACCGGCGGCTCCAACTAGCAAATTAAGCTCCACATATCATATATCCAATGACAATGAGATAATTTGTTAAAGGGAACAGTAATCCTTTAAAGTATTTTATTTGATTAGATAGCTGTGATGACTCATGGGCCATGTAGTCCCGTTCCTAGTACTATTGTGGCAGATGAAGAGGACAACTTGGGTTTTCCACCGTTTCAGCCAGAATTGGAGCCCTTGCACCTGCAAGATGTTTGGCCACAAGAAGTCAGCCAAACAAGCCTTGAGCAGAAATCTCCCCCGTTTTCTCGCCGGGATAATTATAATCGAGATAGAGGCGCTAGGGAGGCGAATCGCAGAAGCGCCAGAATTGCTGCCAGACAATTAGCTGATTAAGCCTGTTTCCCTTGGGAAATCTTAAGGAGTCATGCATCTGGACACAGTATGGGTTTCACTTCTTGTTCCCCAGGGAAAGTGTTCCTTGGCGGGAAAACAAGATCCTATATAGGTGTTTAACCGCAAGGGAATCCTTGCGGAGTCAATTCGTCAGCTTCGGGAGTGAGATCGTGTGTGGACTACGCTACTCCTGTTCCTTGTTTCCAGGACCTTGTTCTTGTTTCAACCCTGCCTTGTTCCACGGACCTTGCCACGGACCTCGCCACAGACCCTGTTCTCGTCTCTTGCTTCTTGTTGCCTCGAATCAAGCCTTGTTTGCCAAGAATCTATTTTGCTCTCCAGCCTTGTTGTCAAGCTCTATTGGACTAAAGGACCCTGTCATTTCCCCACACTTTGCTCGGCAAAGTGTGTGTTTCGGTTATTGGATTATAACTTTGGACTCTAATATCTCATATTGGACATTAATTTCCTGGACTATATTTGACCTTTCCTGAAAGGTCTACTTCTGAACTTTATTCTTCACCTGTTTTATTGACTTTATATATTCCTTTAATAAAGATATTAGATAGATTCTGGTCTCTGCGCATGGTTATTGGTGCTCTGCAGCCTGGGTCTTGACAATAGCCTAGAATATTACTCCACTGTAGCCCTACCTATAACATCACTTTCAGTTATATGAAATATACTATCTTTACATTCAATAATAAAGTTCTATAATGTAACTATCAAGCACACCTCAGCTACAACTTGCACTATCCCTTTCCCTCCTTCTTGTTTACAGTTGTTTTTATGACAGTTGACACTATAGGTTATTGGGTGCTGTTCTGAGTTCATATTGTTATTTTATATACTACTGGTTTTATTTTGTATTGTACTGTGAGTTTATTTTGTGCGTTGTTTTAGGCATTCTGTGCCATATGTAAGCCGCCCCGAGTCCATCCAGGGAGATGGAGGTGGGATACAAAAATAAAGTTGCTGTTGTTGTTGTTATTTTAAACAGAAGGTCTACTACAATTAATTGAAACAGCAGTTCTTGAGGTGTTAGACATCCAACAGATTAAACAAATACTTTCAGAATCATAGTATCTGATCCATAAAATCAGTAATAGAAATACTTGATCCCATCAATATATAAAAAAACACAAGATAGCATCTTATTCAGGACTAAATAAATTATAAGTACAAAAGCAGACTTATTTTTAAATTATTCATTTTCTCAACTTCCGGAAAACAGATCTTTTCTGAAAGACACTGACTATGGCCCTTTCTGCACTACCATATAATTCAGATTATCGAAGTAGATAATTCACATTATCTGGATCTACACAGCCATCTATTTCAGTTCAAAGCAAATAATCTGTATTTTATAAGGCAGTTAGAAGGAGCCTACTACAAGAGAAACCGTTATAAGAACAGAATGGTCCCTCTGGATGCAATTAAGGATAAGGTGTATTAAATTTATATGTACTTCTAAGTAAAGGTTACAATTACATATAATCATCCCCACTAGTTATTTAAGTTGTTTTTTAAATCATTAAAATGTGAGTTCTTTAAAGAAACAATTTAAATAATGTTTTAAATAAAATACACCTTGATTCATTTAAAGCTTTTTTAAAAATTCATCACACGTACAGGCTCCTAGAGTAGCTGACATATTAAAAAATGATGTATAAGTAGGCTTCCTGTAAATGACAGAAAAAGTATTCTGATAAAAGACAAAGGTACATATAAAACTTTCAAAATTCAACTTTAATATTTGTAATACAGTAGAGTCTCACTTATCCAACATAAACGGGCCGGCAGAATGTTGGATAAGTGAATATGTTGGATAATAAGGAGGCATTAAGGAAAAGCCTATTTAACATCAAAATTAGGTCATGATTTTACAAATTAAGCACCAAAACATCATGTTATACAACAAATTTGACAGAAAAAGTAGTTCAATACGTAGTAATGCTATGTAGTAATTACTGTATTTACGAATTTAGTACCAAAATATCACGATGTATTGAAAACACTGACTACAAAAATGCATTGTATAATCCAGAACGTTGAATAAGCGAGTGTTGGATAAGTGAGACTCTACTCTATTCTGTAAACAAAAAAAAACCCCTCACCCTCTGATTAATGCTCTCTAATATAACACAGATTTAACACATTTATCACTTTATGTAGGAATTATTTTATTGGAATATTTTTCATAATGAAAAAGATTAGCTTAGGATTCCCTTATATTTAACAAAAAATTACCATACCTGAAAGAATATTATGTTGGTGAACAATACTACTCAACTTCTGGAATGATTCCATCAGTGTTGCCTCTGAAAAATCCTGCAAATTTCTTGGAAAGACAGGCGTACAAATGTCAGCATGCTGGAAAAAGCAAAGATCACCAGCACTGAAGTGATGATCCTCTGCCATCAACTTCGCTGAATTGGCCACACTGTCCAAATGCCTGATCTACTCTACACCGAGAACTGGGTAGCCTTGGCCCTCGAGTGTTCTAACTGGAGGTCAGCTGTTACCAACAGTGATGGGGAATTCAAAGAGGCACAAATGAAGGGTGAAAAGGAGAAACATATCAAGAGGAAGGTACATCAAGTCAACCCTTGTCAGGACCACCTTCTATCTGGAAATCGATGTCCTCACTGCGAAAAAAACATGCAGGTCGAGAATAGGTCTCTCTACAGACCCTACACTTGGAAGGCAAACATACTTAGCCACGAGTGGTAGCCTATGATTATACCTAATGAAAGTTGTAACTGATATACCTCATATGAATAGTTTATGCTGCTTTTGCTGGGATATAACTAGTACCTTCAGCTTCGCAAACTCACTCTGTACATTTCAAGATGAGAAAAATCTGATTCTATAGACCTAGGTGATGGTATTAGAACAGGCCAGCCAACGGCGAATGAAAATAATTATATCTTCTATATATTTCCACTGAAAATATAGCATCCCACAAAAAAAGTCCATCTCACACATTCAATGTGTATAGAGTCAACTGCAAAACTCAATATACTGTAATTCAAAGTTCTGAAACTATTAATTACACTTCATTTAGTCACTTACATGATCCGTTCCTCTGCTTTCGCACAGATCACAATATCTTCTCTAATCGCATCCATTTGTATCTATTTTGAGCAAAAGCTGGCCAGTGTGCTATTGTATGGCCATGTTCATCTCTCACATTATATGCCATACGGAATGAATCAGACCATCAGGTGGGAGGATGACCAAGAGTTCTCATCCATCCCTGCGGGTACCATGTTGCTGTGGCATTGCTCCAGTGCCCATCTGTTTTGTGCACCGCGTGGCCTGCAAAGCAAGGTTTGAGTTGGACAATGTAGCATAAAGGATCTTTCATTTTTAATATTTTTTGAACATCCTCGTAGTGAAGTTTATGTTCTCTCTGCGTTCAGAGTCATCCCAATGAGCCATCTTTCGAGGGAGGCAAGCAGTAGTTGTTCTGAGAGAGCCTTCGTTATTGTTCATGTCTCTGCACCATAGCATAGGGCAAGTAGCACGGTCGAGTCGAACAATTGAGCTTATAGAGATGTACTTCAGATTGACTCCACAACGGCTATAATGGAATTGTAAGCAATCCATCCTGCTTTCCTGTGTCTGTTCAACTCTGGTTTCAGTTCCTTCCTTGATGTTAACAGCCTTCTGAGGTAGACATATTCTTCTATATTTTTGAGGTTGACTGTTGGAAATAGCAACCTCCCAAGCCTTTCACTATTTATTTGTTAATGTATGTATTTGCTAACCTGTATACTATGTGTATGTTGATTAGCCAGTTTGACTTACCTCTTTCATGTGGGAGGAGCTATAGACATTTGATTGTACTGAGCATGTTCAGACTCAGGACTTGTGATGAGTCATGGGCCATGTAGTCCCGTTTCTGGCACTGTTGTGCCAGATGAGGAGGAGAACTTGGGTTTTTCGCCGTTTCAGTCAGAATTGGAACTTTCCCAGCCAGATTTGGAAACCTTGCACCTGCAAGAGATTTGTCTTCCAGAAGTCTGTCAAACAAGCCCTGAGCCTAAATCTCCTACGTTTTCTCGCCATGATTTTTGTAAACAACAGAGAGGAGTCGATCAGGCGTCTCGCAGGAGTGCTAGGATAGCTGCTAAGCATTCAGCTGATTAAGCCTGCTTCCCATGGGAAAGTTTAGGGAGTCATGCATCTGGACTCAGAAAATAGCTTTCGTTTCTGGTTCTCCAGAGAACTGCTCTTGGGCGGGAAAACGGGACCCTATTTAGGTGTTTTACCCACAAAGGGATCTTGCGGAGTCAATTCGTCAGCAACCGGAGTAGCGTGTGTGGACAGCTACTCCGCTTCCAAGCCTCCGTTCCTGTCGCCAAGCCTTCGTTCCCAGCTTTGTTTACTCCACGAATCCTGCCTTGCTTTCTAAGACTCAGCCTCGTCTTGTTTCCCGGATTTTACCAAGAAATTACCACGGATCTTGCTCTTGTTCCTTGTTTCCTTGTTGCCTTGAATCAAGCCTCGTTTTTCCAAGAATCAAGTTACTTCCTAGCCTCGCTCAAGTTTCATGGACTAAAAGACCTTGTCATCTCCCCTCACTTTGCCTGGCAAAGTGAGTGTTTCGGTTATTGGATTACAACTTTGGACCTTAATATTTCATATTGGACATTGTTTCTTTGGACTAATTTTGACCTTTCCTGAAAGGTCTATTTCTGGACTATTTCATACACTTGCTTTTATTAACTTTATATATTCCTTCAATAAAGATATTAGTTAGATTCTGGCCTCTGTGTATGGTTATTGGTGCTCTGCAGCCTGGGTCGTGACAGTTTGACTCCGCCACCCTAAGCACCAATTAACCTAGGCCAGTATGTCTACCGGAACCGTGCCGGGTGGCCAGCCACTTAGCTACACCATCGACAAGGACGAAGTGGACCGCATCCGTGATAAGCTCAATGCGCAGGATGGGGAAATAAGGGGTTTGAAGGAACGCGGAATCCGTCTCCCGGCCATGGCGTTGCCAACCAAGTTTTCTGGAGAAGCTTCTAAGGTTCATGTTTTCCGTCGCCAATGCCAGGCTTATCTAGAGGCCCGTGCTGCCGAGTTTCCCCAAGAAGACATCAAGGTGGCGTGGATTTACAGTCTCTTGGACGGGCCAGCGGCCAACTGGGCGACGGCACTGTTCGACCAAGTCTCCCCACATCTAAGGTCAGCGCAACATTTCTTGGACCACCTTAAGGCGACCTGGGGAATCGAGGACAATTTGGAGGCAGCCGGCCACAAACTCCGGCGCCTCTCCCAAGGGGACAGACCCTTGTCCCAGTACATAGCCGAGTTCCGAGTGCTGGCCCACAACACCGGCTGGAACGATGTAGCCCTCAGAGGACAATTTCGGGAGGGTCTCAACATTGAGATGCTGGAAGAAATCTCCAAGGTGGATCCTCCCCACTCTCTTGAAGCACTCATTGATCAATGTTTACGAGCTGAAGTCATGCTTGCCAACAGAAAACAATGGGTCCGAGGCCAGAGCGGTAGAGCTGGGGTGAAACCTCCCGCTCCCACCAGCGTCCAGCCGCGTCCAGTATGGAGACCCCCGCCACCAGCCCCATACCCTAGAGGGAGCGAGGAGGTGCCGATGCAGTTGGGCAATGTGCGTCCCAGATTAGATGCCGCCGAGAAGGCCCGCCGCCAACGCCTAAATCTCTGTTGGTACTGCGGAAACGGGGGCCACTTCGCCAGAGAGTGCCCAGCCAAAGGGAAGCCCGCCGCCCGTCTGGCGGCGTCCTCCTCCACGGAGACGAAGACGTCTGAGGCGGCTGGCGCACAGCCGGCGGGGGAAGCCAGCGACCGGGCGTAGAGAGGCTCGCCAACCCGGTCAAAAAACCCACTCAAGAGCCGCCAACCGGGGTCCTATTTCTTCTAGTGGTCACCTTGTGGTCAGTGAAAAAAGGACCCGTCATGGTCCATGCCATGATAGACTCAGGAGCCACAAACAATTTCATTGATAGAGAGTATGCCGACTCTCTGGGATTACAATATCATGACTTCAAGAACGCCCGTGTGGTGCAAGCCATCGATGGCCGCCCCCTCAAGACGGGTCCCGTAAGCCAGTGGTCGGAACCCACCAGAATGTGGATAAGGGAACATATGGAAGAGATTTCCTTCTTTGTTACCGAGGTTCCCCATTTCCCTGTGATTTTGGGAATTCCATGGCTGACACTTCACGACCCAAGCATCTCCTGGTCCAACAGAGAACTGCAGTTTGCTTCTAAATATTGCCAAAACCATTGCCTTGTAGCCAAGGTCTGCCATGCCACAGACACTGAACCCATTATCACCTTGCCCAAGAAGTACTCAGAATATTGGGATGTATTCAATGAAAAAGAAGCCGAGAGATTACCCCCACATAGACCTTATGACTGTGCCATTGACTTGGTGGAGGGGGCCCCGATCCCGCGAGGACATCTCTACTCCCTGACTGAACCGGAGCAAGAAGCTCTCAGGGAGTTCATAGAGTCAAACCTTCGCAAGGGATTCATCAGACCCTCTCAATCCCCAGCCGCTTCCCCAGTGATGTTTGTGAAAAAGAAGTCAGGGGACTTACGCTTGGTGGTGGACTATAGAGCATTGAACAATATCACTAAGCGGAACAGCTATCCCCTGCCCTTGATCTCGGACCTACTAGACCGACTTCGAGGAGCCAAGGTCTACACCAAGCTGGATCTTCGGGGGGCTTATAATCTAGTTCGCATCAGAGAAGGGGACGAGTGGAAGACCGCCTTCCAGACTAAATTCGGATTATTCGAGTCCCGAGTTATGAATTATGGTTTATGTGGAGCTCCCGCAACGTTCCAGCATTTTGTCAATGACATCTTTCAGGATTATCTAGATCGGTTCTTGATCATCTACCTGGACGATTTTTGGTGTTTTCTAGATCACAATCAGAACATGAGAACCACGTCAGAATGGTGTTACAACGATTGCGGGATCATGGACTTTATGCCAAGCTGGAAAAATGCGCTTTTGATCTACAAGAGGTAGATTTCCTGGGGTACCGCGTCTCGCCACTAGGGCTCTCCATGGACCCGGCAAAGGTTTCAGCAGTATTGGAATGGCGGGCGCCAACCAACAAGAAAGAGGTGCAACGCTTCTTGGGGTTCGCGAACTACTACCGCAAGTTCATTCCAGACTTTGCTCGCTGGTCTGACCCAATCACCAGCTGCATCCGTGGGAAACAGCCTTTCCGCTGGACAGATCAAGCAGAGAAAGGGTTCCAGCAACTAAAGAAATTATTCACGTCCCAGCCAATCCTTCAGCATCCAGATCCTGAAACCCCTTTTGTTGTGCAGGCGGACGCCTCCGATGTGGCAATCGGGGCTGTACTCCTACAACCAGTGGGAGATCATCTTCATCCTTGTGCCTTTTATTCCCGTCAATTGACCGCACCAGAGAGAAATTACACCATTTGGGAAAAGGAACTATTGGCCATAAAGGCAGCCTTTGAAACTTGGAGACATTGGTTAGAAGGGGCCAAATTTCCCATTGAAGTCCATACTGATCATCGGAATCTAGAGCATCTAAGAACTGCCCGCAAGCTAAATCAGAGGCAACAACGCTGGGCTTTATTCTTTGAACGTTTTAACTTCCAAATCCATTATGTAACCCCAGCCCAGACCAAGCAAGCAGATGCTCTGTCGCGGAAACCGGAATACGCTGCAGGGCGCAAGGAGACCTTGGAGTCCCAGCTGCTACAACCCGAGAACTTTGCCACGCTCACAGTGGGAAACACCAAATCCACTCCCATTGAATCAACTCCCTCTACTCCAGGGCCCCTTTGTGCTCAGGAAATCAGGGCTAGTAAGCAAGCAGATGCCTGGGCACAGGACCAACTTCGCCAAGGACTACATTTTCCCTTTTCGCTTAAGGATGGGCTACTTTGCTATAGAAATCATGTTTACATCCCCCCAGGACCGGGCAGGGAAAAAGCACTTCGTCTGTGTCATGACTGCAAGCCAGCAGGGCATTTCGGACTATTTAAAACCATGCATTTGATCCTAAGAGATTTCTGGTGGCCCAAGATCCGCAAGGATGTGGAAAAATATGTCAACACCTGCCCAGTATGCCAGCGCTCCAAGACAAGAAGGGAAAAGCCCTCAGGGCTTCTGCATCCCCTCCCTACCCCATCCCACCCATGGGAAATAATCTCTGCGGATTTTATCACTGATCTACCACCTTCCTGTGGATTCACCACGATCCTAGTGGTGGTGGACCTTTTCACCAAGTTAGCCCATTTCATTCCCTGTGATGGCCTTCCCACGGCCAAAGAGACTGCAGATCTATTCCTCCAACATGTTTTCAGATTGCATGGATTGCCCAAGAGTTTGGTCACAGACCGTGGGTCCCAATTCACCTCTCGTTTCTGGAAAGCACTACAAAAACTATTGGGCATAGACTCTCGTTTATCTTCGGCTCATCATCCCCAAACAGATGGGCAAACTGAGCGCACCAATGCCACCTTGGAACAATACCTTCGCTGTTATGTGAACTACCAGCAGGACAATTGGGCTTCCCTGTTATCGCTGTCAGAGTTTGCCTACAACAATGGGGTCCAGGCTTCTACTAAAGAAACCCCGTTCTTTGCAAACTACGGCTTCCATCCACGTTTCTTTCCCCCTGTCATTGAAACCTCAGAAGTTCCCGCAGCAGAGGACTGGCTGCAGGAACTCACAGCGGTGCAACAACTTTTGCTCCAGCAACTAGACCAAGCCAAGGAGGACTATAAACGTCACGCGGACAAACATCGCCAGCCGGGCCCCGAAATCAAGGTAGGAGACCGGGTTCTTCTGTCCACTCGCTTTTTGCCCTCCCATCGCCCTTGCCGGAAGTTAGATGTCCGTTTCATTGGTCCCTATCCAGTGGTGGCGCAACTTAACCCCGTGACTTTCAAACTCCAACTTCCACGCTCTATGCGCATTCATCCAGTGTTCCATCGCTCCCTGCTCCTTCCGGCGGATGGTGTGCGCCCTGATACAGACCGGCCGGCCCCCCCTCCTGTTTTGATGGATGGGGAGGAGGAGTTTGAGGTTCAGGACATTTTGGATTCTCGCTTTCACCGCCGCCGCCTACAATATCTCATTGACTGGGTGGGTTTTGGCCCCGAGGAACGCTCTTGGGAAGACGCTTCCACAGTCCATGCCCCCGATTTAACCCGCCGCTTCCATCAGACCTATCCCGCCAAGCCGCGGCCTCGCGCCTCGGGGAGAGAGCCCCAGTTTGAGAGGGGGCTTGAGGAGGGGGATAGTGTGATGAGTCATGGGCCATGTAGTCCCGTTTCTGGCACTGTTGTGCCAGATGAGGAGGAGAACTTGGGTTTTTCGCCGTTTCAGTCAGAATTGGAACTTTCCCAGCCAGATTTGGAAACCTTGCACCTGCAAGAGATTTGTCTTCCAGAAGTCTGTCAAACAAGCCCTGAGCCTAAATCTCCTACGTTTTCTCGCCATGATTTTTGTAAACAACAGAGAGGAGTCGATCAGGCGTCTCGCAGGAGTGCTAGGATAGCTGCTAAGCATTCAGCTGATTAAGCCTGCTTCCCATGGGAAAGTTTAGGGAGTCATGCATCTGGACTCAGAAAATAGCTTTCATTTCTGGTTCTCCAGAGAACTGCTCTTGGGCGGGAAAACGGGACCCTATTTAGGTGTTTTACCCACAAAGGGATCTTGCGGAGTCAATTCGTCAGCAACCGGAGTAGCGTGTGTGGACAGCTACTCCGCTTCCAAGCCTCCGTTCCTGTCGCCAAGCCTTCGTTCCCAGCTTTGTTTACTCCACGAATCCTGCCTTGCTTTCTAAGACTCAGCCTCGTCTTGTTTCCCGGATTTTACCAAGAAATTACCACGGATCTTGCTCTTGTTCCTTGTTTCCTTGTTGCCTTGAATCAAGCCTCGTTTTTCAAGAATCAAGTTACTTCCTAGCCTCGCTCAAGTTTCATGGACTAAAAGACCTTGTCATCTCCCCTCACTTTGCCTGGCAAAGTGAGTGTTTCGGTTATTGGATTACAACTTTGGACCTTAATATTTCATATTGGACATTGTTTCTTTGGACTAATTTTGACCTTTCCTGAAAGGTCTATTTCTGGACTATTTCATACACTTGCTTTTATTAACTTTATATATTCCTTCAATAAAGATATTAGTTAGATTCTGGCCTCTGTGTATGGTTATTGGTGCTCTGCAGCCTGGGTCGTGACAGGACTCTATTTTGTATTCAGTATGTGTTTGGTCTTCAATGAAAGCAGGTTAATGTTTGGACTTTAGTAAAGAAGCATGATTTATGAACTTCAGTGAGTACAACTATACTTAAAAGACTATGGACAATTGATTAAGAATGCTATCCTGTGTACTCAACACAGATAAATGTACATCCTATGTATAACTGACCTTTAATAAAAATGTGTCTATTTGGTGAATTAATACAAGATGTTTGTGAGTAAACAAGCTATGTTATTTTTCAAAGAAGACTTTGTTTTTCTATCTCTGAGTGCATATTTTAAACTAATAGGTGTCAAGGGAGTGTATATCTTTTGGGCAATTACAACTACAATTTCAACTGCAAAAAAAACAACCATTCTCTGCTAACCAAATATATTTTTGTAATTTAAAAACATGGTTCTTCGGTTTAACAGCTGAGTTACCTGTGTGCCATTGCATGAATGCTTATGAATATCGCTTGTTCAAAGAGTTGACTTATAACAAAGACATGCTTTTCTTGACTAGTGGCTTTCAAAAGGTGGTCTGCACATATTCATGGAGATTCACATTTGCCAAATGGATGTGACATCATTTTTATATTTTTAATAAGGTTACGGTGCAGTTATTTTCAATAGGTTATGGAATTTCCAGTATCGACGCCATCTACTGTTACTGCAGCACCATCTAAGAAGTTGTTTTGGAGTACCTTCATCTTTCGCGTGTTCACTTTTAGTACAATTGACTGACTTCTGCTACAGCACTCGTTAAGCATGCTGAGGCTTCTGAAGCTGTATGCGTGATTAAAACTATGTCATTGGTGAAGCACAGGTGATTAAGCCTGTGCCCATCAATGAGTATACCTTTGTCCGACCAATTACAGTCTCCTATTATACTTTCCAGGGCAGCAGAAAAATGTTTCGAGGAGATGGGACCACCTTGGCGTACACCTTTTCCAACAGGTATAACAACTTCTTATTTGAAAGGTATTACTGTTATTGTACATCCACTAGAGCATACTTGGACGATGTTGATGTACTCTGCCTGTACTCTTGCTCCCTCAGACTCTTCCATACTTACTCTGGTTCCTGAACAAATCTAGCCAAGAAACCCCCATGGTAGATTTGTCCTCAGGTCACCATAAGCTGGAAATGACTTGAAGACACAAAACAAGAATAGAGTCATAATTCCATCACATGTCTTTTGTTCAAATATCTTTCCATCTAAATTGTAGCACTGATCATCGGAGCTATAATTTTAGCAGTGATTTCTCATGTATGTCTTTGAAAAGATCAATTGCTTCTTCGACTCTAGTGTTCTATTCTATCTCTAACATTGAAGGGAATGTAGAAGAACATATTTTACAATTATTTTCCTATGCTGCTGGCTTGAACAGCTTTGGGCCAAGTCACACTTTATCTATCAACTGGCATTCAGTGCATGAACACCCATGAACAGAGAAATGAATGATCTATTTGAAATTGCAGTAACACAACTTGAGTAAAACACTGTTAACAGATAATTAAGCCTCAAGACCAGTGGTTCTTAACCTGTGAGTCCACCGATGTTTTGGCCTTCAACTTCCAGAAATCCTAACAGCTGGTAAACTGGCTGGGATTTCTGGAAGCTATAGACCAAAACTCCTGGGGACCCACAGGTTGAGAACCACTGCTAAAGATATACCTATGAGGAATAAAACCATATTTTGATATTTTTATGTTTTGACTCTTTTCCCTTTACAGTGATTACCACAGATAACCTGAACATTTTTCATATACATTATGTGAAATATACAAAGAGCAGGTACACATACAGAGAAATCTAAACATGGAACATGGAGAGAATACTTCTGGAACATGGCCACACAGCCCGAAAGACATACAACAACCCCATGGAACTCATTATTTTAAAACATCTAGATATTCCGTATTACAGAAAGCTCTCATTTAGACTACTATATTTGAAGAGTCACTGTTGGAGCAACACACTGTGTAACAAGCAGAAGATTTCAGACTTTGTTTCTGGCATTCCTACTGTCAAACTGCAGATGTGAGAGAAATTGTTTCCGTCCTTAAGATCTTGGAGAGCAACTGCTCACCAAAGTGTGTGCCCCTTCCAGTCACTTGGCAATCTATCGTGAACCCATGAATTTCATAGGGTTTTCTTCTGCAAAGAATATTCAGAAACTATCTTGTCATTTTCCTCCCCTGAATTCACTGGTAGTCATCAATCCAAGTGCAGTTTCAATGCAAAGGGTAATGTAGATGCATGCAATCATTCTTGCCCAAGCAGCCTGGACTTGGGGCCTAAAAATAATCATGTTTTTTTCTACTTTCACAGAGGTACTATAGCCCTAACTTCTATTAATACTGGGAACCAACTGCTGTACCAAATTAAATAGATTAAAGCTGTATATGAAACAAAAAAAGGGGTCAAGCTGCAATATGTATTTAATACTGTTTCAGTGGTAACAATTTTCTTAAAGGCATAACTATTTTGTAGGTCACAGTCAAAATTCATGTCAAGGCAATGCTTTCAATACTGCTTTGAGGCTTTTCCTTTTCATTCACTACACAGATTGATGGTTCATACACCTCTTCTACCCAACAGACCAAGGCTACAAAACCTTTTGGAGTGTCACCATTGACAAAACTTTGCAATGTATGGTTTTGTTTAATGAGTCATACTATTTAGATGTGAGCATCAAAAGGAAAACTTCTCAAAATGATAGCCAATCCAAAGTTGGGACTGCCCCTTTTCCCACCATATCCATCATAAAGATAGTGGAGGATATTCATAGTCACCGATTACAATGCAGTTTCAAGTAATAAGCAGATGAAGAGTATCCCCAAACAGAAATCACTATTAACTCCCCAGCAAATGATGAACTACTAGGAGCAGCTGAAGTGGCACAGCTGACAAGTATACAAAATGGCCCTAATATTAGGTTGCCAGAGGAAGAGTACATCACCTTGTCCCTGAATTCTCATTTAGGGCCATAGCAAAAATCCACAAACTCCATCAGTGTATTTCAGTAAGTACACTGTAATCCACAAAAGCTCATGCTAAGGTGCAACAAAAGTCCTCCTGATAGACTAACAAAGCAATCTCTTTGAAAACAGCCACAGAAATCTCAGTAAGTATAACAAAAACTGAGTACTGTATAAATTGAAATTGTTTCTCTTCTAAACGTCTTGTCATTTAAATTTATCCAGTAATCAAATGAAAACAGTAAAAACATATCCAGGGATTAATAGGATCGTATTCCATCTGCTTACAGAGAAATGATAAAGCTATCAGTATTCTCTCAATCACAAAATACGGCATAATCTGCTTAAACTGGATCATAGATTCAGATGGCATGGGATGCATTCAAATAGCCTTTCAGCTATTCCTAGCCTGAAAACAAAAAGGGCTCATAGGAATCTGGTGTAGGTTCCTGGAGAAGGTGAAAGTAGTGAATATTGAAATGAATTATAAAGACCAGCTGTATTTTTTTAAGTGTGTGGTTAAATTCGTTGGATGACTAGGTTTGCTAAAAGGTATTCTACAGTGTGATTATTTCCACACAAAACGAAAAGTGAGAAAAAATGCACATGCAGATCTGAATTGGAGAAACACTTTTGCCATGTATAATCAGTATCCAATATGATCACTACACTCACATAAACAAATTCCAGGCCTGCAAGTAAGAGAGGAAATTAACCTCCCTCCTCATTCTGCTTCTTACTTCCTTCTTGTAACTTAAACAAATTTGGAGAGCAGAAAAACTTCTCTGAGCAATTTTGGACTGGAGAAGACTGCATGGGAATGGTCACAAAATCCTGATACACTGTGTTACATTGGAGAAATTATTAATGCATGGGGAATAGCCAATATACGTTTGTTGCAGCTGATTGAATACATATAGAACTGTTTTGCATGAAGAAAAGTCATGCCATGTAAGGCAATCCAATCAAAAAAAGGTTTTACTCTATAACATGCAACTGTATTTCATTATGTTGTAAATTCTTTTTAATCTATTACTATCCATCTTGCTTTTCTCCAAGAAATTTAAACTAGCATATACACATCGTAAACTTCTTACATTTTATACTCTTAACCATCCTGCAAGTTAGATTAAACCAAAAGATAACTACCCTGTATACCCATGTATAACTCAGAGTTGATTTATTCATGGATTGATTTGAGTCTTAACTCCCATTTTTTAAAATGAGCCATCCCTTTACTCCATCCCAAGGATAACCTAGAAGAAGCACTGGCCCCCCTCCACTCTCTCTGCTGTGGAGTCACTTCTGGTCTTTTCGCATGCCTAGGCTGGGAAATGCTGGGGGCAGCTGTTCCCCTAAAGCAGCTTTGGTAGAATCCCCTCTCTATGGATAAACTTCCAATTCATCCACAAATCACTTTAAAATCCATATTTTTAGTCCCAAAATCTGCCCTCAACTTATGCATGAATATATACGGTACTATCCCAAAGTTACCCATTGAACTTAATCAAGCAGGCATTTGAATCTGGGTCCTTCAGGTTTACGCGAACAGTTACTCCTATATTCTAAAATACACTGTCCATACACTATCTGGTTGTGGCAGGCAACATGAAAAATATGCAGATAGAATAAAGTTTAAGGATTTTAAATTACAGGAAGTTAGATTGAACACTAGAAGGAACTTCTTAGCAGTATGAGCTGTTCAGCATTTGAACTAATTACGTGGAGAGGTAGAGTTCCTTTTCCAGGCATTCCCCCCCCCCCCCCCCCAAAAAAAATAGGCTAAAGGATACTTTAACTGGAGACCCTACATTAAGCAGGAGATTGGCCACAATGGCCCATGAGGTCCCATCCAACTCTTTGGTTCTATGCCAGATTCAATACAAGCCAGAATGAGCTGAACCCAACTTTTCCCTTCACGGCCTACCTGGGAATCACCTACCAGCCATACTATCCAACATGTTCTTAATGTATCCACAAACAAAGGAAAAGAACATACCCTTTGAGAGCCATTAAATGTAGGTTGTTTGCTCTAACCACTTTACTGCTAATTCTCTGCTTTTTGAAAAAGTGGTTAGAGCAAACAAAGCAGGATGTGGTCATGTACTCTTATTTGTGCTTGCAGAACAGTATTGCTAGAAAAAACAACTGCTTTGTTGCTAGTCAGAGAGCAGACTACATTTCTCTAACTATTCAGCATATCCACAACCCACATTGCCTCTGAGAGGCTCCTAGAATAATTTTAATTTAACAATACTACTAAAATAGATAAAAGACCACAGCCTGCAACTTCCAGGAAAGTGGAAATCAAAATTCAATTTCTACAATTAAAAACAAAGTTCTACTAAGAAGATGCTTATTAGCAGAGTTACAGCACAAGTAAACTAATTAATTTTATAGAGGTTATATTAAAAAATACAGCTCATACATTCATAAAATGCTCTCAAACTGCCCATTGGCCTTAATGCCATCTCCTGTTGATCTGGAGTTGCTTGTGGATTTCTTTCCATTCCTTGCTCAGCTGGTGCCTAAAGAGGATGTTGAGCAGCATCATTCTTACTCTTAATTGGCTATATTCATGGTTAATGTCTCCAAACTAAATGTGTTGCGCGGAGTTTTAAAACTCTTTTTTTCTCTTTTAAGTATTAAATAGGGCTACCTCCCTACATACTGACACAACTATAAATTTGTGTTTTGAAAAGATTAGTATGCTTCAATAAAAAGACATTGGAAATAGTAAAAAGAGTAACGTTTAATTCTGTCGTCAGGTATAAATATGTCAGTTCTATGTAGAAACCCTTTCCAAATAAAACTGGACACTGAGAATTTATTGTTGCTTGTAAATGGATTTGTTGTTATGTGCTTTCCAAGTCATTTTTGACTTACAGTAAGCCTAAGGCAAACCTATCATGGGAATTTCTTGGCAAATGGTTTGTCTTTGTCTTGCCTTGAAACAGTTTAAATGTTTAAATGAATGCTGCTTATTCATAACTTTCACAAACTTATGAATTACATTTCACAAATATTCAAAATTTGCAAACAGTGTGCTACATAAAATGCTCTGACATGGAAGCTTTTGAAACAGTAAGTTCAGTCATATTTTCAGTGAACCTAGACATACATTAGAACTACAGATGAGCATAATACTTTAACTATGATTAATTGCAATGAAGACTTGAATAATTAAGCTTTGATTAGTATTTCTAAAAGTGAACGGAACCCAGTTCTCACATATTTTACTCAGAACTGCTTCAGGAATTGCAATGGAATTTAAACACAGAAAAAACCCCAGAAATATACCTAAGCTGCTTAAAATTTCCTGTGCTACATTACTTTTTAATGGTCTGATCATCGTTTAAAATATGTAAAATTTGTATGTTGTCTACACACAAATGTAATTAAACCAATTAATTAACAAATTGATGCTAAATCCCTTTAAGTCCCAACTAATTAGATCTTTAAATAGGTGTATTGTAAAACATTTTAACTCATTTTAGTATCCCACATGAGGTTTTAAACAACCTAGCATTCTCCCGATTATTTTATTTTAGGGTTGTTATATGTCTTTCGGGCTGTTATTTTATTTTACTTTTTTAATCCCTTTTTATGGGATAGACAAAATCCAATACATGAAATCATCGAAGCGATATGGAAAAAGGAAACAAATATAGAAATGGCAAAGAATGTAAATACGGACAATGATAGCTGTATGAAGTAGTAATTCCAACCGTGTTAGTTGGCTGAAACTGATGCAATGATGTTCCTTTCCATGTTTCTGTATACTGTAACTCAAATGATTTCAGATAGACTGTAAGATGCTCTAAGGTATGAAATCTATTCCATGCGGATCATACCTGCAAAAACCAAAAACAAACCCAAACACTCTTTTTAATCTGTTAAATATCTTCTCTACCATTGGATGATTTCAAATTCCCGGTGTCCCCAACTCTATGAACCAACAAATTCACCCAGCCTCTTATCCTTCCACTCCTACAGCCTTCCTGACTCAATGAAACAATCTTTCAAACTTATTTGACTTTAAACTGCTTTTTAAATCTAAAGCGAAATATCTGGTATTGTTTCTAGTATCTTGTATAATGCTCTGTGACGAAATGACAAGCTACTTAATCGATACCCTATTGCAATTCTCTCTTTGTTACTTCTGTTACTCTGCTAACCGAAGTAACAGAAGTATTTCTTTAAAAAAGTAGAAGAATAGACACATTTGTCTGTAATCAGAACAAAAGGATTATAAAAACAAGCATCAGAATAGAGACCAGGGCATTTGTAGAACGTTGCCTCATGAAAATAAATATGCAAACATGAAGTCCTTCAGCACAAATGCAGTCCAATGTCAATGAAGTTAATGCACATATTCTATCACAGGAATGTCTCAAATCTTGGTAGTCTTCACTCAACTAATCATACATATATAGCTTCTAGATGCTATTAGGATCTTAGGAATTTAAGTTATCTTTTTTCTCCTTTAAGGAAGCCTTTTTATCACTGTATTGATGGACCTAACCAAAAAATCGGAACATAAGCCTCAAATGACTTTTTATGTATTGCAATGTGCAGAACTACTTGTCAGCAGGTTCACAATTCAAAAGACTATTGTTAACAAGAGGAAGACTATTAAAAGATTAATTGTTCTGCAAGATCCAAGACAGAAGATGTGCAAAACGAAACACTATCAAAGTAGCAGATAGAATCTGATGAACTTTTTACTTGTCTGTATTGCACAATTAAGGTTTATTATATGATTTATAAATATTTCATAACTATCTGCAATTGAATTTCTGGAAAAAGTTACATTATAATACAGTAAAATAATTAACACAATTAACATTTGCTAAAGGCCTTGAATACATGGTTTTAAAGAAAGAAATTACATATATTCACTATTCAAAAAACCTATTATGGAAATAAGGGCTCAGAGCAATATTATTTAGTCTCCACAGATACTCTCAAGAGACCAGCTGATGGTGTCATACAAGTGGTGATTTGTGCACAAGAGCCTGTTCATGAGTCATCAAATGCCACTGCACAATAAGTTTCTAAGAAAACACTGAAGCACCATCAATACTACATAAATACTAGCTGTGCCCGGCCACACGTTGCTGTGGCAAATTGCGGTGGTGTTGGAAATAAAGTATTGAAGTATTGGTGGCAGTTAGTATATGTTAGTTTCTAAAGTAGGTGAATATACAATATTTCTGGCTGTTAGTTGTTTTGTCTGTTGGAGGCAAGTGTGAAGGCCGTGGTTTTGCAGAATGTTTTGGATGTAATGGGTGTTCAGCATCAAACCCTGGGTGCTTCCTCCCTGTGGGAATGTTTTGTTGGGAAGGTGTTAGCTGGCCCTGATTGTTTCATGTCTGGAATTCCCCTGTTGTTAGAGTGTTGTTCAGAGTGAACCCAGTTCAAAGCAGGAAATGGGAGATGGCATTCAGTTGTGTGGAAGGGACCCTAGAACCTCGTGGTAGGTAAATCACACTATCTGGTTTGAGCTGGGTTATCTGAGTCCAGACTGCCATATAATCCAGTTCAATGGGCATTTTATTGAACTGTTGAAGGGAGTTTAGGCATTTCCCCCAATATATTATTTCCTTGGTTTGAGTGCAGCCCTATTAGTTGTGAGGACCCTCCGTTATTAGGGTTTTATTATTAGTAGTAGTAGTAGTAGCAGTAGTAGTAGTATTTTCTGGTCACCCCAAGGACCCCCCCCCATTCCCCTCTCCATTGGCTCCATATTATTATTATTATTAGTATTGTTATTGTTATTATTTTCTGTTCACCCCAAAGATCCCATTCCCCTCTGCATTGGCCCCATTTTATTCTTATTGTATTATTATTGTCTCCTCAGCCCGAAGACCTCACCCATTCTGCTTCCCCTCTCCATTTCCCCCATGTTATTATTGTCTCCTCACCCCAAACTCCCCCCTTCCCTGTCCATTGGCCCCCATTTCCACTCTGTTCAAGGACACTCCTCTATGATTTTCTCACCTCCCAAGAGACATTCCAATTTCCCCTCCTCGCCTCAGAATTGTCTGGAGGCGGCGTTGAGGCAGAATTGTTTGGAGGCCTAGTCGCGTCCTCAGAGCCAGAATTGTTTTGAGGCCCATTCAAAGGCTAATCACGGCCTTGGAGCCTTCTGTCAGGTGGACGGGCAGGGGACCCTTCACTCCCCTCCCCCCCCCCCCCCGGTACAGAGCTGCGAGGCCCGAAGTTTGCTAGGCCACCTTGGTCTGCGAGAGAGTAAACCGCCGCTTTTGGTGCCTTCTCTCTTTCCTCGTGCGCGGTTAGGAGGGGTGGGGGTCGTGTGAGGGCCATGCACCGCATCCTTGTCGGCGCAGGCAGAGATGGGTTTTTCCTGTTTTGGGGGGTTTTGGGGCCATGGTTCTGTCCCTGATGTTTGGTTTTGTTGTCGGAACCTAGCAGCAAGGATGGTGGGTTGTGTTGCCAAGTTTCATGGTTCTGGGTCGTATAGTTTTGTTGCCTACTTCTAGGTAAAAAGTCCAGAAGCTTTTTATATATATAGATAGAAGATGTTTCTACCCCTTGGTATACTAGAGTGGGGAAAAGATACTGCTAGTCCGCCACATCAATTAACTTGATGCAACCACAGAATATAGAATATAACACATAGTGTTATCAAAGTGCTACTTTAAAAAACTAAAATACAAAAGGAATAAATATACATTTGGAAACTTGTTAATCATACAGTTAACCTTTCCAAAATATACAATTCCTGGTGATATATCCCATGGAAAGTCCTAGTTGCTGCTTTATAAATTGAGAAATTGTCCTCTCTTTAATGTATATTTAATGAAAGCTAAATTTGGAAAATAAAGAGATAGGGGTTTTTAGCATTACATTGAGGATTAAAGGGAAAATCAAATGAAAGAAAGTTCTATAGCTATATAGCTATAAAATAAGCATTAGTCTGTATGCAATTGATGCTAATGACTTCCAGCTGACCTATAAAGTCTAGAATTTTCAAAATTTTACCTCATACAACTAGTCCCCAGTCTAAAGCAAAATGGCAAATACAAAAATATAGCACTTTAAACTTTTTTCTGTCCCACTGGATGAGACAAATAGATTATGAGGTTTAAATCAGAAGCATCCTTTCAGAGTATATCCTGTTGATCAAGGCGGATTTTACCTACTGGTGCAAACTTCTTTTCAATGTTTTAAACAGTATAATAGTTCTTAAATGTATTTGGTTCAGCACTGAAACAATAAGGCATTTTGTTGTTTAAAAAAACCTGAGGATTAACAATGAAAGGGATAAATCTGATAGCTCCAGCTCCTGTTCAGTGCAATGATATGGAAGTGTCTAAAAGGGATTTCAGATCAGCAAGTTACAGATTAGTAGTATATCTAACAAACTATTGTTATACAGAGTACATGCCTGACAGTGGCATTTCAGAGCACAGGTATTTCTCTATTTTTAAAAAAGTTATGAAAAGTAAAAGTGAAACTCGTACACTGTACCACAATAAATTACTCATTAAAAGGTATTACAATACTGGTTTGGATGCAATAACTATATCAGCTACCCTTATGGAATTTGCTCTAACACTTTAAGAATACAGTAGTCTCACTTATCCAACATAAACAGGCTGGTAGAATGTTGGATAAGCGAATATGTTGGATAATAAGGAGGGATTAAGGAAAAGCCTATTAAACATCAAATTAAGTTATGATTTTACAAATTAAGCACCAAAACATCATGTTATACAACAAATTAGTAATTACAAAGTAGTAATTACTGTATTTACGAATTTAGCACCAAAATATCATGATGTACTGAAAACATTGACTACAAAAATGCGTTGGATAATCCAGAGCGTTGGATAAGCAAGTGTTGGATAAGTGAGACTTTACTGTATTACCCTTCTACAAAGATTTGAAATAGGTTTTTCCTACTTAAGAACTCCACATAGGGCGAAGTGATGACAGTAAACCATTTTGTTTTAAATTTTGGCTAATCTTCTGAGCTTGGGTCAATAAGCTTCATAAGATTATGTGCTGCTCCAGTACCATAATGAGAAAGGAAGTGCACTCTAGCCAGCAAGATCATTTGCTTCATCGAAATTTGTCCTCATAAAAAATGAATATTTTGAAGAGAAGGCCTCATTTCACCCTAGCTCTTCCTAATTCAGATTTTTTTAATTCAAGGAAATTATTCAACGTTTCCACATCAATTCAATAACATAAGGGAAAACAGTTAGTAATGGAGATATGCATGTGTGAATGAATTATTTTGTACAGTTATTTCTTAAAATTCATATCTCATCATTTGAAAAACTGTGAAGCCTTGATGGAAATGGTTATACCTGTAACTTTCACAAATCATAATTTTTTTTTAAATTGTCACTATCTTTATGTAATGCTAGCTTCCAATTATAGGCTAGGAAATGTGCCTCACTTCGTATTTTAAACTGGCATGTCTGATTCAAGAATTCAGCCATGGGCCTGGTCTTCCACACCAGGCTTGCACAACTTGTGACCCTCTAGGCAGGCATGTAGCCCCCCCCCCCCCCGAAATTCTCAGGGTGATCCGTGAGAAGGCCTTACATTTATTATTTAAACTGTTATGTTTATTCATATTATGATCTGATCACCATGCTCAATATCTCCCATATGCATGGGGGTATTGGGATAACGATACAAAAGGTTTGCTAGGGTAGATCCTCTCTCACTCAGACTCGGCAACTCCCTCCCCCCCTCTCAAAATCCTGGCTACGGGCTTGCCTCCAGGTGTTTGGAACTCCAACCTGCAGAAGTTCTAGCTAGCTTGTCCAATGGTCAGGAATTCTGGGAGCTGAACACCTGGAGGGCAACAAGCTGTGTTAATGAAGTAGAACTATATCCCACTCATACTGGCTGGTATTTCACGTCTTGACAGCTCAAGAAGTGCAGCAGTTGCTGAGCATAGAACCATGTCCTCACTTGCCAACACTTATTTTAAATCACCCTTTCTTCCACTGCCCCCCCCCTCCGCCCAATGTCTGCTTCACACATTCATAAATCTGTTCCCCTTTAAGGTTATATGATGATTAATTACACAGCAATTTCTATGACAAGTTGGCATTAATATTTTGTTTTCAAACAGAGTTACATTCCACCCACCAAAAATGCAATTTCTCATAAATATATTAATTCCTCCTTGTCTGGATATTAATTGTTTCCTGCTGCATCCAGGAATGTAAGTACAATACCAACTTTCTTTCAAACAAGTTCTTAAGGCTTTGAAAAGTCAAGATAACGCATCCAAAATGATCAGTTAACTAATAGATAACCAAATTCTTCAATACTATTTTTAAAATAAACACCAACACTAAACACGTAATTCAGATACAGTAGAGTCTCACTAATCCAAGCTAAACGGGCCGGCAGAAGCTTGGATAAGCGAATATCTTGGATTATAAGGACTGATCAAGGAAAAGCCTATTAAACATCAAATTAGGTTATGATTTTACAAATTAAGCACCAAAACATCATGTTAGACAACAAATTTGACAGAAAAAGGAGTTCAGTACGCAGTAATGTTATGTTGTAATTACTGTATTTATGAATTTAGCACCAAAATATCACGATATATTGGAAACATTGACTACAAAAATGGCTTGGATTATCCAGAGGCTTGGACAAGCGAGGCTTGGATTAGTGAGACTCTACTGTAATACAAAAATCTAAGACACATTTGCAAGAAAACTCCAACAAAAGACAAAATGAGGAAAATGCCAGGCATACATCCCTGAAATACCTAGGTATTAGATCCTCTTGGAAATGTAGAATCATTGAAGAAAAACAAGTAGAACTATTATTTCTAAACAGATTATTTAACCAGTAATTGATGTGATAAAATATGCCTGATAATGCAAAATAAACATTTTGTTTGGGAATAATAATTTTAGTTTTAAAATATTGTCCATATGTAGAAGATAACCAAAGCACAGGTGGCCTGTCAAAGAAAGAAACCATATTATTATTCTTTGTTAATCGTCCTAATGATTTCATATTTCTTAAATATCCAAAGTCTAAGTAATAATGCCAATGTCTTTACCAGCCTGCAGCAGCTTTTTGAAAGCAAGGAGATCTGTATATATACAACTTTATTCATGGGCAACTCTTCCCAAATTAAGTTTTATCCTGCATGCCATCTTCATATCTTGAGTTGGCACACCAGTGTGGTCCCATCTAAAGAGGGGAAATTTCACTTTAGTTATCTGACATTCTATCTACTTTGCTGTAAAACGCTCTACAGGCCAATGGATACTCCACCACAGACATCAGAAGAGCTGCAAGGCCAAGAACAAGCCATGAGAGTCAAGACAAAGATCCACTCAGAGGAAAGGTGTTCTTACCATACATCAAGGGAACCACTGACCGCATAGGCAAACTGATGAAGAAGCACAACCTACAAACTATCTACAGACCCACAAAGAAAATCCAACAAATGCTACGGTCAGCGAAGGACAAGAGGGATCCTCTCTCCTCTGCAGGAGTCTACCAGATACCATGCAGCTGTGGGCAAGTATACATAGGGACCACCAAACGCAGCGCCCAAACAAGAGTCAAAGAACATGAAAGTCACTGAAGACTAATTCAACCAGAGAAATCAGCCATAGCAGAGCACTTGATGAACCAGCCTGGACACAGTATATTATTTGAGAACACAGAAATGCTGGACCATTCCAACAACTATCATGTCAGACTACACAGAGAAGCCATTGAAATCCACAAGCATGTGGACAACTTCAACAGAAAGGAAGAAACCATGAAAATGAACAAAATCTGGCTACCAGTATTACAAAACTCTAAAATCAAAACAGTAGATGGGAACCAACACTCTGAGGGCAGAGGACAGCTAATGACTGAACAAAGGATGCCCCCAGGCAAGTGACAAAAACCTTTCCAATGCTAATTAGGGTGATTAACTGAAACATTAATGCTGGCTTCCCAGTGACAAAGGACTCTTGCCACACCCTGGACTCTACAGAGATATATATTTTTCCTTTCTTTACTTAGTTTATCCATACCTCACAACCTCTGAGGATGCCTGCCATAGATGTGGGCGAAACGTCAGGAGAGAATACTTCTGGAACATGGCCACACAGCCTGAAAGACATACAACAATCCTGCTCTACAGAAAGCTATCTTTAAAGATCAATTTACAATCTGTCTAAATTTTTAAGGAGCAAGTTAAACAAAATAATCCCTATTAAGGAACAAAATCCACCAACTTCAAAAACTTTAAACTAGTTTTCATTGAAGTTGGTGGATTTTGTTCCTTAATAGGGATTATTTCGATTAACTTGCCCCTTAAAAATTTAGACAAATTGTAAATTAAGTATCTTTAAAGATAGCTTTCTGTAGAGCGTTTTACAGCATTTGAAAACAAACTACTTGCCTGATTGAACATCAAGATCGGTATGAAAAACATTCTCACTTGCTCAGTTTTGAGGGCTGAAAAATTGGCAAGTACATGCAATCCCAAGTAACGAACAAGACAGGTTCTTAAACTGAATTGCCATGTAAGTCAGAACAGGTATACTTTTTAATAATAACTGGTGTTAAAGCTTCAGTTGAGACACCTTTTTCCCATGATAACTCTGTTCTTGAAATTGTATCTTAGATTTAAATGCTACTTACTGATTTTATTAATTTTTGCAAAGGCCCTCTCATGGGGGCACTAACTGAAAGCCCATCCAGAAATAGGTTATATTAATAAAATATTGACTGGATTTATATCCCAGTCAACTCAAAGTCATTCACAATTACAGTAATTACAAATTTTAAAATGTCAAAAGACTAAAAAGCCTACAAACGGCAGTTAACTAGTGCAGATCCTTAATAGTTTATGCAGTAGTAGCAGACAGAAGTTCAGCATCAAATTAATTAAATCAAAAGCATAATTTAAAACAATATTTAAAATACACAGCCAGGAATAGTTTTGTATTCAATTCATAATAAGTTCCAACTTCAGCAGATAGTCAATTGTTTGAATTTTAAAAAATCAGTTGCGAGCAGGACAACCAGGAGAGAGTCTAACTTTCTGGGTCGGAAGTCCCAATACCTTTGAGTGGCCACCAAGAAAAGCCTCTCTTGCATCCTCACCAAATGTGATGCTGAGTGTGATGAAATAAATAGGACAATCTGCACTGATAATCTCAAAGTCCCTAAAGGATCAAATGCAAAATAGGCTCCTTCACATAGCCTGATCCCAGGTTATAGAGGGCTTTCTAGGTCACAAATCACACAAAGAATGCCACCTGCTCCCTGTAACTGGCCACAGTCAATAATCTGGCCTCAACATGTAGAACCAACTGAATTTTTGAAACACTTTATAATTGAAGCCTTCACAGAATATGCAAGAGAGATAAACTAGGGCATGAGTTACTATGCCCAAATCAAACCTCTCCAGACTTTACAGCTAGCTCACCTGGTTTAAATGTGCAACTCCACTCCTAGACATCACTGATACCTGGACACCCAGGAGCAAAACCAGAATTACATCTAAATGGGAAACTTAAAAGTTCAAATGAATGCAAGTCAAATTCTCCTAGCCTTTTGATTGATCAGGATACATTGTTTCGCTGTCTGGATTAAGCTTCTGTTTCTTTGCCTTTATCCTGTCAGACACTGTTTTAAAACTAAAAAGGCTTCCTAAGATTGAGATAGAAGGAAGAGAAAGTTGAGTCATCTGTACAATGATGACACTAAATTCTAGGTAGCCAGATTTGATATTCCAGAGGTTTCATGTGTATCATCAATAGCATGAGAAGCAAAATAAAGTTTGCCCCATAATCAAACCTGCAGATAGAATTAAATGGATCTAAAGAAACTTTCTACTCAAGGAATTCCTGGTGCTCCAACAACAAATACTGATAATGGTTGTTTCCATACATTTTCAACACAAAAGAAACTTGTGCACAAAATCAGAATTATTAGGATGGTACTATTGCATCACTGTATTCGCAAGCTAAGGCAAGTCATTTGAGGCTGATAGCCAACCATGGATGGAAAGAGAAAAAGGATGCCAGACCACTCAGATGAAAGAGTGACATGTCACCAAATAATGAAATAGGTGTGGTTCTATCATACAGTACAGTTCACTAGTGTTTCTTCCTCACCAAAAAGTAACATACAAGATGTTTTGCAAGAAAAAAATAGCTGCTCAACACATAGGTGCTTGTTTCTTTAAAGAGAACAGATACGCTACACTAATCCTTAATTGCTTTAGTTTGACCTCTGCTAAAAGCGAGTATTTCCTAATGAATATAGTAATTACAAAGGAAGACTCTTCATTTGACTTTTTGTACTGTAGTAACTGTGTAGATATCCGTCATAAGAATTAGAAGTGATTCTCCAACTTTTTGGGGGAGAGGGGAGGATATTAATTAAAGTTACTTGTTCAAAGGTTTGTACAATATGTCCATAAACTCTTTCCATAATTGGCCATATCAGCAGCAGACTTATCAAAAGTTGTAAAAAACAGTCCAACTTCTCAGCTTCAATATTCCTATATTGGGATTGCTGAGCCCTCAATCAACTTTTTGTACCAAGTTCAATATTGATTTTTTTCCTCTACACAATCCCCTTCTGTGTGATGACTCATGGGCCTTGTAGTCCTGCTCATGACATTGTAATGCCTGATGAAGAAGAAAACTTGGGTTTTTTACCTTCCCAGTCTGAACTGGAATCTTCTCAGCCAGATCTTTCCCAGGCAGATCTGGGAACCTTGCACCTGCAAGAAAGTTGTGTCCCAGAAGTATGTCAAACAAACCCAGAGCCTACATCTCCCGTGTTCTCTCGCCATGAGTTTTGTAAACAACAGAGGGGTTTGGAAGCAGCTTCGCGCAGGAGTGCGAGGATAGCAGCTAAGAATGTACCCAATTAAGTCTGCTTTTCGTGAGAATCTTTAAGGAGTCAAACATCTGGTCTCAGAGTTTAGCTTTCGTTTCTGGTTCCCAGAGAACTGCTTCGGCGGGAAAGTTAGACTCTATATAGGTGTTTTACCCGCGTAGTAACTTCGCGGAGTCAATTCGTCAGCCTCCGGAGCGAGTTGTGTCTGGACAGCGCGCTCCGATTCAAGCCTCGTTCCTGCTCAAGCCTTGCCTTGTTTCCAGCCTTCGCTCCTGTTTCCCAGCCTTTGTTTACCTACGGATCTTGCCTTGTTTCCCAGGACTAAACCTTGCCTTGTTTCACGGATTTTACCAAGTTATTCCACGGACCTTGTTCTTGTTCCTCGTTACCTTGTTCCACGTTTCAAGCCTTGTTTCAAGTATCAAGTTATTTCCTAGCCTTGCTCAAGTTCATGGACTAAAGGACCTTGTCATCTCCCCTCACTTTGCCTGGCAAAGTGAGTGTTTCGGTTATTGGATTACAACTTTGGACCTTAATATTTCATATTGGACATTGTTTCTTTGGACTAATTTTGACCTTTCCTGAAAGGTCTGCTTCTGGACTAACTTTTACATTTGTTTTTACTAACTTTATATATTTCCTTAATAAAGATATTAGATAGAATCTGGCCTCTGCGTATGGTTATTGGTGCTCTGTAGCCTGGGTCGTGACAGTTTGACTCCGCCACCCTAAGCACCAATTAACCTCGGCCAGAATGTCTACCGGAGCCGTACCTGGGCCGAGCGGCCAGCCGATTACCTACACCATCGACAAGGATGAGGTGGACCGAATCCGTGATAAGCTCAATGCACAGGATGGGGAAATAAAGGGTTTGAAGGAACGCGGAATCCGTCTTCCGGCCATGGCGTTGCCAACCAAGTTTACTGGAGAAGCTTCTAAGGTTCATGTTTTCCGTCGCCAATGCCAAGCTTATCTAGAGGCCCGTGATGCCGAGTTTCCCCAGGAAGACATCAAGGTGGCGTGGATTTACAGTCTCCTAGACGGGCCAGCGGCTAACTGGGCGACGGCTCTGTTCGACCAAGCCTCCCCACATCTAAGGTCAGCGCAACATTTCTTGGACCACCTTAAGGCGACCTGGGGAATCGAGGACAATTTGGAGGCCGCCGGGCACAAACTCCGCCGCCTCTTCCAAGGAGACAGACCCATGTCTCAGTACATAGCCGAGTTCCGAGTGCTGGCCCACAACACCGGCTGGAACGATGTAGCCCTCAGAGGACAATTCCGGGAGGGTCTCAACATCGAAATGCTGGAGGAAATCTCCAAGGTGGATCCTCCCCAGACCCTCGAAGCACTCATTGATCAATGTTTACGGGCTGAAGTCATGATTGCCAACAGGAAACAGTGGGTTCGAGGCCAGAGCGGTAGAGCTGGGGCAAAACCCCCCGCTCCCGCCAGCGTTCAGCCACGTCCAGTGTGGAGACCCCCACCACCAACCCCATACCCCAGAGGAAGCGAGGAGATGCCGATGCAGTTGGGCAACATGCGTCCCAGACTAGATGCCGCCGAGAAGGCCCGTCGTCAACGCTTAAACCTCTGTTGGTACTGCGGGAACGGGGGCCACTTCGCCAGAGAGTGCCCAGCCAAAGGGAAGCCCGCCGCCCGTCTTGCGGCGGCGTCCTCCACGGAGACGAAGGCGTCTGAGGCGGCTGGCACACAGCCGGCGGGGGAAGCCAACGACCGGGCGTAGAGAGGCTCGCCAACCCGGTCAAAAAACCCATTCAAGAGCCGCCAACCGGGGTCCTGTTCCTTCTAGTGGTCACCTTATGGTCAGCAAAAAGGGGACCCGTCATGATCCACGCCATGATAGACTCCGGAGCCACCAACAATTTCATTGATAGAGAGTATGCCGACTCTCTGGGATTACAATATCATGACTTCAAGAATGCCCGTGTGGTGCAAGCCATAGACGGCCGCCCCCTCAAGACGGGCCCCGTAAGTCAGTGGTCGGAACCCACCAGGATGTGGATAAGGGAACATATGGAAGAGATTTCCTTCTTTGTTACTGAGGTTCCCCATTTCCCTGTGATTTTGGGGATTCCATGGCTGACACTTCACGACCCAAGCATCTCCTGGTCCAACAGAGAACTGCAGTTTGCTTCAAAGTACTGCCAAAACCATTGCCTCGTAGCCAAGGTCTGCCATGCCACAGACACCGAGCCCATTATCACCTTGCCAAAGAAGTACTCCGAGTATTGGGATGTATTCAATGAAAAAGAAGCCGAAAAGTTACCCCCACATAGACCTTATGACTGTGCCATTGACTTGGTGGAGGGGGCCCCGATCCCGCGAGGGCATCTCTACTCCCTGACTGAACCAGAGCAAGAAGCTCTCAGGGAATTCATAGAGACAAACCTTCGCAAGGGATTCATCAGACCCTCTCAATCCCCAGCCGCCTCCCCAGTGATGTTTGTGAAGAAGAAGTCAGGGGAATTACGCTTGGTGGTGGACTACAGAGCATTGAATAATATCACCAAGCGGAACAGCTATCCCCTGCCCTTAATCTCGGATCTACTAGACCGACTTCGAGGAGCCAAGGTTTCAGCAGTATTGGAATGGCGGGCGCCAACTAACAAGAAGGAGGTGCAGCGATTCTTGGGGTTCGCGAACTATTACCGCAAGTTCATTCCAGATTTTGCCCGCTGGTCTGACCCAATCACTAGCTGCATCCGTGGAAAACAGCCCTTCCGCTGGACTGATCAAGCAGAGAAAGGGTTCCAACAACTAAAGAAATTATTCACATCCCAGCCAATCCTTCAGCATCCAGATCCTGAAACCCTTTTTGTGGTGCAAGCGGACGCCTCTGATGTGGCAATTGGGGCTGTGCTCCTACAACCGGTGGGAGATCATCTTCATCCTTGTGCCTATTATTCTCGTCAACTAACCGCACCAGAGAGGAACTATACCATTTGGGAAAAAGAACTATTAGCCATAAAGGCAGCTTTTGAAACTTGGAGACATTGGCTAGAAGGGGCCAAATTTCCCATTGAAGTCCACACTGATCATCGGAATCTAGAACATCTAAGAACTGCCCGCAAGCTAAATCAAAGGCAGCAACGTTGGGCTTTATTCTTTGAACGTTTCAACTTCCAGATTCATTATGTGACCCCAGCCCAAACCAAGCAAGCAGACGCCCTGTCACGTAAACCGGAATACGCTGCAGGACGCAAGGAGACCTTTGAATCCCAACTACTACAACCCGAGAACTTTGCCACGCTCACAGTGGGGAACACCAAATCCACTCCCATTGATTCAACTCCCTCTACTCCAGGGCCCATCTGTGCTCAAGAAATCAGGGCTAGTCAGCAAGCAGATGCCTGGGCGCAGGACCAACTTCGTCAAGGTCTGCATTTTCCCTTTTCGCTTAAAGATGGACTGCTTTGCTATAGAAATCATGTTTATATCCCACCCGGACCGGGCAGGGAAAAAGCACTTCGTCTGTGTCATGACTGCAAACCAGCAGGGCATTTCGGACTATTTAAAACCATGCATTTGATCCTAAGAGATTTCTGGTGGCCCAAGATCCGCAAGGATGTGGAAAAATATGTTAACACCTGCCCAGTATGCCAGCGCTCCAAGATAAGAAGGGAGAAGCCCTCAGGGCTTCTACACCCCCTTCCTACCCCATCTCGCCCATGGGAAATAATTTCTGCGGATTTTATCACTGACTTACCACCTTCCTGTGGATTCACCACGATCCTAGTGGTGGTGGACCTTTTCACCAAGTTAGCCCATTTCATTCCCTGTGAAGGTCTTCCCACGGCCCAAGAGACTGCAGATTTGTTCCTCCAACATGTTTTCAGACTACATGGATTGCCCAAGAGTTTGGTCACAGACCGTGGATCCCAATTCACCTCTCGTTTCTGGAAGGCACTACAAAAACTATTGGGCATAGACTCTCGTTTATCTTCAGCTCATCATCCCCAAACGGATGGGCAAACGGAGCGCACCAATGCCACTTTGGAACAGTACCTTCGCTGTTATGTAAACTACCAACAGGACAATTGGGCTTCTCTGTTACCACTGTCGGAATTTGCCTACAACAATGGAGTCCAGGCTTCTACAAAAGAAACGCCGTTCTTTGCAAACTACGGCTTCCATCCACGTTTCTTTCCCCCTGTCATTGAAACTTCAGAAGTTCCCGCAGCAGAAGAATGGCTGCAGGAACTCACAGCGGTGCAACAACTTTTGCTCCAGCAACTGGAACAAGCCAAGGAGGACTATAAACGTCACGCGGACAAACATCGCCAGCCGGGCCCCGAAATCAAGGTAGGAGATCGGGTTGTTCTGTCCACTCGCTTTTTGCCCTCCCATCGCCCTTGCCGGAAGTTAGATGCCCGTTTCATTGGCCCCTATCCAGTGGTGGCGCAATTAAACCCCGTGACTTTCAAACTCCAACTTCCACGTTCAATGCGCATTCACCCAGTGTTTCACCGCTCCCTGCTCCTTCCGGCGGATGGTGTGCGGCCAGATGTAGACCGGCCGGCCCCCGTTCCTATTTTGGTGGATGGGGAGGACGAGTTCGAGGTTCAGGACATTTTGGATTCTCGCTTTCACCGCCGCCGCCTGCAATATCTCATTGACTGGGTGGGTTTTGGCCCGGAGGAACGCTCTTGGGAAGACGCCTCCACAGTCCATGCTCCTGATCTAACCCGTCGCTTTCATCAGACCTATCCCGCCAAGCCACGACCTCGCGCCTCGGGGAGAGAGTCCCAGTTTGGGAGGGGCCTTGAGGAGGGGGATAGTGTGATGACTCATGGGCCTTGTAGTCCTGCTCATGACATTGTAATGCCTGATGAAGAAGAAAACTTGGGTTTTTTACCTTCCCAGTCTGAACTGGAATCTTCTCAGCCAGATCTTTCCCAGGCAGATCTGGGAACCTTGCACCTGCAAGAAAGTTGTGTCCCAGAAGTATGTCAAACAAACCCAGAGCCTACATCTCCCGTGTTCTCTCGCCATGAGTTTTGTAAACAACAGAGGGGTTTGGAAGCAGCTTCGCGCAGGAGTGCGAGGATAGCAGCTAAGAATGTACCCAATTAAGTCTGCTTTTCGTGAGAATCTTTAAGGAGTCAAACATCTGGTCTCAGAGTTTAGCTTTCGTTTCTGGTTCCCAGAGAACTGCTTCGGCGGGAAAGTTAGACTCTATATAGGTGTTTTACCCGCGTAGTAACTTCGCGGAGTCAATTCGTCAGCCTCCGGAGCGAGTTGTGTCTGGACAGCGCGCTCCGATTCAAGCCTCGTTCCTGCTCAAGCCTTGCCTTGTTTCCAGCCTTCGCTCCTGTTTCCCAGCCTTTGTTTACCTACGGATCTTGCCTTGTTTCCCAGGACTAAACCTTGCCTTGTTTCACGGATTTTACCAAGTTATTCCACGGACCTTGTTCTTGTTCCTCGTTACCTTGTTCCACGTTTCAAGCCTTGTTTCAAGTATCAAGTTATTTCCTAGCCTTGCTCAAGTTCATGGACTAAAGGACCTTGTCATCTCCCCTCACTTTGCCTGGCAAAGTGAGTGTTTCGGTTATTGGATTACAACTTTGGACCTTAATATTTCATATTGGACATTGTTTCTTTGGACTAATTTTGACCTTTCCTGAAAGGTCTGCTTCTGGACTAACTTTTACATTTGTTTTTACTAACTTTATATATTTCCTTAATAAAGATATTAGATAGAATCTGGCCTCTGCGTATGGTTATTGGTGCTCTGTAGCCTGGGTCGTGACATTCTGTCACTTTTCTTCCATACTGCTTGCATTCCCTTCCTACTCAACAGTCATGTATAAGCACTCACAGAGGCCTGTAAAAGTATACATAGACATACATGGGGGCTTGAAGGAGATACATCTTAATAAAATAAAGCATAACTTGTACACCGAGATTTGTAAATAACATTTAAAGAAAAACACCCAGTTTCATCTTTAGGCACCCTAATAAAACTCTTCTCAAAACAAATCTGTGCTGAATTTATTTATTATTTATTTCCCTCATTTCTATCCCACCCTTCTCACCCAAAGGGATTCAGGGCGGCTCACAATCTGGCAAAAATTCAATGCCAATGTACAATACAAGAAGATAAAATATAAGCAATTAAAACAATTGAATAATTTAACAAAATACAACAAATACATTTAAAACCATAGAGTATAAAATCCTTGAACCATTCATCCGCAAAACCTTGTACATAAACCTTAATCCGGACCGAGTCAAAGTCAACAGAATTCACTCATCAAACGCTTGACCACACAGCCAGGTCTTCACTTTTTTCCTAAAACTCAGAAGGGATGGAGCCTGCCAAATATCACTGGGGAGGGAGTTCCAAAGCCGAGGAGCCACCACTGAGAAGGCCCTGTCCCTCGTTCCCACCAGCCGTGCCCGTGAGGTGGGTGGGACCAAGAGCAGGGCCTCTCCAGACGATCTTAGTGTTTATAGGAGGATACACGTTTGGACAGGTAAGTTGGACCAGAACTGTTTAGGGCTTTGTAGGTCAAAACCAGCACTTTGAATTAGGCTCGGTAGCATATCAGCAGCCAGTGGAGCTGGCCTAGCAGGGGAGTGGTACGCTCCCTGTATGCCGCCCCAGTTATTGATCTGGCTGCCGCCTGTTGTACTAATTGGAGCATCTGGGCCATCTTCAAAGGCAGCCCCACGTAGGCAAAGGAATCCCAAATAAGAATATATTGGGGGTTTTTTTAAAAAAAAATCTAAACTTCTGGGAAACAGCCACACATAGAGCTGGCAAAGTATTTTTTAGGTTGTATAATTAACAGAGAATCTCCAACTACAGTAGAGTCTCACTTATCCAACATAAACGGGTCGGCAGAAAGTTGGATAAGCGAATACGTTGGATAACAAGGAGAGATTAAGGAAAAGCCTATTAAACATCAAATTAGGTTATGATTTTACAAATTAAGCACCAAAACATCATGTTAGACAACAAATTTGACAGAAAAGGTAGTTCAATACGCAGTAATGTTATGTTGTAATTACTGTATTTACGAATTTAGCACCAAAATATCACGTTATATTGAAAACATTGACTACAAAAATGTGTTGGATAAGCCAGAACGTTGGATAAGTGAGTGTTGGATAAGTGAGACTCTACTGTATATTGTAAACATTTCTAATCAATTTTCTGCCAGGTGAGTAAATCAATAAATACACAAAAAGAGCAAGCCATCTCTAAAACTCAAAGATCTAAACACAGATATAATTTGGAGTAAAGAAAGAAATGTAAGTAATCAAAGTAAGCTAGGATTGTATAGTCACAAAATGGGACGTAAATGGTACATTATATGAATGGTTTAACAAATTCCATGCCTATAAACTGAGGCAAAAGAAGGAAAATCTGAATGGCCTACTTCCTCAATGTCTGCCCAAGAGATTGTGAGGGGTGAGGACAGTCCTTTAAACCAATGGTCCAAACCATGCCTCCCTGAGTGCTTTGGTTCCAAGACCACCCTACGCTCAAAGCCTATGCTACTCCCCCCCGATATTTATCCTCTAGACTGGTTCACTATCTGATGTCCCGTCCCTCGAGGTTTTATTCTGATCCCTTTCTCACCCAGAGTTTTAATTTTTAATCTAGTTTTTAAATGTAGTATTCATGCGGCCCGCTCGTGTTATATTGCTGTTTTGATCTTATGTTGTACTGTTTATTTTATGTAATGTATTATTTAATTGTATTATGTTATGGTTTATTGTATTGTCTTGGGCATGGCCCCATGTAAGCCGCCCCGAGTCCCCGTTGGGGAGATGGTGGCGGGGTATAAATAAAGTTTTATTATTATTATTTATTATTAAGGAGTCCACAAGCAGTGGTACATTTGAGGGATGGCACGGAGAAGATACAGATGGATCCTGGGGAGTTATGGGTTTGGATAGAAGGCTGGGGATATCGTAGAAGGGCTGCAGCTGGAGGTGGGGCGTTGGGTGACTCCAGCTCGGATGAGGATTTGCAGCAACCAGCTGTGGATGGGGCGTTGGCTGGCTCAAGTTCAGAGGACGACTTGTAGATAAAAGTAAGCTTGTTGCTAATGTAACTTTGCAATCGGCAAGATGTTTTGTTGGGCGCTTTTCGGGATCTTTGTTTCAGAAGACGTGTTTGGAAGACTGCTTTGGGACGTAAGTGTTAACCCGGGTTTTTAGTGGCAACGGGGGCTGGCATTGTGTGGGTTTACACTGGATTGTCTTGTGTTGGTTTTATGCATTAGCTGCCGGCTTGCCTCAGTCGCTTTGGCTCTTTGTATTTACCTTGGACTGGAATTCAGTGACTGTGACTTCTTCCTGACGACATGGACTGGAATTCGGTGACTGTGACTTCTCCCTGACGACTTGGACTGGAACTCGACACCTGTGACTTCTCCCTAACGATGCAGACCGAACGTGGCAGCTGTGACTTCTCCTTTACAACGTGGTTTTGCTTTAGCAACGTTTTGGGGCATTGTGTGGCCATTGGTCACTGTGGGTTACTGCTGGTAACTTTCATGTGTTTGTTTAGCTCCAACCAGCAGGTGGAGCGAGTTTCCAGTCTTTTCAACTAAATTTGTTTTAATCTGGATTATTTCCCAGGATAATCCAGATTATATCCCAAATTTGGGTCTTTTGAGTTCTTTTTGGACATTGTTACCTCACACTGAAGAGAAAATGTTTTGAGCCTCCTTTTGGTTGTTTCTTGGGCTCTTTTGTGTTGTTTTTGCAATAAACTGAGTTGTTTATATTGGCTGGCGTCTGACTCGTAACATTAAGTCTATACACTCTAATGAAACCAAAATTGGCATTTTTGCCTTAAAGTACTGTATAGTACCTAGGAACCTTGCACTTTACAGAGTTATTACATTAATCTTCAATTTGTTTTTGAGAAATATAAGAAAGGTTTTTATGAACTGCAATAAAACATTGTCTAAAATATTACTTTCTTAATGCTACCGTTACTTTCTAAAAGACAAGTGAAATAAAGTACAGGATGCTTCAAAATAATGGACCCAATTTCAAAGAAGTATATTTCATGATGGCCACATGTTACAATTACACAAAAGCTACAAATGGTTTAAGGAGTTATCAAGTTATCACATTTTACTAACCATTTTGAACCAGAAACAAATCATTAGGCCTGATGTTGTGGGATCACTATATTGCGTATGACTGAGGCTAGGGGCCATTTGAGCACTAGAAGAGGCATCTAGCAGTAACTCTATGAAACTCTATGCCCCACCCTTTCCAGTGGTAAAAATTTCATTCTTGGGAGGTTTGTGGTTGCAGAAATACAGCAATTTCAAATTGGGTCCATCTTTTTGACACATCCTGCACTTTTTCCAGTACAAAACCCCACACAGAACCCTACAGTTATGTCACAGCACCGCTGCTAATCTATTTGTAATATAATCTTGATTAATAGGGAAGCCACTATGACAATCAAGTTTCAGGAATTCTATCTTATCAGTTCAGTTTACTCTGTCCCCTAATATCAGACATGCATCAACAGAGATAAGATACTTAAAATTTTTATACAGATTTGAGAGCCCAATTTTCTGAAAATAACTTCTGTATTCCAGTAATGGAATCTTTGGCCACAATCCTATTGGCTCCATCGATGATGTAACCATGCCATGCCAGTTAAAAGTGAAAGAAAAAAGAAATTGGTGGTAAAGAAAGGAGGAAAAGATAGTTGCAGCAAAAGAAGGAAGTTCCTAGCACTATTATCACTTTTTCTGATATATGGGGGGAGTGGATCCAGGGAGCCAAGAACAAAATAACAGGCTTGGCTTGGACAGTCACCTGTCCTATTGAACCAATGAGTGTCCAAGCTACGCACCAACATTATTTTGTCTCCATGGACACACCACTCACCCGGCCACGAAACCAGGCCTTTGAGATCAGTCAGCACAAAACTAGCAGATTTCTTCTCTGGCTACTAAAACACTGCAGGAACATGCAAAAAATGGAAACACTAGTGTAATAGATTGTTGTGTTTACTCATTGTTCCTATGGCATTTATGAACAACTGCAGCATTTCAAACGGACAATATTGTAGGGGCTGCACATTTGCTGGGTTCAGGAATGCAAGGCCCTTAGGAAAGTAAAAAGGTGAGTTAAAAACACTATTTTTTTTAACCTGAGCCCTTTAAGAATCTCTAGGTCTTCCAAAAAGACTCTGTGGTCAATATCTGCTGGAGGTTCACCACAAAATCACACTGGAGGACCCAAGGATTTGTAGAAAGAACACGAACACTTTGATCAAATTTGCAAATAATCAAACACACACAAGTGAAACCTGCAAATATGGAGGGCTTACTGTACTGCCAAATATGTAGGGGGGGGGGGCACACAAAACTAGAGTGACTAGAAGCCCCACCTTGGTTAAGATAAAAAATTAATCCTGAACATTGCCGGGGGGGGGGGGGTGAAAATCATTTATGGGGCTACTTTGGGAAAGAGCAGGCTATAAATTAAACAAATAAATAAAATTTGAAAAGTGAATCAACACTCCTAGGGAATATATGGAAAGCCTTGAAAATGAGCATTTGAAAAGGCAAGTAAAGCCAAACTAGCTTATCTACAGCAAAGGGGTAAACTACCATTCCATTCCAATACAATACTATACAATTTGTAATGACTGGATAATATAATCAACCGAATATTCTGAAACTGAACTTTTGCTCAAAAAGAAATTTTCATTTATTTCTCCATCCCTTGCAACAAATGCCCCACAAATATGTATTTCATCAGACTGAGGCCTATCCAAGATAACGTGAAGAGGAATAGTAGTTATATGGAAATTCACAGAAAATCTGCAAGAAATAGTCTTGCCCCCTTCTTTATACAGCAAGAGGCACCCTGCCTGGATTTGAGTCCCTTTCATGGTAAAAAGAAAGCTGTTTCATTACAGGAGGCATGTCTGGATCAAAGCCAACATGTTTTATTCCTATGCAACTTAATACTGCAATTTGGTCTGTTAGAATTTTTGTGCATCATTTTTCAATGAAATATTGATAGGCCATATACCAAATACATTTGCCTTGTGTTACTTCACTTCCATTCACAGCCATAATTGTTTGCAGATAGAAAGTAAATTTTAATGCATAATACAAGTATTTATTGCTTGGTGTTTTCAAAAGAATTGTAATCATCTACATTTTCCCTGAAATTCTGAATTTCACATGGCCTATTGAGAGGATTCTAAACAAAGCAAAAAAGTCTGTAAAAGAACAGATTCAGACTTGGGATGCCTTAGCTAAGACACATGTAATGACACATGGGAATGTCGTTTAGAAAAATATGTCATCCTAATTTGCAAGGCTGAACTTGTTGAACCCTATTCAACTAAACATTCTGCTGCTTGGAGAACATACAGTTTATATGGTAATTACACCTGTAGCAGGTTTTAAAGTGTTACCTGCAGCAAATACATGAAGTAGGCATGACAATATATAGATGAACAAATCATGAGAAAATGTTTGGATGGCTACTTCAGTCAAATTACTGAAAGCAGTTTTTCCACTAAATCTATAGGTCCCAGCAGCAGTCAGGATTTTTTTGGTAGCCCTCATGCAATAACTGCAGAGCCCATATCCTCAGTTTCACTTACCAGCTCCTGAGAGAAAATGGTCTCTCTAGGAATGCTTCTGCAGAAACTGCCACACAGTTGCCCTGGAGCAGGGGTCCCCAAACTAAGGCCCGGGGGCCGGATGCGGCCCTCCAAGGTCATTTACCTGGCCCCCGCCCTCATTTATAATATAATATTTTTATATCCGTTTTAATAATATAATATATTGTATATACATATGATATTGATAATAACATTATCATTTTATACAATATAATACTAATAATACCATATAATATTAATTATATATGTTATATATTACATATAATATTACAATATAATGGTATAGTTCAATATAGTAATATACTGTATAATGCTAATATTGTGCTATGCTAATAATATAATATATTGTATGTACATACAGCTGCTTTGAGTCCCCTTCGGGGTGAGAAGGGCAGGATATAAATGTAGTAAATAAATGTAGTAAATGAATAAATAAATAATTTTAGGCTTAGGCTCACCCAGAGTCTGAAATAACTTAAAGGCACGCAACAACAATCCTAATCAACCTGACTATCTCATTGGCCAGAAGCAGGCCCACACTTCCTATTGAAATCCTGATAGGTTTATGTTGGTTAAAATTGTTTGCATTTTTAAATATTGCATTGTTCTTTCATTGTTATTGTTGTGCAGTGTGCATAGGAATTTGTTAGTTTTTTTCCCCAAATGATAATTTGGCCCCTCAACCATGTAAAGGATTGTGGACTGGCCCTCTGCTTTAAAAGTTTGAGGACCCCTGCCCTGGAGGATTGAGCCAATTCCCAGAGAGGATACTTCTCTAGGAATCTGTGTTCACTAGAACTCTATGATATGTATGCTGGGACCAGAAGCTGGATAATTTTATGATTATATCCATGGTTTCAGTGACCATGATGTGGTCAAGAAGAGATCCCCTGTGGATACCTGCGTCTTACTGTATAGTATACTTCTCTTTCTTCAGGCAATTATCATTCCTATCTTTGCAAACTGAAAACTTAACTACTGTAATACAGTATGAATCCACCTTTCATTCATAGGGTGACTAGTATAGAACTGAGATATGAGAGGCATGCTTCACCATGCAAACATTTCACCAGCACAGGGTTCACAAGGACTCCATACACTTATTTACCGTAGCTTCATTTAGTATCCCATGGATAACATATAGAACCCAGAAAGACCTGTATATACTTAGCTTCCTTTTCACACAAAAAGCAGGTGGTTAATGCTATGCAATCTAACAAAAACACAAGAAAGAACTGGTGAGCACTCCCAGGTGCTCAAGCTACCTGCCTATGTTAGGTCTTGATGTTTATCTAACTCCATTTAAAATTAAGTTCAATTGAACTAATCTGTTTTTTTGTATTCTTCATTAGGTTCCTTAACGCTTGTAGAAACTTTGCTTTAATCACATCGTGTGTATATGTATGTGTGTGTGAAAATATACACAAAATTATTGAGACTGTAAACCAGGAGTGGGGAACTGAGTTAGGCTAGGACTCCATTTAAATCACATGAGACCTTAGGACAGTGATTCTCAACCGGTGGGTCCCCAGATGTTTTAGCCTACAACTCCCAGAAATCCCAGCCAGTTTACCAGCTGTTAGTATTTCTAGGACGTGAAGGCCAAAACATCTGGGGACCCACAGGTTGAGAACCAAACAAAATACTCCAAAATGCCCTTTAGGGAACACAAGGGCATTTTGGGTCATCCTGGCCTCTTAGAATTCATTTTGGATAATTCTGTAGTTAATTTTTTTAATGTCAGACTTTGTTTTGATTCCTATAGGGTCCTAAAGTTAAACTAAATGTTTTCCCATAACTCTGTTATGAATGCTGATATAACCATTTGTCTTCATTTCTCACTTGGATATAAAAGCTGAAAGATAAAATCTGAAAGCTCTATGCTTTGCTTGGGAAGATCTCATTACTGGAAGTGCCCACAGGCTGCTGAAAAGTAATTCTCAAGAGTTTCAAAGTATCATATAATGGATACTGATGACTACTCTTCAAAAGTTTCAAAGTAACTCGCAAAGACTGCTGAAGGCTGCTTCTCAAAAAAAATCCAAAGTGACACACAATTCTCCTCATACAGTTAGGCCTGCCAATTTGCCAATCAAGACACTGGCATTGTTCAATGAGGGGCTCTATCAGTTTTGTCCTGATGTGCCCAATGTTACAGCCCCTAATCCAGTGAACCTAACAGGTGAAAGTGTAATTCTACATGGGGACCAACCTAGATATACTATAGCATCTACTCTTTGTAAATTAAAATGCAACTGTGCAACCATCAAAACCCTAGAAGGAAGAAGTCAAGAAAAGCATTACAAAAAGAGAACTATTTTTGAGAGCAGATATCTATATAAAAATATATATATTAAGAACTGATAACTGCTCAATTGATGGTGCAAGGAGTCAATGATTTGTGTAAACTAAAACAGAAAGGGAATGACTTTCTTCTTTCTACAGCTTCATTCCCTCTTCAAAAAGTATTCCAAAAGCCATAGAGCTGATTTTCACACAGCAAAGGCGGCAGATGGGTCAAGAGGGAGCAACATGTTACTTCAAAGTTACTTCTGTTAACACAATGTGTTTAATTCACTATTGTGGTGTCTTATGGGAGAAAGATCCATCCTATATAAATCCTGTCAATTGACTGCTGCCAAAAGGAAGCTTAGTCAAAACAGCAGCCTCACAACTACTTACCTAATGCTAAGTTTCACTAAATTTAATAAGACTTATTCCTACGGTATGATATATTCATAACTCTACTATATTTATTTATTTATTTATTTATTACATGCATTTATACCCTGCCCTTCTCCCCGAGGAGACTCAGAGCGGCGTACATTCTGCCACGAGGGCCAGCAACAAATATACTATAAAACAAAACAATTAAAACATGATAAAAAGTATACAAAAATTAAAACGCTGCAAGGCAGCGATATTGCACCATCCTCAAGACTATGCAATACAGTGCCACAGAATTACAACAAACTCACAAAATACTCAACACATAAAAAGTATATGAGAAAAACTCCTCTCATACACAGTACTACTGAATATGCATGGGCTTACCAATAACAGATACTTTTGCAAACAAACTTCCTGATACTGCGAAATAGGACAACACAAGATGATGGCATCAAGTTTCTGATTAAAAACAACAAAATTTTATCTAAATTTACATTCATACAATGGTAATTGAACTGAAAACGCAAAACAGGAAATATCTCCATATTGGGCAAGCTTAGAACTAAACCAACCTAACTAAAAGGGAAAAATCAAAAGCTTGCCAGATCATTTACTATTATATCTAGTTTGTCAAGAGCAATAATACTATCAAATAATTTTAAACTGTCAATTGAATTTTATGACAAACATTAGCCAAAATCAGCAGTATCACAACTTTTTAAAGGGGCCTACCTTTTAAAAAGAGCAGCATTGAACAATAAAAGCAACAGCTAACACAAATAAAATGGTTCATAAATGTTTATCATTTGATTTCCTTTAAAATGTAAAGTGATTGCTGGAAAAAAAGCAATACTATGAAAGTGATCAGTCTTCGTGAAAGTATTACTCTGTTCAGACGTCACTGCTTTTCTGCCAAACATAAGCCATATAAGGAAGTTAAAGTTCATCGCCATCTATTTTATTCAGTCCTTTCAGATGCCCAGAAATGACCTTTCAGATTCAGTCCTTTCAGATGCCCAGAAATGAATGAAGTGCCTTTGATGATCAAGTGTATGGTTTAAGATAGTTTACTGTATTTTCATTGGCAAAATTGGCTTCCTGCTCCCAAAACAAATCAATAACATCAAAACTACTGGCACTAGACAGAGCTTCAGCCTTATAAAGCTTATAAGGATTATAAGCAATACATACTTGCACAAAAGCAAACGACCAATTTCTTGTATAACCATCAGCAGATTATGCTGCTGCTTCCCTTGTAACAAAATTTACCAAATTGTATTTAGTTTTAAGAGACCATTAGAACTATCACCATCACCTTCAATTGATTACAGAAGACTAAAAATGCAGTCTGAAAAGTTATAGCATAAACTATTCAACTGTATTCCTTCAGGACATTAGATTATTTAAAAACCATGGGTACATAAATTACATTTTTGCAGACTTCTGTAAGTTAAATCAGACTAGTTAACAAGAAGTCGTAGTTAGAAGTGGTTAAGAAAAATGCTTCCAGTACTTCAAACTTCTTCAAAAGTCCCTAAGTTTTCAGGAAAAACTTGTAAACTTGACAAAAACTTTTTGGGCCTACATTCTCTACTTGCTCCATGGCCAAAGGACAATTTATTAGAGAAAAAGTCGAATAACACAACCAACGAACATACAAAAGAAAAAGAATCACTGTCCTTTACGCAAGGGGTGTCCTCTCACAGGAAAATCATAGTTACCAGTTCCGCAACTAGACATTTTAAACCCAGGAATGCATAATCGGGCAGTTTCAGTTCAATACCTTCTTGCTGCGGAACAAAGAAACTTCTGTTTAAGAAGCTTTACCAAAGCTTACAAAAAAATCTTCCAGATTTCCCCTCTGCAAGAAAACGCAAGCAAGGATCACAGGCACAGGTACACATCCCGAAACTGGAAATAAGTTCCTAATTCATAAAAGCATAAAATGGAGGGGGGGGGGAATCAAATTTTAAAAAAACCAGCCATGAACTGAAAACAAAGTACTGTACACATAACTTCCCTCTCACCAATAGAAAAACATTACTACAGGCTGGGCTGAAAGTCACAAAGGGGCTTCAATAACTCCTTTAGTTTACAATACAATAACATTATATACAATATATATAGGAAATAAACTTACATTATCTGTAAAATCTTTTTTTAAATTGCTTTACAAAGTTATTAAAAGTATCAGACATCTTTGTGACTTTTGGCCCACACTGTATTTGCGATCTCCAAAAGAAAAAATACAATTAGCCTAATTTTTTGGAATTATTTCCCCTACCAACCTCAGACTTCAGGCGTCCAGATTTCCTCCATTTGCGCAGAGTTCTTCCAGCAACGTTTTAAATCCCAAGAGGGCGAATTATTCTTTTTCTCTCCCCAACAAAAAAACAGAAGACAGGGGGAGATGCAACAGCTCTGTTGGAGTGCGGGGAGATCAAATAAGCTCTTCTTGTTGCTTTGGGGGGTGTTTTTGTTTTGTTTTCTTTCCAAAACCCCTTCCTCTCCTTCACTTTTCTCTCTCAAGTTGAGAAGGGCAGAAAAGGCTTCTCGAGTCTTTTCTACTCCTCTTCCTCTGCGTGTTTCACTCCCTTCTTGTTGGGGTTTTTTTTTTAAAAAAATGTTCTTGTTGCTTCCTTTCCACACAACCCTTTCCTCCCCTTCACTTTTCCCCCCTCTCAGTGAAGAAAAGCTCTCGTCGAATCTGTTTCTCTCCCCCCTTCACCTCCTCCTCCTTTCCGTGTTTCAGTATCTTCTTCTTGAGGGGGACGTTTCTTGTGGTTGTTGCTGCTTCCTTTCCTTTCCACAAAACCCCTTCCTCCCCTTCACTTCGCGAAGGGGACAAAAAGGGTCTCTTCTTCTGCCTCCTCTCCGTGTTTCAGTCTCTTATTCTTGTTGTGTTTACCGTTTATTGTATCCTTTCCACAACTCACTCCAGTTGTGTAGAAGGGGTGAGAAGCTCTCGTCCAGTCTCAATTTCTGCGTGTTTCAGTCTCTTCTTCTTGGGGGGACGTTTCTTGTGATTGTTGCTGCTTCTTTTCCACAAGACCCCTTCCTCCCCTTCACTTTTCCCCTCTCAGTCGAGAAGGGGACAAAAAAAGGATATCTTCTTCTGCCTGATTATATCCTTCTTCTCTTCCTCCTCCTTTCCGTGTTTCAGTATCTTCTTTTTCTTGTGTTCGTCGTAGTTTGTTGTATCCTTTCCACAACTCACTCCAGTTGTGAAGAAGGGGAGAAAATGTCTCGTCGGGTCTCAAATCTCTCAGACTTTCCTCTGCGTGCTTCAGTCCCTTCTCCTCCTCCTCCTCCTCCTTTCCGTGTTTCAGCCTCTTCCTTCTTGGGTTTGTCGTTGTTTGTTGTATCCTTTCCACAACTCACTCCAGTTGTGAAGAAGGGGAGAAAAGGTCTCGTCGGGTCTCAAATCTCAATCTTTCCTCTGCTTGTTTCAGTCCCTTCTCCTCCTCCTCCTCTCCGTGTTTCAGCCTCTTCCTTCTTGGGTTTGTCGTTGTTTGTTGTATCCTTTCCACAACTCACTCCAGTTGTGAAGAAGGGGAGAAAAGGTCTCGTCAGCCTCTTCCTTCTTGCGTTTGTCGTTTTGTTGTATCTTTCCCACAACTCACTCCAGTTGTGAGGAGGGGAAAAGGTCTCGACAAGTCTCAATCTCTTCTTTGCGGTGTTGTTTTTTTTTTTGCCCCTTGTTGTATCCTTTCCAGTTGCGAAGGGGTCTCGTCGAGCCTCTCCTCTGCTTCCTCCTCCTCCTTTCTCTTTCCGCCCTGACAAAATATGCGGTTTCAGGTGCCTCAAACGCCGCCCAGCCCGGGCTGAGGAGTCATTTCCTGCCCCTCAGGAAACCCAACAGAGGCCTGCTTGCTTTCCCCGGCCTCTTTGAGGGCCCAAACTCTCCTTCCTTCCTTCCCTCACGAGGCCGGGCCTTGGATGCTGGCGTCGCCTCCTTCGAAGGGAAACCGAGATGGAGGCGCAACAAGCCCCTTCCTTCCTTCCCTTCTCTCCTTCCTCCTCCTCCTTTTCCTTTCTTCCCTCGCTTCCTCTGCCTCACACTCGGCTCCTCCTCCTCACACTTCCCCCTTCCTTCCTTCTATCCCCATTATTCCCGCCCTCAGCAGCTCTCTGTCTCTGTCTCTCTGTGTGAGGTGTATCTCTCAAAGAGGAAGGAAGCAGCAACAGCGGCCCACACTCCAGGCGGCGGGCGTTACTACTACTACTACTACTACGCCGCTTTTGCGCCTCCGCCCAGGCCAAAGGGAGAGAGAGAGAGAGAGACTGCAGCGCCGCCCAGGACGGAGAGGCCTTTCCTCCCTCCTTCTCTCCTCCGCCTCCCTTTTCAGACTTTTTTTCCCCCCTCAGAGCCAGACAACAAGTCTGGCAATGGGCGAAGCGCCTCAGCCAATCCGGACAGAGGAGCTTCCCGCCTCAGCCAATCAGGGGGCGCGCTCAAGGTTTGGCCGGGAAGGAAGGGAGGAAAGAGAAGCAGGTTCGGGTGTGAGGAATAAGAAAAAAATAATAATTTTATATGTAAGGTAGGTGGGAGGGAGGAAGCGAGAGGAAAGGCTTTTCGGTCTCTTAGGTTTGGGGAGGAAATAGTAATCAAAAGAATTGGAATACAGGACAAGTCAAAAGAGGAGTATCAATCCTTAAGGGAGAGGATAAGAAAGGGAAGAGGGTTTCAATGTTTGGATAAAGGAGAGGGAAACAGAAAGATGTGTATCTGATATAGCAGGCCCTCTAGTGTTTTGGACTCCAACTCCCACAATTCCCAACAGCTGTAGTTTTGGACTCCCAACTCCCACCATTCCCAACAACTGTAGTTTTGGACTCCAACTCCCACCATTCCCAACAACCTGTAGTTTTGGACTCCAACTCCCACCATTCCCAACAGCTGTAGTTTTGGACTCCAACTCCCACCATTCCCAACAGCTGGTAGTCTTGGACTCCAACTCCCACCATTCCCAACAACCTGTAGTTTTGGGCTCCCAACTCCCACCATTCCCAACAGCTGTAGTTTTGGACTGCAACTCCCACCATTCCCAACAACTGTAGTTTTGGACTCCAACTCCCACCATTCCCAACAGCTGTAGTTTTGGACTCCAACTCCCACAATTCCCAACAGCTGTCGTTTTGGACTCCAACTCCCACCATTCCCAACAGCTGTAGTTTTGGACTCCAACTCCCACCATTCCCAACAACCTGTAGTTTTGGACTCCCAACTCCCACTATTCCCAACAGCTGATAGTTTTGGACTCCAACTCACACAATTCCCAACAGCTAGTAGGCTGTTAGGAATTGTAGGAACTAGAGTCCAAAACACTGGGAGGGGCAAAGTGTGCCCATGCCTGCACTACATAATTATCACATTACAGAATCATAGCACACTCCCTTGTGGCCAGGGAATATGGGGAAAATGGCAAAAGTTGCTAATGAGATAGAATTTGCATGTTAGGAGAAGCTGCAGCAATTTGCTTTTGCTTCAGCCTCCTGGGAAGAGCAAAACTGAGCCTCTGCAGCTGGACTAAGGATGCATCTACACCAGGCGTGGACAAACTTCAGCCCTCCAGGTGTTTTGGACTTCAACTCCCACAATTCCTAAGAGCCTACCAGTTGTTAGGAATTGTGGGAGTTGGAGTCCAAAACACCTGGAGTGCCAAAGTTTGCCCATGCCTTGCACTACAGAATTATAGTCACACTACAGAATCCTAGCACAGCCCTCGTGGCCAGAGAATATGGGCAAAATGGCAAAAGTTGCTAATGAGGAAGAATTTGCAGGTTAGGAGAAGCTGCAGCAGTTTGCTTTTGTTTCAGCCTCCTGGGAAGGGCAAAACCAGGCCTCCTCTCTTCAGCTGGACTAAGGATACATCTACACCAGGTATGGGCAAACTTTTGCCCTCCAGGTATTTTGGACTTCAACTCCTACAGTTCCTAACACCTGGAAGGCCAAAGTTTGCCCATGCCTGATCTATACTTTAGAATTAATACAGTTGGACATAACTTACATTGCCATTGTTCAAAGGCTACAGAATAATGAGATTTGTAGTTTTGCAAGGTCTTTAGCTTTTTCTGACAAAGAGGGCTGGTACCTCACTAAACCACAACCCCCCAGATTCCATAGCATTGAACCATAGCAGTCAAACAGCATTCATTCTACAGTGTGGATGCACCCTGAGAGCAAGCCACCTGTACACATTTTACTAAAAGCTGGTGTATCACTAAACTACAACCCTCCAGATTCCATAGCATTGAATCATAACAGTCAAAGCGGTGTCAAACTGCATTCATTCTATAGTGTAGATGCACCCTGAGAACAAACCACTTGTTCACATTTTACTACAGTAAGCAGGAGAGGGAGGAGAAAAAAACCAGGGAATTTTGATAGCAGTTGATAAAACCACATGCTGCAGTAAATAGTTCAATGACATTTTCTAGAATTGTCCTCAAAGTGGGACAACACTTGCCCATCTCCAGCCCTTGAGCACCTCCAGGTTTTCTCAGAAATTATGGCAACAGGTTGAGCAAGTTCATCAGCAAGACACTTCACTACTTTGGGATGTGGTTTGTGTAGTCTGTTTGTGTAGAACTCATTTGGGTTATCAGGGCAATTTCTGACTAGCTCCCCCCAAATCTTGATTTGCAATCCAGATCCTTTGCCAAGGTCTCTGCTACCGCATGGAACAGTTCTCTTTTGGGGGGGGGGGGCTGAAATAAAATAGAGGGTAATCCTGCCTTTCTGATGTGATCTGTTTGCATTTTACTATTCTTATTGAACACCTGCCCCATGCCTAGAATGTAAAAACAGGGCTTCTAAAACTTTTCCATTAGCGATCACTTTCGGCCCAAAACATTTTTAGGTATATAAAATAGGTATGAAAACCTGTAACATTTACTGAGGAGGATTTAATTTAAAGTCCTCAGACTTTCCATACTAATATCCGAATACATTGCTCTCAGCCTTCATGAAGATCAGCTCATCTGTAGCCAGTCTCTATGAGAAGTGAAGACCCCCTGGTCCTGGAAGCCAAAACTTTCCCATCTTTAGCAAGTAACAATCCCTCATCCTCAAAGAAAGATAAACACAACCATCTCCTCTGAATAAATATTTCCAAGGAAACCTTGTGAATGGTTTGCCTTAGAGTCGTCACACTTGAAAGCTCACAACAACAAGGCTGCTTATGTAGCATTTACTCTCTTAGAAGAAAAGTTTTGATAGACTTGACAAAAATGAAGAAAAATAAGCCACATTTTTTAAAAATGAGAAGAAACAGCATAACGTAGTATATAAAATCAGAAAGCCATAAGTAGAATGAATAATGCGGAAATAGGTTCATCAAGGATTTTGCTGCCTTCAGTACTTTTCAGCATTTCTCAAGCATGCAGTTAACAAGAGAAAATATTTGGTTATGCTATATGGATGGCTTAGCTGAACTGGCATAAATTGAACAGAAGCTCCAGTGAATACTAAATATAATTAATTCTGTTTTTCAGAGTTATGACATATGCATAGATGTTTGTGTGTGTATGAAAATGTTATATAGAAAGCAAATTAGCTGAATAGGTAAAACCTAAATTTTGGCAAGAAAAGTGTTGCAAGACAGCAAATCTTTAACAGAAACTAAAAGCAAAATAGATATGGTGAAACAGACTTAAAGAAAAAAATTAACAACTAGACAGAAGAAATAAATGTAGCAAAAAATGACACAAAATAATAAATTAATAAAAGTCTATTGAACACAGTTCAATAGATGCTGGAAAATAAGCGTCAGGTCCCATCTCTCACCATTGCTTATACCAACTAAAGCCATTGAAGATTTTAGATCAACAAAATCTTGGCCACAGTTGCCAATCCGTGGTTTTGGTGGTCATCAGAACCAGGTCAATTACAGTTGTTAAAATGAGTATACAGTAAAACAGATACTTAGACATAAACAAGAGAATAACTCCCTTATGATACAATTTAAAAATGTTCCTTATTTGGATTACAACATCCAGAAATCTCCAATTAGCCTGATAGATTTTCAGGGTTGATTTTGTAAGGTAGTGGTCCAAAGAATTACGTTAATTATTCAACAAATAAAAAGGCCTCAAAATAACGAGTTTTGCAGCATCAAGATTTGCCGTTTGTTGTTTGCATATAGCCCTTATTTAGAAACACTGTTGACTTTGTGCTCCAAATGTATGAAGATATTTAATTGCCTCCATATCTTGATTGAAAAATTAAGGGGCACCAGTGAGAACTGTGCAAAAGGTCTCTTCGACTGGGCATTTTTACTAAGCCACTTCCAAGTAATATGAATTGTGAATTTATGATGTCTTGTTTTCATACTTATGAAGGTGCCCTTTTGAATTCCAATTAATTTTGACAATACACAGAAGAAAAATGATCACCCAGGGAAGTCTTTGAAGGATCAAGGATTTAGGAATTTACACCCAAAACCTTCTGTTCTATATTAGTCATTGGAAGGTGACATGTGTCTGATTAAATGTTGTCCGGGAGTCTCCGGTTTTTAATTTCATTAGATACTTAAATATTAAACCACAGCAGTTTCTTAATTGTACTGCCTAGTTCTGTTTTTAATTGTATTAAAAATTAATACATTGCTAATAAATGGTATTCCCAGGCTGAATTTCCAGGACAATGAATGTGGGCTCTGACGTCTTTCAGAGCTACCAAATCAACAGCGCTGGCAGTGGCACTGCTGATTTCCTCATGCTGTTTGCCGTATGTTCCCTAATCTGGTTCTGGAGGGAACACTTCAAAGGATTAAGGTAGTTTAATTTTCATGCCTGTTTAATCTTTGGCTTCTTTTGCTAGAACTGTGAGCAAATGTGCCAGTAGGGATGGTGAACTAAGCCCAGCACACTCGATGTACAATGACCAGACAGCACACTGAGTCAAAGAAACAGTTCCGCCAACGTTAAACGCTTGTAAATCCCTCCAGTGTTACAGCACATGCTTAAGCCCTTTTCACTGAAACAACTGGACTTAACCAGGGTTTGATTGGGGCTGGATTTTGCCAGTGACCTTGTAGAACACTTTTGTAAAGGTGACAAACAAAACCTCTTAATTAGTTTCAAAACAAAGTAGTTGTGAACTATGTCTGGTATGAAGATCTAGTAATTTATTAAACAGGTGACATTACAGTAGAGTTTCACTTATCCAACATAAACGGGCCGGCAGGACGTTGGATAAGCGAATATGTTGGATAATAAGGAGGGATTAAGAAAAAGCCTATTAAACATCAAATTACATGATGATTTTACAAATTAGGCACCAAAACATCATGTTATACAATAAATTTGACAGAAAAAGTAGTTCAATACGCAGTAATGCTATGTAGTAATTACTGTATTTATGAATTTAGCACTAAAATATCACGATGCATTGAAAACATTGACTACAAAAATGCGTTGGATAATCCAGAACGTTGGATAAGCGAATGTTGGATAAGTGAGACTCTACTGTATTTATAAATGTAATCTTAACACACTGGTGGCACAGTGTGTTAAAGCGCTGAGCTGCTGAACTTGCGGACCAAAATGTCCCAGGTTCAAATCCCGGAGTAGAATGAGTGCCCGCTGTTAGCCCCAGCTCCTGCCAACCTAGCAGTTCGAAAACATGCAAATGTGAGTAGATCAATAGGTACCGCTCCGGCGGGAAGGTAACGGCGCTCCATGCAGTCTATGGACAACGCCGGCTCTTCGGCTTAGAAATGGAGCTGAGCACCAACCCCCAGAGTCGGTCACGACTGGACTTAGCGTCAAGGGAAAACCTTTACCTTTTTATTCTTAATACACAAGTGAACCCTCTGTATGGTTCTGTGGATCCTTGGTATAAAATGCTCAACCCTCAAACACCTGCAAACAAGCAAGAGAAGTTTAAGGATCTGCGAAATGGTGTGAGACTATAGCATGGTATTCCTACACATCAGAATAGAGTCTGGTGCACAACAAAATAATGGTTTCCTTTTGCGGTTTTTAAATATTTTAAAGCTATGTTTGGTTGAATACATGGATGCCAAACACATGAATATAGATGGTCAACTATACATGATTGAAGTGGATCTATATTTATGTCCAGTGAAATGGCATCAACTGAAGTGCTAACTGTAGTTAATCAATATCCCACCTTTCTCCTTGGCAGCTTACAAAAATGAAAATACAAGAAAAAGCTTTAAAAAACTGGTCATAAAAATTTGAAACACAATTAAACAAGTTATCACATTAAAATGCCATTCAATTTTTAGAAGCGTAAGCTCATTTTGAAAGGTAACAATAAAGTTAAAAATACTTTTGTCTCCCTGCAACTGATTAATCATTAAATGGCTGTCTGAACATAAAGGTCTTTGCCTGAAAGGAGAGCCAAGAGGGGATGAGCTGGAGGAAAACCCAGCCTCAGAACTGAGTAGGCACTCTCTTGAATCCTCACAAGATGGGCCTGTGATTGTGGTGGGACCAAGAGAAAACTCGTCTCTGACAATCTTAGGACCCCTGCAGGTTTGCATAGGGAGATACAATCTTTCAGATAGTCTGGTCCTAAACTACATAGGACTTGTTGTAACCAGTACTTCAAGCTGTGTCCCAAAACAAAACTGGCATCCAGTGAAGTTATTTCAACAAAAGAGTTATACATTGTCTGTGTTTGGTCCCAGTCAGCATTCTGGCCAGAGCATTTTGGACCCACTGAAGTTTCCACAACATCCTCCAAAGTACATTACAATAGTACAAATGAGATGTAATCAAAGAATGTGACATCATAGCCAGATCTGACTTCTCTAAGAAAAGCTGTAATTTTTCTTAACTGTGAAAATGCACACTTACCCTGTATTGAAACCTGGATATCTAAACTATGGGAAAGCTTGAGACTTCAGGGAAGGGAACCCCCAGCAAGCTGACTCTCTTATCCTGACCTGCTTTTCATCTGACTAGGAGCATCTCTGTCTTGTCTGGATTAAGTTTCAATTCATTCACCCTTATCCAGCCCATTACTGAGACTGGTTCAGCACCAGAACAGCCTTCTGTGGAATTAAATGAAAAGGAGATGAAAAAATGGTGGCCAACAGCATATCACTTACTGAAATCCATGTAATTTCTCCCAAAGTTTTCATAAGCATGTTGAACAGCATTAGGAGTAAAACTAAACTGAACAACCTCACAGGCTAATGGCCAGGGCATCAAATAGGAATGTCCTGATTTTGTGATCACTCCTCCAAACTACTGTAAAACAACGGCCCTCAAGTCCCATCCTAAAGAGGCAGCCCAAGAATATCATGGTTTATGGTACTGAAAACCAAAATGATATCTAGCAGAGCTAACAGTGATACATGCCTCCATCCAGTTCCTGGTGTAAGCCATACAATGAAGCTCACTACATGTCTGAAATAGACCTATATAACCCATTTCATCCAGACATAGAACTGAGAGGCCACTATACATTTTGCCCAGGAAAGGCATATTAAATACTGACATATGATTAGTATGTTGGAGGTTCAGAGTGGGTTTCTTCATTAATGGTCTCACCACAACCTTTTATGCTGCAATACTACTAGTAACTCAGAAAGTAAAAACACTTCCATATACAGTATATAGAATGGGGATTCATTTTCATAATCAGCTGTCACAAAGAATAAGACTTAAGAGAAACTGAAAAACTGCTTTATGGGCAACTCTAAACAAGTCTGGGTCCAACTAAATTTTTAGACCTTGGTCCCATACAAAGTATACTCTTTGTCTTGAAACATTTTCCAGGTGTATGTGAATAGGGTGCAGTCAATGTAGAATTTGAATAAATGAAAATAGTATTTAACTGGAAAGCCTGTGTTGTTTTGATCCTGAAGTATTCCTGTAATGAGAAATCAATATTGCTATGATGGGAACTCAATAAGATTATGATGTTGTGTTAAAAACTCAATGTAACATCGTTTAGATAAAAATATCTTTTCATCTAAATTAGTGACTATATATTAGACAGTATATTTACTTTATTTACCGAAAGGTTGCGGGTTTAAATCCCAGGAGCGGAGTGAGCGCCCACTATTAGCTCCAGCTTCTGCCAACCTAGCAGTTTGAAAACATGCCAATGTGAGTAGTTCAATAGGTACTGCTCCGGCAGGAAGGTAACGGCGCTCCATGCAGTCATGCCAGCCACATGACCTTGGAGGTGTCTACGGACAATGCCGGCTCTTCGGCTTAGAAATGGAGATGAGCACCAGCCCCCAGAGTCAGACATGACTGGACTTAACGTCAGGGGAAACCTTTACCTTATATTTACTTTACTTGAAAAGCACTTAAATTGGCATTTTGCTATAAATGTATTTATATTTTTTAAGAGTATGGTATAGTTATCCTTAATGGTAAGCAAATCTAAAGACTGTTCAGATAACACCCCAGCTCACCGAAAATGGTGTCACATCTATTATATCTTTCTCATACCTTTAGACCAGAGATCACCAATGTAATGTCTACAGTTCATTTGATATTTTCCAGGGTTTTTTAAATTGGGCCACTTACTTAATTTATCTCCTTTAAGTTTTTTTAGATCTAAAACTACCCCATAACGTTTGCAAAAGTCTTAATGCCCAGATCCTACATGGTGGACCCACAGCATTTGAATTCTCCATGTGAAACTACACCAGTGCTACACCAGTGCTTTCCTGAGCCGGAATACCGGATGAAAACCTCTTCTACTATCTTTTGTGATCTTCTTAATGTCTTAGCAGATGGTTACATGATGACATGCTTCTCTGATCCCTTCTGCCCTTTGCCAGTGTGTGTATGCTTCTAGATTTTGCATAGGGAGGGACAAAATATCAACTCTGTAACTACCAAAAATATATAGACCAGTATATGGCAGACTTTTATTGATATATGTTACCAACAGGGGTGCTGGTCTATGTGTCCAGTGGAATTATGACTGTTTCAGGGTATCATTCTAATTTCTTTTGAAGTTCACAATTGCACAGATATGGCCTAAAACCCAGCAAAGAATTAGCCAAACTTAAATTCATCGATTTCTAACTCTGCAAATAGGTCATATGCAATCATTACACTCAAAGCATGGATACCCAATGGGCAGGAAATTGCACAAGTGCAGACTCAGACAATGAGAAAATCAATTCCGCTATAATATATCTGCTCAGTCCTGTTGGAGATTTGTCTGAATCATCCCATTATTTTGCATTTTAAATGTTTAATACATAGTCCATTGGTAAGTCAGGGGATAGGTTGGAGGACGATGCCCCAACAGGTTGCCTCCTGATCTGGCTGTGAGTCAAATGCTTCAAAATGACAAGATAATTAGATGATGACTCACAGAAGGCTCCAGCACATAAGTTAGATACATTGTACATATCTCCATTCATAAGGAGGCATGCTGCATGCTCTGGAAATGTTTCTAATTATAAAATGCTTTCTGCGTAGGTTGAAACGACTTGCAATTTTCAATTATCTATACATTGGCCTACTAAGAATTTCCTATCTATGCCACATAACAGTAATACTGTTTTAGAACCTTTAGCCAAGGATCCAGATGTGGTCTTTCTGGCCCATCAGTTTCTGTTGCCAGGCCTCCAACTTTTGCCTCTCCCTGGCCACCCTTTCTAACTATTTATAGGTTTAAAGGCTTCCGGGAAATGTAAACCTCTCTTCCCCGAGACCTGCACACATACATCTGATCTGCTGGTTGGCAAAGAATAACACAACAGCAGGGAAAGGGGGAATGTGGTTGCAGACCTCCAATTGTACAGAAATTCTAGCCATCTCCTTTCTGTTTTTCAATTGCTTTTCCTCAATCACCTGAAATGAGTTGTTGATAGGCGTGTAGATTTAATACCAGTTTAAAGAACTTAACCAGTATTTTCCTCACCCCTTTTCAATGAAAAGCATGACAGCAAGATTCAATAACAATAAGAAATTCAGTATTCACAGCAATTATATGGAGTATCTAATACAGACAGTCTCTGAGTTACAAACATCCGACTTGCAAACAACACATAGTTACAAACGGGAGTGAGACAACAGGAAGTGAGAGAATACCCCTAGGAAGAGACATTCACTCCTGGAAGAGGTATCATGGGGATATGCTTCAGTGTCTCCACTGAAGCTTTATCACCAATCCTTGTTTCCACAACAAATGAAATTTTGCAAAATCCAATTATCACAGGGAGAGAAAATGAGGTGACATCTCCTGAACAGGGAAACAGGCAGCAAAACAAACACCACAGGGTGTTAACCCTTCCCTATGGTATCCAAAGCATGCATGTGTGTGTGTGTGTGTGTGTATGTGTATGTGTGTGTGTGTGTATGTGTGTATGTGTGTGTGTGTGTGTGTGTGTGTGTGTGTGTGTGTATGTATGTGTATGTATATATATATATATATACACACACATCTTACAGTACCTATCTTGTTCGTAACTTGAGGGCTGCCTGTATGCAGATAGCCTCCTTGGTTCCAGTTGTTAGAAGTTTGCCTACAAAGAGAGGGACGTGCTGTTTGTCTTTTTTAGAAATGAAAGCACAAAGCATTTAGCATACAAAGGGGACAAATGTACTGCTGTAATGAGTAGCACTTTCTAGTTTTGAAAGTGTCTTTTTACATTATAAGGACATAGTCTGAAGATTTTAGATTGGAATATTTCAAAATGTGTACCGTTCTCGTACCACTTACCCCCAAAAACCTATGAGTGACACAGTGAGTAAATCAGCAAACTGCATTTTGATACTTTAATGAGTAACAACAAATTACTTTTCAAAAACTGTTACCTGGTATTGGAATAATTACTTTAAAAAACTAACTTTCCAGTCTGTTACTTGCATTCTGCCTGTATGTGTACAGTCACATTCAAAGGAAAAAGACAACAGTAGCAGTTGTTGGCTTCCATTTCAGTGGGAAATTGAATCCACTCCAAGTTTTAATTCCAACTTTAAAGGAACTATCCAAGGTGCTGAGCCTAAGTTCAAAGGAGATAGAAAGTATTGGACATATCCATTGCACTAGGGGACTACAGTTCTTGTGGACCCCACCTTCACAGGGGTCCAAAAAAGGAACCCTTTTGGGTACTGTTTCTACTGTTGCAAGCCCATCATTATCCTATTGTTCTTCAGCAGGAGGACAGTAATTTTTTAATAGAAGGAAATTCAGCAGCATGGCAGCTATCTCCATTGCTGTTGCTGCGGTCCTTAGAGAGACAATCCAATTATGAAGAAAGTAGTAAGTATGGGAGTTGACAGGGCTGTGTAGATAAGCAAAACCAATTTCAAATGTTACTACTCTGCATAATGAAATATGCAACTAATGGTTGCTCTTGTTTTTAAGGACCTCCTAAGAGAGTGAAAACACTAAGGAGAAAAGGCAGATTACTTGCCATGCTATAAAAAAGGGGCTCAAGTTGGAGATGTTTTGAGTTACAACAAAGCAGAGATCATTTGGGAAGATCAGAGAGTGGAGGAAAATGCAGCAACTCTGAATGGGAGGTGATGGTTAATTAAGGTTAATGTTTCCTTTTTTTAAAAAAAATCCAATGCCTGTCATCCAGTTTTTTGAATTTGTTTTGAAGGATTTCATTGTAGTCACTGGTTCAGATGTAAAGGGAATCTATTATTGGTTGTGACTTTCTGGTTTGCTGACTTGCTCAAAACTCAGAAGGGCAAAAGTGAATAGATTGGGCTATATACAACTACACGTTTTATAAAACTGTGATTAATGACTTATGGTGACATCTGGATACATCTATAATGTTGCATATGTGATATTGAATAGTTAGGTTAACAACTAAGAGATCTTTTCAGCAAATGTTTTAACACATTGATTCAAGGTGACTCTGTGAATGGAAAACCTTCAAGAGATCATGGCTAGCATTCTGATGGTAAGTTCCAGCAAGAGTAGAGCCATTCGATTGTTGAATGATGAGTTAACGCATCCATAAATCTTTGTGATTTGATGGGTCTACTTTAATCAGGAGTAACAAAATCTAGGTCCTGCTATGAAGAACCCTGGTGTGGTTTTGCAAAATCATGCCATGATATCCTCGATCAAGTCAGTCTGCCTATAGTGTGTCCGATTTCTTACTGCCTTCAAGATTACCAAGTATTACTGAGATGAGTCACATAATCTCAAAGTATGCCCAAAATACAATAGTCCCAGCTTAGTTACGTTGGCATCTCATGAGAATTTAGGCTTTCTAACATTATTAGAGACATTAACAATAAAATGTCTCTAGCATTATTAGGTAAAGGTAAGCATTATTAGGTATAATATGATATGTTAAATTAGCTATATTGCTCTCTGATGACAGTTTATGTCTGAACCTGTTTAGCTCGGCAAACTCTGGTGGAGGATTAATTCAGATAAATAATTCAGATATTGTACTTTATGTTTTATTTATACAAAGTTTTCACCTCTCTTATTTCCCTTGGATAAAACACATGAAAGAATTAAAATCCTGGTTATATTCCTCTAAAGGAAAGTCAGTACTAATTTTAACAAAGAAAAAGCTGACGTTATTGTTGTTTAGCTATCCTCAAAGGGTTGCTATTAATTAAAAGAAAGTATTTCATTAACTTTAATTAAATTTCAATTTTAAAAAGTGCTTTGTGGGTTTTTCATTCACTTTCTATTTCTACTAGAATAGGAAGAGTTACATAAGAACTAGCCCATTAACTTAGCCCTAACGAATCTTACTATATATTATTAGTAATCACAATTAGGTTAGTTGATATTTTATTTAATAACATTGGCCAGGCAGAGAGGATATTTCTTAATTACTGATTTTAGAAAGAGCAAAGCATGTAGACAGGTTGTGGGAAAAAAGATGACTTTTCTAAAATACGCATACACTGTAGGACACAACTGTTGAACATATATATCTTATACTATCTTCTGTATGGACCACAGTATCTTTATTATGTTGCATCCTACACTTTAAGGGTCTCTTTCACATTACACAATTATAACACTTTAATGCTCAAGCCATTTCAATGAACCAGAGATAGCCCCTGAAGGATGATAGTCAATTTATTCCCACCAACTGTTCCAATTTGTCAGGGATAATCCCGATTAGCCAATAGAGCAGTGGTTCTCAACCTGGAGTCCCCAGATGTTTTGGCCTTCAACTCCCAGTAATCCTAACAGCTGGTAAACTGGCTGCGATTTTTGGGCGTTGAAGGCCAAAACACCTGGGAACCCACAGGTTGAGAACCACTGCAATAGAAGTATCAGCCTAATTTTTCAAATGGCTTTAAAATATTCCAATTCTCTCTTCCTCCCGCTTTCCTCTTTGCTCTCAACTCACTTAATTTGCTGAAAATTGAGTTCATTCTATAAAAGTAATTCGCTCTCACTTAACTCAGCATATGAGAGATGAGAAGAGTGAGTCGAATCTTGCTCTTCAGAGTAGGATCGGGCAAAAGCAAACAACCGCATTCCCTCCCAGGTTGTCTGCTCTCTCGTTTTCATAATTTTTTTCCTCATTTAGATCACAATCTGATGTTGCTTGGCCACCCATGTCCCAGTTTTCACCTGCAAAATGGTGAAGCCTATAGGAATGTGGAAAATGGACCTAAATGACAGAAGTGCTTAAGGCCCCTCCCTTGCTTTCACATTCACCACAAGGGAAGAGAGGCCTACCTTCCAATTTTTAAACTTGAACCCCTCCCCCCAAGCAAAAGCACAAACTGAGCTCAGTCCAAATGCATACTCCAAAGTAAGTATTAGAGTTTAAAAATTATGAGGCATATTTTAACTAATTCACGTGTCATGCAAGTCAATGGTTGTCAAATGACCTGGACCCTTTCCACCAACTCATTTATTTATTTACATTCACTTCCATTGTTCTCACACATACAAGATCTTGTTTTTTTCTTCATTACTAATTATTGTTTTCAAAAATAAATGTTTGGGGGCTGAGCTTGTTGCAATGGAAATCCAGTTGCTAGACCTAATTAGAATAGGCCCATTGAATCAATAAGAATGCAAAACCTATATAAGTTTCATTGATTCAATGGGAATGCTCTTGTTGCGACTAACAATTGAGTTAGGCCTATGTGTTTACACAGTCAAAGTAAGTTTCAAGTTCCCTTTTTGCCATATCTGTTTCACCTTTATAAAATGGATATTATTTATGCCTTTGAAAAAGTCCAGCTTTACGTATTGTATTACATAAAGAGAAATCAAGGGAAGGTTTACGGGTAGGAATGGGAGGGGAAGTCATAGGGAGCAAGCTTGTTTTCTGCTGCCCTGGAGACTAGGACATGGAACAATGGCTTCAAATTACAGGAAAGGAGATTCCACCTGAACATCAGGAAGAACTTCCTCACTGTGAGAGCTGTTCGACAGTGGAACTCTCTGCCCCAGACTGTGGTGGAGGCTCCTTCTTTGGAGGCTTTTAAGCAGAGGCTGGATGGCCATCTGTTGGGGGTGCTTTGAATGTCATCTTCCTGCTTCTTGGCAGGGGGTTGGACTGGATGGTCCGTGAGGTCTCTTCCAACTCCATGTTTCTATGATTCTATGAGGGACTGGGGAAATAATACTTGTACAGTAGAGTCTCACTTATCCAAGCTAAACGGGCCGGCAGAAGCTTGGATAAGTGAATATCTTGGATAATAAGGAGGGATTAAGGAAAAGCCTATTAAACATCAAATTAGGTTATGATTTTACAAATTAAGCACCAAAACTTCATGTTATACAACAAATTTGACAGATAAAGTAGTTCACTACGCAGTAATGTTATGTTGTAATGACTGTATTTATGAATTTAGCACCAAAATATCATGATATATTGAAAACATTGACTACAAAAATGGCTTGGATAATCCAGAGGCTTGGATAAGTGAGGCTTGGATAAGCGAGACTCTACTGTATTTTGATTGTGGAATTTCAAAGATTGTGTGTGTGTGCATGTGCGTGTATATGTGTGCACGTGCACACACAGATATATATAATTCACAATTTTAAAAAAACCCAAAGAGTCCACCTTTTCAGTGAAGATGAGATTACCACCTATGGTATATGACAATTCATACTGAGCTGGTAGAAAAAATGAAAGATTATCTCTGTTAGCTGCTCAGTTCATTCAGATCCAACTATAAAGCTTCAAACTTATCTGAATAGTTTGGAGTAAGACTACAACCTTAAACTCACCTGTGTAAACTGTTTGTGTCTTCAAGTCATCAATTTTCCTAGAGGGGGAATATTCGTCAATAGCTTGCAGTTCTGCAACTTTCCCATCACTTACCTTCTGTGCCAGCAATAAAGTGACATCAGGGGTATAATTCTCCTCCTCTCCCATTCTACTTTGCTTGCTATTCTCAAGTTGTTTGTTTTGTGTTTTTTAAAAAGGTTTTCAGTTATATTTGTTTGGGTTTTGTTGTTGTCGTTGTTGTTAACCATTGCTGAAACTACAAAACTGCTTTTTGTGTTTTTTTCAAAATAAATAGAGTGCAAGCAACAGAAGTACAGGAAAGTGGGCTTATAGGAGTATGCAGAAGTATAATTACAAGACCATGGATTCACTATTCAGTGAAATTGCATGGATGAAGGAAGGTGAAATATCAAAGATGCCCATCCCAAAATGTCTCTGGTATCATGTAATAACAGCTTTGGACAATAAAATATTGCAAGTTGCTTTGTCTCCATTAATGTGGGAAAGCAGAATATCAATCAAATAAGCACAATAGTAGCAGAGTTTTCCATAATTTCATCAGTGCAGAAGTGTCTCTAAACAATTACACATGAACTTTAATATTTGTTTTCTTTTATTGCTGAGTAATGGATGAAACTATGAAGCTGGATTTGAAGGTAACTTTGCTTTAGTGTCCCCAGTGTCTTTAAAATCAAATTAAGACTGATTTGCTTAAAATTATTTTCTCTTCAGGCTAACTCTAAAGTAAACATTCACACATATTCAATGCCATGTGCTGTGCAGATTGGAGGAAGCACCAACTCTCTAACTGATTTCAATTTCAAATACAGTTCTGAACCTAATAATAAAAGGCTTCCAAAGCAATATGAGTCAGCAGCTGTTATCAAGTGGATCAGACAGCAAAGTCAGATCTTGCACTGACAGCTGGCACATAACTATATTTTATAATACGGTTCACACTTGAGCTTGGTGATGAAAATGCCATAATTAGCGCAGCTTGTTTACAATAGAGGGACCAGTTACTTATAAGTACAATGAAAGTGTGGTTAGAGTAATGATATACTAGATTGATGGATGGATGGGTTGATATCTAACTGACTGACAAGCAAGATATTGTACTGATGCCAGATGACAAGCCTCTGCCCCAAAGATGTTTTAAAAAAAAAGCAGCTCTGTGGAAATGAGAGAAAAAGGGGGAGAAAACGGAGGCCTGAAGTAGTCAAGGAAAGAATGTGATTATTCTAGTTGCAAATATTTAGGACCGCTTGCAAGCTTACTTATAGCAATGCAGGGGAAATACAACTATGCAGTAAAGGGCAGGAAAGGAAAGGGCAGGATTTTGAGGACAAATTTGGTGGTGGCATAATTTATTTTGAGAATTCAATCCTCCCTTATTAAAGTAAACAAGACCAAATCCACCATAGTTGCTTCAGGCAGCAAGTCTTCAGTATTAGGAAATGGCAGGATATTATTATCTTACTTTGTTATTATTATATTTATTCTGCCAGGGAGGAAAGATATGCTCATAGGATTTTTCTGTCCAATGTTACATTACTTGGCTGGCTTTGGATATTCCACGACTTGAATGGTCATTTCTTTCTCTGTCCCAGGGAGTGAAATGTCTCAGATTAGGACTTGCGGTGATTTCCAAACAAGTAAAACAAACCCAGTCACCAAGAGATTGAAATACACAATGAATTATAATAAAATAGCATTATATGTCCTGCTCTTCTCTTTAGAAAGTCTTAACATAATTTTCCTTGGGTTCTGATTGGGTTTGAATTTTTGCTACTTTCACCATGCAAATTGTCTTTTCGGTGCAATATTTATTCATGAACTGCCCAGATGTTTTGGCCGCCAACTCCCAGAAATCCTAATAGCTGATAAACTGGCTGGGATTTCTGGTAGTTGTAAGCCAAAAACATCTGGGGATCCACAAGTTGAGAACCCCTGGATAGAGGGATTACTTCTTCACATTGCACATTAAAAGACTATGGGGTTGAACTAGCAATCTCATCAGATGGGGAGAATTTAGCATCCTAGTACACTTTCACCCTGTCTAATGGATGGAGCCCCACGTCAGCCATCACGCGACTGGGGTGAAGGTGTCGCTGGAACCTTTCCCACAACACTACATGATACTTCCCTCATGTAATGAGAAAAGCAATGCCAAGAGGGAACTGCACACGGGGTGATGGATTCTCCTTTCTTGACGAAACCAGGTGAAGCAGGATGCTTTGCCTGGCCTTTGGGATGAGGCCCTAGGACTCTCGAAGACCACAGTTCAAATCCTTTCTTGGCCAGGATGAGCCTCTGGCTGATATAAGAAAGGCACTCTCTGAGGAAAACAATGGTAAACCTTCTGTGAACAAATCTTCCCAAGATAATCCTGTCATATGGTCACTTTAGAGTTGACATAAGTCAGAAACAACTTGAAGGGATGCAACAACAACAAGAAAGCTATCCATGACAAACAGAGATCTTCTGTCTCCAGGCCTGGATATATGATGTTTCCCTATTAACATCATATGCTGGGTAATAATGCTGGGAATGCTTTCAGGTTGAAAACTTTTCTTTCTAGGCAGGCTTTTAAAGATTAAAGCTTTTAAGACCAAGCCAGGGGATGCAGTGTTTTATGCAGCTTAATAGATTTCTTTGATAGTTTTATTGGTTTTAACTATGTATTTTTAATATTTCTATGTTTAATTCTATTTTATTATGTGTTAGGTTTTAATTCACACATTGTTATGGTTTTTAATGTTAGCCACTTGGTCTCCTTTGGCAGATAAAAAGTGAGGTATAAATACTCCTACTACTGTTGATGCTGATGCTGATGATGAGCATCTGGGTTTTCCAGAAGCATTTAGTTAGGCAACGTGGGGAAAGAATTCTGGACTATATACTTTGGTGTGATTCAACATGGCCTTTCTACATTCTTATGACAAGCTGCCATGCAGCTACAATTAAGAAAGTTGCTTAATGTTTATTGTACTGCAGCGAAAATTATAGGATATCAAGGAGGGCGGGGAGTGTGAACTTAGTCCTCATGTCTTCACATATCAAAGTGTTATAGCTTCCAGGTGAACCTTTTAACATTTAACATATCCTCCATTCAAGGGAATGTACTAAGGAATGCATAAACCTAACATACATGCCTCTAAGCTAAAATAAATTGAAAGGGAGGTGCTGGAATGTAATTAATTACCATATTACTCTACGCATATCTTAACTTTCCCTGTGAATGAGGTATTTTAAAGCCATATCATTCAACAGAAACATTTGTTTTCTTATATCAGTTCTTGAAAGAGAAGCTTATTATTTGTTTAATGTCTCAGTCCTATTTTTCCTAGCAAGAGATGTTAACATAACCTGACCCCTGAATTGGGCAATTATGCTGGGATAGGACAGAACAAAAGATATTCTTTGTCATTTACTATGCTAACCTTTGTATAAATAAGTTCAAAAGATGTATTGAGCAAAAGAGCCATCTTTTGAAAGGTAAGGTGGACAAAACTACTATAGCAATAGCATCATATACTACAATTGCTACTAAAACTAGGTCAGAAGATCTTTTATGGGTAACCCCTTAAAAATTTATTGTTCTGGTGCTTTGTCTTTTCTGCTAGCTGACCTTTCCCCTGCTTTTCTCAATTAACTCTGGGACGAGTTAATTAACTCTGCAATATTTGCATTGCTTTGAACTCTGTTTGCAGGGAGACTGGTTGTAGATAAAACAGAATTTTTTGGTAACATAATTTTTTTGAGCCATCTACATAACTGATTTTTAACAGAGGTAGGCAACTGCATGGATGGCAATTTTTAGTCCCACATTGTCACATTGACTAGGCATCAGAGATCTGGAAGTGATGTTACACTGCTTCCAGGTAGTTTTTCCCCTGTTTTGAGAGAGGGACACAGGAAGAGTTTGGGTAGTTGTGGAAAAGGTCAGTAAAACAAAGAGCTGTGTTTTCAGATCATTCAGATGCACCAAATCCTGATCTTGAAATCTATAGAAGGAAAGACCTGGTCAGTATCTGGTTGGGAGACCCCCAAGGAAAACCAGGTGCTGTAAGCTATATTTCAGAGGAAAGAACTGGCAAAACTACCTCAGATTTTCCTCCTGTAGGAAATCCCTATGAAAGTCCATAGGTTGCCATAAGTCAGCTGAGGGGAATTTGTGGTGGGAAAATCCCCAATATTCTTTAAAGCGGTGAAGTCTGGGGGTTTTGTGTGTATTCTGGGGAACTGGAGATGTCTAATGTGGGCCTCAATTTCCCCAGTTCCTCCTTGTCAACTCCAAGTAGGTTGCACAGTCTTAAATGAGAAAAAAAGGGGGGGGGGGAATTGAAGCATGGTAAATGCAGAAGAATATGCACTATTCCAGTGACATTCACTTCCACTTAACTGCAGCTGGCTACTGGCTATTCCAAAGGCTTCTTGAATAAGGCTTTGTATACATTTTGAAGAAGATTGGAAAGAAGTAAGACAGGTAGTTGCGGGCATAAAGATCAGTGAAGGAAAAATGGTACAGTCGTTTCAGGGATCAGAAGACCTTTGGTCAAGAGAGTTTAGTGAAGCTGAATGCAGTAGTGAGTAGTCTATTTTCAGCTTGCACTCAACACTGCAAAATATCAAAGGCCAAGCTACTTCTGTTTTCAGTGATTTAAAAAATGCTTAACTGAACTTTTAAATCTGAAATGGAACAAAAATGCAGCTTCTTGGCGCATTAAAGAGCCTCAGTCAATTGTGAAAATTAGCTGCTTCCAGTGATTGCTGCTGGAAATATGGCTTGCAATAAGGTAAATTAAACAACAAAAAAAGCATAGCATCTCTTTTACCAATCGATGATGAATGAAATAGATGACATGCCAAGGAGACATACTGTAATACGATTGCAATCAGTCAAACAAGTTTGGGAAAGGAGATCTGGTTTGGTTTAAAAAAAAAACCCTGAGTTTGAATTACATAATAAATTGTCCCTAAACCCACTGAGATGCAATGAGGTTTTGGGAGTTTCCAACTTTACTATAGTTTTTTGTCTCTCCTGCTATTGCGCTCTGTGTATGTGAGGTGCCATTACTGTCTGAGCATACATGTCCATCAGAGCTGACCTGACTCAATGTTTGTACATGTGCTGTGGTTATGCCATGTTAACACACAGAAATGCTAGGAGCAAGAGAAGAGGTTTAGAAAGAGCTGATGAGCATGCACATTTGGTCCCAGGATGCCATTTTTAACAAGAAAAGGAACAGGTGACTCCTGAGCCTTAATTTTGCACAAGCCCTGGCAGAAGCAAGGCACTGCCTCAGGGGTGGGAGAACTCTCTCCGGACTGGTGGTAGGATCTAAAAAATGTTTGCAGGTGTTCTCATCCTTTACAAGAAAGAGTGTCTTGACATGCTAAGACTAACACACATGCGACACTGATATTTTTCAATTTTTAAGCATGAGGGGAAAGAGAAGGACTTCTTTTTGGTCTGGCTTTTGTTTAGTTTTCAGTTTTTAAATATTTTAATGTGAAAACATTTCCCTACAAGTAATGTTTTATTTTGCAAAAAAAAAATAAAAATTGAAATGTGAAATATCAAAAATCAGTGAAAAATGTGCACATTTTCATCCTCCTATAGGAATAATTGCAATAGTTAAAGCTCTGAAATAACTCCTTTACTGTCAATATTCTTCTCAAACTGTGATGCCCAGAACTGTAGGCAGTAATCCAGGTGAGGTCTGATCAAAGCACAACAGAATGGCATGACTACTTCCCTTCATCTGGACACTGTGCTCCTATCGGTGTACACCGTTGAGTCATATTTAGCTTGTTGTCTACTAAGTCCCCTAGATACTTTTCAAGTGCACTGTTTTCAAGCCGGATGTTATTTCATTTATTTTTCTTGCCTGGATGTAGCTGTGTGCCTTCAAGTCTTTTCTGACATTGCAACCAGGTTCATGGGCTTACCTATAAAAATATATTGTAGAATCTTGCTAAATGTTTTACTGAAAACAAGATATTTTACATTCACAATGCTCCCTTGATCTACCAAGCTTGTGACTATGTAAAAAACAGATAAGATTAATTTGATTTGTTCTACTTGTTTTTGAGAAACCCATACTGGTTCTTGGTGATGGCGGCATCCCTTTCTTAGTGTACACAGACTGATTGTTTAATAATCGGTTCTAGAATTTTCCCTAGTACTGACATCAAGCTGAAAAGTTAGTAGTTGTTTGGGTCCTCCTTTTTTTGCTTTTTTAAAAGATGTGGACAAGATTTGTTCTCCTCCAAATTATTGTTTCCAGGAATTCTCAAATATTATTAACAGTTGCTCTGAGTTCTCAAATTATAATTCTGAACTAGACATTGTCCAGCTGCCAGAGTTCTTATTGACCCTGATGAAATCTTTCAACAAAGCAAATTACATGCTAATGTTATAATTCTTAGTCACTAGATAATGACTATGTTGTCATTTTACAGTCTCACCTTTAGCACTGATCTCATGTCAGCTTGTGACGAGTGGAACTGCTCATTCAAGAGAATGGGCAGTTCCTATTTACATTCGGATTTGCAGGGTTGTGTTTCAGATTATCTAGCCTGATAATAACCATTATCTTATTTTTCAGCCACAAGAAGTTGCTCTATAATCCATGGAGATAGGTTTTCAATTAATCCAGTTTGATATTTCAAATTACAGATGTAATAATAGACAGATTGTAAATCAGATGAAATTAATTGGGCCTCTAGATATTTTCCTCTGAAAGTACATTGTAGCCTATATTAAGCATCTAGATATTTCCCTCTAAAACTCCCACTGGATCAAGCCAGGACGGTCATTCATGAAGGGACAGTGGAAGCTGAAGCCTGAAACGTCTGGAAGGTGAAAGCTCTCCAATATTGACATAAGGGGGTATTCCGTTTAAAATACCAGACAAGATCAATACTTAAAGATTCTCTAATAAAAAAGTGTAGTTGAACTAAATTTCTACTAAGATAATTGGGTTAGCTTTATGCCTGAATAAATCTGGTTGCTATGAATAACCACAGATAACAATCCACTGTTGTTACCTGCAGTAAGAAATCTGAAATGGAAGAAAATATTTAATGTGTGACTATTTTTTGCCCCTTCAGAAAACAGGAGGGATTCTGTTAGCAGCCCTAGTATTTGCAGCAAAAAGGATCTTTCCTCTGCATTATCACAGTTAGATTAAGTCTGACTCCCCTCGCCTCTGCTTCTTGCCAACATTCCTTTGTAATTGCTAGTTTTGTGGGATAGTCTGTATGATTCAGAGAAATATCGAGATTGCGAGGCATGAAGTATTTTTCTTTCATTCAGTGTGATCTTCAAAATCAGTTGGGTTTGAGTAGTTGGGCTGAACCCAATCTCCTCCACAGAATTAAATCAGCTTGCATTTCAGTATTTTGGCACATCTCACTTTTGGATCACAGCCAAGAGATCATATAGACATTTTATTTTTGGAATGTCAGGCTTGGAAATGCATTCATGAAATGGTTTCTCTCAATTTTCTTTAAATATATTTCATGTTCTCCAGCTGCTCCTCATGAAGATCTTAAGCCCTTTGTTAGTAGTTAAACAAACCACTTTTTTCCCTGTAGGTTAAAACTATAGGGTAAATTTCCGAAGCCAGTGTTTTTTATTAATTGTTTGAAATGTCTGTCTTGCAAGGCAGTAATACCCTTCTGAAAGTTATTGAAAATAGTCTAGGATAACATAGATAAGACTGGAGTGGTGGGGACAGTGGGAGCTTGGGGTTTCTGTGTGAAGGTGATGGTAAGTCTGCTCCAGATCTTAATCCAAAATTTAGAGGATCTGCCCATGGTGCTGAATCCTAACCCCTCAATATATTCAGCATCTTAGACAATTCATTTGAAGTTTGGAATAAATCCTATAAGTCACTATTCTGTGGTTAGGAAAACAGTTGCCATCAGGTGGGGCCAACATAAGTCAGCCAGTATTTTTATTAGGGACTAACATAACATCCAGATATTCAAATGCAGAGTGTTGAAGCATTTCAAATAATTTTCTTGTAGATTTGTTTTCCTTTATAGACTGCAGGTATAATCAATATTTAGCCTTCATAAAAGTCTTGATCAGTTGGTGATAGCAAGATATACCCCCACTCTTATCTGCTTTTTTTATCATGTCAGAAGCGACTTGAGAACATACTGCAAGTCACTTCTGGTGTGGGAGAATTGGCCATCTACAGAGACATTGCCCAGGGGATATCCGGATGTACTGCTGGGAGGCTTCTCTCATGTCCCCGCAAGCTAGAGCTGACAGACAGGAGCTCACCCCATCTCGCGGATTTGAATCAGCAACCTTCAGGTCACCAACCCAACCTTCAGGTCAGCAGTTTAGCTGGCACAAGGGTTTAACCCATTGCGCCACCACAGCTCCTACTCTTATCTGTGATCATATATTTAAAATATGTCATGCAAAATGTGTTTCTTTCGAAAGCAAAAGAAGCAGTCTTTGGGCCCTTTCATACTATCAAATTATAGTATGAACCCAGGAATCCATAGGATGTTGCCATGGCACTCAAAGTGGAATCATAGCATTACAATGTTGTCATGTGAAAAGGCCCTTAATGATCAAAAGACAGTTAATAGTTTTTTCCACTGATTTGTAACATTACTGTGCCTTACAATTTAGGTAACTTCAAATTCTGCTTGTGTATAAACATTTATACCAAGATGTCAACTGGTGCAATCCATATCTGGATTTTGTCCACGCTCCTTGATGGACTCGGGATAGATTCTGTTCCTTATTCACAGACATGGTGTGGGGAGATGACAATGATTCAGATTCCTGCTTATTGGGTCAATAAAATAAAGGGAATTGCTTGTTTGAGGATCATAATCTAGAGGCAATATCTCCAGCAGTTTCCATCCAGAACAGACTCCAGGCGTTACCGTTGATGTCTGCTGCCAATGCATTGCATACAGTCCAGGTTGGACGACCTCAAAGTATTGAGAGCCAGACTTCTCAGCAGGCCCTGAAATACCCTGCAGCATTATCTCACAGCTGCTGGACCCCTGTGTCCATCAGAGCCCACCAATGGCATCTGCTCTGGTCTCCTTGTTTCAATACATAGCTTGGATAGGCTGCAGAAGTTTCTTGTCGGAAAGCTAGAATTGACTAGTTTAAGGACGTAACCTTCTGTTTTGCTCTCCTTTATTTACACATCTGTTAGGAGGAGATATTTTCCATTAAACCTATTGTTTATGAAAGACCCACCTGTTCTGACTCTTAGCTGGCATGTGGAACGTCAGACGAACCGATGAGGAGGGGAGGCCACGGCTCTGGTTGCCTTTTAGTTGCACAGAGCCCAGGAGGAATGGGGCTGAATGTTTAGGTCATTTGTTCTCTTATGGAAGAAGCTATTTCTAGTGTGCTGTCAGTAATGTAACTTTCAAATAAACTGGCATGGCATTGTATCTGTGCCAGCTGAACTACCTTTCCAAAACAAACACTAGTACAAGCTAGCAGAAGCACATCCATTGTGTCTTGAATAAAGCATAACCTCTGACCATTTAATAGGTACATTGTGTGATTTTGGGGGGTTTACTAACTATATTTACTCATAGCTAGAATGTATCAGGATTCTGGCCTGATATATTAAAGTTTTATCCAGCTGGCTAGAGTACTTTTCCGTACGTTCTAGTTCTATTCTTATTCATTAAAATATAAAATACTTTAAACATTTCAATCAACTTTATGTAAAAGATTTTAACATTTCAGTCAACTTTTCATTAATTGATACCCATAGGATTAAACTGCATTGGTTATTTTTAAGACTAATTGTTATTTTGATCAAGACTTCCATAAATTATTGTGTTTAATTTGAGAACTGTTTATTTCTTAGTGCAGAATTCTAATGCCCAGGAAGGAAGAATAATATTTTAAATTACGTCAATTCTTTAAAAACAAAATGCTGTGTGACCTTTACAATATACAGGTTTATTTGAAAATGAGTTGTTGGCAAATACAGCGGGCCCTTGGCGGTTCCATGACTCTCCATCAAAAATCAATGGACGTTCAAGTCCTATTGTATACAATGGCATAGTAAACAGTGTCCTTTACATAAATTGGCAACATCAAGGTTTGCTTTTGGGGATTTGAGGGAGGGATATTTTCAAGTCAGGGGTGTTTTTTTTTTTTCATGTCAGGAGCGACTTGAGAAACTGCAAGTTGCTTCTGGTGTGAGATAATTGGCCATTTGCAAGGATGTTGCCCAGGGGACGCCCAGGTGTTTGATGTTTTACTATCATGTGGGAGGCTTCTCTCATGTCCATTCTCATGGTGAGCTAGAGATGACAGATGGGAGCTCATCCTGTTTCCCAGATTCAAACTGCTGACCTTTTAGTCAGTAGTCCTGCCAGCAAAGGGATGATTGAATTAATGGATGCAAAATCTGTGTATATGGAGTGCTGAATATATGTTTCTCATAGTATTTATTTATTTACCCCTTTAATACCCTGCCTTTCTCAACCCCGAAGGGGACTCAGACTGACTTTACATATAGGCAACTATTCAATGCCTTAAAAAAAACATACAGATAAAATTAACATTTGTATTAGAATTAAAATTAATGCACATTAAACATTTAAAAAACATTACATTCACTGTTAAAAACCGCACCATCCACAATCATAATCTGGGGTCATCCCAGTAGCCATTGCACATAATCTGTATCTATTTTTGCACTACAATTATTCTCCAAAGGCTTGATCCCAAAGCCACATTTTCACTTTCCTTCTGAAGGCCAAAAGGGAGGGGGGCAATTTAATGTCACTGGGAAGGGAGTTCCACAGCCGAGGGGCCACCACTGAGAAGGCCCTGTCTCTCATCCCCAACATTCGTGCCTGCGAAGGAGGTGGGACCGAGAGCAGGGCTTCCCTAGATGATCTTAATCTCTGAGGTGGTTCATACACTATACCTTGAAAGCCAGTTGCTATAATATTATAGCAATAAAATGATGCTGCTAAAGTATATTAGCACACAATGTTCTAGTTGCATAACTGTGGCAAAAAACCCACCACCCTATTATAGACTGGTTTTGCTTATTTCCTCTTATTGTTATTTTCTCGACAGTGATCACACAATGCCTGGTCAGCACCTGACATGGAGGATGTGCCCTAGAATGTGGAGCAGAATCTTTTGTGATGCACATAAATCCCATGGCAAATAATTTCTTGGTAGAAAGGTTTTATGCGGAAAGAGTTCTCTGTCAGTACAAGATTTGAAACCCACGAATTTAATGTAAAACAAGGGAGCTTATTTTTCTTTCCCAAATGCTGCAGGGCATAATAAATTATTGGGTTACCTTTGATATTTTGAAATATTTTCATCTGAATCTTTGACAGCCGTAGACTTCTCTTATGAACAACACAGTGACTCATCATCTCTATATAATGTGATCCAGCATTTTAAGATGCCAAATTAGTCTAACATATTGTTAGCTAGACTAAGAAGACATTTTATGGTAAGATGGGCATACTGTGTTCCTTGGCCTAATTTCAGAAGTCGTCTTGAACCAATTCATTTAGAGCAATTAGTACTTCTTCCAGAGAAGGGGGCATCTACACTGTAGAATTAAGGTAGTTTGACAGCACTTTAACTGCTATGATTCAGTGCTATGGGATCATGGGAGTTGTAGTTTACAAAGTTGTTAGCCTTCTCTTCCAAATAATCCTGGTGCCTCACCAAACTACAACTCCCAGGATACAACAGCATAGAACCATGGCAACTAAAGTAGTGTCAAATTGCATTAATTCTGCAGCCTTGGTGCATCCTAGGAGTTGGCATGAAAGAAGGAAAGAGAGAAAAGTGGGAGTGGGAGAAAAGAGTTCAACCTGTTTATGTGTCTCTTTCCCTTCCATCTAGTTTTTCCTTTTTGTCCTACCTTATAGATTGTGCACTTGAGTGCAGGATTTGTCTTATAAATCTCAGGTGAGCTGCTCTGTGAAATCTTTTCAGAAGGAGTGCTGTACAAAAATGCTTTAGTTAGATAGACAAAAGTTTTACAGAAATGAAGCCAACTACTGTTAAGAGTACACTATGCCACACGACTGTCACATCTCAACAACATTACTTCGATAACAACTGCAAAGTTTCGGGTCTAATGTCTGCTCTTATCAGACGGGACTCCATCCAAGTCAGTGGCTGTGAGATCTGGGAATGAATGAAGATGAATGCGAGTCTATATAAATGGATTAATTTGTCCTCTTGTAGACTGTCTTTCAGTAACAAGACTTTTAAGGTTGTATGCAACTGAAACATATAGAGATTAAAAATCAACAGAGCCTGGAAATGTTACCTTCTAGAGTAAAATGCCTCAGCTAGGATGCTGGTCATCCCCTGAGCTGCCATGCTGGTCTTGGATAATTATGGTAGATCGGCATGGTGACCATGCTGGCAGGCAGATCTGAGAACTGTAATCCAAAAAGTCATATAACTTTCCAAAGCTCAGAAAACCAAAAACAGAAACTACATGGACCCAAGGGAGAATTCCTATCACAACTATTATTGGGGACCAACTGAGCCTTCGTTGAGAAGGATGGTATCTCACCACTAGGTTGCCACTTGTTAAGCTGGTTTCCTTAATGATCACAAATAGTTTTTTAAAAGCCCATTTTTTATAACTGATACATTGATAATCAAGCTCACAGTATGTACAGATGTCAATTCCTTGTCACATAATTGGAATTGGAAAATAGGGTTTTAGGAAAACAAAGTTGAATGCTAGGGAGAATGCTAAATGCAAGCTCATGACCCAGCATGAAGCTCCTAAACAGAATTCTTTTAATAGTCTGTAAGCTAAACTCAATCATCTCTATCCAGCTCTTCGGGGAATACTAAGGATGATATCACTGATATCTTTGCAAGGGAAAAGACACTGCTTCAGATCAATGGTAAACAGCTAGTGGATTCATACTGACATAATCAAGCCTGCAATTTACTTCCCACTGTTTTTGTCATGTAATAGAACAAGGACAAAATCTCCCCAGTTCTGAGCTCCCAACTTGTTTTAAATTGGTTTCTTATCCCCATCTCATCCTAAATGCTGGATCAGGCCAAGATGCTTTGCTTCTTGAGTTTAAGAACCTCTCTATTCCAGTCGCAGAAGAACCTTATTTTGCTGTTTGTGAGGGAATACAATTGTCTACTAGACTACAGGAAGCATAGCAGCTTATGGAATATGTGGGAGGTTGCCTAATATATACAGCTCTAGCTTCCCAATCCTCAATGTCACTTGCTGTCCTGTAGTATCCACTGCCTGAGGTCATTGTCTCATTCTACCTTATCATAGAGCTGGCCCTTCCAAGGTGGTAACACAAATTAAAGCCACAATAAGCATAATATAGATATATCACAGTTGACAAAGATGATAATGATCATCATCATCATCATCATCCACTTTATATTCTGTCCTTCTCTCCTAAGGGGCTCAGAGCAGATTATAGTACAGTAGAGTCTCACTTATCCAACATTCGCTTATCCAACGTTCTGGATTATCCAACACATTTTTGTAGTCAATGTTTTCAATACTTCATGATATTTTGGTGCTAAATTTGTAAATACAGTAATTACTACATAACATTACTTCGTATTGAACTACTTTTTCTGTCAAATTTGTTGTATAACATGATGTTTTGGTGCTGAATTTGTAAAATCATAACCTAATTTGATGTTTAATAGGCTTCTCCTTCATCTCTCCTTATTATCCAACATATTCGCTTATCCAACGTTCTGTCAGCCCGTTTATGTTGGATAAGTGAGACTGTACTGTATTTACCCGGGCTGTGGCGCAGGCTGGAGAGCAAGCCAGTTGCAACCAGCTGCAATGAATCACTCTGACTAGGAGGTCATGAGTTCGAGGCCCGCTCGGAGCCTATGTTTGTCTTGTCTTTGTTCTATGTTAAAAGGCATTGAATGTTTGCCTATATGTGTAATGTGATCCGCCCTGAGTCCCCTTCGGGGTGAGAAGGGCGGAATATAAATGCTGTAAATAAATAAATAAATAAATTTACATACATAGGTAAACATTCAATGCCCTTACAATCACAGATACAGTGAGACACACAAACACAAACAAAGGCAAGGCTTCTTTTATTTCCAGCTTCTGCTGACCGAAATGTGTTTCTATATATCATTAATTTAATAGAAAATTGTTACCGGGGTAAAAATAACTTGGAGAGAATTGAGACAGGTTCCTACATCACACAAAAAGAATAAGGAAGTTCAACATGTTTCAATTAACTTTTATTTAAGACTGACAATATGCACATGTAAAATGAAACAGCCAGGTCAGATGAGCGTTGCAAGAATAAATAAAAATATGTAGAACCTTCTGGAGACCACTTGAAAGCTTCTTCCAAACTGCATTCAGGGATGGGTTTTTTTCTTTTTCTTTCACCACTTCCACTTTTCTTTATGATTTCTATTTTGGTGGCTAAACTTACAAGCTATAAGTATTTGTATTAAGAGATCAGTTTCACTGCCAACCACAGGTCTTAGTCAGAATTTCCTCATCAGTTTTCTGACTCCTCTGCGGAAAAGGGAGGGAAGGACCTTTGAAAGTCCCTCTGGATTTGGCAGAAATCAAACCCCAGACAGCTGTTCTCATGAGTAGGTTAGTCATTGTCATCGTCATAAATCAGGACTACTCAGACATGGCATCCAATACCAGTAATAGTTGACAAGCAAAGTTAAGAGAACCAAAAGCCCAGCTAAGTATTAAAGGGAAATCTTTTCAAGATTTTAGCACTATTGCAGTGTCTGGCCAAGACAGAGCCCTTTCCAAATGTCACATCGCAATTCTGTGACGCCAGAGGAATGGTTAGAATTCCATTAAGAGCTGAAAGATGAAGCAAGATGATGATGTATGACAGACATAAAAGAACTGAGAGTAATTTTAATGGAATGAGAGTAAAAAATATACTAGTTGTGTCTCTTCAGATTCTTCACATGTGAGGTATCTGAAGAGACACAAAGGGAAAACAACTAGTTTTTTTTAAACAGAAATACAGAATATTGAACAGAATGCAATGCTATAACCTTTCATTTCATGTAGAACACAATATGGCAGGGAGATGTTTTTCGGTAAAGGAGTACTCAGTAATAATACCTGCACTCAATTGTACAGCTCGGACAGAGGTAGATCATGACAAAGACAGGGAGGTCCGTAATTACTTTATGTTTTTACTTGCCCTCTACTCTAAATCTGGAAGGTCATAAGCTCTCTACAAGACTTAAGGTAAAGATAAGAGTAATGGCTGTTTCTGGTTTTGTCTCACTGGGTATTTTGGAAACCAGGAATTTAATTGCAACACTACAGCTTTCCACAAAGCCAACGAGCATTTCTGTTTTATCCTACAAACTTGGTTCACAATGCAAATGGACAGGGCATGATCCCATGTCCTACCCAAACTGCTTGTACTCCATATGTGGCATATTAATTAGCTGACATCCCATTGGCTAGTCCCAAATACAGTAGACCATTTAATCAATTGTTGAATGGTGTGTCAACACAGAGAAAAATCCCCTGGGCGCAACACATCTACTCTAGACCAGATTTAGTCCATAGTCATTGATACTGTATAAAAACAACTTCTTTTACTGCCTTTAATCATATGTGATTACAGAAATTAGATATTCAAATTTCCTAAAATTATTATTGCATATTCAGTCATGCCCCTTTTAAAACCTTAACTATTTTTCCATCAGGACAAGAGGGAAACCACAAAGTTTAATAAAAGGGAAGTGGATGCTTCTAGCAATTTCTAAGCAGGAAATAGGACAAATTGAAATGATTTACTTGAGAAACAAGCTCTTAAACTCACATAGAAAGATATATCAACCTGGATCCAATTACTGGCATTACCACACTAGTCCAGGTCCTTCCCTACAGAGGCGGTCCAACCATAAGGCGAAATAGGCATTTGCTTGTGGCGCCATCGTCCCGGGGGCACCATCGTCCTGGGAGAAGGGCACCACTCTCCACCTCCTTCTCTTTCGGGCCTTCCAGCGGCCGCGCTGGGCCTTCCGGCCAGCGCAGACCCACCTTCGCACCACGCAAGCCCACCTTTGGGGCCTTCAGAGATTGTGAGGTCTGTAGGAACTTGGAAGCTAGGTATGTGGGGTTTATATATCTGTAGAAGGTCCAGGGTGGGAGAAAGAACTTTTCTTTGAAGCAGGTGTGAATGTTGTAATTAATCACCTTGATTAGCATTTAATGGCCCTGTGGCTTCAAGGCCTGGCTTCTTCTTGCCTGGGAGAATCTTTTTTTTGGGAGGAGTTAGCTGTCCCTGATTGTTTACTGTCTGGATTTCTTCTGTTTTCAGAGTGTTGTTCTTTATTTATTGTCCTGATTTTAGAGGTTTTTTTTTTAATACTGAGGGCTATCTGGGTTATCTAAGTCCACACTGCCCTATATCCCTGTTCAATGTTTAGTGCTAAATTTGCAAATATAGTAATTCCTACATAACATTACCATGTATTGAACTGCTTTTTCTATTGATTTGTTGTAAAACATGATGTTTTGGTGCTTAATTTTTAAAATCATAATGTAATTTGATGTTTTATAGGCTTTTCCTTTATACTTCCTTATTATCCAACATTTTCACTTATCCAACGCTTTTATTTTTCAGTGATTGGTTTGGGGGGGCGCCAAAATTCTGTTCGCCTACACTTGAAAAATACCTAGGGCCAGCTCTGGTGGAGTGCAAACTACTTTTGCACTTTGGATTCAGTTTACAGTAACTGAAGTAAACTGAAGACAATGAGAAAAGTGGGACAAGTAGACAGAAGCATGCAGCATTTTACAATCACTTGAACAGGTGGGGTGATAGAGGATTAGTAAGGACTGTACCTGCTAAATTGAGACAGTTGAAGGAGTTGGGATCATTGTTCTGATTTTGAGTGGCTGTTTTTCTAATGGGTTAACATTTCCAATAAGGTCTTCCATGGACTGTACAGAGCTCAGCTGAGCTATTATATTCTGCCCTGTTCTGTTCTACTCTTTTTCTTTTCTTTTCCTGGTGAAGCTCAGCTTCCTTGATCATTTTATTGTATAATTGTTGTTGCTAGAAGCTGTCAAGTCAAATTCAACTTATGGTTACACTACACTTCCAATTCCCCCAATCCATATTAGCCCTGCTCAGGTCTTTCAGACTCAGGACCATAACTTCCATGATTGAATCTATCCATTTGGAATATGGTCTTCCCTTTTTCCTGCTCCCTTTTACCTTATGTCTTCTCATGATATGACCAAAGTCAGTCAACCTCATTTTAAGCATTGTGCTTTCTAGGGAGAATCCAGCTTGATTTAGGACCTACTTTTTGTGTTTTTAGCAGCTCACGGTATATGTAAACTCTTATCCATCACCACATATCAAATGAGTGATGTTCTACATTGTTCAGCTTTCACAATCAGAAATAGAAATGGGAAATATGATGGCATTAACAATCCAAACGTTGGTGTTCAATGAAAAGCCAGAGGAACAAAAGACCAAATTGCCAATATCTACTGGATAATAGAGGAAGGTAGGGAGTTTCAGAAAAAAACATCTATTTCTGTTTTATTGACTATTCTAAAGCCTTTGACTGTATGGATCATAATAAATTGTGGCAAGTTCTTGGTGGTGTAGGGATACTAAGTCACCTTGTCTATCTCCTGAAAAATCTGTATAATGGCTAAGTAGCAACAGTAAGAACAGACCACAGAACAACAGACTGGTTCAAGATTGGGAAAGATTGGGAAAAGAGTACAGCAGGGCTGTATACTTTCACCCTACCTATTCAACTTGTATGCAGAACACATCATGCAATGAATCATGATGAATCCAAGGCTGGAGTTAAAATTGCTGGAAGAAACATTAACAACATTAGTTTGCAGATGATACCACTCTGATGGCTGAAAGTGAGGAGGAGCTGAGGAGCCTTATCACCAAGGTGAAAGAAGTAAGCGCAAAAGTCGGGCTGCAGTTAAACATCAAAAAAACCAAGATTATGGCAACCAGACTGATTAATAACTGGCAAATAGAGGGAGAAAACATGGAGGTAGTGACAGACTTTGTATTTCTAGGCATAAAGATTACTGCAGATGCAGACTGCAGCCAGGAAATCAGAAGACATTTACTTCTTGGGAGGAGAGCAATGACCAACCTCGATAAAATAGTGAAGAGTAGAGATATCACACTGGCAATGAAGGTCCGCATAGTAAGAGCAATGATATTCCCCATAATAACCTATGGATGTGAGAGCTGGACCATAAGGAAGGCTGAGCAAAGGAAGATAGACGCTTTTGAACTGTCATGTTGGAGGAAAATCCTGAGAGTGCCTTGGACCGCAAGAAGATCCAACTAGTCCATCCTCCAGGAAACAATGCCTGACTGCTCACTGGAGGGAAGGATATTAGAGGGAAAGATGAAGTACTTTGGCCACATAATGAGGAGACAGGAAAGTTTGGAAAAGATTGTGATGCTGGGGAAAATGGAAGGAAAAAGGAAGAGGAGCCAACCAAGGGCAAGATGGATGGATGGTATCCTTGAAGGGACTGGCTTGACCTTGAAGGAGCTGGGGGTGGCAACGACCAACAGGCGTGGGCTGGTCCATGAGGTCATGAAGCGTCAGAAGCAACTGAACAAATAAGCAACAAAACAATATATCTTTATGCTTCAGGATCTTGTCTAGCCATTTTTCCAAGTCCTAGCCTTCCTCTGATTGCTTGACTCCAATCACGAGTCTGATTAATAATTAAGCCAAAGTATGAAAAATATTGAACTATTTCAATGTTTTCATAAATCAACATTGATTAAAGTTCCATCAATTTGGTGGGTCTACTTAGCTTACACTAATAATTGGATTTCTGCATGTGTATTTAGAGGCTCTTTATGACTTGAAACTCTAAACTGTAATTTACCTAGTTTATGTATAGATGTGGCATGGAACAACAAACTCATCCAGAATAGTGCACACTTCAGATCTGTGAATGCTGGGGAGAGAAACACCATTTGCTGCTCTGCCTTGAACAGCAACATTTCTTGGGCTAGTCTGGTCTAATCATTACTATGGGCAGAGGCGGTCCAACCATAAGGCGAAATAGGCATTTGCCTGTGGCGCCATCGTCCCGGGGGCATTATCGTCCTGGGAGGAGGGCACCACTTTCCACCTCCTTCTCTTTCGGGCCTTCCAGCGGCCGCGCTGGGCCTTCCGGCCAGCGCAGACCCACCTTCGCACTACGCAAGCCCACCTTTGGGGCCTTCAGAGATTGTGAGGTCTGTAGGAACTTGGAAGCTCGGTATGTGGGGTTTATATATCTGTAGAAGGTCCAGGGTGGGAGAAAGAACTTTTCTTTGAAGCAGGTGTGAATGTTGTAATTAATCACCTTGATTAGCATTTAATGGCCCTGTGGCTTCAAGGCCTGGCTTCTTCTTGCCTGGGAGAATCTTTTTTTTGGGAGGAGTTAGCTGTCCCTGATTGTTTACTGTCTGGATTTCTTCTGTTTTCAGAGTGTTGTTCTTTATTTATTGTCCTGATTTTAGAGGTTTTTTTTTTAATACTGAGGGCTATCTGGGTTATCTAAGTCCACACTGCCCTATATCCCTGTTCAATGTTTAGTGCTAAATTTGCAAATATAGTAATCCCTATATAACATTACCATGTATTGAACTGCTTTTTCTATTGATTTGTTGTAAAACATGATGTTTTGGTGCTTAATTTTTAAAATCATAATGTAATTTGATGTTTTATAGGCTTTTCCTTTATACTTCCTTATTATCCAACATTTTCGCTTATCCAACGCTTTTATTTTTCAGTGATTGGTTTGGGGGGGAGGCGCCAAAATTCTGTTCGCCTACACTTGAAAAATACCTAGGGCCGGCTCTGCTTCCCTAGTTCAACTGCAATAGGAGTTGGGCATTTTCAGAACTGCACAAAGATGTAGTAGTTGTTGGTGGTGTATTACTCCGCTTTCCCCCCAGAATTGTGACACAGAACAGCTAACGAGTCAAAAAGTGATACAGTTAAACATATAAAAGGTAAGTATTAAAACAGAATGGAACTAATTCAATTATTAAAATAATTCAATTAAAATACAGTTATGAAATAAATAAAAAGGCTGTTAAAAACAATTCAGCGCCCCTATCCCATTTCTGTTTTAAATCCTATCTTTTTAAACTAGGATTGCAGTGAATTTGTACTTGTAAGAAGTTTCTGAGCCTGAAGAGCAAAGTTCCTAAAGAATGCATGCCTAGGTACTACAACTATTGTTTTTAACAGAATAACTGATTTTGATTAGACATACATAACCTTAATATCTAATGCTGTTCTATCCCATACTGTTTTATTCCAGGATAGAATAGTATCAGGACTGCTGACCGAAAGGTCGGTGGTTTGAATCCAGGGAGCAGGGTAAGCTCCCATCTGTGAACTCTAGCTTCCCCTTTAAGGACATGAGAGAAGCCTCCCATAGGATGAGGAAGTCCTTGCAGACGGCCAATTCTCTCACACCAGAAGCAACTTGCAGTTTCTCAAGTCATTCCTGACATGAAAAACATCCCAATATATTAATGTTCCCTACCTTTCCTTGAAAAATGCCTTCAAAACCATAAACACTTGTGGCAACAGAGTGTTGTTCTTTACAGATCACTTTCATGCCTTTTCATTTTTGAGCTGCAATTTCCACACTTGATGGGAAAGATGCCGTCATGGACATGGATGGCAGGACAAAGTTTAGTTTGAGTTGCAGCAGTATACGAATGTCAGTTTCTTTATTAAATCTAACCGAGGCTTATTTTGAGCTTCTGTTTTCAATGTATGAGGAACTGAGAACTAGTAACCAAATTCTGTCTTGACTATTTTGGGCTCTTATATTTTTCACACGCAAATGCTGCTGCTTTAAAGACAACAGTCGAAGAAGCTGGTGCTGAGGCAGCTAACATTGCCAGGTTGAGCTCCATCACCCTTTTGCAATTGATCTGGAAGGGACTGTCAGATTATTCCTCTTTCATCCCACTTTTTCAACTGCTTTCAAAATGCCTCAGTCTCTGTCTCCTCCTCCCATGTTCCTCTCTTGTCCTCAGATTACTTCTGCTGCTGCAAACTGAGTTCAAAAATACCTTGCATTCAATTAACCTAGAGAGGAGAGGAAGGCACATGATGTTAGAGGTTATGGTTCCTCACTAGATCAGAAGATAATTCAGTGAATTATGTTTACATAATGTAAGCTCATTAGTAGCTCCTATCGGGTTCAGTAGTGCATCTCTTACTCCTGAGAGACTGTGCGCGTGCATATGTTTGCGGCTTAATACTGTAATGGTATCGGTATCCATAGAAGCAAGTCCAATTGAGGTAAATGGGATGCACTTCCAATAACGTGACTTCAGGAAAGCAGCCTTTATATGCACATATTTGTATTATTTTCTAATTATCTTTGTCTTTTCTCCTGTGAGTAAGCTATATTTACATCGGAAGTAGATTTAACATTTCAGGACTATGTGATTTCATGGCTAAAACCTGAGACCTAGGGAAAACTTCTTGTGACATCACAGGAAGCAGGCCATGCTGATGTTCCAAAGATGCTGTTATAAGTAGCAACCCCTGATGATGTCATTAAGCAACATATTAAAAGTATGCCATCTTTTATTTCTATATTTCATTTCTATATCCATAATAAAAGTAAAAGCATGTACAGTAGAGTTCCGGTTATCCGACTTCCGCTTATGCGACACACCATATTATCCGAGGCGCCAGCTTTTTGCCCCTCTACACAGGTGCCCGGCGCTTGAAGAGGCCTGCTGCACCTTGATGTTTTTCTAGGCAGCAAGGCGCAGCAGCTTGCCAGGAGGGACGAGACTTGACCCGTGCAGACTTTTCCCTCTCAGCAAGCACGAAGCGCTTTGAGAGGCCCCCTATGCGTTGCTGCCTAGAAAAACAGCTGTTTTTCTAGGCAGCTTCCTCCGTTGCTGCCTAGATAGGGAGCCCGGGGCTTGGAGAGGGAGAGAAACATCCCTTCCCTCCCTGCCTAGACCCCGGCTTCCTCCGTTGCAGCAACGCAAGGAACCCAGGGCTTAGAGAGAGAAAGAAGTGCCCCTTCCCTCCCTATTATCCAACAGTTCCGGTTATCCATCATTTGGCCTTCCCTTTTATGTCAGATAACCGAAACTCTACTGTATTTATGTATGTATGTATTTGGGTGGAGCTCCCATTTCCACAGACAGGCTCCCACTTCCACAAATAGCTATGACCCCACACCAATGAGGAGTCACCACAGGCCTTTCCTCCAATGATACTGCAGGTTAGAGAGAGTGCTGTGAACATGTACAAGGGCTGCCAACCCCTGCAAATGTCCTCCATAAACACAATACTGCTCACCACCCAAATGAAGGCTTTCATTCGGGGACAATTTTATCCTAGATTTTATGTGTTTCCTCCACCACAGACATCTCAGTGTTTCTTACTCTCTCAATTGGTGTGAAATTTGCATGATCCTTCCCACTGAAGTAATGTACAAAGATGGGGAGTTGCATTTAACTTGAATCACATAATTGTTCAATTTTGGCATCATAATTGGCAAAAGATATGAAAGCTTCAATCAGAAGATTTCAGGATGAGAACTCGGAGGTTCATGGGCAAAATCTTCTTTGTGAACCAGATGCTGACATGAAAGAATAACTGGGGCTCAAAGTGAACCCAGATTTTTACTTCTACCAACCTTTTTATGTTGTTATAAACATTTGTTGACTTGTCTCCACCTGGCAAGAACCTCTTCTCACTTGTCTGTTATTTGTCAAAGGAAGTTCCCTTGTTAGGGAGGAAGCATCCACCAGGCTTCACTGCTTAATAATGTCCTGCTGAAGGTACACTCCATTGCTAATGAGTTGCAGATGTAAACCCTCCTAGGAATTTTATCAGGATTAGCAGACGCCACTAGGTTCCTTATGGAAGACACTTATATTTCTGACATTGCATATGTTGCATGTTGGCATTTTTTTTGTACTAGTAATCTTTATATTTTAATTTTGCATTTGTTTATTTTCTAACTGTAAAGAAAGGTCTGTGCATGAGATAAAACTATGGGTATACTGTACGTAGCAGACTCATTCTGTTCTTGCAGATTTACCCTTTCCTCCCTTCCATACAAATTAGTGAACAGAGAAACTGCCAGGTACATTGATTTTGCCATGTTATTTTATGTTTATTCTAAAATGCTGGTAGTTACTGTATGGTGGGTTTTAGCATGCTTTTAACCATACTTACATTTGCTTGCATATTAGGGCTGATGGCATATGCCACTATTTCTCATTAGGTTGGAAGTGTTTATCTTGGGTTGGTAGATTTATGACTAGTTGCACAGGGAGTGAATAACAGCTGTTTTCAGGAGAGAATTGGCATGAAGAGGTTTGAGGAGCAAATCCTAGGATGTTTTGCTTAACTGATAAATCAGACAAAAGCCTATGCAAAGAGGAAAAGTTTCTGCTAATTGACAAATGGGATTGAAAGCCACAGGGAAAAAAATGAATTGTTTAACCTAGAAAGGTATTGTATACCTGTTTATCTTTCAGTCCTAAAAACAACCTTGTGCTGATCAACTCTTTGTTCTTAAATGAAGTTTATCGACGTTTGAGTGCAGGGCTGGATGAATTCAAGGCTGGAGTTAAAATTGCTGGAAGAAACATCAACAGCCTTAAATATGCAGATGATACTACTTTGATGGCTGAAAGAGAGGAGGAGCTGAGGAGCCTTATAACCAAGGTGAAAGAAGAAAGTGCAAAAGCTGGATTGCAGTTAAACATCATGAAAACCAAAATTATGGCAACCAGACTGATTGATAACTAGCAAATAGAGGGAGAAAACGTGGAGGCAGTGACAGACTTTGTATTTCTCAGCACAAAGATGACTGCAGATGCAGACTGCAGCCAGGAAATCAAAGGACGTTTCCTTCTTGGGAGGAGAGCAATGACCAAACTCGATAAAATAGTGAAGAGTAGAGACATCACACTGGCAACGAAGGTCCTCATAGTTAAAGCAATGGTATTCCCAGTAGTATCCTATGGATGCGAGAGCTGGACCATAAGGAAGGCTGAACAATGGAAGATAGATGCTTTTGAATTGTGGTGTTGGAGGAAAATTCTGAGAGTGCCTCTGACCACAAGAAGATTCAACTAGTCCATACTCCAGGAAATAATGCCCAACTGCTCACTGGATGGAAGGATATTAGAGGCAAAGCTGAAGTACTTTGGCCACATAATGAGAAGACAGGAAAGCTGGGAGAAGAGAATGATGCTGGAGAAAATGGAAGGGAAAAGGAAGAGGGGCCGACCAAGGGTAAGATGGATGGATGGTATCCTTGAAGTAACTGGCTTGTTCTTGAAGGAGCTGGAGGTGGCCACAGCCAACAGGGAGCTCTGGGCTGGTCCATGAGGTCATGAAGAGTCGGAAGCGACTGAACGAATAAACAACAACAAACTTTTGAGTACATTTGTTTTCTTAACTAGAATTTGCCTGTCCATGACACACAACCTCTCATTCAATAGACCATCCAGGTTTCCCTTCAACAGAAGTTAGAGATATCCATGAAAAACAAGAAAGAAATTCATAATCCATAATAACATTACTAAAGTAACCGCAAGAATTAACCCTTTTCCATTCTTAAAAATCATGAAAAATGTAATGTCTGAAATCCCACAACCAACACATTTACAATAGGTCTATCTTGGAGGTCAAGCAGAAAGCAAGGCTTCTGTGTAGCAGCTGAGTCCATCTCAGCTGGGAAGGGAAGCAAGCAGCTTATTGGACAAACTGGTGTTCTCTGTAATCTGCAATGCTTTTTTATACAAGGATTTTTTTAAAATCTAGAATTCCAGACCATCTTTGTCCCAGGTCAAACATGTAATATTAGTTGTGAAGTACATCACAGGGCATCCATTCTCTCTCATCCTCCCTTCCCAACCTGCAACATGGGAATAATGAAATAAGCTTGCTGTGCAGTTTGTGTTGGCATTTTTAAGATGTTTCAGCACTAAATAAAACAATAAAAGCACCCATATTGTTGATTGATTCTGTGAACATTTTCCAATGAAAAACCTGAAGATTTTTTCTCTGGACAGTGAAATGGGTTTATGCTGATGCTTTGCAGATAGTTCCCTCCCTTGCCCAATAATATGTGTGCCACCTTTCCCTCATCCAATTTAACCTGGGGTAAGCAGTTTAATCCAGTTTGAGGTCGGGTTAAAAAATACACCAGGAAAATCCACATCTTTGAGGGTGCTCTGGCAGTGATGACTGGCATCTCGGATTACATTATGTGATCTCTGGTGGCATCACTACAACCACCAGGGATCTTCCCTGGGTTCAGGCAGTCCAGAGAAGTGGGGTGGCACTGCCTTTCTCCCCCCCCCCCCAAATTCCTGTAGGAAAAAGGCAGAAAAAGTGTGTCTTACCATTCCTGCAAGCTTTGTCCTTCCACATTCTGACATCATTAGGGAGCAACAAATCTTTGGAGGAAGCTTACTGCAGAAATGGCAAGGCATGCTTTTCTGCCTTTTCCTGCAGGATTGGAGGGTGGGGATGCCAGTCCATGTCCAGTAGTGCCAAACTGGGCTGTGTGGTCAGTCCCCTGCCTCTGAGGTAGACTTTTGCAGCCATGTGGGGATGACAAGCAGATCCAAACCAACATTTTTAATGTCAGTTCAAGTCGCATTATGTGGTTGCGTGGAAGCACCTTAAGTCATATTAAAATTGACAGACACATACATACATAGATACAGTACAGTCCCATGTCTGCAGGGGATATGTTTCCAAACTTTGCATAGATAGGCAAAACCAAGAATAATAGTGAACCTTATTATAATAGATTCTCACCTGTGGGGATTGGTGGGTGCTGAATATATGTAGTTTCTAGTTGCTTGAGAGTTGCTATTAAAATAGGCCTAATAATTAATACTATACTTCACACAATAACATACCATACACTAAGAATTGGCCAGTTGCTTGAGAGCTCTGGTTGCTTGAGTTCTGCTTTACTGAGGGCCCTCTATACTGCCATATAATGCAGTTTCATTATGCAGTTTAACTGCACCAAACTGCATTAAATGAGTCTACCCAACCCCCCACCCCTCAATATTTTTCAGGTTAAAAAACCCCCGGTTTACTCATGAATTTTAACTGGTTAACCAAATCCCTATGAATGTCCACTAAAGTTTATTTGTCTTGAGTATCCACTGAAAGTTATCAATGGAGTCTGATTTCTAAATTATTTTGCGTTATGGAACTACTCTTCATGATTCACTAAAAAAAGGTTTCAACCCCCCCACCAAATTTTTTTCTGGCTATGGCCCAGGTCTACACTGTCATAAAATGAATTCAGTGAGTGAAACTGCATTATGAAACTGCATTATGTGGCAGTGTAGAGGGCATGAGAGTATTCCAGTGGGTGCTGAGAGCTTGTACAGGAAGTCGTAAGCAAATAAGTGAAACCATGGATAAGCTAAAATGTGTATATTGACTCCATGGATACATGGATTGTACTGTACACAGTCTTTCTTGGAAAAGAAGTTTCCTTTTCATTTGCATCCAGAAAAAGTGGAAACCAGCTTCAACCCCAAGGCCTTCTAAGACTACTTTGTAATATGTTGCCAGCATCATTCTGCAATATCTTGTTTAATTCTGGATGATTTAGAAGCATCATGGCAAGGCTTTTGAGCTGCCCAGAACTTGTGCTGAACGAATTCTGTGCTTTATCAATATGATCCGGCTATCCATCATTGCCTGAGTAGAGTTTACAATGTCTGCTTTCTTCTGCCACTCTCTATAAACTGCTGCAACTTTTACACAGCAATTGCCTGAAACTTGGCTTGGCTTGCCCTCACATATAAGAAACAGATGCTGAGCTCTTGTTAACTCAGCCCAGGCCACTGATTCAAAAAGTCAATGTGTTATGACCCTATAACAGAACTCACATTTCTCACTGCGATTTGGCTTCCCTGGAATTCCTCTGAACAATTAGACTTTTTTCAAGAGCAATCCTCTTACAGACTCTGAATTCAGAAAACCTCTCAAATGATTTCTTTATATATTTCCTGGACTGCTATTGCCAATCTGCGAATTACCTAGGCAACATAAATATATATAACAAAATTTAATATTAAAATAAATACTATTAGAAATGAAAAATCACACGATTAAAAAAAACATTTCACAGTTAGGAAAGCCAGTCCAGAGGAGGTTGTTGTTGCTGTTGTTGTTATATGCCTTCAAGTTGTTTCTAATGTGTGGTTACCCTATTGCTGATTTAAAAGGCCTAGATAAACAAAAAGCTGTTCACTTGGTATTGCAAAGGCCATGAAACTAGTTTCGGCAAAACTTTCTGGGAAGGCTGCTCAACTCAAAAATGCCCCTTTGAGTTGTTATTCACATGACTAGGGCCGGGCTTTAGCACAGTAAGTAAACCACCAGCTGCAATAAATCTTACCAATCAAAAGGTTGGCAGTTTGAAATCTGAGCCAAGGCGAGCACCCAACCTACAGCTCAGCTCACTGCCCACCTAGCAGATCAAAAGCCACTTTGAGTAGATAAATATGTAGTGCTTAAGTGGGGAGGTATTTTAATGGCACCATAAAGAAATACCAGAAAAAATGCCGGTGATCAAATAAAAGGAGGAAGTCTGTGAACAGGGCTCTTCGAAATGGAAGATGGAGCACACACACACACACACCTGTGGCTGGAATCAAGCACAACCTCCAGGATGCCGAAGATGGGAAATGCCTATATATCTCTATCTGTTGTCTGTCCTGTCTGTGTATAAAGGCATTGAATGTTTGCTGTATGTGTGTTCTGTGATCCACCCTGAGTTCTCTTCGGGGTGAGAAGGGCAGAATATAAATGCTGTAAATAAATAAAATAAATAAATGACTTTATTTTCAGGGAGGTGTCAGAGCAACGTCAGAGCAGGACGTTGTAGAAGATCTCGGTGTATCAATAGGTATAAAATATTTCAGATAACCTGATCCTAAGTTGTTTAGGGCCTTAGGGACTAAAACTAGCTGTTTAAATATGGCTTGAAAGTGGACCACAACAAGAAACAGGCTTCTTATCCACCCACCTCCAGACAGAAAGCCTGAGCCATAAAGAAGATGGAAAGTTATGTTTACTTTTCTAATCCCGAGTGCTATAAATGCGAAGAATCATATCTAATTTGCAAATTTTGGGGCATAAAGCAGCTTATGAAGGCTCTGAGCAGCTTTGCAAAGCACTACAGTATCTACTCAGTTTCCATGGAAATGGATAAAGTCTAAAACAGGACAAGGAAGTCGGCACCAATGCAATTAATGGTTCCAACTTAATTAATTTTATTATTTTTTGATGACATAAATTGACCAGTCTGCCTTCAAACTCATCAAAATATCAATTGTAACAGATCAAAAAGGTTTCACGTTTTTTATTATTTATTTTTAATAATTAATTTTTATTTACATACATTAACAACTTTCAGTAAAACAAAACACAAAAGCAATGAACGTTTTACAAACACATAACCCCCCCCCCCCCCAACAAGGCTGGAACAAGTATAATTTCCTTTACCATAAGATTTATAAGTCAACCATTAAACAAATGTCATATCCAAAATTCCTGACCAACATGATTGTATTGTTTTCCTTTTTCACTTTCTAGAACGTATTTAATATTTTTTCATATTTTTTATTATAACTGGATTGTTAATGAACTAAATCTCCATGATTGAACACCATACATATATGTACACACACACAATCAGATATATACACATATTAGGTATCTTTAAATCTTGGCAGCAGTATATCTTATATTTATCCACGTAACTCACAGAGGTCCGCTTCCTAGGAGATTTTTTCTGAATACGCAAACCATCAATATACAAACAAAAATATTGTTTTAGGGGGTTAGCAGACATGAATTCTGATAGGAAATTCATTGGTATGCATGGAATGGACATCCCAACACATACCAGATACATAAAGCATAGAATAAGAGGAATCTGAAAACACAAATATTGAAAAGAAGCAAGCTTGTAGGGGGAAAAAATCCATACTTTCCAACATTTTACTGGCAGATATGCAACCAAGTAATACCAGAATGGGGTCACCAAGATGGAAAAAAAATTATTAATGAGGAAGAACACTCAAGCTACGAAAAGCTACAGCTGTTTGTTTTAGTCTGAACTTAATGGGAAAGGTACATATTTGATGCCTTCTTCTCTTCTCCCTGCTGAGTTAATTAAGTGCAAACAACTTTTGAGCTTTGAACTCATTTAGCAGCAACTGAAATCAGTTGAGGACAAAGAGAGAAAGTGGGACAAGGAAAGAGAAACTGGGACATTTTAAAAGCAGCTGGAAAGGTGGGAGTACTGTCTGTCAAAACAAGATTGTTTGAGGTAATGACATTTTATATCAGGGCCATACATGAGATAAATAGATTGGAGAAGTCTAGGTTTGGAATCCTGGGGAGCATTCGGACTCCAGACTAGATATATGAGGTCTAGGCTAAGCTAGTTTTAAGGCTTCTGTGAGAGATTAGCAAGGGGAGAAAAGGGACAGGGAAATCAAAACATGTTTCAGCTTTTCTCCAAATTGAAGTGGAACTCCACAGCTTAATTTTAAAGTAAACACACACAGATGCATATACACACACACACACATACACACACACACACACACACACACACACAGCATACAAGCAATAAACAGCAAAGCGGTGAAACAAAGGATAATGCAGAACAAATTAGGGATATCACAATTTTGTAGCCAATTGCTTATTTTTGAAAGAGATCCAATGGTGAAAATTCATTGTTGGACTCAGTTAGTCAGACACACATGCACTCGCCTGGTCTTCCTGGTTTCCACAGCCACCACAGACCTGTGCTAACCTAACGTACAATTTGTTCTCTTGACAAGCTCTTCCAAGATCTTGGCAAGAAACAAGGGAAGGTGCAGGAAGGACACTAGAAGAATCTTCAGAGAATATTTAAACAAATCTGTGTTCATTTCCATTGCTACTTTCCATAGAAAGACAAAGAATGATAAGAAGAAGAAAACTGTGCTGTGTGGCCAGGCTGGCATTTTAACAGGGCTGAATGTCATAGGTTCTTGTCAACCAGTGCTTGTCAAACTATGGTGGACTAACTATTTTTCCCCATTTTGCCAAACTATATGTCCATTCTCCCTTTCCAAGCAATTTTCCACCAACCAGCAACCAACACTGATGAACCAACACTGGTTCAGAGGCCACCATATTGAGGAACAAACACTATTCTAGACAAAATAATCTTGCAGCAGAGCACAAAGGATCAATTGCTTATAATAATCTGAGGCCCTTCTACAATTACAGCAGTTTGATTTCATGTGGCTGTATCCTATGGACTCTTGGATTTATAATTTGTTGAGGCACTAGAACTCTCTGACCAAGAATTCTGAATGCTCCTCTCTAAACCATAAACCCTATGATTCCATGGGCAGAGCCATTGCAGTTAAAGTGGGATTGTTTGCCCTAATATAAGTATTACCTAAATATTGAATGTAGATTTCATTTTATATTTACCATGGCTACCTCTGCCATCTGGATCACCTCTTCCAAGATCAGTGAAATAACAATATTTCAATTTAAAAAGTGACAAATATTGGGTTGCTGTGAGTTTTCCGGGCTGTATGGCCATGTTCCAGAAGCATTATCTCCTGATGTTTCACCCACATCTATGACAAGCATCTTTCGCTTACCCTGGATATTCCACAAATATATATACCCCACTTGCCTAGTTTCCAACAGACCTCACAACCTCTGAGGATGCCTGCCATAGATATGGGTGAAACGTCAGGAGATAATGCTTCTGAAACATGGCCATACAGCAACGGAAAACTCACAGCAACCCAGTGACTCTGGCCATTAAAGCCTTCGACAACACAGTGACAAATATGTTGCTATAGCTAAAGATGCTACCACATTCATATATTTTTCTTATATTGTTTAGTGGAGGTTTAACAGATAATTTGGTATTAAATTTAGGTAGAATCAACATAACAATTTCAATTTTAAAATTGCTATAACTCCTGTGCATTTGTTGGTAGAAAATCCAGATCTCCATCCCATTTAAGTTGGACCCTTCTATCTTAAAATAAAGACTCACATAGAAACAAATCCATCTGTCTCTGGGTCAAATAAGCAAGCAGTCTCAAGATATTCTGTTTTCTGTGTCTCTCTCCTAGCCTGGAACGAATGACCTATAGATGAACCGGCCTTATCCACTGAATGTCACTCAAAGATCACCATGCATTCAGATGTCAGTAGCAACAGATCACAACCGTGCATACTACCATACTCTTAAGTGTACAGTAAGTACAAAGCAGAATTTTACAATATTTTTGCACCGTTGTGAAGGGTGAGAGGACTAGGTCCATTGGAATGTTTCCTTTGTCTTTAGGGATATAATAAGAACCATAAACTCATTTATCCCAGTGTAATGTAATATATCAGATAACCTTCTCCATTTGTTCCAGGGCCACTGAGTCAGAACAGACCTGGTTTATCAGCTGTGATTAAAGGAAGGCAGAAATAGTTCCATTCTGTCTGCCAGCAATTTAGCTGGGATCTTAAGGCTGGCATTCATAACTGTATTGAAGAAGAAAAACACCCATTTCTCATAACATCTTAGAAGCACAAGAAAGAAAGAAAAAAGTATGTAGCACCTCTGCAGTTTTTTTATATAAAAAGATTATTCATTTTGTAACTCATATATGTCATGTATGTATAAGTGTGTGTATCTATATGTGTATGTGTGTGTTGTTATATTTCTCCCTTTTATAATCGAAGTGGTTTGGACAGACTAGGAGTGCATCCACAGTGTAAAATTAATGCAGTTTGTCACCACTTTAACTGTCAAGGGCCAATGCTATGCAATCCTGGGATGTCAAGTTTCATCTTTCTTTGGAAGGAAAGACTAAGGACCTTGAAAAACTACAGCTCCTGTGATTCTATAGCATTTAAGCTATGGAAGATAAAGTGGTCTCAAACCACGATAATTCAACACTGTAGATTCACCCTGAGCCGATCAGGTAGCTTAGCATATCTTCCAACACCTCATGTATCCAGAAAATGAGAATCAGTGTGGTCTAGTGGTTTGAGAATTGGACTACAACTCTAGAGATGGGAATCCAAATTCCTGCTAAGCCATGGAAAAACACAAGGTGACGTTGAGCAAGTCACACCCTCTCAGCCTCAGAGGAAGGCAAAGGCAGCCTCCTCTGAACAAATCTCACCAACACACCCTGCCGTCATCATACATTGGGCACATATTTATTTATTTTGTGTCAAAAGCATTGCATAACAAATACATTTTAAAATTATGGAAAAAAAAGAAATCACAAGCAACTAAATAGTTTTAGACCAGAAACGGGCAACAGCAACCGCATTGTCCGTAGCTTTAAACAACTCCTCCTCCGTGCATGAGGCAGGACATTGTGGGCAAGCATACATATGCGGAGTTGTTTGTTCTGCTCCACAGTCACACAAGGTGGAGGATTCCTCTAGGTAGTGCCACCTTGCCAAGTTGTCTTTAGATCTGCCCACTCCACTTCTGAGTCTGTTCAGGGACTTCCAAGTTGCCCATTCTTGGTTTGCCCCTGGAGGAGGACCTTCATGGGGGGCCATCCAGTTAGAATTGCCAGGTTTAGCTGCCCAGAGGGACATCCTTGCTGCTGCTGGAGGAACATCAAGAGGAGTGGTGGTTCTCATGAAGCCCTTCCTTGATTCGAGTCTGGTGGGAGGAGGCTGATAGTCATGCAGTGGGTGGCTTTCACAGTGTTCAACCTTAGTTCTCTCACCGTTAGCAGCAACTTCCCGTCGCACGTCAGGAGGGGCAATGCCAGCTAACTTGTAGAGTTTATCAACAGGCGTAGGTTTAAGGCATCCTGTGATTATTCTGCATGTTTCGTTTAGTGCTATGTCCACTTGCTTCGCATGGGCAGACTTGTGCCAAACAGGACAGGCATACTCTGCAGTTGAGAAAGACAAGGCCAGGGCTGATGTTCTTATTACTTGTGGGTCTGCACCCCATGAGCTGCCAGTCAGTTTCCGCAGGATGTTGTTGCGTGCAGCTACTTTGTGCTTGGTGTTCATGCAGTGTTTCCTATATGTTAGTGTTCGATCTAAGGTGACACCAAGGTATTTAGGATGGAAACAGTGTTCAAGCTCTTGGCCTTCCCAAGTAACTTTCAGTTTCCTGTTGGCTTCACGGTTACGTAGGTGGAAAGCACACACGTGTGTCTTGGCAGGGTTGGGCTTCAGGTGGTTCTCTTTGTCGTAGCTGGAGCATTGGGCACATATTGAAGGTACACAATGACAAAACCCAGAAAATATTGTATCCTCTCCTCTCTGTGAGATGTTTGGGAGGCATGGTGGGCAGTGACACCAATTTTTGTCCTTGCAGCTATCCTACAAAGTAGGTTAGACACACACTGGCTAGGCAGGTCTTGGAGTCCTACGTCTGTATCCCACTGGTCATACTGGCTGGAAGACTCTGGATGCTGTCATTCAAAATTCCCTACAGTCAATCATAACAACTTAGTCATGCTTTATTTTTAATGCCAGGCTTTGTGCAATTGCAGTTGATGCTTAAGGTGTCATGTTGAAAACGTCAACTGGGGCTGTCTCTTCCAATATCATCCTTTCAGTGTCACCTAAATCTGATTCTTGTGGCATCCGAAAAGGTTATCCATAAAATCCTATAAATCTCAGGCTTTGAAAACTTAGCTCTTCGGATAACAAAATCCCTCAATTGTCCCAGTTAATTTTCTATGGTCCAACTTTATCAGATGCTTTTTGAATGTCCCGGTTTCTTTCTCTTTCTTCTCCTTTCCCTCAGCTTACTTCAATTGCACTAAAATGGGTTCAAAATGTAAATGTAGTTTTCAAGCACAAGAGAGGGTATAATCTTCCTAATAGGATCATTTTGCTTTCCCTCAAGTATATAAATTCAGCTTATACATTCCTGGTTTCCTCTGCTTAAAATACAGTCAGCCCCCTACATTTGCAGATTTGATTATTTATGTATTTGATTAAAATTCATTAGTTCTACAGTGCAAACGCACCCTGAATCTGGAGCACCAGAAAACAAGTTTGATCAGAGTTGAGTTGGAGGACTTCAAGATTTCTAGAAAGATGTTCCCTCTGATTTTCTATCATCATCACCATCATCATCATCATCACCATCATCATCATCATCTTGCACCCCAAACCTCAGTGAATGCTGTCTGTAGTAGATTTGAGTGGTCTTTCTCATTAATAACTTGCGTTCTCTTATTGCCTAGCCACATCCTAATGACCACACTCTGATGCTGCTCAACCACAAATATCCCAGTTTTCTTCTGTGCGATGCTAGAGGCAGTGGCATCCTCCTGACCTAGAAAGTCTGACCTAAACATAGTTATTATGTCTACATACAACACCATGTGCGTATGCAAAATCCATCCTCCCTGTCACCCCAAGAAAAATTTAAACTGGTTACAAACTCCATGATAAGCAACATGATCTCACTACACTGTGAGGGAAAGAAGCAGATACGTCCTTCCACCCCAATATATATTACAGTTAATTACATTAATGATATAGATCATGTTCTTGGAGGAGATGCAAATTAGTCTCATGCTCAGGTCCAGAGAACAGATAAGGTCTGTGTCTGTTATTATGACTATCTTAAGTTTAAGAAAGAGGAAATCATTTTCTCTTTTCCCCCGCAGCCTTAGAGTGGTTCAGGCCAACTGTCTATTTAACCCAGTGCAATTTCCCTTAAGTGACAGTGACTCTGTGGGGACTTTTCCAGCCCTTTTAACCTTGGGTCCTTTAGCTGGAAAGGCCATTCTGAGTCACTGGCATTTTTATATGCAAAGCATGATGCTGGCTCTGTGCTATGGCCCTTCCCCACAGAGTACACACAGTTTACTACATCAGCTGGCCCCGTGTTATATTTAGAACACAGAGGACTGGTGATATTTATGACAGGGAGATTAAAGTTTGTTTTGAGCCATAGAAATTAAAGTCTTGCATTTTCTGTATTAGAAAAGCTCAAGAAAAAAATTAATCTGCAGCAATGAATTCTCAAGACCAAACTAGCTGCTCCCACAACAGCCCAGTTCATTTGAATGTTGATTTTGTATTTAATATTTGTATTTAATATTGTATTGTAAATGAATATTGTGTTTATTTGTTTTTAAAATTTTGTATTGCACTTTTTAAAACTATGACTAAAGTGTGAGATTGTTAGTCGTCTTGAGTCATCACAGGGAGAAAAACAGGGTATAAATAAAGTAAATAATAATAATTGAATATGGGTCTGCCATAACTGTATGCAAAATACGGAGTCTGAGAAAGTTTTGACTATATACTAGGAAGAGAATTCTGAACGTTGGTAACCTTAATAGTTACAAGTGAAGGCTCAAATATCCTAAAGGCACCAGATCCCGTCTGTTCTTGGAAGCTAAGTGGGGCCACCCTGTTTATTACTTGGATGGGAGATTGCCAGTGAATTCCAGGTGCTGTAGACTATATTTCAGAGGAAGCAACTGGTAAAACCATTTTCTTGCCTAAAAAAAACCCCCAATATGACATTCATGGAGTCAGCATAAGTCAACAGGAAACTTGGAGGCACACACACAATATTTCCAGCTCAGCTAAAGCAGGGCTTCTTAAACTCTTCCACTTAGGACCCCATTTGGCCTGAGAAATTTGTATGTGATGCTGAATATAAAGGTATGTAAAATAGGTATAAAAACCAAACTTTTATGCATAACAAATCAGCATTTGCAAAGCTTGCTAAACAGGCTGGTTTTTGTCCTTATTAAGTACAGCTGAAGCATCTTCTGCAGAGTTTACTGTGAAAATTGCCCAACAGCCACTAGGTGATGTTCAGAAAACGTTTTGGGACTCCAGCACTGAACTAAGGGAATCGGGATCACAGTTTAAGAAGCAGTGAGTGAAAGTATGTGCAATTGCTCTATCTTTATACCTGAGAAATAGTTGGTTTTTCAATTTGCTCATTTTTGCACTAAAATTTCATATCAATATTCCAATATGAATTTTCAGATTCCTAAAAAATGAACTCTTGGGTACATCAAATTTGCTGGAACAAAGAAGGGAGATACTTCCCATTTTACAAGCTTCTTGTTATACAAGGTCTGGTGACAGTAGCACAGCATCACAGGTCTTAGGGAAATGTAAAGAAAAACCTTTTAGATCTGGCAATGTGTCTTTCACAAGTTCTAGAAGAAGCATAAGCCCTGGAAAAAAAATATGTATGTGTGCATGCAAGTCCTAATAGCTTTGATGGCAACTCTGGATCCCAGATGCATTTTTTCTGCCTGCTAAGCACTTGAAAAAAATCCTTCTCCATTTAGGATTGTCATATTAACTGGTCAACCAGTTATGTGCCCAAATTAGGGGCACATTTACCTGGACAGATCTACGCCTAATTCTATAGTTGCCTTCTGTAGAAGTATTTCCAGCCCACTTCTATTTTGCCAGTTCTGCCCTTGCGATCCCACATGTTCTCATCTCTGCAACATCACAAAGAACTGTCCTGAACTCAGGCTTTTGCAGTCAGGAATGGAATGCTATTGACCTGAACCAACAACACAACAATTTGAAGGTTGTTGAACTTTGCACTATTCACTGTAGTCCCCCACATTGTAGTAAAAGGGCCATATTTTTTGTCTTACCACATCAGTCTTTGCACTTCCCCCTTTCACTATTTAACCACACACATAACAGAGGCTAATCTAGAAGAAAGTGAATGGCATATTTAGATGCCTCTAGAAAACATTGTCTAGGCCAGAGCTTCCTAAATATTTTCCACTCGCATCCCCTTTCCGACTGAGAATGTTTTACATGATCCCAGATATATAGGTATATAAATTAGTATAAACATTTACTGATTACATATCAGCATTTGCAGGACTTGCTTTACAGGCTGATTTTTCTTTTTATGAAGTACAGCTGAAGCATTTTCTGCAAAGTCCTCTGTAGACACAGCACATTATATGCTAACAGATTTGAGTAAATGTCTAAAATAGCCACTAGGTGGCATGCTACGCAGATTATTTGTGGCCCCAACATTGAACTAAGGTACATGTATCAAACTCAAAGTTTGTGATCTGAATCCGACCCGCCATGTCATTTTTTATGGCCTTCCCGATGGTGGGCTAAAAGTCCTTGTATTTCTCTCATCATTAGACATCATGACTTGAGCTGATGGGGGTTGTGATACAGTAACATCTGGAAGGCTGCAGTTTGTTCTGTTTAGTAAGGAGAGTGGGGTTTGAATTTAGAAACAAGGCTTGAGGGTATGATGTCTGACTTTAAAATGTACTTTAATCCTTTCCCCAACTTCAGAGCCACTAGTTCAAATCGGTTGCAATTATCATTATCCCCAGTCCACATGGTGGATAATCAAAATGGATGGGAGTTGCCATTAAATAATATCAGGGGATCCAAACTGAGTAACAACTAAAGAGCACCAACCACTTTGTAAAACAATTATAATTAGCCCTCTGTATACACTGATTCTCCATTCAGGATGTACCAGTGGGTCAGAATGTATATCTGCAGAGAAAGCCTTACTTTGACCTTGTATGTATGTGCCCTCAAATTGCATATTTACATTACATAGTAAGGCATATTCAGATATGATTTTGCCAGTTTCTTCATTTGGAATATAGTCTAGAGCACCTGGTAAAGTACTGTCAATACTTACAACCAGCTATAAAGAGTGGTAGTCACAAACTAAACTAAGGAAAGATTCTTTCTATAATTTCAGTTTACATTTTGCCATAGAAAAAACACTTGCATTTGGAGCCCCACTCTAATCTCAGGGCGCTTCCACACAGTCATATAACCCAGAATATCAAGGCAGAAAATCCCACAATACAGTATCTGCTTTGAACTGGGTTGTCTGAGTCCACACTGCCATATTTCCCAGTTCAAAGCAGATAATGGGGGATTTTATTCAGCTGTGTGGAAGGGGCCTCAGTTAAAGGTGAGTTTTAAAACTCAATCTGCTCTTTACCTTTTACACCTCTTTAAACAAACCTCAGACCTTGTGAATATGTTTCTAAAAAGTGAGACGAAAGGAAACAACTTTCCAAAGGTGAGATTCAAGGAAATATGCTTTCCTCAAAATGAGACTTGCTAATTATTTGAATTTAGTACAGGAAGTCAGGAGGAACCATTTACGAAATTCTAGCCTGGAGTCCTGCAATTATTCAGTCATTGACAAAGTCACATGCTGGAGGCAAATTAAGTGAAACTCAAGGGCAAGACCATAGTCTGTTAGGCTCCCTTCCAAACAATACATTCTTGGGGGAAAAAGAAAAGGCAAGAAAAAGCAGCAATTCTTCGTTGCTTAATTTGCCATGCTAAATGAAAAATGTGTCTTCTGAACCAGAAGGAAAAGCAGTCTGAAGTTCATCATAAGCTAAGCAGTTATCCATTATAAGCCCGTCTAGCCCTGGAGATATCCATGGGGGGTTTCTTATGAGTCTCACCAACCGCTGAATTGCATCTTGTTGGGGTGCAAAAGGGGCTTTCTCTATGGCCTTACTTAGATTTTTTAATTCTTCACTTTAAAAAGGCTTTTGTTTGTCGCTATTATTGTGTGCTTTCAGGATGTTTCCAACTTATTTATTTATTTACAGTATTTATATTCCGCCTTTCTCACCCCGAAGGGGACTCAGGGCGGATCACATTACACATATAAGACAAACATTCAACGCCTTATATGAACAAAGACAAAGACAAACGCGGGCTCCGAGCTGGCCTCGAACTCATGACCTCTTGGTCAGAGTGATTTGTTGCAGCTGGCTGCAGCTGGCCCCACTGCCATATTTTCCAGTTCAAAGCAGATAATGTGGGATTTTATTCAGCTGTGTGGAAGGGGCAAGTCTATCACGGGGAAAGTCTTATGGCAAGTCTATCACGGGGAAAGAATGTTCATAGCTAGATTTGAGATATTTCCCTTGCCTTCCTCTGAGGCTGAAAGAGTGTGGCTTCTGCAAGGTTATGCATTGGGTTTCCATGTCTGAAGCCTGATTTGAACCCTGGTCTCCCAGATCCCTACTCCTGTACTCAGACCACTATGCCATATTGTCTTCCTGTTGTTTATTCAGTCAGTCACTTCCGACTCTTTGCGACCTCATGGACCAGCACACACCAGAGTTCCCTGTCGGCCATCGCCACCCCCAGCTCCTTCAAGGGCAAGTCAGACACTTCAAGGATACTGTAGTGTCCATCCATCTTGCCCTTGGTCGGCCTCTCTTCCTTTTTCCTTCCATTTTCCCCAGCATCATTATCTTCTCCAAGCTTTCCTGTCTCCTCATGATGTGGCCAAAGTACTTCATCTTTGCCTCTAATATCCTACCCTCCAGTGGCAGTCGGGCATTATTTCCTGGAGGATGGACAGGTTGGATCTTCTTGCGGTCCAAGGCACTCTCAGAATTTTCCTCCAACACCACAGTTCAAAAGCGTCTCTCTTCCTTCGTTCAGTCTTCCTTATGGTCCAGCTCTCACATCCATAGGTTACTACACAGAATACCATTGCTTTAACAGTGTGATGTCTCTACTCTTCACTATTTTATCGAGGTTGGTCATTGCTCTCCTCCCAAGAAGTAAACGTCTTCTGATTTCCTTCCGAGACACCTCCAAAACTCCTGGACCCATTAAAAAAGCAGGTGAAAAATCATCTTAGATTACCAAGTGTCAAGATTTAACCAGATGACCTCTACATACCAAAACCATCACTATATACCCAATTCAAGTAAAACAACCCCATTAAGTTACTTCTGATCACTCTGCTTTTCCTGAATATAAAGGAGTTGTTAAAATGTTATAATCAAAGACAAACTCTTCACTTATAACCATTGTCCTCTATTGAGATACAAAATTATATTAAGAGCAATTTAGCAGGACAACCAAATACATATTTTCTAATGTTTTTCTAAATATACTTTGGCGTGACTTAACACTACAGCCAAACCACTTACCCCTGCAATTAAGAGATAACAAATCTTTTTTATGATGAGAAATAGAGTCATATATTTGCAGCTATATGGCTTTAGTCATCATGAGGAAGTCTCGGAAAAGAACAGCAGTTTTGCAAGTATGTCATTAGCCAACGACGATTATGAATCATATTAAAAAGCATTTTAGTTGATCAGTAAAGCTGGAAAGCAAAAGGGGTGACTTTCCCTGTTCAGATGTTGAACATGTTTGAAGGATAGAAGTCTGTGAAGCAAAATTATTTTGCAGTGTCAAAAGATGGGAAATCACAGAGATAGCTAAGACTGTTCAAATGCCCTGAATGTCTATATAAGCATCTTGGTATTACAGATTATGTTACTCAGTCTATAGCAGGCATGGGCAAACTTTGGCCCTCCAGGTGTTTTGGACTTCAACTCTCGGGCCCTTTCCTTTTCCCCCTCAGCCGCTTAAGCTGAGGAAGGGGCCTGAGGCTGTCAGGAATGGTGGGAGTTGAAGTCCAAAACACCTGGAGGGCCAAAGTTTGCCCATGCCTGGTCTATAGTAATCTACAGTGCTTTTTAAATACTTGTACAGACATGTCATAGACTACATTTATAGCTAGTCTTGTCACTGTATTCTGATGCTCACATCAGTAAATTTCATAAATGATCCAATTTAACTCTTGATCCAATAAAAGTCTGCTTTTCAGAGCAGACTGGAAATGGTCCATGTTGTTGATGTTTCTGATTAAAAGGCTTAGGCATCAGACCTCTGACTCACATCCTTAAAAGCTGCTGCCAGGTAGGATAGACAGTCAATAAAACATCTTCCCAGATTCCCAAAGATTACTGTACATTGTGATGACAAGAGGCTGTTAGGAATTGTGGAAGTTGAAGTCCAAAACACCTGGTGGACCAAAGTTTGCCAATGCTTGCTCTAAGCAGTTGGTAGGTCCTCTAAAGTTACCCTATGGCAATTTCCAGTGGAAGGATATCATAAAATCACCTGGAGGACCTAGAAAATTCTTAGAACATATTGGTATTTCATCCATTCTGAGTAGGTGAAACTGCAGGTGCTGGGATCATATTGTACCAGATTCAACACAAATTGGCCCCTTTGAACATACATTTCTTTCTTGATCATTCCCACAAATGCAATCTGTACAACTTGGATATGCCAATAAGAAATTGGCCAGTGATTTTTATCCTTAAAATTGCAAGATATTTTTTTAAAGGTTGACATTTTGAAGGTACAAACTTAGTCATGAGCAGACACTCTCATATTGTGATCCAGGCATCATTGCCACATGAATTTTCCAAGGGAAATGCCAAAGTGTGATGTCAGCAAAGCAGATGGCCCTCAGTGAAGGGTTCTCCGAGTGAGATTCCTGGTTCTTCAAATTTTGCATGACAGCAGGGAAATAAGTAAATGTGTTTATGAGACAGAGTGGGAGATACAAATGGCTCTGATGCTAACAATTAAAAATAGCAAATAATATTGAAGGCATATTGACCGTGCAAGTCACAATGCAACCTTCCTCTTCACAGTGTGTATATGATCTCCTGTGCCCGGTCCAGTCCTGGCTGAACACAAGTCTATTTATATTACACTCCCCCCCCCTCCCCAAGATGGAAGGGTGATTCATATTGCACCATTTATCATATTTCAGTACTACACTTGGCCCTCCAAATTGGCAGGTTGAACTTTTGCAAATTTGATTATTCACAGATTGAATGGAATTATTTTTTCTGGGAGTGCCTAGGTCCTCCAGTGACAATTCTATGGTTAACTTCCAGTTGAAGCTGATCATAAAATCACACTGAAGGACCCAAACATTCCTAGACAGTTGTTCTTTAGGTAATAAGTAGTCTTTATATTTATGGTTTCCCCACTTTTGTGAGGTTCCTGTTGCTCCAGCCCCAGTGAAAATGAAGGATGTACCAGACTTTATATTTCTGTGTAGACAGAAGTAAGAGCTCTTTAGTGGAGAGCTCTAATCCCTTCAACAAACTAAAAATCCCAAGATTCCAAAGAGTGAAGTTAAAGTGCTAGAATTGTGAGATTTGGATACAACTTGAGGTTCAAAGCAACTTCTCCGTAATACACTGCAGAAAAATGCATAGTATCTTCACGCCACCCAGAGCTTGTGATAAAGCTCAGTCCTATCCTTATGCCATTTAATATATACATAACATTATCTAGAGAGGTTAGCAGGAGTTTTAGATATACCATTTCTCTTTTCCATCCGATTCTGATATCAAGCACAGACACATCCACACCCCCCACCCGGGTCAAAATTATAATAAACTTATCACTAGAGCCACAGTGGGGACATACCATGGCAGGCAGGAGCCCTTTTACTTTATAAGGAACTATTATGAGAAGGATCAGGGATACAGAGGAGCCCAGCAGATGCTACCAGCACCCAGGAGACTTCTCAACAATATTTCCCTTCTTTACTAGTTATATTACAAACTTACCCTTCCAATAAATGTGCACTCTGGTATATTACCCTCCATATCTGCTTCTTTGTATCTTCTTTGCCTCCTGAGCTTTTTTCCTTCCACTTTTACCTCCTGCAGCCGACCCTGGTGACCACATGGCCATATGACTCCATGGCCCTCGGAGCAGGGCTCTCCCTTTCCCCTTCTCTGTATTTACTTAACTTTCACCCTAGTGAACCCTGTGTCAACTCTACCCCCCCCCCCCTTCGTGAATGTCCTGGTCTCCATTTGCGGAGTCCCCCTCAGTGTCCACAGGCTCCTCGTGTGTATGTTTAATATGTCATATTTTATATCTTGATATAAAAACCTCCCTTTGGAGAACAAAGCCACCAATAATGACCTTGGTGATCTTTGGCCAGCACCTCATGACCCAGGAACTCCCTCCATCTGTTTTCCTGGACATCATCTAAAACAAAGGACTCAAGCACTCATCATCACCGGGGCCAATCCATCTCTATTGGCCCCATAACCCTGACTGTGCAGAGAATGACAGGATTCATTCACAGGGCTGCCCACCCTTTCTCACAGTCACCTGGACATAAAAAAAACATTCATCACCTGCACTCCTCCAGTATGCCAAGACGTCCTGCCCTGATAATCCACAATGCCATTTCCCCTTTTCCAGGAACGAACTACCTAATCCTGTCATCATGGACAACATTGTTTTTAGATTCAACCGACAGTAGCTCCAGAGGTGCTGGACCCATTCGCTGGATACTAATGACACAATGATCTGCACAATAGAACTCTTGGGACCTGATGGCCCATTTGTTCATCCCTAGGCTGGGACACGATACTCCTTTCAGAACTCTATGCATTTCCTTTGTCCAACTGGTCATCCTGCCCTCCATCAGCCATTGGAGAGCAGAAATCTGCATTGGAAGCTGGCTATAACATCAGCCCAACTCTGCCAGTCATGGTGAAGCAGGCTTCAGCTGGGCCATGAGCGGGAAATACAAAGGATTTGACTATAAAAACGCTTGTTTTTGCTATGTATGGGATCTCAGCTTTCTTTAGTGGCTTACCACAAGCGGTCATCCTTTCCAGCTGGATTGAAATAAAATTACCTCGGGGGCTTCTTCTTCAACTTGGTGAGATTTCTTGGTTGGGGAACACTGGGTTAGCTTCTTCTCATCAGGTGCACAGATCCACAGGCGACCCGTGGCCGGTGTCACTATCCACTTAATGGAACTCGTTATCCAGGCTCCGGGATCTCACTATCTGTGGCCAGTCCAAATTGCGCTATTTCTACCTGGATGCCTGGGTTTTGGTGGAAGTATATTTGCACTGCTAAGGCTAGTGTGCCAACTGCTGCTTTTCCTGGCAATGTCAGTGCTGCTAATAGTAGGACATGTATCTCATGCCATGCCATTTAGATTACTGTAATACACTCTTTGTAGGGCAGTCTTTGGAAACTGTTTGGAAACTTCAGAAAGTCCAAAGCGCTTGCAGTCTGACTGGGGCTTGGTACAAGGAACAAAAACTTCCTTGTTCCAACACTGGCTTCTGGTCAGTTTCTGGAAACAATTCAAAGTGCTGGTTATGACCTCTAAAGCCATGTGCAGATTATCTAAAAAGCTCTTGCTTTACAGGGGTCTGTTTTTGTTATGATGATTTTTTAAAAGCTGAATTTTATTTTAATCAGTGCTGTTTGTTGCCTTCTTCCTGCACTGGAAGAGAAGTGAGGCATACACTAAATCAATAGTCTCTATAGAAATATTTCATTAGAACTGGAAACATGCCAGCTTAAATTTGCATCTACACACCCCAGTTTTGCATCTCTTTAAAAAGCGAAACTAGTGCCTGTCAGAACATGATTTATTTCTGCCGATAGCAAGATATCTGTATTATGAAAAGAAAGTGCAGAAATACATTGGGAGAATTACTGTTATCAGTGATGTAAATAGTGATGAAAGCAACAAATGGTGAGACATATATATCCTGTAAAAAAATTAACATTTGTTTATACACATCATTCAGGCATGTCTGTATATTGCAAAACTGCTGTACTTGCAGGCAGTAGACTTTCCATTTAAACCTCCTTAAAGAGGAGGAAGCTGAAACACTTTTTTAAAGAGATGCTCTTGAAGGTCCATCACCCAAAGGAGATCCTATGTGCCACAGACCCTGCAGGACAATGTGACTGACTATAATGAATATGAAAAGTTCCCATAACAACAGTTCTGGTAAATGACTATGCTGCATTTGGCCAACATCAACTGACAGTAAATGAAAACACTTCTTGAGAATGAGAATTGCCATCATAAAGTGCTTGATAGTTTTTTCCCCCCATCTGCAAAGAGCAGCTAGACAACAAAGGATCTTTTATTCTATTCAAGTGGCTAGAAAGCCTTCCTCTGACTATAGGACTTTATCATACAAGGGAGGTAAACCAGCATCGAAGCAGAACCATTAACTTTGTTGAAGATCCTATTGTATGATGCCATGTACATCCCATTGTCAGCCTGCCTCCTCCCTGTTATTAATGCATCCCCTGTTATTGATGGGCAAAGCCAACAACAGCTAGCAATCCTGCCATGATCTCTACCCGGTGTAATGCAGCTATTCCACTTCTGTCTTGGCATGTCAACCCTGAAGTGTGGCCAGGTGGGGGATGCTCTTCCTCTTCCACTTTCCCCTTCAAATCTTCATTGTCATTCCAGACCTGGCTTTTTTGAGTAATTTTTGAGTTTAAAAAACCAACCACTGCTGTAACTACATAATTCCTTTAAAATGATATCTTTAAAAACTATTACTATACAGCAGAATTGCGGGAAGGCAGGTTTACGAGAGTATGTGGGAGTATGAGTGTGGGACTACAGATTAGCAAATCAGAGCTATTGAGCCAATGGCGAGAGGAGTGATAATGAACGTGTTCATGTTGGTATGTATCCACTATTGCTGCTCATGCAACTACCATGAGATAGTGGCTTCATGTAATAAAGTACGTTGAAAGCTTTCCCTTTCATTTTAGTTCATTGTTTGCATCGGATATATCAATTGCTTGTCTATTTGTCAAGCAATGAGTTGGTGTTTGTGGATTGACAAAGAAGTATCTAATGTTTATTTGCAAACACCAAAAGGAAGCAAGAATAATAGTTGCAAGAAATAATTGGGATATTTTCAACTGTTTTTTTTTAAACATTAATGAGAAAATTGATCATTTTCTAGATTTGGTTAGAACAGCTTGGACGTAATGTCTTTAAGTTTGCACACTTACCAGATGTTCCAAGCAGAATAAATGAGATTTTTCCATAGTGAAAAAATTAATAAATTGAATTTCATGAGCCAAATTTAGCTAATATTCTTCATGCTATGGTTATAAGGAAAAGTATAGACTGTAAACTAATGTAAACTCTGTAGTCCTAGAAATGTTTATTTAGAAGTAAATCTAACTGAAAGGGTTTACTCCCAATGAAAGGTGTATTAAACCACAACTTGTAGTTACATAACCAGACATATTAACTGGTTAGCTAATTCTACTCTTCCTCACACATCAGAGAATACTGTCATTGTAATATAAACTCACTATGTCTATACTGCATAATAATAGCAACTTTATGATGATTTTTTCCTATGAAATTCTGGCATTTATAGTTTGGTGAGATCCTTAAAGGGTTTTATTAGAAAGTTCTAGGAGATCTAATTAAAGAAGTGCACTATAAGTTTTTTTGGTAGAAAAATCTAAGGACCCTACAATTCTCAGAATTCTAAAGGAAGACTCCAACCCATCTAAAGCAGTGGTTCCCAACCAGTGGTCCTCAAGAACTAAAATATGGTCCGTGGTCTCACCATTACTACACCATTGCATTTCTGTGGGCAAGCAGATGGCGACTACTAGATGGCATATGGTCTGTATCAGAAACTAGAGCTGATGTGGTCTATCCAATGCAGTTTTCTGAATCAGCACCCCAAATATTCAAACCAAAACTAAAGTTGACCAAAGACTGATTCATGACCCTTTTGGTACTAATGTTGGAGAGTGGTCCCTAGTCAAAGTGGTCCCTGGTCAAAAAAAGGTTGGGAACCACTGCTCTAAAATGATATGATACACTGGAAAAACTGGAGATAAATCTGCAAAATGAAAGGAGATCAGGCCGATACCATAACAACCCAGAGTATATGATATAATAGAAGTTTAAAACAAGAGCTTGAAAAATATGGCTATGATGTTGGGAGAATATAGGAGCTGTAGTCCAAAATACCCACCTCTTCCCACCTCTGTATATTATTTAACTCAAGCACATGATCCCCATCTGCACACTAAACACCAAGTCACAAAGCACATTAAATGCGCATATATATCATATTAACCAAAGATAATGCATTTGTAATCTTAAATACCCTAAAAGCACCAAATTCTGTTTGATTCTGGATGCTAAGCAATAAGCCCTGGTTAGTACTTGGATAGGAAACTGCCAACGAATACCAGGTTTTCCTGGCTATATTTCAGACCATCTCTTGGTATTCCTCCCTTAAGAAAATCCTATGAAATGCATGAGGTTGCTACAACAGGCGACTTGAATGCACATGTATACGCACAGACAGACGCACAATGCATTTGTAAAATGGAAAAAAAAAATCTAATCTGCCTTTGAAGACAAGCTATAAAATTTGACCCATTTCACAGACAGAGTACATTGTTGACACTACAATAAGCTCCAAGGACAGCGAGTGAATAATTGACAGAGGATTGAAATCAAAATATAGACAGGGAGTGAATCATTAACGAAGGACTGGAATCCAAATATGTGCATACGCTCAAGAAAAGAGAACCAAGAAGCCATACACGCTGGATGCTGGTGCCCTTGGTATCCACTGGGGTTTGGTTCCAGGACCGGCAGAACCAGGGATACTAAAATCCAGGGATGCTCAAGCCCCATTACATCCAATGGAGTAGTAAAATTGTGTCCATTATATAAAATGTCAAAATCAAGGTTTGCTCTCTCTCTCTCTTTGTGTGTGTGTGTGTGTGTGTGTATTCAAGTCATGGATGCAGAATCTTTGGATATGGAGGGCCAACTGTACAGAATTATTAGGACTGAGTGAATTTGTTCAATCCTGTCTTTAAATGTCCGAATCATTGGGCTGAAGCCTTGTCTGCAGATCCCCACCCCTCCTCCAATGACAACATTCCTATAAAAGCAATGCCAAGAACGAGTCATTTAAAATGAAGATATATGACGAAGATTTTTACAAAATAAGACTTAGATCCAGCTCTGAGCTAACAGATGTCCACTAGATTGATGGGGCCCTCTTCTTCTTCCTCCCCTCTTCCTGCCACTGTGCTTTTATGCAGCCTAAAATGTTCCAAAAGATGGAATTCTCATGCATAGAAGTACATAATGGTTTATTATTACATGAAAATCTAAGAACCTGAATCATTTCTAGTTTGCTTTGTCTCCCGGTCCCAGTTCATCAAGCTGCAGAGATATAAAGCCCTTCCTCCCCAGGCTTTTCTGGCATTTTCCCAGAAGTTACATTCCATCCTTGTTCTGCCTGGCAAAAAACTCCTTTTATTGTCCAGTACCTCTCTGGCAAGACTGCCTCTTGAGTTAGGCTTCATTGCTTCTCTGAAAGGGAAGGAACATTTTAAAGGGACAGTTGTCCATTTTGCCAATATCTATTTAGGATTATTTTCTCAAAGTGAACATTGACACAATGGGTGTGTTAGGGGAAAACAGGGAAAGGGGATTACAAGTGTAAGAAAACTTCTAACAGTGAAACTCCTTTTTACAAAGTCTTTTTACATCTACCCAGGACTGCTTTTCTTTATTATCCTCTCTACATGGAGGACTTTTTAAGCAGCATAAACAACAGGGAAGATGGTGAAAAACGCAGACTTTCAATGTTAAGTTCCTGCAACATATCTCCACTAATCAATGCAATGAAGTTTACACGGAGAAAGAACATGAATCTAGTTGTGTTTGACTACTTACGATGGGCAAGGTAAACAGCAGCTGTCTTCAGAATTCCTCACTGAACATGCGTGAGCAGCAAAAAAAGGAGACAAAGTGATAGAAAAGATAAGCCAGCCTCACTAACTACCTTCAATATGTTCAAAGGCACATATCCATAAGTGTGAACACCAACATGGAAATTGTACAAAAAGTGGAAACTAGTGAAGGAAGTCTTCACATCTCTAAAAGGTTCAGATTTTTTAAAATTTATGCAACACCTACTTGACATGTTTGTTTCATTTCCCACCTGCATATGAATAATTTTGGATAAAAAGATTGTTGAAACATGTCGAACTGTTCCTCTTGTGGGTGGGCAAGCACTTATCTCTATTCTTTCCATGCTATTTCTGTCTCTGGTAAAACACAAATGCCCAGGAAGATATCTATATAGCATATTTGGGGTGCTTACCAGCTACGTGGGACTGTCTCTGAAGACTGCTCAGAAGCTCCAAATGGTCCAAATTGCTCACCGGAGCGGCATATAACACCCCCGCTGTGTCAGCTCCATTGGCTGCCAGTTTGCTACTGAGCACAATTCAAAGTGCTGGTTTTAGCCTATAAAGTCCTAAACAGTTTTGGCCCAGCTTACCTGTCCGGTGGATCTCCCTCTATGAACCATCTTGGAGTTTAAGATCGTCTGCGGAGGCCCTTCTCCTGATCCTGCCTCCTTTGCAGGCATGATTGGCGGGGACGAGGGGCAGGGCCTTCTCAGTGGTGCCCCCCCAGCTGTGGAACTACCTCCCCAGGGATATTAGATCAGCCCCTCCCTCCTGACTTTCCATAAGAAAGTGACAACGTGGCTTTTTGATCAAGCCTTTGGAGATCTTGTGCAATAGATAGATATAGAATTATGTGCAATGACTATTGGAACGGCCTGGATTACGATTGTGGATAGTGTGGTTAATAATGGTGGTATTGTTTTAATTTTTTAAAAATTTTAATGTATTTTTGCCTATGTGTAAAGCCACCTTGAATCTCTTCCAGGATTGAGAAAGGCGGGGTAAAATGTCGTAAATAAATAAATACAGCTATTCCTGGGCACAGATAGCTTAGATATAAAGACCAAGGCAATAGTAATTACAATGATCTCATTTTGATCATTGTAACGTGCTTTTTGTGCGTGGAGGAGTCTCCTTCTCTAGTAGAGTTTCATTCTCTTTAAACAGAGGCTGGTTGGCCATTTATCAAGAGTGATTTGGTGTTCCTGCATGGGGTTTGTCTAAATGACCCTTGGGGTCTCTTCCAACTCTATGAACTAAATATAAAACTGATATAAAATAATAGCTACCAAGATGTTGATGGAGAGCTGCCAGGTGGTGTATAGCTTCCTGAAAAGGCAGCATTGGTTGGCGCTATATTTTGGGGCACAATTCCTCTTGCTGGTGTTGACAAGGAAATCATGTATCTGAAAGAATATTTCCCTATGCCAGCCTTTCCATTAACAGTAGGAGGTTTGACTCATTCCATAGTTAGGGGAAGACTCCCTATTGGTTAGTCAAGAAAAGACCTTCTTTGGGTGGCACTTTGATTTTGAAGGCCACCCACCAGGACAGGAGGTATGTCTGGCACCACCTTTATTTACAGTTTGGCTCAGGGTAAGGCCCATCCGACTACCTGGGCATTTATAAGCATCACATTGCCATTGCAATTAGTTTTACTACGTAGTCTTACTAGATCTTCATTTGCCATATGTTTTGTTATGGCTGTTCTTGTTGTTTATGTTGTTCATGTCAAGTTGTTGTTTCCTGGCCTAGGATTTTTATGACAGATGGGATATGAACACAATTAAAGTGAGGGAATGTCCTCATCTTTGTACAGAGAAATGACAGGAATAACCTGAAGACAGTGCAAAAATATATGAGCATCAAAGTTTCTTAGAGGCTGACGTAGAAGTTGAGTAATGCCCTTCCTCAGGTTATATCTTCAGTTAAAAGTAACATATTTGGCTGGAAAGAAATAAAAACAGGAAAAGAAAAGAATTTTTTAAAACCTTGATCCTAATGAGACACTTTGCATCTGCTGTTTTGGATTTTTTGTAAGTGACTAGCATGGCTAGCTTTAAAGATTGCCAATTTAAAGGGAAAGAATAAGAGAAAAACTCTAGCAGTTTCTCTGTCAGCAAGGGATTAAATAGCAATTGAAGATGATAATACGGCAGATAAACCATGCAGCTGATCCAATATGGTAGGTCCCATCCAAAGCATTTCACTTACAATGAGGCTATTCAGTAACACTTTAATTAATCCCTTTGGGGAATAATAGAAATGTGCATAAACCTTCTAAGTAATAGATATGCCTACTCACTACCAAGTAAATGTATTTAAAATCAAAGTCACATTGATTTTAGTGGAACTTACGCCAGTATGAATGCTCTCCAGATCACAGTTGAAAGGATATTAATGATAGTTTGTTACTTACTTTAGATGCACTAGCATTGCAGGCATTCCATCCTCAGAGAATTCTGAATAGCCTGGGTTTTTTTTCCCAAAGAAAGATAATTTCTTCCAATTAGCAGTCTCATCAATTTTATGTAAGCCTTTCTCCCTGCTGATCTCCATCCCAAGTATCCAAGTAGCAGGCTCTGCTCAAGCCTTTCTATCTAGAGAAAGGTCTCCCTCCTGTGGAAGATCCTTGCTAGGAGAATTAAAAAGGAAAGTGATCTCTTGTTGGTGTGCCAGAGATTGTCCAACGATTCCACATTCCACAAAGAAGTGGAACACAACTCTTTTGCCCAGGAGATAGTGTCGGCTACATATAGATTCAAAGAAGTTGAGGGAGAAGGAATCTTAACTTCACATTCATAGCAATGATGGGTTATTCCACATGGTAGTTTTGGGCTAAAGTAGTAGTAGCTGATCTGAGTAACTGAAAGGACATGTGCTTCCCTGCCACCATTACAGAAGTAGTGACCACAGACAATGCTCCAGTGCAGACGAGTAAGCAAAGCTGTATGTTGCATATTGGAATCATAGAATTGGAAGAGACTACATGGGTCATCCAGTCCAACCCCCTGCCATGCAGGAAAAGCACAATCTAAGCAGCCCCAACAGATAGACATCCAGCATGGCGACAATCTGCTGTGATCTGTGACTTGCTAGCAGATTATTCCAAAAATATAACACTAAAGGTTGCCATATTTGCAATTGCAGCCCAAAAGATCAGAGCTAAAGTAGCAAAATCCATACTTGAGGACAGAAATGGAAATGATGATGGTTTGGGATTATACAGATCAGACACTGTCATTGTTATGTTGCTGCTATCATAATTTTAAAGAGCTAGTTTTAATTTATGAATAAGTTTTAATGTTTATATTGGAAAGTGTTTATAAAGGTTGTATATTACTGATGTCATGGCCTATGGCTAGTACAATAAACAATTCATTCATTCATAGACATCCATCTGTTTAAAACAGTGGTTCTCAACCTGTGGGTCCCCGGATGTTTTGGCCCAGAAATCCTAACAGCTGGTAAACTGGGTGGGATTTCTGGGAGTTGCAGGCCAAAACACCTGGGGGCCCACAGTCAGGAAGTTCTTCCTAATGTTCAGGTGGAATCTCCTCTCTGAGTCCTAGTCTCCAAGGCAACAGAAAACGAAATTTCTACTGTAGAGCAAAACTTTCTAATTTTTTCATGTTAGTGACACACTTCTTTAGATATGCATGATTTCACAAAACAGTAATTCAGTTTTACTAGCAAACCAGAAGTTAAACCAGCTCCTGATAAGATAAGATAATAACAAAACATATCTCGTGCAAATTTTTCATTTATATTTTTCAAAATATGATTTGAAAAAATAACATACATTTCCAAGATCTTTGCTATGCATGAGTAACAATATGTAAATATATGCAAGGATAAAAATATTGTATAACACATCTTGAATATTTGGTGGAATTTTAAAGACACTTGCATTTTTTCATCAAGCATTTTTAAAGCTTCCACGATTCAGTGGTATTGCTTATTTCACATATATTCCAGTTCAAAGCAGATATTCTGGATTGTATATGGCAGTATAGATATGGCCTGAGAAAGCAGCAATGGCAGTGATCTTTAGCAGCTGACTCCAAGATGACTTGTTTTTGATATTGTGGGGTATTTGAAATTGTTGTGACAAAGGTGCTTTCTCCAAGCCAGGCTCCTATAGTGCATTGGCTTTGTGGACCCTTCAAAGCCCAGCATTTAAGACATAGGCAGCTGGTGCAGCATGTAGTATGTTGGCCAAAGCACTGATTCACTCCATTCCAATCGATAGTGTACAACTTGACTTACTTCATCTCTCTCCCTCCAGCTATCAATGAACAACTGTTAACTTCCCTTGGGGAAATATATGGTACATACATTTGAAATGAGTTAGACAAAAGGGCTTGAAGAGAGGACATCAAGGCTTTCTTATTTATAATTATGTGAAATCATCCTTATTTCCTTTCACAGCTGAATTCAGCAATGGTTCAAGGCCTCGTTAAACAAGTAATTCCAACACTTATAGTAACCATTTGTTCACTTTCTTATTCCTCACCGCCAGTTTTGTCTGCTTCCCTGTCATAATTTTCTGCATCCATTTCACCCTGATTATTTTTGCCAAAAGAAGAATTGCTTGTTGATTTTAGTTAGAATGGAAAGATCCACCTTTCTGATGGATATGCTACACATATTTGTTTCACTTCTTCTGAAGTCCAATCCATGTATCAAGCAATATATGATATAGCTGCTATCATGGGTCCAGACTAAAAAGGAGGTTGGAAATTGAGATTATACATAGGCGATCTCTCGTTGTCTGAGTACAAAAGGGTCTCTGTGAGGAGAAGATGGGTTGATGGTGACAGGGGATAGGGAAATGGCTCATTGCTACGTAATCCTGGGAGTTAGTTTGGTGAGGCATCAGCACTCCTTGACTAGAGGACATCATTCCCTAGCATTGAGTCATTGCAGTAAAAGTGGTGTCAAACTGCATTAATTCTACAGTCTAAATCTGGCATGGACAAACTTTGGCCCTTCAGGTGTTTTGGACTTCAACTCCCACAATTGTTAGGAATTGTGGGAGTTAAAGTTCAAAACACCTGGAGGGCCGAAGTTTGCCCAGGCCTGGTCTAAGTCTAAATGCACCCAGAATTGCAAAGACTTACCCACATGAACCAATGGTATACGGCATCATTCCATGTTCCTGTCTAGAACATATCCACAGCACATGAAGGATTTCTTTATATTGTGCCAGCAATGGGAAAGGAAGTAGACATCAAATCTGAGTCTTTGGGGATGGGGCTTTTGGCAGCATGTTGGCTCCAAGAATGGAAATATTTCCCTCCAAGATGATTTTATGGTTATATCCACAGACTCAGTACTTTATGAAGACCCAAGAGCAGGAAAATAGACAGTGGGGGGATTTTCTAACTGAATTTGGCCCTGCTGTGTATTGTTCTGTAAATGCTGTGTTTTAATATAAAGCAAAGGGTTTGCATGTCAAGGACTGAAATGTTTCTCAAGGGGATTTAGATATATCATTTCCAAGGTATTTGGTAGACAGGATTATTTTGATATTCAAAACCAAAACTCCACAAAATCTTCAATGTCATGTTACATTTATTCAACACATTGACTTAATTTTGAAAATTACAACATTTCTTCTTTTATGACTTCACCACAATCCACAAATAATTTACTAGTAAAAAGTAAAAGCTTACAGTACAGTGATTTAGTGTGGATTTCAAGGTGACACTGATCATTATGGATTTTGAAAAACAGTAATAAAAAGATTAGAAAAGCAGATTTTTTTCCTGGTGAACATTAATGTGCTTTACTTTTCAAGACATGAAATTCAACAGGCATTCCAAGACAAATTCCCCAGATGACATCTGATCACAAAGAACCCATAGTTTTTATTAAGTACATAGCCCTTTACTCAATAAAAAAGCTTTTTGGTTTGGCTTGCGACCTAAGAAGTTTTGGAGCATATCCATCCCATCTAGTGAACCTCCAGGCTTCAGGATAAGATTTCTGTATTTCATTCCAGCCTAAAATAAAATAAAATGGGTAGGTTAATATTTCATGTTTATTTAAACTTTCTAAATCAACAACAAAACCATAGGAAACCTGCCCAGTATGGAAATAACACATTGTCTTGGAATGGAGCTGACACAATTGTATTTGTTTTACCAAAAGCTGTTCTTTTATCCCGTCTCCCAATATAACATCACAGTACTAACTGCCATGGGCCTTCAAGCCTCATTAGCAATCACTAACCCAAATTAGAAGCCACCAAAGAAGTGATCAAAGGAGCCCAATGTTTCCTTGACTCCCCAAAGTAATATCACATATGTCTTTTCATCACAAGAATCCTATTGTGGTGAGGACCTGTAATATTAATACATCATTAGCCTAGCTAAAAACAAACAACATCTTCAAGAAATATATTATCAAAAACATATTGACCAGACAGTCAATATTTCTGTATTTCTCCTGTTCTGCACTTATAAGACCAATGCTTTGTGCTGTATCAGATGATCTTTTAGTCTACAATTCCACTGGCCTAGTTCACAAAAATTTATGAATTCCAGATGGTGCCGCTTTCATTTTGTAGGCTTTTCGTGTTTTCCAATTGTGTTTTCCTATCTTTCCTCCCAAATTCCCCAACGTGAATCCTACTGATTCTGTTCCTGACATGACAGGCAATCTGCTGGCAGTAGTAGCTTTTATCCAAATGTCTACAACTCACTGCAGACCAGTGTTTCCCAAACTCTGGTCTTCCAGGTGTTTTGGACTTCAGCCCCCAGAATCTCCAATCACTGGCCAAAACAGCTGGGGCTTCTGGGAGTTGAAGTCCTAAACACCTGGAAGACCAGCATTTGGGAATCATTGCTGCAGACTATCACATTGACACATGAGCATCCAGAGGCAGGACTAGGAGTATGCCATACATTGTTCATATTTATTGTTTTTCTATTTCATAACACTTGTGGGTCTATGACCGTGTGTCCATGATGACCATGTGTCCTATAAAAGGTGTTCTCCTCCTCTTCTAGCTCTTATTGGGATTTGCATACAGTTATCTCATCCACAATGCAAAGCATTTCCATGCCTTGTCTTCTACAGGGATTGGTTCATTTCCATGTAAACCTTTCTCCACTGAATATTCTTGGAGATGTTAGTTGCTGACATGGATATGTTCCCACGGAATTGGGAAGACCTGTATGGCAAATTCTATTAGGGCAGTACATTTGGGTGTGTAGTAGGTGGTCAAATTATTACACCACTTTAAAATCTTACCTAAAATGCTTATCTACTCTTTTATCCATCCAGAGCAGTTTAAATGTTGGATTAGGTCTCTAAGAGATCAGGGTCCAAATTCCCTCTCAGCCATGGAAGCCCATTGAGTAACCTTGAGGAAGCCATATACAATCTCAGCCTTACAGGAAGGCACTGGAAAACTTCCTCTAAAACACATCTGGCCATGTTAGGGTGGCCATAGCTTGGAATCCACATGAAGGCACACAACATCAGTTATTCATTCAGAAGTTCATTCTACATTTCTTGTTCATATATACATCGCAAGGTTTCCTTCCCTTTCTCCCCATACTCTCACTTTCCATCACTTTCCTTCTTCCTATTTTATCTCTGCCTACTCCTTCTGAGCCTGCGTTCCCCTGGTTCCAAACTTTTAGGCACACCAGAAATTACATCTGACATCTCATGCCTCCATCCGTTTTCCTTGGCAGCACCTTATCTCTGGAATTCATTCACTACTCCCAGATATTAGGAGGCCTCCGTTGCTTCTGCTCTTCAAGAAGCGCCTCCAGCCTTATCTATTCTCACATGTCTTTTCCAATTAAATGGAGTATTTTAATTTGTTCTTTGCCCCCCATTGTTTTCCCTTACCATTTCCTCTTTTCTGTTCATTTAAGATATTAAGCTCTCAAGCTGGGCCTCATTGTTTTTTTCCATATTATTTTTAATTCTGTTCCTTTCTTATTCTACAGCACCTTTCTTTCTTTAAAAAAAGATGTGAAACAAACAGCATTTATTCTTGCTATTACCTCCCCTCCAAGGGAACCTTTTAGTTGATATTTTACATTAAGGTTTGAATTGCAACTTCTAGAATCCCACAATTGCCCTTTACCCACAAATGTCTCTTTTACTATTCCTTGTTGCTTTCTCTTTCTGCATATACACATGTACTCTTGAGCTACTAGCAATTTACTTGCTGGTTCACATATTAACAAGAGAGAGAAAAGGATTTACTGTTGTTGTAAGAGCAGGGTTAAATTCTGTTGAACTATATAAACAGATTTTTTTTGGAAGTGCAACCATTAACATGCATTGGCTGCCATTTGTGACAACTGCTTATGCTGGTTCAAATAACTACCCTGAATTTGACACACACACATGATTATCTCTGAAAAGAATTCTGAAAAAGAACACTCCTGCAGTAGCAAATTTACCTACCTTTGGATTCATTATTCCTTCCTGTTTAAAACAGTTGTAAAAAATATCCTGAGAGAAAACTTCACTCCACAGGTATCCATAGTACTGGGCATCATACCCACTTGCCAAGTGGTCAAAGGAAGCTGACATATTTGTACCTTTAAAAGCAATAGAAAAAACAACCATGAAAACATGGCCCATCATAAGTGGAATGCATGCTAAAAGGAACTTACATAGCTCCATCTGAAGCCAAGCAAGTTTGGCCATGGGTGAATCAAAACACAAAGTTTGGAAATTCTTAGAACAGTGTTGGAGAATCTGTGATACCCTGAACATTGAAAAGACTACAGCTTTCATAATCACTAGCCATGTTGGCTGGGTCTCACTTGGGAAGACGGAGTCCAACAATATTTGGAGGTCACTAGCTATCTGAAAGTAACAATACTTATAAAAAGGAAAAATTGTGTACATAAAAGGTACAAAACTTTGAAAAATTAATTTTTGTTCAAATTCTACTGACCACGTGGGAACTGGATTATACTGCAGCCTACCAGTCTTCATAGTATATGTGATATAAATGGAACACACTGTGTGAAACATAGGGCAGAAACATCAGATGTAGGAAAAGAGTCTGATTCCCATTTGTTGTTGTGGGGAGTGGCTGGAAATTGCTCTAATTGGTGCTATGGACACTGGGGGTAACTAGAAGCTGTCCTTTCCAACTCCTGCAGTGCCCTAGACTACTGATCTACTGTCATTGTGAAGCAGAAAAGCATATTAAATTGACCACTTCACATGGCAAGTCCTGGACCATATGTTGTTGCTAGTAACCTAAACTAGAGGACTAAGCCACTATCAGTTGATTTAGAACAGCAGACTTGGAGATGACCTGGAACTCATACCATCACTTTATTCAAGAGGATTCTGTGTTTGCTAGACACTGTAAAGCTGGCTAGCAGGACAGTCTCTGGGGTATTGTGTGGTTTCTGGGCTGTATGGCTGTGTTCTAGCAGCATTTACTCCTGATGTTTCACCTGCATCTGTGGCTGGCATCTTCAGAGGATCTTTGGGGCTGTGTGAAGATATGCTTTAAGTTCACTCAATTATGCAAATACTGGGGAAGGGGAGTGTATTTTGTCTACAGAACCTGTTGCCTGAAGTTCTCAATGCCACCTTCCATCCAACTCCTGAAGCAGACTTTCGGGACTGCACAGCTATGTATGGGTCAAACAACAGTGACTCAATGAGCAAAACTTTATTTATAGAACAATGGATCCATGCCAACACAGCACAGACCTTCTATCTATGGGAGAGTGGGAACTAAAATAATAAGAATGCTGACAGAAACAGTAACACATCCATCTGGAAAGTTGCTATATGAAAAACAACTCTTTACAAACACCACCCCTTATTTTATTTGAGAAGAGGTTCTGACTTTTTTTAAAAAAACCCAATACAATTAGATGTTTCTAAGAAGTAACAAAAGGAAAATGGAAGTTTTACATTTCCACACCTGGAGTAGCCGGGATCCCCAGAATTTCATCACAATACTTGGCATATTCCTCAGCAGGATCAGCAGAAGATTTAGTATGAACAGCCTGGTCAACTTTGCTCAAAACAATTTGATGAAGTGTCAGAAGACCTAGTCAGTGGATCAAAATACTATTTTTCACAAACTGGCAATGCAAGTTCAATAGATTCAGTGAGATGTGGTGAGTACTAGAAAATCCTTGCCTTAAAAAGGAGTACAGGGGGAAATCATTACAGGTCTACAGTAAAAACAGAATCAGAAACAGCAATGGCATTATGCTTCAGACCTATATTTAACTACTTCCCAAGGAATCACAGGTCAAGGTGCAAAATGTGTATCACCCATCATCCCTTATGGCAGGCCAATGATCGAGGTATCACAAGAAGAGTGCTCATTCATAACTGGCCTGCCATGTTGCTTTGTTACTGTGGTAATTATGGAGAACAACTCATTCACTGGCAACATGGAATTAAGAGTGACATGGACAGTTTCATTTTGTCCCTTATCAAATGGGTATATGGCAGCATTTGCTTGTTTTGACTAGCTTATGAAGAGGTTATGGATCGTAAGTCAGAACGTAATAGGAACAACGTTGGATCATACCAAAAGCCTGTGTACTCTAATGTTCTGTTCACACAGTGCCCAATCAGTTGTCCATCAACAGAATATGAGTGGAAACACATCTTCCATCTTGTGTTCTTCAAGAGCTCCCCAATCCAAAGGTACTAGATGTGACATATTGCCATCCTGACTATGGACCCATTCACCATGAATTTGTCCATTCCCCTTTTAAAGCTGTCCAAGTTGGCAAGTTTCTCTTTCATAGAGCCAATATGAAAATGCAGGCTATTAGCCTCTTTGCAAGTTATAATATATTTCAGCATGCTATAATATTTAAGGAACATTTAGAAAAACAACAAGAGAAAGTATTGGTAATTGGAATCTAACATAAATACTAATGTTCACAGCTAAAGAGAAGACAGCTTTCCTGCAAACAATTCCTGTTTAGATTAGATTATAATATCTTCATATTCCTTGGATTGTACCTAGGGGATATGAAAATGAATCTAACATTTGTACATTTCAACTCACTTTTCTGCCCTTTCTCATGATATAATGAATACCTATGTAGAAGAAAGGAAGCAGAAAATCAAGTAAAGTGCAAAGGTATTCAACTGGCTAAGAAGCTGCCAAGAATGACCACACCCATATCCTCCTGTTAGCCAATAGTACAAATTGCAGTGGACATATCATGCAGACAGACTAAAGGCAGATATGATCAGACACTTGACTGAACTTGAGATGTTATTATTTCCTTCACTTATCTTCAGTAGAATCCTTCTTGACAGGCAAGAGCCAAGGCTATTTCACAGAAGTATACACTATGTGTTCACAGTGATGTGATCTTTCAGGTGTGCTTTAGCAGCATACACTCCAGCATGACAGAGGTTAGACTAGTTGGCCCTTGAGATCCTTTTCAACTCTATGATTCTATGCTCTATTTTAAATAATTACTTTTTTCTATTAAATGTGTACATGTAGGCTGGAGCTGCAAGTGACCTTTTGAGGTGTTCTATTGCAAAATTGGTGTGTTACAGTTTCTTCAAATATGACAGCATGTAACTCTTAGGCTGTAACGCATGATACCATCTGAAGCTCATGCAAGAAAATTATCAGCCAGATCTACTTCAAGAAAATTACTTATTTGAAATCTATTTTTAAGCTATGTACTATTATTTTCACATATTATTATTATATTATTATCACATGCCAATGTGAGTAGATCAATAGGTACTGCTCCAGCGGGAAGGTAACGGCGCTCCATGCAGTCATGCCAGCCACATGACCTTGGAGGTGTCTAAGGACAATCCTGGCTCTTCGGCTTAGAAATGGAGATGAGCACCAACCCCCAGAGTCAGACATGACTGGACTTAACGTCAGGGGAAACCTTTACCTTTACCTACTATTATTTTAGATACCAGGAAGATCATCTGGTAAAGCTAATATTAGCCCTATTTAGAGTTGACACAAAGTGAATTGGGCTAAGAGTACATTTTGATCCACTTCTTGGACTTTCCATAGTTCCAAAAGATTGAATATTTGCTGGTATTCTCTCTCAAGCTGCTTCACTCCAGTGTTCCATATGGGGGAATAAACCTTATAAACCTGTTTTCTCTTTATGAATTTGCTTCATTCAGAGTGTTATGAGTTTTCTCCCACATACACAAAAGCAAACAAAACCAGAAGTGAAGAAGGAAATACCTGTGTTGGCTAGCCTGGAAGCAACAAGCTTTCCCAGGAGATCATCTGGTACCTGGCTTCCATCTACATAATGTCTTGACATTTCTTGCAAAGGTTCCTTCTCCCAGACCCAGTTCTCAAACATTTGTGAAGGTACCTCTACAAAGTCTGTTTCCACATTAGTTCCACTAAACCTGGCAAAATGAGTCTATGGGAGATGGGGATAAATAGAAACAAGAATACAACTGTAAAAAGGGAAACGATATAAACACACAAGAGAGTATGTACACCTGAAAAGCTTTTTCACTTGACAGATTTTGTAAGAAAGATCTAAGTATCCATAGGTTCATATCTAAGCCAGTTCCCAAACTTTAAACTGGTGCCAATATCTTGGGCCAGTTTAAACTTGGAACCAGTGTGATAGCTTCACACAAAGGAGCAAATCAGAATTTTCAGGAATCATTCAAAGCAAACCAACGTAGATTTTTCTCTGGCCTCCAAAGATTAATCGTTAAGTCTCACTATTTAAAATATTTTTTCTTGTACATTAACAATTTTTACCAATAATAACATGAACAAAATAAGTCCGACAAGGAAATGTCAGTCTTAAATGTGCCCATAGCTTCATTAATTAATTCACAGTTTATATTACGTCTATCACTGACAATGAGATTATTGTATTGTCTTGAAAGAGCAAATATATAAAGAAGTCCTGCAAACTGAAAGCATTTCTAAATATGATCCATCCACATTTACTATGATTTTGCTTTTTTTTCCAACTGGGAATCTGGAAGTCAAAATTAAAAAGCCAAACAAGAAGATCGCCTATTTATTTGTCTGTTTGTTTTTCAGGAATAAGATGACTGCTAACCTGTGCACATATCTGGTGCATCACATGCCCAAACTCATGGAAGTATGTTTTCACCTCATCATGTCGCAACAGAGATGGGCGATCCAGGGTTGGCTTTGGGAAGTTGGTCACCAGCGCTGCCACCGACATCATTCTGCTGCCGTTGGAAAAAAGGCAACCGGGTTGGAGACCAAAACATGCAGCGTGCCCATACTTCCCCTCTCTAAATTAAAAAGGAAGAAAGGGCCAAAATAATCGTTTAGGGAAGAATTTGCAGAGAAAGAAACTGGATCATTCAGCACTGCTTAATTTGTATTTCTTTTCCTGGAACAGCAAAGAACAAGGAGGCATTTCCCTGTAGTTTTATAACAACAATTGTACCCAGGATCCAAACATGTCATCATCCCTTCGAATACAGACCCATAAAATATCCTAATGCTCAACTTTCTTTTTAAAAATTCAAGCATGATGCCACTTAAGGGAAAATCCTGGCTGCTTCTGTGTGTCATTTTACTGTAAGATCTACTTAGTCATAGCAATTACAGTTAAGGACATATCCCCTGAAGCACTCTCTTTTCCATGTAACAATCAAAAAGATTTCTGGAATAAAGAGTAATAGTAGGCTTTATAAACTTTAGCAAGATAGGGATCATAATGGATAACACTCCAACTCACAGTATTTTTGACAATTACAGTTGCATCATACATATTCCGTTATGGACCGTTAAACTAACAAAGGAGATTTAGAAATTACTTTTGCTCAGTCTCATAGACCAAGGACTTGAACACAGCTTAGATCAATGGTTCTAAATCTGGGGTCCCCAGGTATTTTGGCCTACAACTCCGAGAAATCCCAGCCAGTTTACCAGCTGTTAGGATTTCTGGGAAATGAAGCCCAAAACATCTGGCAACCCACAGGTTGAGAACCATTGGCTTAGATGATAGATTAGAAAATAGTAGTTCTAGAAAGCTACACTTTCTACTTAATTCATACTCTTACAAAAGGGGAACTGTGTCTACCATCTGCTATTTTTATAAATATATTAAAATTATTTTAAATGTTTACATTTCATGTTGGTGACATACTTTTTGAACAATTACACAGTAATTCAGTGTTATTAGCAAACCAAAGGTTAAATCCAACCCCTTATCCTTATGGACACATACATAAATTGTAGTAACGAAATTTATAGGGACACAACACATCTCATGAAAACCTTTCATTTATATATTTTTAAAAGATACAATTTATTACTTATTTCACAGACTCAGAGGTTTCTGTTATGTTTACATGACACACAGACATACTGACAAACTAATGTGTTGCTACACACAATTTGGAAAGCTCTGGTTTACATTATCAGTTCTTACAGTTTTCAAAATTTGTCTTCAATCAAATAGCCAGTTTTGTTATGTTCAAATCCACACTAAACCAGTAAGTTCACTGAATTATATTGGGATAGTGAACACCCTTTTGCTTATGTTCATAAGGGTCATTAAGAGGATAAAATAAAGCAAAAACTACGTTCATCACTATGGTCTTGGCAGGAAGACAAGATATGAATGTATTTTGAAAAGATTGTTATAATAAACAACACTTTCAACTAGAAATGATTGTTACCTTGGGTATAAATCCAAGTAGAACTGCCCTAAAACTTCTCCTGTTGAGCTATCCTTTACTGTGTATAGAGTAACACTCTCGTGCCAAACATAAGCATCATCCACTTGTTCAAATACAAGTCCTAACAGCTGCTGGTAAATATTCAGTAACCCTTCTGTAACAGCTTCAATTGGAAAGTACTCCTTCAGCTTTTCTTGATCTACAGAATACTTGAGCTCCTCAGTCAAATTCATGTAATAATGTAGATCCCAAGCATTGATCTTCTCATCATATTCGAACCCTCTTTCTTCACATTCGTTTTTCTTCAGACTTAGAATAAATGCTCGCTCTTCCTCACCCAAGAGCTTTAGCTTATTACTTAAATCATCTGCAAAAAAAGAGAAAAGAAATTAAAATAATATTTGTAAGAGGTTGGTTAATACCATATGATAAAACATATAGCACTGGTGGAGGTGGGAGGCTATTACTCTCATGCTAGCATTGAAAGGGCAGAACTGTCCCAAGGAGAAGGCCCCGGTGATGTTATAAAGCATAACACACATAGTGTGCCATTCAAATAAAAAACAAGACTAAAAATGAAAAAATATGAATATATAATTGGCTCTTCACATTTGCAGATTTGATTGTTCTCCACATAAAATTGTTTTGGAAAGACATGACATTTTGGAGACGATAACATTTTGGAAAACCAGGAATCTCCATAGCCTTTTGGAAGCATGACCCTTTTGGAGATTAATTGGCATTCACACTATTTGGAATAATCATAACCTTTTGTAAAGTATGATCTTCCTGAGAAGAGATAAATACTCATTTGAGTGAATCTTCTCCTTAGTAGTAATTATCCACTAATATTCATGCAAGGCAAATAAGGCTTCTCAGCTGCTAGACTGATATACCTGGGTATCTCTCAAAACTGTTAGAAACAAAGATATGCCAATGCGCAAAATATACAGCAGATCTTCAGAAGTGTTACTTCAGTTGCCCAAAATAATCTAGTCTCCCATAAAATATAATGGTTTTTAAATCATGCTCTCAAGAGACCAAAAATAAGTAATCTTCATTCAAAGTAACATAGTTGATTTACTTACAAACTTCATGTATTCAGCATACAGGTACATTTCTAATTGGCTGATAGTTTAAACAATCTGTTCTCTAAAGCATCCTGTTTTAGTCTCTTCTCTGTTGCATACAGTTATCACTCTCTTCAGTCTAAAACATTACTCAACATTGTCTCAATACACACAGACTATATACTGCAGCATACCAACACTGACAATTGCATAAGGTATTAACTTCTAAACTATACTGCTTCTGATGCAAACTGGCTTCTCAGTCTGCATAGTTCCAGATCTGGACACATGGTCTGCAGTCCCTCCCACAACCTCAAACAACATAGAGTTAAGGTAAACTGCATATCAATATATACATATAATATAGTAAGCAATTACAATTATCTACATAACAAATAACTAATATAGAAGAATGGTAGAAGGTTGGTATTTCCAACAAATTGGAGATTTGGGAAATCTCTACAATAGCATTGGCTTGAAGTGGACAGCTATATTTAATAGAGTTCGTTAAAAGCAATTCAGCAGTTTTCTTTCTGTACACAGTAACTGATTTTCATGATGCATGTTTTGCTACTGTGTCTAATATTTTTTATGTATAAATAAAAACATACCTAAAAACGCTGTAACATTGTCTGTGATGTTTGCAGTGTTTAGCTCAAGAACAAAGTTGGCATGTGTGTCGTATCCCAGGAGCTCAGCTAGTTTTGCCCTCAAAGGGAGCAGCTGCTGGAGAATGTTAGAATTTTCCTAGAGTCATAAAAGCAAAGTTTCCAGTCATTTCATGCAATGAAAGAATACATTTCCACAGCTAAAACAACTACAAATACTCTTACTAAAATATGCTTAAGAGAGGCAGTGTGGCTGAGAAACCTAGGTTCAGAGCCCACAGAACTAAACATGATCAAGAGGTCTTGGGCCACGGACTCTCCCAAATCCTAACCTACGTCATAAGGCTATTGTGAAAAAAAAGTAAAAAGGGGAGCCCAATAGTCCCCTTTGATCTTTTTAGATATAAATATAAGTATAGGCTGAGCATTCCTTATGCAGAATTCCAAAATCTGAAATATATCAACATTCAAAATTTGTCCACATAGGTGGCTGCGATAGTGACACCTTTGTTTTCTGATAAATACCAATTATTGAACCTGAAGCTCTACCTGCAAAGCTTTACAGCTGAGCCATGACATCATCATCATCATCATCATCATCATCATCATCATTTAATTACTTATTAATCGCCCTCCATCCAAGATGACCTTTCACATATCTTACTTGGTTAGTATTGTCCCTATTATATCCCTCCTTTTATTACGGATAGGACAAATCTCTTGTACCTCTTTACACCTGGTGTTAAAAGAAGCTTCCAATTTCCGCCTGGTGTCTGGAACACTGCATTTTTTCAGAACAGGAAAATAGTGGGGATATTTTAAAGTAACTTTGTATTTGTCTGTTTCAATCTTCTCTAAACTGCTGATAAAATCATCTGGAAGGCCACCTGAGAAAAACATTTTATCACAGGATTTAATTAAAGTATATTCTTCAGACATTCCCTTGAACAATATAAAAATATTTGAAATGACTGGAGTTGCAACTTTTAATTACCAACTTGATTCTCCTGACAACAGAAGTGTAAAGAACTACAAGTTATGATGACTGTTATATAGTTAACTGTTTCATACTGTTAACTATTAACAGCTATAGACATTAAAAAAACAGTTTAATTCTTACACTTGGAAATAAAAACAGAAATCATTAAATGTATTTGCCTAAATTTAAACACACTAGTTTGATATTAGATAAGAATATTTTGAAAATATGTTAAATTTTGAAGCTGCAAAATAGTATCTAACAATGTGATTATTAAGGGTATGACAACATCCCTGAAAAAATATAAATTGCTCAAAGTCAATGGTATATCCAGGGAGAAATGTGCAAAAACTACATAATTTTTTATTCATACAATATAAATTAAGGAAGAATCAAAATAAAATGGAAGAGGGATAAGTGAGGACACACATAAGCATATGAACAAAATCAAATGTACCTATCACTGGTAAAATATTCAACAATCTGATGGTGTTATTATTGAGTTGCTGTTAGTTTTCCAGGCTGTATGGCTATGTTCCAGAAGCATACTGTTGGAAATTGGGCAAGTGGGGTTGATATATCTGTGGGAGAAAGAACTCTTGCCTGTTGGAGGCAAGTGTGAATGTTGCAATTGGCCACCCTGATTAGTACTGAATAGCCTTGCAGCTTCAAAGTCTGGCTTCTTCCTGCCTGGGGGAATCCTTTGCTGGCCCTGATTCTTTCCTGCCTGGAATTTCCCTGTTCTTTATTTACTGTCTGATTTTAAAGTTTTTTTTAATACTGGTAGCCTGTGATGAACCATGGGCCTTGTAGTCCTGCTCAGGACATTGTAATCCCTGATGAAGATGAAAACTTGGGTTTTTTACCTTCCCAGTCTGAACTGGATTCCTCTCAGCCAGATCCTTCCCAGGCAGATCTGGAAACCTTGCACCTGCAAGAAAGTTGTGCCCCAGAAGTATGTCAAACAACCCCGGAGCCTACTTCTCCCGTGTTCTTGCGCCGGGAGTTTTGTAAACAACAGAGAAGTTTGGATTCAGCTTCGCGCAGGAGTGCGAGGATAGCAGCTAAGAATGTTGCCAATTAACATTGGTTCTCGTGAGAATCTTTAAGGAGTTTAACATCTGGTCTCAGAGTTTAGCTTTCGTTTCTGATTCCCAGAGAACCGCTTTGGTGAGAAAGTTGGACTCTATATAGGTGTTTTGCCCGCGTAGCAACTTCGCGGAGTCAATTCGTCAGCCTACGGAGCGAGTTGTGTCTGGACAGCGCGCTCCGATTCAAGCCTCGCTTCAGCTCAAGCCTTGCCTTGCTATCCAGCCTTCGCCTTGCTTCCCAGCCTTGTTTACCTACGGACTTTGCCTTGTTTCCCAGGACTAATCCTTGCCTTGTTTCACGGATTTTACCAAGTTATTCCACGGACCTTGTTCTTGTTCTTAGTTACCTTGTTCCACGTTCAAGCCTTGTTTCAAGTATCAAGTTATTTCCTAGCCACGCTCAAGTTTTATGGACTAAGGACCTTGTCATCTCCCCTCACTTTGCTTGGCAAAGTGAGTGTTTCGGTTATTGGATTACAACTTTGGACCTTAATATTTCTTATTGGACATTGCTTTTTTGGACTAATTCTGACCTTTCCTGAAGGGTCTAATTCTGGACTATTTTCTATACTTGTTTTATTAACTTTATATATTCCTTCAATAAAGATATTAGTTAGATTCTGGCCTCTGTGTATGGTTATTGGTGCCTCTGCCGCCTGGGTCGTGACAGTTTGACTCCGCCACCCATAAGCACCAACTAACCGAGGCCAGGATGTCTACCGGAGCCGCGCCGGCTGGACAGCCGCTCAGCTACACCATCAGCAAGGACGAAGTGGACCGCATCCGTGACAGACTCAACGCGCAGGATGGAGAAATAAAAGGGTTGAGGGAGCGCGGAGTTCGCCTCCCGGCCATGGCGTTGCCTACCAAGTTTTCTGGAGAAGCTGCTAAGGTTCATGTTTTCCGCCGCCAATGTCAAGCTTATCTAGAGGCCCGTGATGCCGAGTTTCCCCAAGAAGACATCAAGGTGGCGTGGGTCTACAGTCTTCTAGACGGACCAGCGGCTAGCTGGGCGACGGCCCTGTTTGATCAAGCCTCCCCCCACCTAAGTTCAGCACAACGCTTCTTGGATCACCTTAAGGAGACCTGGGGAATCGAGGACAATTTGGAGGCAGCCGGTCACAAACTCCGGCGCCTCCTTCAAGGAGACAGACCCATGTCTCAGTACATAGCCGAGTTCCGCGTGCTGGCCCACAACACCGGCTGGAACGATGTAGCCCTCAGAGGACAATTTCGGGAGGGTCTCAACATTGAAATGCTGGAAGAAATCTCCAAGGTGGATCCTCCCCAGACCCTCGAGGCACTCATTGATCAATGTTTACGGGCTGAAGTCATGATTGCCAACAGGAAACAATGGGTTCGAGGCCAGGGCGGTAGAGCCGGGGCAAAACCCCCCGCTCCCGCCAGTGTTCAGCCACGTCCGGTGTGGAGACCCCCGCCGCCAACCCCATACCCCAGAGGAGGCGAGGAGGTGCCGATGCAGTTGGGCAATGTGCGTCCCAGACTAGATGCCGCCGAGAAGGCCCGTCGTCAACGCTTGAACCTCTGCTGGTACTGCGGGAACGGGGGCCACTTCGCCAGAGAGTGCCCAGCCAAAGGGAAGCCTGCCGCCCGTCTTGCGGCGGCGTCCTCCACGGAGTCGAAGGCGTCTGAGCCGACTGGCACACAGCCGGCGGGGGAAGCCAACGACCGGGTGTAGAGAGGCTCGCCAACCCGGTCAAAAAATCCATCCAAGAGCCGCCAACCGGGGTCCTGTTCCTTCTCGTGGTCACATTATGGTCAGCAAAAAGGGGACCCGTCATGATCCACGCCATGATAGACTCTGGAGCTACCAACAATTTCATCGATAGAGAGTATGCCGACTCTCTGGGATTACAATATCATGATTTCAAGAATGCCCGTGTGGTGCAAGCCATAGACGGCCGTCCCCTCAAGACGGGCCCCGTAAGCCAGTGGTCGGAACCCACCAGGATGTGGATAAGGGAACATATGGAAGAGATTTCCTTCTTTGTTACCGAGGTTCCCCATTTCCCTGTGATTTTGGGAATTCCATGGCTGACACTCCACGACCCTAACATCTCCTGGTCCAACAGAGAACTGCAGTTTGCTTCACCGTACTGCCAAAACCATTGCCTCGTAGCCAAGGTATGCCATGCCACAGACTCCGAGCCCATCATCACCTTGCCAAAGAAGTACTCCGAGTATTGGGATGTATTCAATGAGAAAGAAGCCGAAAAATTACCCCCACATAGACCTTATGACTGTGCCATTGACTTGGTGGAGGGGGCCCCGATCCCGCGAGGGCATCTCTACTCCCTGACTGAACCAGAGCAAGAAGCTCTCAGGGAATTCTTAGAGACAAACCTTCGCAAGGGGTTCATCAGACCCTCTCAATCCCCAGCCGCCTCCCCAGTGATGTTTGTGAAGAAGAAGTCAGGGGAATTACGCTTGGTGGTGGACTACAGAGCATTGAACAATATCACCAAGCGGAACAGCTATCCCCTGCCCTTAATCTCGGATCTACTGGACCGACTTCGAGGAGCCAAGGTCTACACCAAGCTGGATCTTCGGGGGGCTTATAATCTAGTTCGCATCAGAGAAGGGGACGAGTGGAAGACCGCCTTCCAGACTAAATTCGGATTATTCGAGTCCCGAGTTATGAATTTCGGTTTATGCGGAGCTCCCGCAACGTTCCAGCATTTTGTCAACGATATTTTTCAGGACTATCTAGACAGATTCTTGATAATCTACCTGGACGATTTTTTGGTGTTTTCCAGATCACAATCAGAACATGAGAACCACGTCAAAATGGTGTTGCAACGACTGCGGGATCATGGACTTTATGCCAAGCTAGAAAAATGCGCTTTTGATCTACAAGAGGTAGATTTCCTTGGCTACCGCATCTCGCCTCTAGGGCTTTCCATGGATCCAGCCAAAGTTTCAGCAGTATTGGAATGGCGGGCGCCAACTAACAAGAAAGAGGTGCAGCGTTTCTTGGGGTTCGCGAACTACTACCGCAAGTTCATTCCAGATTTTGCCCGCTGGTCCGACCCCATCACTAGCTGCATCCGTGGAAAGCAGCCTTTCCGCTGGACTGATCAAGCAGAGAAAGGGTTCCAGCAACTGAAGAAACTATTCGCCTCCCAGCCAATTCTACAGCACCCAAATCCTGGAACCCCTTTTGTGGTGCAAGCGGACGCCTCTGATGTGGCAATTGGGGCTGTACTCTTACAACCGGTGGGAGATCACCTCCACCCCTGTGCCTTTTATTCTCGTCAACTAACCACACCAGAGAGGAATTACACCATTTGGGAAAAAGAACTACTGGCCATAAAGGCAGCCTTTGAAACTTGGAGACATTGGCTAGAAGGGGCCAAATTCCCCATTGAAGTCCACACTGATCATCGTAATCTAGAACATCTAAGAACTGCCCGCAAACTAAATCAGAGGCAGCAACGTTGGGCTTTATTCTTTGAACGTTTCAACTTCCAGATCCATTATGTGACCCCAGCTCAAACCAAGCAAGCAGACGCCCTGTCACGTAAACCGGAATACGCTGCAGGACGCAAGGAGACCTTTGAATCCCAACTGCTACAACCTGAGAACTTTGCCACGCTCACAGTGGGGAACACCAAATCCAGTCCCATTGGTTCAACTTCCCCTACTCCAGGACCCATCTGTGCTCAAGAAATCAGGGCTAGTCAGCAAGCAGATGCCTGGGCGCAGGACCAACTTCGCCAAGGTCTGCATTTTCCCTTTTCGCTTAAAGATGGGCTGCTCTGCTATAGAAATCATGTTTATATCCCACCCGGACCGGGCAGGGAAAAAGCGCTTCGTCTGTGTCATGACTGCAAACCAGCAGGACACTTCGGACTATTTAAAACCATGCATTTGATCCTAAGAGATTTTTGGTGGCCCAAGATCCGCAAGGATGTGGAAAAATATGTCAACACCTGCCCAGTATGCCAGCGCTCCAAGATACGAAGGGAGAAGCCCTCAGGGCTTTTGCACCCCCTTCCTACCCCATCTCGCCCATGGGAAATAATTTCCGCGGATTTCATCACTGACCTACCACCTTCCTGTGGATTCACCACGATCTTAGTGGTGGTGGACCTATTCACCAAGTTAGCCCATTTCATTCCCTGCGAAGGCCTCCCCACGGCCAAAGAAACTGCGGATCTATTTCTTCAGCATGTTTTCAGACTACATGGATTGCCCAAGAGTTTAGTCACAGACCGTGGATCTCAATTCACCTCTCGTTTTTGGAAGGCACTACAAAAACTACTGGGCATAGACTCTCGCTTATCTTCAGCTCATCATCCCCAAACAGATGGGCAAACGGAGCGCACCAATTCCACTTTGGAGCAGTATCTTCGCTGTTATGTAAACTACCAACAGGACAATTGGGCTTCTCTGTTACCACTGTCTGAGTTTGCCTACAATAATGGAGTTCAAGCTTCTACAAAAGAAACGCCGTTCTTTGCAAACTACGGTTTCCATCCACGTTTCTTTCCCCCTGTCATTGAAACTTCAGAAGTTCCCGCAGCAGAGGATTGGCTGCAGGAACTCACAGCGGTGCAACAACTTTTGCTCCAGCAACTGGACCAAGCCAAGGAGGACTATAAACGCCACGCTGACAAACACCGCCAGCCGGGCCCCGAAATCAAGGTAGGAGATCGGGTTTTTCTGTCCACTCGCTTTCTGCCCTCCCACCGCCCATGCCGGAAGTTAGATGCCCGCTTCATTGGCCCCTATCCAGTGGTGGCGCAATTAAACCCCGTGACTTTCAAACTCCAACTTCCGCGTTCAATGCGCATTCACCCAGTGTTTCACCGTTCCCTGCTCCTTCCGGCGGATGGTGTGCGTCCTGATACAGACCAACCGGCCCCCCCTCCTGTTTTGATGAATGGGGAGGAGGAGTTCGAGGTTGAGGACATTTTGGATTCTCGCTTTCATCGCCGCCGCCTACAATATCTCATTGACTGGGTGGGTTTTGGGCCTGAGGAACGCTCTTGGGAAGACGCCTCCACAGTCCATGCTCCTGATCTAACCCGTCGCTTCCATCTGACCTATCCCACCAAACCGCGACCTCGCGCCTCGGGGAGAGGACCCCAGTTTGGGAGGGGCCCTGAGGAGGGGGATAGTGTGATGAACCATGGGCCTTGTAGTCCTGCTCAGGACATTGTAATCCCTGATGAAGATGAAAACTTGGGTTTTTTACCTTCCCAGTCTGAACTGGATTCCTCTCAGCCAGATCCTTCCCAGGCAGATCTGGAAACCTTGCACCTGCAAGAAAGTTGTGCCCCAGAAGTATGTCAAACAACCCCGGAGCCTACTTCTCCCGTGTTCTTGCGCCGGGAGTTTTGTAAACAACAGAGAAGTTTGGATTCAGCTTCGCGCAGGAGTGCGAGGATAGCAGCTAAGAATGTTGCCAATTAACATTGGTTCTCGTGAGAATCTTTAAGGAGTTTAACATCTGGTCTCAGAGTTTAGCTTTCGTTTCTGATTCCCAGAGAACCGCTTTGGTGAGAAAGTTGGACTCTATATAGGTGTTTTGCCCGCGTAGCAACTTCGCGGAGTCAATTCGTCAGCCTACGGAGCGAGTTGTGTCTGGACAGCGCGCTCCGATTCAAGCCTCGCTTCAGCTCAAGCCTTGCCTTGCTATCCAGCCTTCGCCTTGCTTCCCAGCCTTGTTTACCTACGGACTTTGCCTTGTTTCCCAGGACTAATCCTTGCCTTGTTTCACGGATTTTACCAAGTTATTCCACGGACCTTGTTCTTGTTCTTAGTTACCTTGTTCCACGTTCAAGCCTTGTTTCAAGTATCAAGTTATTTCCTAGCCACGCTCAAGTTTTATGGACTAAGGACCTTGTCATCTCCCCTCACTTTGCTTGGCAAAGTGAGTGTTTCGGTTATTGGATTACAACTTTGGACCTTAATATTTCTTATTGGACATTGCTTTTTTGGACTAATTCTGACCTTTCCTGAAGGGTCTAATTCTGGACTATTTTCTATACTTGTTTTATTAACTTTATATATTCCTTCAATAAAGATATTAGTTAGATTCTGGCCTCTGTGTATGGTTATTGGTGCCTCTGCCGCCTGGGTCGTGACATAGCCAGATTTTGTTTATTTTCATGGCGCCCTCCTTTCTGTTGAAATTGGTGTTTTGGCCTACAACTCCCAGAAATCCCAGCCAGTTTACCAGCTGTTAGGATTTCTAGGAGTTGAAGCCCAAAACATCTGGGGACCCACAGGTTGAGAACCACTGCTGGAGATAGTTTATAGGTTGCGTTTCTTCATAAGCTTCCCTATGCTGTCAGTGGTTCTCTTGATATATGGTAAGAACACTTTTCCTCTGGGTACATCTTTGTCTTTACTCTCGTGGCTTGTTCTTAGCCTAGTGTTTAAAGCCCAGTTTATTTCATGGAGGAAACCATGAAAATGAACAAAATATAGCTACCAATATTAAAAAAAAATCTAAAATCTGGACCGTAAATAAAGAACAACATTCCAAAAATGGGAATTCCTGACAGGAAACAATCTGGGCCAACAAAAGATTACCCCAGGCAGGAAGCAGCAAGGCTTTGAATTTGCAAAGCTATTCAATGCTAATCAAGGTGGCCAATGGCAACCTTCACACTTGCCTCAAACAACAAGAGTTCTTTCTCCCAACCTGGACTTTCCACAGATATACAAACTTCATTTGCTTAGTTTCCAACAGACGTCACAACCTCTGAGGATGCCTGCCATAGATGTGGGCAAAACATCAGGAGAGAATGCTTCTGGAACATGGCCATACAGCACAGAAAACTCACAGCATGTCACGACCCGGCTGCAGGGCACCAATAACCATACACAGAGGCCAGAATCTATCTAATATCTTTATTGAAGGAGTATATAAAGTTAATAAAAACAAGTGTAGAAAATAGTCCAGAATTAGACCTTTCAGGAAAGGTCAAAATTAGTCCAAAGAAACAATGTCCAATATGAAATATTAAGGTCCAAAGTTGTAATCCAATAACCGAAACACTCACTTTGCCAGGCAAAGTGAGGGGAGATGACAAGGTCCTTTAGTCCAAGAACTTGAACGAGGCTAGGAAATAACTTGACTCTCGGAAAAACAAGGCTTGAATACAAGACAGCAAGGAACGAGGAACAAGAACAAGATCCGTGGTGTTTACTTGGCAAAATCCGGGAAACAAGGCAAGGCTGGGTCTTGGAAAGCAAGGCAAAATCCGTGGAAGAACAAGGCTGGAAAACGAAGGCTTGAATCAGGAAACAAGGCTTGGAAGCGGAGTAGCTGTCCACACACACTACTCCAGTTGCTGACGAATTGACTCCGCAAGATCCCTCCGGGAGCAAGGAACCTAAATAGGCCTTGTTTTCCCCACCAGAGAACACTTCTCTGGGGAACCAGAAACGAAAGTCAATCTCTGTGTCCAGATGTATGACTCCCTAAAATTTCTCATGGGAACAGGCTTAATCATCTGAATGCTTTGCTGCTATTCTCAAACTCCTGCGATTAGCCTGTTGCACTCCTTTCTGCTGGAGAATGTAATTACGGCGCGAAAAAGGGGGAGAACTCGACTCCGGGCTTGTTTGGGAGATTTCTGGAAGACAAACCTCCTGCAGGTGCAAAGGCTCAATTTCTGGCTGAAATGGTTCCCTTTCTGGCTGAAATGGAGGAAAACCCAAGTTCTCCTCTTCGTCAGTCACAACAGCACTAGGAATGGGACTACAATGCCCATGAGTCATCACACTATCCCCCTCCTCAAGCCCCCTCTCAAACTGGGACTCTCTCCCTGAGGCGCGAGGCCGCGGCTTGGCGGGATAGGTCTGATGGAAGCGGCGGGTTAGATCAGGAGCATGAACCGTGGAAGCGTCTTCCCAAGAGCGCTCTTCGGGGCCAAAACCCACCCAGTCAATGAGATATTGTAGGCGGCGGCGGTGAAAGCGAGAATCCAAAATGTCCTGAACCTCGAACTCTTCTTCTCCGTCCACCAAAACAGGGGCGGGGGCCGGCCGGTCTGCATCAGGGCGCACACCATCCGCCGGAAGGAGCAGGGAGCGATGGAACACTGGATGAATGCGCATAGAGCGCGGAAGTTGGAGTTTGAAAGTCACGGGGTTAAGTTGCGCCACCACTGGATAGGGACCAATGAAACGGGCATCTAGCTTCCGGCAGGGACGGTGGGAGGGCAAAAAGCGAGTGGACAGAAGAACCCGGTCTCCTACCTTGATTTCGGGGCCCGGCTGGCGATGCTTGTCAGCGTGGCGTTTATAGTCCTCCTTGGCTTGGTCCAGTTGCTGGAGCAAAAGTTGTTGCACTGCTGTGAGTTCCTGCAGCCAGTCCTCTGCTGCGGGAACTTCTGAGGTTTCAATGACAGGAGGAAAGAAACGTGGATGGAAGCCATAGTTTGCAAAGAACGGGGTTTCCTTAATTGAAGCCTGGACCCCATTATTGTAGGCAAACTCCGACAGTGGTAACAGGGAAGCCCAATTGTCCTGTTGGTAGTTTACATAACAGCGAAGGTACTGTTCCAAAGTGGCATTGGTGCGCTCAGTTTGCCCATCTGTTTGAGGATGATGAGCCGAAGATAAACGAGAGTCTATGCCCAATAGTTTTTGTAGTGCCTTCCAGAAGTGAGAGGTGAATTGGGACCCACGGTCAGTGACCAAACTCTTGGGCAATCCATGCAATCTGAAAACATGTTGGAGAAATAGATCTGCAGTCTCTTTGGCCGTGGGAAGGCCTTCACAGGGAATAAAATGGGCTAACTTGGTGAAAAGGTCCACCACCACTAGGATCGTGGTGAATCCACAGGAAGGTGGTAGATCAGTTATAAAATCCGCAGAGATTATTTCCCATGGGCGAGATGGGGTAGGAAGGGGATGCAGAAGCCCTGAGGGCTTTTCCCTTCTTGTCTTGGAGCGCTGGCATACTGGGCAGGTGTTGACATATTTTTCTACATCCTTGCGGATCTTGGGCCACCAGAAATCTCTTAGGATCAAATGCATAGTTTTGAATAGCCCGAAATGCCCTGCTGGCTTGCAGTCATGACACAAACGAAGTGCCTTTTCCCTGCCCGGTCCTGGGGGGATGTAAACATGATTTCTATAGCAAAGCAGCCCATCCTTAAGCGAAAAGGGGAAATGTAGTCCTTGGCGAAGTTGATCCTGCGCCCAGGCATCTGCTTGCTGACTAGCCCTGATTTCTTGAGCACAAAGGGGCCCTGGAGTAGAGGGAGTTGATTCAATGGGAGTGGATTTGGTGTTCCCCACTGTGAGCGTGGCAAAGTTCCCGGGTTGTAGCAGCTGGGATTCAACGGTCTCCTTGCGTCCTGCAGCGTATTCCGGTTTCCGTGACAGAGCATCTGCTTGCTTGGTCTGGGCTGGGGTTACATAATGAATTTGGAAGTTAAAACGTTCAAAGAATAAAGCCCAGCGTTGTTGTCTCTGATTTAGCTTGCGGGCAGTTCTTAGATGCTCTAGATTCCGATGATCAGTATGGACTTCAATGGGAAATTTGGCCCCTTCTAACCAATGTCTCCAAGTTTCAAAGGCTGCCTTTATGGCCAATAGTTCCTTTTCCCAAATGGTGTAGTTTCTCTCTGGTGCGGTCAATTGACGGGAATAGAAGGCACAAGGATGAAGATGATCTCCCACCGGTTGTAGGAGTACAGCCCCAATTGCCACATCGGAGGCGTCCGCCTGCACAACAAAAGGGGTTTCAGGATCTGGGTGCTGAAGGATTGGTTGGGACGTGAATAATTTCTTTAGTTGCTGGAACCCTTTCTCTGCTTGATCTGTCCAGCGGAAGGGCTGTTTCCCACGGATGCAGCTGGTGATTGGGTCAGACCAGCGGGCAAAATCTGGAATGAACTTGCGGTAATAGTTCGCGAACCCCAAGAATCGTTGCACCTCTTTTTTGTTGGTTGGCGCCCGCCATTCCAATACTGCTGAAACCTTTGCCGGATCCATGGAGAGCCCTAGTGGCGAGACGCGGTAGCCCAGGAAATCTACCTCTTGTAGATCAAAAGCACATTTTTCCAGCTTGGCATAAAGTCCATGATCCCGCAATCGTTGTAACACCATTCTGACGTGGTTCTCATGTTCTGATTGTGATCTAGAAAACACCAAAAAATCGTCCAGGTAGATGATCAAGAACCGATCTAGATAATCCTGAAAGATGTCATTGACAAAATGCTGGAACGTTGCGGGAGCTCCACATAATCCATAATTCATAACTCGGGACTCGAATAATCCGAATTTAGTCTGGAAGGCGGTCTTCCACTCGTCCCCTTCTCTGATGCGAACTAGATTATACGCTCCCCGAAGATCCAGCTTGGTGTAGACCTTGGCTCCTCGAAGTCGGTCTAGTAGGTCCGAGATTAAGGGCAGGGGATAGCTGTTCCGCTTAGTGATATTGTTCAATGCTCTATAGTCCACCACCAAGCGTAATTCCCCCGACTTCTTTTTCACAAACATCACTGGGGAAGCGGCTGGGGATTGAGAGGGTCTGATGAATCCCTTGCGAAGGTTTGACTCTATGAACTCCCTGAGAGCTTCTTGCTCCGGTTCAGTCAGGGAGTAGAGATGTCCTCGCGGAATCGGGGCCCCCTCCACCAAGTCAATGGCACAGTCATAAGGTCTATGTGGGGGTAATCTCTCGGCCTCTTTTTCATTGAATACATCCCAATATTCTGAGTACTTCTTGGGCAAGGTGATAATGGGTTCAGTGTCTGTGGCATGGCAGATCTTGGCTACAAGGCAATGGTTTTGGCAATATTTTGAAGCAAACTGCAGTTCTCTGTTGGACCAGGAGATGCTTGGGTCGTGAAGTGTCAGCCATGGAATTCCCAAAATCACAGGGAAATGGGGAACCTCGGTAACAAAGAAGGAAATCTCTTCCATATGTTCCCTTATCCACATTCTGGTGGGTTCCGACCACTGGCTTACGGGACCCGTCTTGAGGGGGCGGCCATCGATGGCTTGCACCACACGGGCATTCTTGAAGTCATGGTATTGTAATCCCAGAGAGTCGGCATACTCTCTATCAATGAAATTGTTTGTGGCTCCTGAGTCTATCATGGCATGGACCATGACTGGCCCCTTTTTTGCTGACCACAAGGTGACCACTAGAAGAAATAGGACCCCGGTTGGCGGCTCTTGAGTGGGTTTTTTGACCGGGTTGGCGAGCCTCTCTACGCCTGGTCGCTGGCTTCCCCCGCCGGCTGTGCGCCAGCCGCCTCAGACGTCTTCGTCTCCGTGGAGGACGCCACCGCTAGACGGGCGGGGGGCTTCCCTTTGGCTGGGCACTCTCTGGCGAAGTGGCCCCCGTTTCCGCAGTACCAACAGAGATTTAGGCGTTGGCGGCGGGCCTTCTCGGCGGCATCTAACCTGGGACGCACATTACCCAACTGCATCGGCACCTCCTCGCTCCCCCTGGGGTATGGGGCTGGTGGTGGGGGTCTCCATACTGGACGCGGCTGGACGCTGGTGGGAGCGGGAGATTTCACCCCAGCTCTACCGCTCTGGCCTCGGACCCATTGTTTTCTGTTGGCAAGCATGACTTCAGCTCGTAAACATTGATCAATGAGTGCTTCAAGAGAGTGAGGGGGATCCACTTTGGAAATTTCTTCCAACATCTCGATGTTGAGACCCTCCCGAAATTGTCCTCTGAGAGCTATATCATTCCATCCGGTGCTGTGGGCCAGCACTCGGAACTCGGCTATGTACTGGGACAAGGGTCTGTCCCCCTGAGAGAGGCGCCGGAGTTTATGGCCGGCTGCCTCCAAATTGTCTTCGATCCCCCAAGTCGCCTTAATGTGATCCAAGAAGTGTTGCGCTGATCTTAGGTGTGGGGAAACTTGGTCGAACAGTGCCGTCGCCCAGTTGGCCGCTGGCCCGTCTAAAAGGCTGTAGATCCACGCCACTTTGATGTCTTCTTGGGGAAACTCGGCATTGCGGGCCTCTAGATAAGCTTGGCATTGGCGACGGAAAACATGAACCTTAGAAGCTTCTCCAGAAAACTTGGTTGGCAATGCCAGGGCCGGGAGTCGGATTCCGCGTTCCTTCAATCCCTTTATTTCTCCCTCCTGCGCATTGAGCTTATCACGGATGCGGTCCACTTCCTCCTTGTCGATGGTGTAGCTGAGCGGCTGGCCTCCCGGTCCGGCTCCGGTAGACATTCTGGCCTAGGTTAATTGGTGCTTAGGGTGGCGGAGTCAAACTGTCACGACCCGGCTGCAGGGCACCAATAACCATACACAGAGGCCAGAATCTATCTAATATCTTTATTGAAGGAGTATATAAAGTTAATAAAAACAAGTGTAGAAAATAGTCCAGAATTAGACCTTTCAGGAAAGGTCAAAATTAGTCCAAAGAAACAATGTCCAATATGAAATATTAAGGTCCAAAGTTGTAATCCAATAACCGAAACACTCACTTTGCCAGGCAAAGTGAGGGGAGATGACAAGGTCCTTTAGTCCAAGAACTTGAACGAGGCTAGGAAATAACTTGACTCTCGGAAAAACAAGGCTTGAATACAAGACAGCAAGGAACGAGGAACAAGAACAAGATCCGTGGTGTTTACTTGGCAAAATCCGGGAAACAAGGCAAGGCTGGGTCTTGGAAAGCAAGGCAAAATCCGTGGAAGAACAAGGCTGGAAAACGAAGGCTTGAATCAGGAAACAAGGCTTGGAAGTGGAGTAGCTGTCCACACACACTACTCCAGTTGCTGACGAATTGACTCCGCAAGATCCCTCCGGGAGCAAGGAACCTAAATAGGCCTTGTTTTCCCCACCAGAGAACACTTCTCTGGGGAACCAGAAACGAAAGTCAATCTCTGTGTCCAGATGTATGACTCCCTAAAATTTCTCATGGGAACAGGCTTAATCATCTGAATGCTTTGCTGCTATTCTCAAACTCCTGCGATTAGCCTGTTGCACTCCTTTCTGCTGGAGAATGTAATTACGGCGCGAAAAAGGGGGAGAACTCGACTCCGGGCTTGTTTGGGAGATTTCTGGAAGACAAACCTCCTGCAGGTGCAAAGGCTCAATTTCTGGCTGAAATGGTTCCCTTTCTGGCTGAAATGGAGGAAAACCCAAGTTCTCCTCTTCGTCAGTCACAACAGCACTAGGAATGGGACTACAATGCCCATGAGTCATCACACAGCAAACCAGTGATTCCGGCCATGAAAGCCTTCGACAATGCAATATAAATTAAGGAAAAATCAAAATAAAATGGAAGAGGGATAAGTGAGGACATGAATTAGCATATAAAAAAATCAAATACACCTATCACTGGTAAAATATGCAACAATCTGATGCCGTTATTATTGTTTTTTTCACATCTGTCCTTGACAGGAATTTTTACACAAATATACTTACACAGTTCATCTTGAGAAAATATCAGAAAAGTGTTTTCTTCATTTAGATTTCTGCTGAAGTCTATGCATAATTCACTCATTTTCTGCTTTATTGCCAAGATTTCCTTAATATTAAAGTACAGAGAAATTTCTGAGTATCACATATTAAATAAAGGTATCATATGTTAGCAACTTGAAGGCATGAACACACATATGTATTACATATTTCACTGTTATGTCCTTCATAACATCACTTTTAAAATTAAAACATATGGAGGAAACAATAGAATGAAGGAAGTAATTAAGCTACAAACTATTCATTTCTATCCTGTCTAAACCTAAGGCACTGAGAATAAAATGGCAAATAAATGGTCCCAAGAGAAAATTACCACATACTTTGAACTTCAGGTGCACAGAGACTTTCAAGTAGCTTTTTAAAAGAGTTATGGAAAATTTTAAATAAGAAAACAAATACATAGCAATAGCTCTACAGCCATATAAATAAAAAGCAAGTTTTGGAGTGTCATTTGACTACAAAATCATAAAGTGTGATATATTTTGATAATTGTACTTTTTATATATGACTGTATTAAGCTTCCAGTATATGCACACCAACCTGGGAATTAGTACCATTGAAAACAGAAGGATTTGCGTCTGACTAAACATATTCAGAACTGCAACATAAATTTGTTACGGCTGTCAAAACCTAAACTGAAAACGCACGATGTGCATTTATAAAAAATGTACTGTTATCATTTTCCTCCTTTTTAAAATGCCACCATTATGCCACACTTACATTTTGTACTTCGATAGGAAGGTGGAGCCCATTCCTCTCTCCCATTTTTATTGACTTCTCTAAGTATCTTCTGGCTTCAGGCTGTAATGCCTCAAGGTCACATGTTTGCTGAAATAAAAATACATACATAGAAAAATGTAACCATTGTGAGGTAAAGGTAAAGGTTTCCCCTGACGTTAAGTCCAGTCATGTCTGACTCTGGGGGTTGGTGCTCATCTCCATTTCTAAGCCGAAGAGCTGGCGTTGTCCATAGACACCTCCAAGGTCATGTGGCCGGCATGACTGCATGGAGCGCCGTTACCTTCCTGCCGGAGCAGTACCTATTGATCTACTCACATTGGCATATTTTCAAACTGCTAGGTTGGCAGGAGCTGGAGCTAACAGCGGCCGCTCATGCCGCAAGAATTAGTTTCTTTTCTTATGCTTCTCTGCTATGGAATGACTTTTACAGTTTCACATATTCTGCTAGATCATTTTCCAAAGAAAACATTGATTTTTTGTTTCAACATGGAAGTTTTTTTTTCATTATGGGGTGCATATCCCCAAGTAGAATAAATGCTTTGTCTTAGGCTTTCATGGCCGGAATGACTGTGTTACTACGGCCATGTTCCAGTGGCATTTTCTCCTGATGTTTCACCTGTACCTGTGGCAAGCTTCTTCAAAGGGCTGAAGGCGAAACATCAGCAGAAAATGCCACTGGAACATGGCCATACAGCCCGAAAAAAACTCACAGCAACCCAGAATAAATGTTTGTTCCTTCCTGAAGTTTTCATAAAACCTAATCGTGGTGGAATCAAATTGTAATACAATCGAAAGCTGGTTTTCAAAAATGTTTATACTGCACAGAAAGCTTTTATGTTGCACATTTATATATAGACATATTCAGCAGTTCTCTGCACAACAGAATAAAACAGGTTAGTATATAATCAGCCCTCCATATTTGCTGGTTGGACTTCTGAGGATTTGATTATACATGGATTTGATTAAAATATTCCCTTTAAGAATCTCTAGGTCTTCTAGTATGACTCTATAGAGGAATGGTTCCTAACCTGTGGGCCACAAGATCTAAAATAAGGTCCACAAGACATGCAAGGAAAATCAGCCCTAGATTATTAAATACGGTTTTCTGTGGGCGAACAGATGATGGCTACTGGATGGCATATATTCTGTATCAGAAACTAGAGCTGATGTGGTCTATCCAATGCAATTTTCTGAATCAGCACCCCAGATAACCAAACTGAATCTAAAATTGACCAAAAACTGATTCATAATCTTTTTGGTACTAATGTTGGAGAGTGGTCCCTGGTCAAAAAAAGGTTGGGAACCACTGCTATAGAGTCATCCTGAAGGACCTAGAGATTCATAGAGAGATGTTCTCTCTAGTTGAAAAATAGTGGGGTTTTATTTGGTTTTTCCACTTCCATGGGAGTTCTCTGCCTTTAACCCTAGCAAATATGGAGGGCAGGTGATAGTAGTAGTAGTAATCATCATCATCATCTAACCTGCTTAACACCACCTAATAGATTTGTGCCAAGAATTAAGTATTAATGGCAACTAATGCATATTACAGTTAAAAAAACAAGTTATTTAATCAATTAAGTCACTGTTTATTAATATGATCACAATAACTTATTTTCCTCTGCTTCACAAACATGCACAGAAGTGATGGAAAGTGAGAACAAAAATTCCACTAATGTAAGACTAATAGGAAAATTGTTTTACTAAGAAAAAACTTAAATGAGTCCCAACAGATACTAATCTACACTAATCAGTTTCAGCAGAGTATACATTAAGGGCACATAATAAAGATTTATATTACGATTGGGCCATCACGTTTACTTCAAAATGCAGGCATTTCTGAAGAACACTGTTGTACACAAATTAAGTGACCATCTATGTACATTTGCTTGGAAGAGGATGTTGATAAAGTGGTGATGAGAAATAACCTCCAGCACTTTTGATCAAGATGTTAAAAGGACTGATAAGAAGAGAGATGGTTTAATTTTCAAAACACCTTAGAAATATTTGCCTCCTATTATGCTTGCAAACAAAATATTATGTTTCCTTTTCTAGATCTCTCAATATATAGGGCTAGAAACAACAACATATTGAAACTATAAGCATCTTTGTTTGAACAGTACATTTTGCAGCAGGAAAGGAATAGAGATACTAAGAGTAGGTTGGATGGTGTCCAAGACTAACACATAAACCACAAGAATTCCTTGGAGGCTGCAAAGGTATGGCTTGTCGGGAGAAATTTGCTATTCCTCTCCAACTACAGATTGGTTGGCTCCATTAATACAACATTGAACACTCACTTGAAACAACTGACCTGGGTTCATACAATGCTCCCAATCCCTTAACTAAGTTGAATGGGCTGATCTCAACCATGTACATAATTTTCCTCTAAAATTCTCTCTTGATTTTCCTGCCAGGTTTAATCATGAGGCCCAAATGTATGATATCACCAAGTGGCCTATTTTTCAGACTGATAACATGAATGAGCTGAAGGCCTTAATTCACACAGTGACTATGTGTAGGAAATAAGACATAACAGACTGAACTACACAAAAAGGTTTTACAGTCTAAAGCAAGATGTTAAAGAACTCAACACATTTTATTTGGCAAATGTTATTAAGACAGGGTTTGCCCTTGCCTGCCTCTAAGGCTGAGAGAGTGTGACCTGCCCTAGGGTGCAGTAGGTTTCCATGGATAGGTGTCTAAGTCTTAAACCACTACACCTTGCTGGCTCACTTCCCCCATAGAGATTCTGAAAAGCCTTTTCAGAAGAGTGAGGTTCGTTCGGAATGGAGATGGCCCTGTGATAATCAAGCAGATGCCTCTTTTGAAATCAGAATGTTATTCAACAAAGAGAGGATGAAACATTTAGCTCCACAAGCCAAACACGGTGCTTCCTTTTGCTCATCAACAACAAGAATCAAGCTGCAGGAAGAAAGCACCTCTAGGCCACCCAGCAGCTCCTTTTGAAAATCATCAGTCTGAGACAACAACATCCTGACTGTGCATTGTTTCTTCAAATAAAGAAAAATGATTCAATGAACCATGAGGAGATGTGTCACAAATGGGATTCAGCTGTCAACAAGACTACAAAAAGGCAGCATGATGGTTACCCTTCTGACTTAAAAAAAAACCCCATCCCTCAACATCAAAATATGCAGTACATTTAAGACATTTTAAGACAAAGTAATTCAAAGAAAATGTGTTGTTGTGGAGAATATTAGGTAGAATATGTTGCAGCCCAGGCCTGGAAACCCCTAGACTTACAGCACCACCCAAGAGTCCAGAATATAAGCAAGCAGTTTATTGTAGAATATGTCAAAATATAAGAAAAATGCAGGAATAGGGGAAGAAAAGGTATATCCAAAAAGGTTTAGCATTCAGCAATAATCCAATAGGAATCCCAATGTCACAAACAGATTCAAAGGTAATACAGTCCAGGGATAGCCAAACATCACAAGAATTGCTGAAGTCCACAAGCAAAAGGTATCCTTAGTATAACTTGATCATGAATATAAAACAGCAACAAAGAAACTTTTAAGATACTTGAATCCCCAAACCAAAAGGCTTGATTTGGAACATGAACCAGGAACTCAGGCCTAGCTTCTTACTCTATACACTACGTTGCCTGAACTAACTTGAAAGTACAGACCTTGCCAATTAAAAGCCATGAAAGCATTCCGCTTCCCTTGAAATATCTCCCATGCAACTGCTCCGTCCTGCGATGCCTGTTGTCTGCTCTGATCTGTAAACGCAGGTCTGTGTTGATTTATGTATCTTCAGGTGCTTTTTCCTGGGAGCCTTCTGTATCACTTAATTCCCCACTCGCCTCCTCCTTATCTAACGTCTCCGACTGTTCTGCCTGACCTTAGAGGCCTGCACTTTCACTTTCCCAGTCAACTTTCTCACTGACAGAAGCATCACTCCCTTGACTGAAGTCTTCATCACTTCGTGCCACAGGCAATCCCACAATCCTCTCTAAAACATCAGTGAACCTATCAATCTCCGGCTGATCTGCAACAGAATATTCACTGAAACTGCCACAAGGAATTAGAAGTTCTAGGTTCATTTAATGAAAAACAAAAACGTAGAACATTACTATAGTTTACTAGCATCACAAAATCTGATGCAGCAAATGTAATGGACCTACGAAGCCACATGCTCAATGACACACATACAAGGCAACATTAGACAGAAGCAGAACCTGAAATTGTATGTCTAAAAACAAAAGTGTTTTTACCACTGTATTTATAAACAATTATTAAGTGAACCAGTAAACAAATATTATATAAACATTTATGCAAATGTTCTACATACAAAAAAAAGTCTTCCTACCATAACCTCAATAAGCATTCTTAGTCTGCTTATATAGGTGGCATGCAAATCTTACGACAACACAAATACAGTAGAGTCCCACTTATCCAACATTCGCTTATCCAATGTTCTGGATTATCCAACGCACTTTTGTAGTCAATGTTTTCAATATATCATAATATTTTGGTGCTAAATTCGTAAATACAGTAATTACTACATAGCATTACTGCTCATTGAACTACTTTTTCTGTCAAATTTGTTGTATAACATGATGTTTCGGTGCTTAATTTGTAAAATCATAACCTAATTTGATGTTTAATAGACTTTTCCTTGATCCCTCCTTATTATCCAACATATTCACTTATCCAACGTTCTGCCGGCCCGTTTATGTTGGATAAGTGAGACTCTACTGTACTAGCAAAGAGGTGGATGGGAAAGACTGTACTTCCCTACCACATATGGACTACAGTCCTATACACATTATTTTGGAAGCCTAGTCGATATCTGAATTGGAATGAATAAGATGGTACTTTCCATTGTTCAATCATATCTGTATTCATATTTAACATCCAAAGCAATGAACAAATAAAGAAAATGCCAGTTGCATTTCTCTTACATGCCAATAAGTTCCAATCTGAATGTCTCTCAATGAGTTGAGTTGAAGTTACCTCAATAACATGGCTGATATTATCCAAAAAGCATATAACTGCAAAAACTCAAAGCTAAATCAGTATTTTTTTGTGTTTCAAAAAGTGACAGGGAAGTGAGGTGATTTGAACATTTAATCTATATTCCAGAATATCTGGAGATGAGCCAAGCATATAGTATGAAAGCTGTCTATGTGGCTTCAATCATGGCACCATAAAGATAATTTGAGGAAGCAAACACTTAGTAAAGATGTGTACTAGTTATTTATCCCAGCAGCAAAAAAAGGAAGACGTATTAAACTCCTGTACTATATAACCATTGTTTCTAAACACCAATATTAGCGACTTTTCAGCCATCAACCTTCATTTTTCTAGGGGGGAAGGAAGCAATTTTTCCCCAACTGTACCCACAAGGCGGTTTTAGGGTTCTAGTAAGAACTACTGATGAGTTGGGAGCATTTGGATGGGCATCTCTGTCTATATTAAGCTGGAAGGCTTATTTCAGTCTGGAGGGCCTGAAGACTTGTGGGGAATAATTGGCCAATTTTGGTAGTGGATGGCATGGGGGCAAAGATGGCAGGTAGGATGGGCCTCCAAGATGTCAGAGGCAACCCTTAATTTTTTGTACTCCTGCCTTAAAATGTGGCTCCTTCAGAAGTCCTTTGCACAGTATAAGTTACAGTTCTTGGGTGGGGTTTTGCCTTAACCTGTTTTTATTCTACAGTTCATGTCATTTTGCATGACTACCCAATGTGTTCATTTTTTACTGATTGTTTTCTGGCATGAAGTTTTGATGTTAATCAACCATATTTTATAAGTATTGTGATAGAAATAAAAACCTAATTAACTGGTTCAGCTGTAATCTTTCTATTTCCATGCTTGCTGAAGTTGTGGAGACAGCAGATCATTCTTTATCCTACTCGACATTGTAAAGTCCTGTATATATCTCATAATCCCTTTTCCAGCTTGCCAATCAAAGTGAAGAGCCACGACTCCTTTGCAACTTTTAAAATGTGTCTTCCCATAGCAACCTTTCCGAGTTATGAGACATTCCTCCCATCACTTTTGCAGGCACCTTTGGTGGGAATACTAAAAAAGGTCTTCCCAATGGCTGATACTAGGCTCTGGAGATCACTTCCTAGTGAGGCTAGGTTGGAAAGTGATTTTTATTTTAATTCGAAAGAACATTTGGGAATTAACTGTTTGGCAAGAGACGTGCTTTCCTGGGATAAGTGTACTATTTTATAAACTTGCAGGATTAACTTTTATGAATTTAATTATTCACAGATTTGATTTATATGTTCTCTCAAGGGATCTCTAGGTCCTCTAGGTCAATGGTTCCCAACCTTTGGGCCTCCAGGTGTTTTGGACTTCAATTCCCAGGAATCCCAGCCAGCTTACCAGCTGTTAGAAAATGTGGGAGCTGAGTTCAAAACACCTGGAGGCCTGAAGGTTGGGAACCACTGCTCTAGGTTGATTGTATGGACAGAATCTAGTAGAGGTTGACTACAGAGTTACTCTGGAAGACCTAGAGATTCCTAGAGAAGTATTATCTAAGGTTAAAAAAGTGTGCGGTTTTGGGGTTTGTCCCCCCCCCCACTTCCACAAGTGTCCTGTATTCCTAAACCCAATGAAAGTGAAAAATCTCCTGTACTTTTTATCCTTTACAATGAGAGGTTTTATTCTTTTAAAACTGAGATGTTTTAATTATATGGACTATTTAATGTCATTTTAAATCTAGTTTTAGTATGTTTTAAATGTGTGTGTGTGTGGGGGGGGTGCATTTGTTGCTTTTTTTACTTGCACCAGGTTTTTTTGGGGGGGGGGGGATGTAGAAAATAAATCAAGACAAAACAGGTTAAAAACTAACATTGAAAAACCCTCAATCTATAAACCTGTTTCCAAAGCCTGACAACTCTTCATGATCTATCAAATGCCTACTAAATTATTGTTTGTTCTATTTACCTGTAAATGGACAACCCTCTGGAACACATCCCCTCTCATGCTCATCTCATCATCAAAATGAGAAAGTCTTTTATCAGCTTCTGTGCTTGCCGCCCTCACATCCTTATCAGGCGAGACATGCTGTGGAAAGTCCAACAAACTTCTTTCCACTATTAGGGGGAAAACAAACAAAGAAAATACATTGGACAATAGCCCAAAGCCCAATATCTTAACATTTTGTAAACAAATTCAATTCTGAAAAACATAACTGAATTGCATAAGCCTATGACAATTGTGAAAATTATTGAATCTTTTGAAGGCAACTAAGGCAGGTAAATAATGCAGTTATCTTTCTCAGAACCAGGAAATGTAATTGACAGTGCCAAAAGAAGCTGGTGCCATTTTATAAAGCAGGCTCTTAGTCTGATAAAAATACATATTTGTTTTGTCCCCTGAGCTAACTTTCAGGTGCCCAATTCTCAGTGAGAACAGAATTGGAAACTTACAACAAGAATGCATAACAATAAACAAAAATAATTTAATTGTATGAAAGCTCAGTACTCAGGAAGATAAATAAATTATTATTATTATTATTAATATTATTATTATTATTATCATCACCATAACTCTTCCCAGAGTCTGACTAATAAACAAATACTTTAAAGGAATGAATGGCAGCTCAGAACTTAACAGGCAATGTTGTTTAATTTTATATTAGTGATATTACAATAAACTTTTGAAAAACAGTAAACAATTCAATGATTACTGCAATCCCTGGTTCTCTATTTCTTGGGGGTTGGAATGTATTTTGAGTGTTTCCATATTTGTTGAAAGGTTTTATTTAGAACTAGAGAAAATTCTGTCTCTGTAGCCTGAAGCAGATCTGTTGATATGCCATCTGTTCCTGCTGATTTATTTCTCCCAAGAACTCCGAGGTAAGATTCCATGTCTCTATCTAAAATTGGAGGTTGATGTTAAAATGATTCTTCCTTAAATAAATCTGTCACTCTTTCATCTCTTTAATATAATTTTTCTGGAGATTGTTTCCATTATCTTTTTATTTGTACTTGGTCATGCAATGTGTTTTTGTAAAGTATCCCCTCTGATTTCTTTGATCTCTCATATCTTACTGATGAGGTATCTTGTTCTTTGTCACCTTATAAATTTGCTTCTCATCTGTTCTTTTCAGCTTGAAGAGTTTAATCTGTCACCCACTGAGGCTTCTCTTACTTTTTGCATACCTCTCTGATCACATCTTTTTGTAAATAGTGACTTTTTGCATACCTCTCTGATCACACCTTCAGTTCAGAGTTTATCTGTGATTCAGTTGTTTAATACTGAAAATCTATCTTTATATTACCTTTAAATTCTTCATAAAATATCTTAGCATGATGATTAGTTTATCATTCTTCTTTGGCTTTATTTCTTTTTTTATGAGCACTTAATGGTCTGTGTCACAATCTGCCCCTGTTCTTGTTTTTGCAGAGAGAATGAAGCTTATCCATCTTCTGCTTCTAATGATATAGTCTATTTGATTTCTACATTGATCATCAGGGTTTCTTTTATTGTGTCAGAAGTGAATTGAGAATACCGCAAGTCGCTTCTGGTGTAAGAGAATCGGCCATCTACAGAGACATTGCCCAGGGGACGCCTGGATGTATTACCATCCTGTGGGAGGCTTCTCTCATGTCCCTGCATGGAAAACTGGGGCTGACAAATGGGAACTCACCCCATCTCGCGGATTCAGGTCAGCAGTTCAGCCAGCACAAGGGTTTAACCCATTGAGCCACCATGGCTCCTGATCATCAGGTGATGTCTATATATACAGTTGCTACTTGAAGAATGTGTGTGAAATATGTTGACTGTTGGCCATGCAGAATTCAATCAGTCACTCTCCTACTTCATTTCTTGATCCTAGGACAATAGTTTCTACAATTTTTGATTTCGCTCTGTTTTCTGCTTTGGCGTTCTAACTATCTATGAGTAACAAGTTCTGTTTTGGTGTGTGATCAATTTCCTCCTGGACTCTAGCATATAATTTTTCAATTTCTTTTTCTTCTGTCTCTGTAAGTTAAAGCATACATTTGCAATATATTTATATTGATGGACTTTCTCAGAAGTTTTATTATAGTTATTCCATTAGACTTTGCATTATATCACTTCACTGCTTTTGCTATGTTTTACTATTAACGCTAACCCATTTCTTCTTAGATTTTAATTTCCTGAGTAAAACACGGTAATTATCTTACTCAAAATCTTCCATACCTGTCCAGTTTTGCTAATTTATCCCAAGTATTACAATGTTTATAAGTCACATTTCTTGTTTTACTATGTCTAGCTTCCCCAATTCATGTTCTCACATTCCCTGTCCCTATAATATATGTTGTGCAACCTCAAAATTTTCCTTTTACCACTGAGTACATCAGCAGCTGAATATCCTTTTGGCTCTGCAGCTATGTAATTATTCACAGCAGCAACAACAACAACAATAACAAATTTATTAAACCGCCTTTCCTAACAGCTCGAGGCAGGGTACAAGCGAGTCAAAACATATGGACATAAAATACATACAATAAAATACATAGACCACAAAATCAACATATTGTGGCAACAGAATTCAAAAAACTATTTCCAATATGCAAAAAAGAGGGAATTTCTTTAGGAAAACAAGCTGCACATTAAAGCAGAAACACTGTACTTTTTATGATCCACAGGAGCCCCTCATTTTCCATATACATACATAACCCTACCAATTACCCCTGACCCACACAAACTGAAATCAATACACTCATGCAGTTAAATATTAATCCAATTTTATGCAACAAATAACAATTAACACTTATATATCTAGTAGATGACTTAATATTTCTGTTCCACAAATTTCTTTTATTCTGATTTACAATTTAATTCTTCCCTTCTGTTGCAACCTAGAGTGACATCAAAATGCCATACATACCTGAATACTCTACTTCTATATCTGCTAGAGCCTGTACAGTGTTTTCATATGTGATCTTATCCATATCAAGCATCCCAACACAGTTGTAGACTTGCTTTGTTTTTCTGATGAGTTCCTCAGTTCTTGTTCTAATTTGTTCTGGTTGCAAATCCCATTTCAGAAAGTTTCGGTCTGCTGCGCTACAGGAAGCAGCTTTGATAAATGTAGTGATCTCTGTTCCCAGCGTCATTCTGAGAAAAATGTTTGGGCCAACAGCTCTGCAATTAAAAATAACAAAAAAGCAAAAAAAATTGCAAAAAACAAAACAAACCCAGTAACACCCAACCTGAGCACAATAAACAACACAGAAAAAAGCCCAAATATGAGAACGGAAATGACGTTTACTCTGCATTACCGGTGTGGATGAAATATTAATGGTAGATAAAAGATGATAGACTTTTATATGTCTCAAAAATTGATAAGGAACAGGATATAAGATAAAGGGAATACAAGATCAGGAAATTGTCCTGAAAGAAAAACAATTTAAAGTCAGGGTGGTTCTACTAAAAGGGAAATAACTGCACTGGGTAAAAGTTACAATAGCTAAAAGTAGACATGATGCAGTGAGGGAGGAAGCCCTCGAATAAGAAGCTATTTCTTTCTTTTAGGCTATAGCTCTCTCTTGCTCTCTGCAATTTGTTTTTCTTTCTTTTCCTTTTCCCAATGTGGTCCTATTGCCAAAATTTTCTTTTTGTAGCAGACATAGTTCTCACATGCTTCTACGTTTCCCTTTAAGTAACAAGGGGTAAATAAACACTGACATCCCCATAAGACCATCTCTGATTTCAAACTGAATGCTTCAGAGAACTCTGCAAATGGGTGACAGTGTACAGAATTGCACTCTTCCTATGTCCAGTATTTTTGAAAATCCAGAAAAGGGAAAATGGGAGTGAAATTTTATCTCAAGACCTAAGAATAAACCACTAAATGATAAGAAGAGTACAAATAATGCAGGAAAAAATCAAAACAAATAAATAGTTTGTCTCTTTTGACAGAGCAGTCATCCGACAATACAAGAAGTGACAGTAACTTTGACAGCATGCAAAACAATAAGCAAATAAATCCAAACGTTATTTTGTGCAACATAATGGAGCTGTAATGCAACAAGACAGAAATCAAAATAACAGCAAAAGAAACTAAGAATAACAAAGCAACATTCATGCCTAGTGCATCCATGGAAATTCCACTGATGCTTATGCATTGAAGGCAGTCACCATAAATATATTACACTATGTAACAAAATTGGAAAACATGTCTGTTCCTGGTTTGAAAGGGTTATTTCCTGTTTAATTGTGCATTATTTACTTTGAAAGCAATTGTCATACTCCAGAAACTTCATTTTTGTGGCTGTCACAAATGTTGAATTGGTTGTCGAAGGCTTTCATGACTGGGATCACAGGGTTGTTGTATGTTTTCCGGGCTGTATGGCCATGTTCTAGAAGTATTTTCTCCTGACGTTTCACCCACATCTATGGCAGGCATTCTCAGGTTACCTCACAACCTCTGAGGATGCCTGCCATAGATGTGGGCGAAACGTCAGGAGAGAATACTTCTAGAACATGGCCATACAGCCCGGAAAATATACAACAACCCTGTTGAATTGGTTGAGACTCATATGAGATATTAACTGAAAAACTATAGCAAAATCTGCTGCAAGATGACTCGCAAAAACAAAGTTTTTGCAGTTTAATAACTGCTTTCCATATTTTTATGATAGAACCAATTAGGAAATGACATTTATAACCAGGAACAAAAATTGTGTTACATAGTGTTATAGATTCTATCTCATATTCCCTTCCCAAAAAAGGGAGTAGCAACTGATCCTTGCAGCCACAAATAACAGAATTCTCCTTAGGACAAGAAATAATAATGATGATGATATAATAATATCTAAGTCAATAATATCCAAGACAGTCAGGAGTACTTACTGCCAGCTTCGGCTGATACGTCAGCTGTGCCCCTTCCTATAATTTGAAGACCTGAAGATGGTACTGTAGTGCATGTGCTGGCAACCTCAAGGTTGGATTTCTGCAATGTGCTTTGCAATGCGCTCTGTAAAAAAGTCCGGAAACTCCTATTACTTCAAAACGCAGCAGCCAGATTGGTCACAGGAACATCTAGGAGTAAGCATAATATGCCCATTCTAAAGTCACTCAACTGGTTGCCAAACAGTTTTCAGGCAAAGTACAAAGTGTTGGTTTTGATCTTTAAAGCCCTACATGGTTTGAGTCCAGGTTACCTACAGGATTGCCTTCTCCTGTGCAATCTACCCTAAACACTTACGTCCCCTGGGGGCTGCTACTCCAGCCTGCCAGAACCCAACTGGCAACCGTCACCTAGAGAACCTTTTTATTTGCCGCCCCATGACTGTGGAATGAACTGCTGGAAGAGATCCAACTGCTAGATCGACTTTTGGAATTTAAGACACTATTGATGACCCATCTCTTCCAGCAGGTCTACCCGTTCAAATTTAAGTTGTGAATTTTAATCTGCATTTTATAAGTGGATTTTAACTTGTACTTTGTACAAGAGCCCTCAATGGTGCAGCGAATTAAACCGCTGAGCTACTGAACTTGCTGACTGAAAGGTCAGAGGTTCGAATCCAAGGAACAGGGTGAGCTCCCACTGTTACCCCAGCTTCTGCCAACCTAGCAGTTCGAAAAAATGTAAAATGTGAGAAGATCAATAAGTACCACTCCAGCGGGAAAGTAACAGTGGCCACATATCTTTAGAGGTGTCTACGGACAACATCGGCTCTTCAGCTTAGAAATGGAGATGAGCACCAATCCCCCAAGTCGGACACAACTAGACTTACTGTCAGGGGAAAACCTTTACCTTTACTATCTCTTGTTTTAATGATGTTATACCCCGCCTTAAGACGCAGGGAGAGGTGAGTAATACATTCATTATTATTAAAAATAATAATCATCATCATAATTGTTCTTCTTTCTATCCTGTTTTCCTCTCTTAAAATAAAGTCAAAGTGGGATATAAATAAATATAATGGCTAATAAATAAGTGCATAAATAAATTACATGATGCCAAACAATCTGAAAAAAATCTGTCACTAGAGAGTGTTATTCTAGTCACGACAGCCAATCCATTCCATGTCCTCTATGTAAAACCCACATGTCCCCCTGGCTTAGCAGGTAAAGGTGATAAAATTCAACCACAGTACCAAGATCCCTATTGGTGTATTCCCCAAGAGCATACTGGAGCAAGCTGGAGGACAGTAAGACAGTTATCTGGCTAAAGATTAATTCACCCCTTAAGAAAAGCTAATAAAGTATGGGGAAGAGTCTCAAATGACACAAACTCCAATAAAACAAATCATCAATAATAAAATAAATAAATTGATAAATAAGATATTCAAAACAGAAATCTGAAGATAAGCATACAACTTGGGCATGATATCTTCTGGTGCTATTTTTTGCTTCATTTTGGATTGTTTCACCATAAAGAGTTTTTTTCATGGTATGCCATTCAAAAGGGGATTAACCATGCCTCCTTCTGTGCAGGACTAACAAGTGTTAGCTATGGTTCCATGGCTGTTGTCTCAGAGAGACCTCCACTAGTGTCACTGCTGCTGCCTAGGAGTTGTTTGGCAATCCTGGATAGGTGGCTCCAAACCCCACCACTCCTCTTATTTCAAGGTTCTAATTATAACATTCAAGTTGTATGTGGGAGAGGAAAAAGAAGAGATTTCCTACCCATAAGGATAATGCACACATAACACATCATCAAAATGATGCAGTAATCTTGCCAACCGAAAGGTTGACAGTTCAAAGCCAGGTCAGGGTGAGCTCCTGACCTTCAGCCCAGCTCCCTGCCCACCTAGCGGATCGAAAACAGCAATGTGAGTAGATAAATAGGAACCACATAAAAGCGGGGAGGTATTTCGTTTCAATTTGAAAAAGGAGGAAAAGTTTATCAACAAGGCAATGGAGCAACAGCACCCTCCTGTGACTGGAACCAAGCACAGCCTACAAAGATGCCGAAAAGATGGGGGAAAGCTTATATAATACCTCTATGTGTTGTCTGTCTTGTCATTGTATAACCAGCATTGCCCGGAGTCCCCATTGGGTGAGAAGGGTAGAATATAAATACAGTAGAGTCTCATATATCCAACGTTCTGGAATGCATTTTTGTAGTCAATTTTTGTTTTCAAAACATCGTGATATTTTGGTGCTAAATTTGTAAATACAGTAATTACTACATAGCATTACTGCGTATTGAACTACTTTTTCTGTCAAATTTGTTGTATAACATGATGTTTTGGTGCTTAATTTGTAAAATCATAACCTAATTTTATGTTTAATAGGCTTTTCCTTAATCCCTCCTTATTATTCAACATATTCACTTATCCAACATTCTGCCGGCCCGTTTACGTTGGATAAGTGAGACTCTACTGTACTGTAAATAAAATGAGAGCAAGGTACAGCTTTCCCTACTATTGCATTTCAGAAGAACATAAAAAACCAAAGGTCAAATACTGCAAGTAGTCTGGCCTAAGCTGAAGAGCCCAAATGCAGCTGATCTGGTTTAGGCTCCACTTGCAAAGGGGAACTTAGTTGTGCCCACCTTGACATAAATCAGGGACATGACACAGTCCAACCAAAAAAAATCCTTGGTGTCTTGGTTTTTAGGCCTGTTCCTGGGGTCATATGGGGCATTGACTCAAAAAATTGCATTGGATAGACTGCATCGGCTCTAGTTTTTTTTTATATAGTTATGATTTTTGATGGGTGAGCAGATGACTGGTATATGGCATATATTTTGTATCTCAAAAACTAGAGCTCATAACGGAAAACTAGTGACATTTTTGGAATCAGCAGGTCAAATATATCCAGAAACAGCTTTAACATTTGAGGCACCAACATTGTGTTGGTTCAATGTTATCAATTTAATTTTCTCAGCTAAAATAAAGATTAGATAAACCTAACAGCAATTTAAAAATGACTTCATACAATAAACAAGCGCAATCCTGTACACATCTAACCAGTGGGCCCCATTAGGTTCAATGCCCATCTGTCAAGAGTGCTTTGATTGTGCATTCCTGCATAACAGTGGGTTAGACTGGATGGCCCTTGTGGTCACTTCCAGTTCCATGATACAATGGGACTTATTTTCAGTTGGGTATAGGATGGCAGCCTTACAATTTCTTTCTGCAGATGCAATATTCTGGTTGCTCAATTAACCAGTAAACCACAGATCTAACCAGTAATTAGCCATGCAATTAACTTGTAAACGGATTACTACTCCGCTGCTGTCGCCCTGCTGACCTTAATGATCTAACTAAGAATTTATGCACAGCATGTGACATTAGAAGCAAGCTAGATAGCGCTGTCTTCAACAGCTACAATACCAATATGGATTGGGAACACAGGCACTGCTGAAGATACTAACAGCAGCTTACGGACAGCAAACAACTTGCATTATTTATGCCTCTTGTTAGAAATGAAATTTTAATTAAGCGACAAACTCGAGGGACTCTCTAAATATCTATAAATTCTCCTGTAGGATGTCTGTATCAGTCATTCATGTCTCAGATGCACATCATGCAGCAATTTACTGCCACATCCTAAAAAGCATGGCACAGGCTTTCGCTCAATAAAAAGAAAGGGTTTAGCAAGCCTAAATCAGCACAGGAACACCTTGTTTGAACAAGGTCTGCCTTCAGATTAATGAGATATATCTGTCTAAGTTTGCATCTAAACACAGCAAAGACATAGACAAAGAGGGAAGTGAATTACACGCGAGTGCACCAAGACAAATCCCTCTTTTGCTTTCACCCACTATACAATATTTATACTAATATACGCATGACCACTTTAACTGCTAAAAGAATAATTGCTTTATAGGCCTCCCCAGTGTACTCTAAACATGTCAGGATGTTTAATGTGAACACAGTGCATTTCAGCAAATTCACTTCAAAATACATATCACCGGTCAATTATTTTGTAACGCTCTTCTGCGTAGGGGCCTTTTATTACACAAACAAAAAACAGCCATATTGGTCTATGGGAAATATGAAAAACATAATCCACGTTTAGAAAGAGCCTTGCAGGACTCATCAAGCAAAATGCCATAATAGTGTGAAAGGCTTTGAGTTCTCCAGGACTCTACATAGGTAGGTCCCTTACACATTCGTGAGTGGGGAAAGAAGCCCAGTGTAAACATCTGGCCAGATGTTACAAAATCAGCAATTAAACTCATTTCCCAAAGGAGAATCTGAGAACTGTATTAGTAAATACGAAAAGGAACCTTATACTATACCAGGTATGGGCAAACTTCAGCCTACAGGTGTTTTGGACTTCAGCTCCCACCATTCCTAACAACCTCAGGCCCCTTCCTTTTCCCCCTCAGCCACTTGATGAAGGTGAAACATCAGGAAAGAATGCTTCTGGAACATGGCCATACAGCCCGGAAAACTCACAGGGCCCTTCCACACAGCCCTATATCTCAGAATATCAAGGTAGAAAGTCCCACATTATCTACGTGTGGACCCATATAAAAGGTAAAGATTTCCCCTGACATTAAGTCCAGTCATGTCTGACTCTGGGGGTTGGTGCTCATCTCCATTTCTAAGCCGAAGAGCCGGCGTTGTCCGTAGACACCTCCAAGGTCATGTGGCCGGCATGACTGCATGGAGCGCCGTTACCTTCCTGCTGGAGCGGTACCTATTGATCTACTCACACTGGCATGTTTTCGAACTGCTAGGTTGGCAGAAGTGGACCCAGATAACCCAGTTCAAAGCAGATATTGTGGGATTTTCTGCTTTGATATTCTGGGATACAGGGCTGTGTGGAAGGGTTCTGTGTCCACATTCAGATATTGTGAGATTTTCCTGCCTTGATATTCTGGGATACAGGGCTGTGTGGAAGGGTCCTGTGTCCACACTCAGATATTGTGAGATTTTCCTGCCTTGATATTCTGAGATATAGGGCTGTGTGGAAGGGTTCTGTGTCCACATTCAGATATTGTGAGATTTTCCTGCCTTGATATTCTGGGATACAGGGCTGTGTGGAAGGGTCCTGTGTCCACACTCAGATATTGTGAGATTTTCCTGCCTTGATATTCTGAGATATAGGGCTGTGCGGAAGGGTTCTGTGTCCACACTCGGATATTGTGAGATTTTCCTGCCTTGATATTCTGAGATATAGGGCTGTGCGGAAGGGTTCTGTGTCCACACTCAGATATTGTGAGATTTTCCAGCCTTGATATTCTGGGATATAGGGCTGTGCGGAAGGGTTCTGTGTCCACACTCAGATATTGTGAGATTTCCTGCCTTGATATTCTGAGATATAGGGCTGTGCGGAAGGGTTCTGTGTCCACATTCAGATATTGTGAGATTTTCCTGCCTTGATATTCTGGGATATAGGGCTGTGCGGAAGGGTTCTGTGTCCACACTCAGATATTGTGAGATTTCCTGCCTTGATATTCTGAGATATAGGGCTGTGCGGAAGGGTTCTGTGTCCACATTCAGATATTGTGAGATTTTCCTGCCTTGATATTCTGGGATATAGGGCTGTGCGGAAGGGTTCTGTGTCCACACTCAGATATTGTGAGATTTCCTGCCTTGATATTCTGAGATATAGGGCTGTGCGGAAGGGTTCTGTGTCCACATTCAGATATTGTGAGATTTTCCTGCCTTGATATTCTGAGATATAGGGCTGTGCGGAAGGGTTCTGTGTCCACATTCAGATATTGTGAGATTTTCCTGCCTTGATATTCTGGGATATAGGGCTGTGCGGAAGGGTTCTGTGTCCACATTCAGATATTGTGAGATTTTCCTGCCTTGATATTCTGGGATATAGGGCTGTGCGGAAGGGTTCTGTGTCCACACTCAGATATTGTGAGATTTCCTGCCTTGATATTCTGAGATATAGGGCTGTGCGGAAGGGTTCTGTGTCCACATTCAGATATTGTGAGATTTTCCTGCCTTGATATTCTGAGATATAGGGCTGTGCGGAAGGGTTCTGTGTCCACATTCAGATATTGTGAGATTTTCCTGCCTTGATATTCTGGGATATAGGGCTGCGTGGAAGGGCTCCCAGTGATTCCGGCCATGAAAGCCTTCGGGAACACATATAACTGCATCATTTGACCATGTAGATCCAGCCTCAGGATCAAACACAATATCATTGTACCCTCTGAAGTGTGCAAATCATTGCAGCATTTGGGTGAAGGGGGGTTGACAGATTTCCTCAAGGGCCAACAACCTGCTTGCTTCCTCTTCCTCTTCCCTGGACTTTCTGCAAAGAAGCTGAAGGACGCAAGGCACCATCTGTAGGTCGCACTTTTATTTCATTAAATCCGCCCTAAGAATGGCAGCAACCCTGGAAAAGGCACCCACCCAAAGCCCCACCAAGCCCTGAAGCCAGCAGAGGAGGCTCACCTTCTCGATCCAAGGCTGGAAAGGGATGGATTCACACCTGGCCGGAATCCGGAATGGGAGGCTCTTGGGCGATGGACTCTCTTCTCTGCCGCAAAAGGATGAACAAAAGCTCGTGGCGAAGGCGGGCAGGAGGACCCTGGGCAGCCCTCTTCTCCCCTTCGCAGATGAAGGAAGCAACACCTTTCCCCCCAAATACCTGCTCCAGCTTCGGTCCCAGCAGCGCCTCCGGAGAGCGTGGGAGAGGCGCTGGGAAGGGAAAGGGAGGGGGCCGCTGGGGCTTGGGAGGGGGCTCGATCGGAGCGCGGACACACGTGCTGCCCACTCCTCGCCCAAGGAGGAGGAGCAGCAGCGGCAGCAGAGCCTCTCCACGCGCGCGTGCCCAGCGCCAGGCTCGCTCCCGTCGGGACGCGGGGACGAGCCGGGCATTCAGGCAGCTCGCCAGAGGAAGGAAGCAGAGTCGAGGGAGGAGAAGTTTCCCCGCTTGGACGCCGCCGAGGAAGGAAAGCAGAGCAAGCAGAAGCCCGTTTTCGGCTCCTCTTCCTCCTCCTCTTCCTCTTCCTCCTCCTCCAGCATCCCCAGCCCTGGGCCCCGATTCCCTCCTCCTCCTCTTCCTCCTTCTGCGGTGAGTATGTGTTTCTGCCTCGTTGCCTTGCCTTTCCTTTCCTACTGCTCGGGATAGATAGAGATGCTGCGCACCGAGGGGAGGAGGAGGTTGGATGCTCCTTCTTCCCCCAAGCCTCGCCTTTGCTTATAGGGAAGAGGGGCGAATGGGCAGGATGGGGGGCCCAGGGGTGGGCTTGGAAGGACGTCACACTGAGATGAAAGAGCGGGGAGAGCTAGCCTGCAGACCAGGACACCAGGGAGTCATGGATTCAGGTTGCAAGGAAGGAGAAGCCATCTAGACCAGGCATGGGGAGACTTGGGCCCTTCTTCCAGGTGTTTTGGACTTCAACTGCCACTTGGGCCCTCCCTCCAGGTGTTTTGGGCTTCAACTGCCACTTGGGCCCACCCTTCTGGTGTTTTGGGCTTCAACTGCCACTTGGGCCCTCCCTCCAGGTGTTTTGGACTTCAATTGCCACTTGGACCCTCCCTCCGGGTGTTTTGGGCTTCAATTGCCACTTGGACCCTCCCTCCGGGTGTTTTGGACTTCAATTGCCACTTGGACCCTCCCTCCGGGTGTTTTGGGCTTCAATTGCCACTTGGACCCTCCCTCCGGGTGTTTTGGGCTTCAACTGCCACTTGGACCCTCCCTCCTGGTGTTTTGGACTTCAACTGCCACTTGGACCCTCCCTCCGGGTGTTTTGGGCTTCAACTCCCACCATTCCTCACAGCCTCAGGCCCCTTCCTTTTCCCCCTCAGCCGCTTAAGCTGGATAAATGAGACTCTACTGTATATGAGGGGAAGTCATAGGGAGGAAGGGAGCAGGGTTGTTTTCTGCTGCCCTGGAGACTAGGACATGGAACAACGGATTCAAACTACAGGAAAGGAGATTTCACCTGAACATTAGGAAGAATTTCCTAACTGAGAGCTGTTTAGCAGTGGAGCTTTCTCTCTCTGCCTCGGAGTGTGATGGAGGCTCCTTCTTTGGGGGCTTTTAAGCAGAGGCTGAATGGCCATCTGTCGGGGGTGCGTTGAATACGATTTTCCTGCTTCTTGTCAGCCTTTGGTTACTGGTTAGATTGCTGCCGCGCTATGTTATGATTTTATACATTTTTATATATTTTATTGTAATTTGATTGTATTTTGTTGTTGTTGTATTTTATTGTATATTACTGTGCTTGGTCCCCCCATGTAAGCCGCCCCGAGTCCCCTCGGGGAGATGGGCCAGGATATAAGAATAAAGTTATTATTATGATTATTATTGGCAGGGGGTTGGACTGGATGGCCCACGAGGTTTCTTCCAGCTCTATGATTCTATGAGGCTGGACGGCCCTCTGTCAAGAGTGCTTTGATGGGGTGGTCCAGCATAGCAAGGGGTTGCGCTAAATGGCTTTTGCGTTCTCTCCCAACTTGTTCACCTGAGCCCAGTCCTGCCCCAGTCGAGTTCACAGCTTCCCTTTGCTGGAGCTCCAGAATGGGTGGGTTGGGATGGCCTCCCATTTTCCTTTTTCAAAGATCGAGGCACCTGGGATGGACACTTCCCGGTGGGTGGGTGAGTGACATGGGTGGGTGAGTGGGTGAATGAAGCGTTTCCAGCTTGTCTAGACATGTGTTGGCAGCATACTTCCTCCTCTGTCTGTGTGTATCTGCATATAACAGGGTCTCCCTTAGGAAAGGAAAAGCACAATATAAACATCATCATCCCTTTCTGGGGCCTCCAAAAAGGTAAGCCAAGAGGGCCTTGCATTTCCCCCTTTTAAAGCTGGAGTAACTGGGTTAAAAGGAGCTATGCTTGGTTTCCTAGGCATGTGTTGTCAGCGTTCCTCCTCCTCTCTGTGTGTGGATTTGCCCATCACCCTCTGCTTCTGATCCCCAAAGCTGTCAACTTGCCAAAGGTTCGCTAAGCGCCTGTCTTCCCAAGGCGTTATGTGGGTAAACCCAGCCTGTCGGTTTTGAAAAAGCTCTCCTGGGGAGTGACATTTCAAAACATAGGGTTTGCTGCTTACATAACCACATCCAGTGTATGGGGAATACAAAAATACCCGAGTAGAAGGACAGTGTGCATCCTCCTTGGTCCAACAGCATTGGCCTGGAGTGGGCCGTGCCGCTGTGAGCACAAAATCTGTGTATTATATGACAACCTTCATGCCTTTCTGTCGGCAGGCGGCTCTTTGGATGCTCAGCATCAGCCTCGGCACTCTAAACAGAAACACTCTTTGTATTTTCGGCATTCTGATGCTCAAAGAGATATTTTCCCAGGACAAACCTGGAAAAGATCTGTGAGGGGCAGCAGCTGCAAACCTGTGAAGTTGGACTGAAATCCATTTTTTAAAGTTATATAATTTATAATGGAGACGATGCTGAATGCAAATGAAGCTCTGAGTCAGCACTGTGTCACAAATCACAAGTTTGCATTGAGGTCACCATGTTCTGATTTTCAATCCAAAGGGCAGGTCTGTGTTCGGAGGATGTTGTCTATTTTCTCGGTTGTTCATTTTAATGAAATGGCAGGTCTCCAAATTACCAGTGTTATATGGATTCTTTCATTCAACAGAATAGCCTTTGAACAGATGTACTTATTTTAATGCACAAAGCTCATTTTAAATATTACCCAAAACTAGTGAATGTTGGGAGATGATGTGGTTGCAGTTGGTTGACACGTGTCTGTAAAATTTACACAGCATTATTAGGGTGGCTAAGGGATAAGATTTAAAGAAAGGAACTAGAAAAAAAAATATTTGTTTTGTCTGACTTCCAAAATTACAAGAAATTGTAAAGAAGGAACTTTCCACTCACAATGATATTAAAATTCAAAAGGTGATAAATCTATGATGAGATACCTTCAGTTACAACTGTATACCAATCAAACACCTGTTGATGGCATGAGTCAATTTATCTTTCACTCTTATTGCATCATTTGCACACCATTTGCAAATTATTGGATGATTTACTCATCTCAAATCAAACAGTGATGTGTACTGCAACACAGAAGCAAGTGTAGAACCCACTTTTGAAAAACAAAACCTAATTATTGTTAGAGTGTCTCTTCGGCATTAATTGCAAATCACAAATCTTTTGTAAGATGAAGAAATATCATTGTAGTTCTTATAATTAATATAAATTTAATGTTGACAAAACAAGTTGGATAAACATGTACTTTGTGGAAATCCTTGGCTTTCAGTTATAAGCTTTACTTGAAAGCTATGTTCTGGATAATCTGACCAATATCTATTGGATTTTGATTGTCAGCCAAAATAAATTCAAAGTGTTTTAGGCAAAGTGCTTTGCTTTTAAAGTCATATGGATCTTGGAGCCTGGACATCAGCCATCTGTCTATACAGCAGAGGACTGGAATTGTCAGCCTTTCTCACCATTGGCAACTCTGGTTACAATGATTGAAAATTGCGAGCCAACGACATATGGAAAACTGCATGCTTCCTTTCTCTGCTGTGTATGGACTGGGCATCCATGTAACTCTAAAATCCAGAACATTCCAAAATCCAAAAGTGTCCACATGGGTGGTGGAAATAATACTTTTGCTTTCTGATAGTTCAATGTACTCAAACTTAGTTTCTAGAACAAAATTGCTAAATATATTGCATAAAATTACCACCATGGTATGTATATATGTATGAAACATAAACTAAATTCATATTTTGACTTGGGTCACATCTCCAAGATATCTCACTATATTTGTATATAGAAACACGGGTATTCCAAAATCCCAGAAAATTTAAACTTCTGGTCCCAAGTATTTCTGATAAGGGATACTCAGCCTGTACCTCATTCTTCCTCAGAGACCCTTTCCCAGCTCTTTCAACTCTATGGAAGTGAAGCAGCTGGCTTTGAGGGAGAAGGGCCTTGTTGATTTAGATTGTCCACTTGTTGTCTGCAGTGAATCTTAATGTCTCCCATGACCTCTTTAGTTTTACAGTGTTTAAACATTATTATTGTTTATTTCTCCTAGTACAGTTTTTAGTTTTATCTTTTGCATCTCATAATTGGATGTTTTTGTTTTTTTTAAAAAAAACACACAATGAAAAACAACAAAGTACAGTATTGTGAAGTTTACTAGTTACTTTAAATAAAATAAGATATAGATTTGTTCTAACTAAATGAATGAAATATATATTTCAGCATTACCCAGAATACAGGTTGATTTTATGTTAGGGTTGAACAACTTATAATAATAATAATAATAATAATAATAATAATAATAATAAAAATTATTTTTGCATGTCGCCTCCATCTCCCCAATGGGAACGCGGAGCGGCTCACATGGGACCAAGCCCAGTATATCATATAACATCATAAAATGAATATTTAAGACAAGCATCAACATTAAAAACTAAACAAGTCATAATTTAAATAAAACACAATTAAAACAAAAATATTAAAACAATCATTTAAGGCATTAAAAGTCCAGTATAGCACAACAATATGGGAGACAGTCAAACTGAGGAGAGAATGTCTATGTCAAAATAGAACATATATCCAAAAGACAAGACAGGTAGGGAGATAAATCTGGAATGGAAGACAAACTATAAAATGACAGGGAGATTTTCAATATGGATATGGGCCAGGTTATAATGGGCTTGTCTAGTTGAAAGCACAACAAAACAGCCATGTTTTTAACTGTTTCCAGAAGGCAGAGAGGGTCGGAGCTAACCTAATCTCCCTGGGGAGGGAATTCTAGGGCCGGGGAGCTACCACTGAGAAGGCTCTCTCCTGCGTCCCCACCAACCGCATTTGTAAAGGGGGAGGAAGCGTGAGAAGAGCCTCCCCAAAAGATCTTATAGATCACACAGGTTCGTAGGGAAAGATGTGGTCACGAAGATCCTTCAGATTTTTTGGATTGCAAATCCCATTTGACCCTAGACAATGCAGTCAGGGATGGTAGAAAGTGGACATTGAGTTCATCAATATTTGGAGGCCTCATGTTGCTCACCCTTGTGTTAGACTTTCTATGGGCCCAAACTTGAGGATCTGTTTTCTTTTGTGAAAAGGTTGACCATAATTATAACCCAATAGACTCAAATTACAATTATCTTTTCCACCTGCGTTCACTTCTCAGCCCTGATATTTTGTTCAGCATTGAATTAAGCGGAGAGCACCATTCAGCATACGTAGGTTGCCCTGCCTGAAAATTTGGCTCAGGCAATTGTTAAAAGTATTAACAGTCCAATTTCATACCATTTTACTCCCACTACTGAACCCTAGCAGAACTTAATGCCAGAACCTTTTTTTCTGTCTTTTGTATGGCCTAGCTCAGTTATAAGATACAGACTTCTGAGCTATAGAGCCATAAACAGTGTTTGTGTTTTGGAGATGTGATATCTGCAAAGGACAGAGAATAAAACCCAGAGGAAAGTCAAATCATTCAAGGAAAGTGTCGTCTCTTCCACACGAAATCAATCTCCCAGCAACTGAGCAATGTGCTCACACTATACCACCTGTGCATCCTTTCCACTGATCCAGTTCTAGATTTCAATTCAACAGAGACCACAGTGCTTTGGAAATTTGTTTCTGGACCACAGCTCCCAGAATCACTCAGTGGTTCAGGAATTTTGGGAGCTGTCATATGAAAAGGTAACATTTCCAAGATCTATACATCCATGCTTTGTTATTTAATGGTGAATATTACGTACCAATACTAACATCAGCAGAGTCCTGGCAGATATCGTAAACATAAGACAAGAAATTGAATGGAAGCAGAAATCTCAGAGGAGAGAGGAATCCTGAGACAGAAACTGAAGAATGAAACAGAGAATTTGAAAAGCAACAACAAAGTAATTGTAGTTGTGATCTCCTTATCAACGGATTTGCTATCTATGACTTCACTTACGCTCACTCCAAAAAACATTATCCTCAGAAGTGTTTGTGAGCCTCTTTAGGGTTGGATCCACACTGCTATATTATTCAGTTTGAAGCATTATATTGTAGTGGATAAGCTAGAACTACGGCTAAGAGGATCCATGCCCATAAGCATACGCTATACCGAAAGAGCTAGGACAGAAATACAACTCACCAGATTGAAGACAAGCCACAGAGCTTTTATTCAATTTGGCCAAAATGGATGCAAGTACAAGCAGGATGCTTCAAAATGCACAAGCATAAGCATACAGAGAAAGTAAGGTCTCTTACACAGTTTGGCAGCTATTCACATCTCTCCCTCCCTGATTGGTCGGGATCCACACCTTGATTGGCTGGAAGCTCAGCTGACGTTGCCGCTTCCAGGTGAGAATTGCCTTTGGAGATTGGCCGGGTGAGGGACCAATCAGCTGACGCAACGCCCCCCTGGGAGGAGGTGTAATCCAGAGAGACAATGTCAGTGAAATGTTAATGAGCTTTTGATTCGCTCAACTGTCCAGTTCCATATTGAACAAAGATAGGAGATTCCGAAAACAAAGGTGCAAGGCTCCTTGAACAAAAGATGATCTTGGCAATCAGTGTTTGGCTGTAAATAAAGAGGCTTAATGCACATACTCTGAGCTCCTATTTCCATGGGCAGCAATCTCTCAGCTTCAAGTGAACCATATAACTAGACAAACAGTTTTGGATTTATCTGGGCTGACCCCGGAAGTCATCTAACTTTGCATATATGTGAACAATGGGTTCAGTGATTATCTGCCTTGGGAAATGGCCAGAGGGTTTTGCTCAGCCTTCCTGTTTTCAAGAGATTATCTTCACATGGTCATGGAGAGTTGACTGTCCCTGAGCTATGTCTTGATACATTTTATAAAGCAGTTTATACATTTTATATATAAGAAATAGATACGGTACACATAAAGATATAAGTTACACAATCATGGAAAATACTGTATATGCAATTTATTGAAGGGTCAGAAACAAAGTCTTGGGGAGGAGGGGATTTGAAGCCACTGCTGGTCCATTCCTGGTCTCCTAATGCTCTCAAACTTGCAGAAGTCCAGAGAAGGTTTTTAAAAAGAGGGGATCATATATTTATTACAGAGCCCTCGGTGAACTATAAACCTTCTGGAGGGCATTATCATGGCTCGATAACAATATGGGTCTACACTGACCTTATAATGGAGATTCAAACTGCATTATTTGGAAATGTAGATCCAGCCTAGGTCATCCAGCATGATTTTATGGTATGCTTCTGGCTCAAGTCTACTAAAAATGTAGGGTTTACTATTATCTGTGGTTTCGTGTTTCCATGGGAGATATTATGACATAATTAGCTCATCTACATGTGAAGTATCCAAGAGCTAACAGGTGTGGCTTACATGAAGATACCCATGATTTCTCTTTCAAATGTGAAAGCTGCACTATGCTCTTGCATGGAGAAGCAAGTTCTGGCACTTCAGCTATATACAAGGTTACCTTGGGCTGCCTTCTCCTAGACCAGAGACAGCAATAATGGGAAGGCAGAGGGCCAACTCCCTGTTTGGATTCAGACCAGGAACAGCCTTGCTTGCATTGGTGGATGATCATCCAGAAGGAATGACTGTGCCTGGCAATGGACATGAAAAGTACACTGTCATTGGTTGTTCTGGACCTCTTAGCACCTTTTGACACTGTACACATTTATTCTTCTGGATTATCTGGCTGGATCAGGTTTAAGTAGGTCTGTGTTTCAAGGCTTCTTGGGTACATCAAATTCTATCTTATCCATCATGTTATTTAATATTTAGCCGTTAAATTGATAATGGTATGAGCTGCAGATGAGACACAGTTGTATATCTGTTTTTCCACTAACCAATCAAAGGGAGGCTGTAAAAATCCTGGACAGGGGCTTAGAGGTGGTTTTCAGATGGATTGAAGAAGAAAAGCTAAATCTTATTCCAGACAGAAGTACTTTTAGGGTGAAAAGGTGAAGCTATATTCTGTAGTCCATATGATACAGTAAGTCCTTAGCTTTGAGAATCATTATATCTTTGTGACTGTGTGGAAGACCAGTGAAAGCAGAAATCACAAGTTCCTGTTAGCATCTTTGGTAAACCAACTAGATTGGCGAATGTAGACCTCAATTATGTATGTCCTAGTTACAACTGAATCAGACTACTGTAACACTCTGTGTAGGTTGCCTTTGAAGATGACTCAGAAACTGTTACAGAAACATGCCTGCTTCTGTCCTTGTTGCTGCTAATTAGATAATATTAGTTCGATTCTGTATCAATTGCACTGGTCGCCAATGCATTTCAGTGTTCAGAGTGCTGATGTTGACAGTGCTGAGCAATCTGGGTTCAAGTTCTTTGAACAGGTTATTTGAAAGCATTTGTAGGAGATTACACAAGCTTATGGTTCATCTTCAGAAATGTTGTTCCTCAACTGGACTTCATTATCATTGGAGTTAGTAACCATAAGAAATCGGGATAATTACTTAGTTCTCAGTAGTGCTTCTTTATTGTTGTTTTCTGCCTTCAAGTTGTTTCTCACCTATGACAATCCTTTGGTGACCCTATCACAGGGTTTTCTTGGTAAGGTTTTGCAGAGTGGTTTGTCGTTGCCTTCCTCTGCAACTGAGGGAGGCAAGGTCACCCAGTGGGTTTCATGACTTGAGTGGAGAATTCAAACCCTCATCTCCAGAATCATAGTCCAGTTCTGAAATCACATGTTTGGCTTCTTCTGTAGCTGATTTTGAGAGGGCTTTGGCAGCAAACCTCATGTCTCTGGCTTTTAAATGAAAGGATTTTAGTTCATTCCCTCCTGCAACATCTTTGAACTGTATTGTAATTCTATTGTATTTTTTAAACAATTTTATTGGCTTGTTTTAAAGTTATTATGTTTTGATTTAATCATTTGTTGACAGTTGAATTTTAATCTTTTATACTGGAAAGGTTACAAGTCTGGAAGTTGTCTGAAATATATGTTGAATATAAATAAAGATCAGTGCATTTGAGTGAAACTTCTTGAAATCTTAGGCTTAAAACAAAGCACAATGGAAAAAAGAAAATGTGGCCCTACTCACTCCCCACTTTTTCACTTCTCCTATTGAACTCTGAAAGTTTAAAGTCAATGGCAAAATGGGTGAAATCCTTTGATCAAATATTTGGGTGGCAGAACCCAACAGTTTTTAATAGCTTTTCTTGTATTCATAATTTAATCTCCCAACTTCTTCCGCATGCAGTTAAGTAGTGCCAAGAAAAGTTTCTGTTGAACTCCTTTCTCAAGAATTTTCAGTGGGGTTGGGGGATATGAGTTTTAAATGCCATTTTAGTGCATTTATTGTATTTTAATTCTGTTTTTACCACACTGTTACTATTTAATTGTTTTTTAACTTTTATATTGCACTTTTTAAACTTGTCTAGTGTGGATTGTTAGTTGCTTGAGTCCCCATGGGGAGAATGGCAGGGTATAAATAAAGTTAATAATAATAACAACAACAACAATATAAACACAAAGCCTTTGGAGGAGGAAAGAATTTTAAGAGTTAAAGTGGGGCCCTCTGCATTTTCTGGGTGCGAATTTGATTACTTTTCCTTTTATGATTCACAGGAGCTTCACAAGCCTTGACAATGTCTTCTGTCAAACGCCTTGTATATGCTGTCATCCATTTCTTGCGAGAACAGAGTCAGATGGATACCTTTACTTCAGATGAGCAAGAAAGCTTGGAAGGTTTGTGTTGACTGCAAAGCCTGATATCTGATGAAGTGTTGATGTTACATGTGTGAAAAGCAAGAGGGAGGCGTTAATGCTATCTCTGTTTGTTTTTCTTCAGGGACAGCAGTTTCAAGCTGCTGTTCTTAGGAACCCTGGAGTTCCTTGGATACTCAACAGAGATTTATTATTAGAAAATCAGCAACAGTGAGCAAGCTCCCCTTGTCAAACATTAGCAATAGTTTCCTGCTGAATGTTCCCCAAGGAAGTTATCTCCTCCTGCATGCCAAGTTCATATGGCTCAGGTCAGGTAGGCAGTCGCACAAATGTCAGGCATGCTCAGTAACCCATAATTCTAGTAGGCAGCTGCACAAAGTTTGGGGATGCTCAGTAACCCATAGTTCTAGTAGGCAGATGCACTAAGTTTGGGGATGCTCAGTAACCCATAATTCTAGTAGGCAGCTGCACAAAGTTTGGGTATGTTCAGTTACCAATAATTCTCGTAGGCAGCTGCACAAAGTTTGGTGATGCTCAGTAACCCATAATTCTAGTAGTAGTAAAAGGCCCACTTGCTTGTTCTTTGTAGAAGAGCAGTTAAAACTTCAACATCAGTGAAAAGCTGAATTGTTCACTACAGCTGATTAATTTATGGGAAGCCACATTCCCAACAGCTTTGACCTTTAAGTCCACTCTGTTGACCTTATTCTCCCCCTTCACCAATCTCACTCTGCATCATCATGAGACTGGCTCCATTTTTCGGACTTTTGAATAAGGTGGTGCTGGGTCTAATAGCATAAACATCCATATTGTACTTTCCAGTGAAATACCAATTCAGATTTACATGTACAGTAGAGTCTCACTTATCCAAGCTAAACGGGCCGGCAGAAGCTTGGATAAGCGAATATCTTGGATAATAAGGAGGGATTAAGGAAAAGCCTATTAAACATCAAATTAGGTTATGATTTTACAAATTAAGCACCAAAACATCATGTTATATAACAAATTTGACAGAAAAAGTAGTTCAATACGCAGTAATGTTATGTTGTAATTACTGTAGTTACGAATTTAGCACCAAAATATCACAATATATTGAAAACATTGACTACAAAAATAGCTTGGATAATCCAGAGGCTTGGATAAGCGAGGCTTGGATAAGTGAGACTCTACTGTAGTGGGAGGCAAAGAAGATTGACTAGTTAAATTCATAAACATTTACTTTACTTTGTTGCTTTGTTGTTTTGATGCTTCCTCCTTGCCTCCAGAAATGTAATTTGAAAAAAGACTGATTCAAATGGATTTAATGTTTTTAAAACAATAAATAATTTACTTTGTTTGGAGAGCCGATGTTATGTTAAGTAGCAGTAATCTCGAGAAAAAGTTTATTTTATTCATATATATTGATAAATTATTATAAAAATATTTTCTTCCTACAGTGGCTATTCAGTGTTTGGAGACAGTCTTTAAAATTAATCTGGAAGATTCCCATCTCGCAGTACCAAAATGCTTGACAGAAATATTTGAAGATTCATGTCTTAAGGTAAAACTGAATGTAGAACAGCTGTGTCTGCAGGTGATAAAATTGTAACAGGACATCATTAGTGGATTTTTCAAACTTTCAGGTTTTGGTTCAAGAGGAAGAAGGAGTAACCTCTTTGCAATGCATGTAATGAATTACAGTTCAATTAACAAATGCTGCCATGCTGCTTTCAATGGCCTGGTTTTAATTATTCTATCTCTATGTTGTCAAAGGCTTTCATGGCTGGAATAACTGAATTGCTGTGAGTTTTCCGAGCTGTATGGCCATGTTCCAGAAGCATTCTCTCCTGATGTTTCGTCCACATCAATGGAAAGCATCCTTAGAGGTTGTGAGGTCTGTTGGAAACTAGACAAGTTGGGTTTATGTATCTGTGGAATGTCCAGGATGGCAGAAAGGACTCTTGTCTGTTTGAGGGCCAGCCAATACCTCTCAACAAAGAATTCCCCCAGGCAGAAAGTAGCCAGGCTTTGAAGCTGCAAAATGGTTCAGTGCCAATCAAGGTGGCCAACTAAAACATTCACACTTGCCTCAAACAGACAAAGAGTTCTTTCTTTCACCCTGGACATTCCACAGATATATAAACCCCACTTGCCTAGTTTCCAACAGACCTCACAACCTATGAGGAGGCCTGCCATAGATGTGGGTGAAACGTCAGGAAATAATGCTTCTGGAACACGGCCATACAGCCTGGAAAAATCACAGCAACCCTATTCAATCTCTATTTATCAAATAGAAATATCAACAAGCCTTTTGTCCATGCAATCAGATCCTTCCAGTTGTTTTCTTCTTGACATGTCTGTATGCAAGTGTAGATGTATCTAATTAACTTGGTTTCTTAGTTTGTCAGAGCTGTGAAAAAAAATGCTGGTTTTGATTTAATCCAGAATTTGAAAGCATAATTTAAAGTTGCTTTCATATCTGGTTTGTTCTGAAGCTGATAAGGCCGGGCTGTGGCGCAGGCTGGTTAGCAGCCAGCTGCAACAAATCACTCTGACCAAGAGGTCATGAGTTCGAGGCCAGCCCGGTGCCTGCGTCTGTCTCTGTTCTATGTTATGGCACTGAATGTTTGCCTTATATGTGTAATGTGATCCGCCCTGAGTCCCCTTCGGGGGAGAAGGGCGGAATATAAATACTGTAAATAAATAAATAAATAATCGTGATATTATGATTCATTGCAAACTTCTTCACTGGGAATATGCCAAGAAGTGGAGTGTAACGGTGAGCCATGACTGGGGAAAATGTTCATTCATATATCACCTTTAAAAACCCAAGATTTAACTGTCTTAGTACAGCCAGTACTCAAATAAGCCCTTATGGAGAGGTTTTAGTCATGTTTAAATTTGCAATCAAAAATATATATCTGATAAAACTGAATAGACATTACAGTCAAGTGTTATAACAGATATGTTTGTATGGGGTTTGTACCAAATTCCTTCTTGAGAATGGATGCTTAATTTTTATCTTAGTAAATGTTTTGTTTTTATGGTAGCAGGTTAATTTTTAGAGTAGTTCTAGTGCACAGATTTTTTGCATCCAGCCTTGAAATGCATGCTGGAAACCCTATCTATTTATCATCTATCTATCTAAATCAGGCATGGGCAAACTTTGGCCCTCCAGGTGTTTCGGAATTCAACTCCCACAATTCCTAACAGCCGGTTTCGAATGTCCATATTGCTTCAGTCTGTATCTAGTTTTCGATGCACCCAGGATGTGTTTTATTATAGTCACTGATTTCTCCTCTCCTACATTAACATATTGAATAAAAGTTCACTGTGCCTACTTTTACATTGGTGATAGAGATGACTAAAAAACAAGATTATCTGAAAGTGAGATTTGCCTTTTTTAAACACCCATACAGAGTGAGATACTGCCTCTCTCAGATTCTTTGCCAGAGGATCTTGAGAAAGCTGACCAGCTGAAGGATGAAGGTATGTAAATGGAGGGGGAAGGACTCTTCCATAGTTCTTGCCTGGTCATATTGAGATAAGGCTCATGAAAGATGCATGGCTATTTAGGCTGCTGGCCAACCTATTATAGAGGGAGAACTTTTAGGAAGCGTGTTTGATGCTGTATGTTAGAAGATATCTGCATGCTGGCTGCTCTGCAGGAAGTGAATGGCTCAGGGAAACTAAATACACAACATTATCCTACTCTAAATGCACTTATGAATGAGGATGCAAAATTTGATCAGATTATTTTAACAGAAACCTTTTCAGTTACTGAAATCATAACTGCATGTAAACAACAATTTATAATATATACTAGCTTGGGGACCCGGCAGTGCCCAGGTCATTTGAGAAACTTGTGTGCCAAGTTTAGTCCAGATCCGTCATTGGCTGGGTTCAGTGCTGTCTGGATAAGGGTGAACTACAACTCCCAGAGCTAAATGGAGCTGAAGTATAACTCCCTTTCCCCCCAACTTGTGCAATACGTTGTATTGGTTATGGGGGCTTTTCTCCCAACTTGTCCAATATGTTGTATTGGTTATGGGGGTTCTGTGTGATAAGTTTGGTCCTGGTCCATCATCGGTGGGGTTCGAAGTGCTCATTCATTCCAGGTGAACTATAAATCCTAGTACCTACTACTCCCAAATGTCGAGGCCAATTCCCCTCCAAATCCACCAGTCTTCAAATCTAGGTATATCAGGTATGCATGGCAAATTAGTGCTCATTCATTGCAGGTGAACTATAAATCCTAGTATCTACTAGTCCCAAATGTCCAGGCCAATTCCCCTCCAAATCCACCAGTGTTCAAATTTGGGCATATCAGGTATGCATGGCAAATTAGTGCTCATTCATTGCAGGTGAACTATAAATCCTAGTATCTACTAGTCCCAAATGTCCAGGCCAATTCCCCTCCAAATCCACCAGTGTTCAAATCTAGGCATATCAGGTATGCATGGCAAATTAGTGCTCGTTCATTGCATGTGAACTATAAATCCTAGTATCTACTAGTCCCAAATGTCCAGGCCAATTCCCCTCCAAATCCACCAGTGTTCAAATTTGGGCATATCAGGTATGCATGGCAAATTTGGCCCAGAGCTATCATTGTTTGGGTTCATAGTGTTCTGGGTGTAGGTGAAGTACAACTCCTATAAATTCCCCAGTAGGAGTCACAATGCTCTGACTTGATGCAGGGTAAACTTTTCATACCAGGAAAAGTTATTACTGTGGCGCAGGCGGGAGAGCAAGCCAGCTGCAACCAGCTGCAATGAATCACTCTGGCCAGCAGGTCATGAGTTCGAGGCCCGCTCGGAGCCTATGTTTGTCTTGTCTTTGTTCTATGTTAAAAGGCATTGAATGTTTGCCTATATGTGTAATGTGATCCGCCCTGAGTCCCCTTCGGGGTGAGAAGGGCGGAATATAAATGCTGTAAATAAATAAATAAATAAAATAAAGTACAACTTCAATCTCCCAAACTCCTCCAGTAAGTTTAGTTGCAGCTCAATTTTGCTGTTTGTTATACAGACAGATTGGAAAGGGAAGGGGAGTAGGCAGGGTCATGCAAATTCCACAGCAATGGAGAACCTTGGGATGCCTGCCTGTGGTGCAAGGGCAGTAGGCGGGGTCATGCAAATTTCACAGCAATGGAGAACCCTGGGGTGCCTGCCTGTGGTGGAAGAAAAAGCAAAATGTAGGATGAAATGGTCCCCAAATGAAAACATTCCTTGGGTGGTGGTTTGTAGTGTTTGGGAAGGAGGTTGGCAGGGGTTGGGCTACATGTTCAAGGTGCTTGCTGTAACCGCAATGTCAGTGCAAAGTAGTGACTTGCTAGCTTCTCAGGAGTGGGAAATGTAGCCTGTTTGTGGAGGCTGGAGGCTGTCTGTGTGAGCGGACATGTGTGCCACATACACACATACGGGTTTTCACTTTTATTATGGATTTAGATTAGATTTAGATTAGATATTTAGATTTAGATGTGTTAGTGTATGTGAAATATACATAAATATATTATATGGTGTATAATGTAGTATATATTTTATGTGTATTATTTATGTGTGTGTGATGTGCATATGTTATGTAGATATATTTTATATAATATAGTATGTAATACAGTAGACTCTCAGTTAACCAGCAGAGATGGGAATTGGTAGATGCTAGATAAATGTAGTTTCTGGTTGTTTGAAAGTTACTATTAAAAATAGACCTAATACTATACCACACACTATATCATACTCTGTGTTGACTTGATATTAATATTGAACTATAGTAATTAAAAGCAAATAAAGATAAACTTTATTTAATGTAACATTTTCTGCTAAATTTAAATTATATTCCTGCTTCTTAGCAGGGGGTTGGACTGGATGGCCCATGAGGTCTCTTCCAACTCTACTATTCTATGATTCTATGATTCTAATTATATTTAAATTTTGATTTAAAATATTATTTCTTCAATTATTCGCTGGTTGCTTGAGAATTCTGATTGCTTGAGTTCTTGTTAACTGAGAATTTTAACTATGGCCATAGAAAAGGAGACATTCTTCCTTTTCTCATACAACAGATATAATACCTAATCTGACGTCTTCAAGTACAGTATATACTGGCAATCGAAAAAACTCATTTTGCTTCAGAATGAGTGGTCTTATCTTTGTGCAAATGTGTGTATATTGAATCGATTAACTATCTAGAGTAGGGGTGGGGAACCTTCTCAACCTGTGTATGACATTTTAATGTAAGAATAGTCATACGGGATTTTATTCCTGCAGTGAGCAAGTCTAAGAGCATGGGGTACGGCCAAGGCAATGCGGACAGGCATGCAAAGCAAGGTGCAGTTCTGTGCCTGTCTTCTCAGGATGACTTGTGTTCCTTGTACAGGTTTCCAAGCTGTATTTCAAACCAATTCAGTTTGCAATGTGCTATAGAGCTGAAATGATAACTGGAGACAATGACAGAATCATAAAGTCACCTTGTAGGAAGTGGTTTATAGCCCTCTGTTAGCATACAAACAGTTCACCTTTTAAATTATCCACAAGCATTTTATTATTGCAATTGATTTCAGGTAACAATCACATGAAGGAAGAGAATTATGGTGCTGCTGTGGATTGTTACAGTCAGGCTATAGAACTGGATCCAAAAAACGCAGTCTATTATTGTAACAGGTAAATAAGCTTGAAACATCTTGGGGATTATTTTTGACTAATCTGTCATGCTGTTATTATTTCATTTAGTTTTCTAAAATATTGCTGACTCTTGTTTTTATTTTGATCACTTCTTTTCTAACATCGCACTGCTTGTTCTTGATATCTTTTCCTAAGTATTTTCTGATATTACTTGCAATATTACCTGTAGGGACTGATAGGAATTGGCTCATTATTTGGATTGTGCTGCAAATCAGTCTAAATTTGAGGATTTTCATTTAAGTTGACAAGTGGATGGAGAACCTTCTAATTATTGGTTCACATGTTCCTTTTTTTCAGAGCTGCTGCTCAAAGTAAGCTGAATAACCACAGTGAAGCAATAAGAGACTGTGAAAGAGCAATAGTAATAGATCCAAAATACAGTAAAGCTTATGGGAGAATGGGGTAAGTAACCTAATATTTGCATGCCAAATTAAAGTTCATTGATTTGAAACAACTAAACATCACATATCAATTCTTAGAAAAGGGTTGGGAAAATTGTATTAAGATATGTCATCTCTCGTACCCTTTTAAATCAACTGGACTGTGTTTTTGTGGTAGATTGGGGTCAAAACTTATGTCCAGAATGACCAGAGACACAAGTGGGTTTAAATTAATCGCTTACCATCAGACCATATCTTGGGGAAAGGACACAGTGGTCATTCCTGAAATTAGAGTGAAACCTGAATGGTTGTCAACTTCCTGCTTAGAATGTCTCTAAGTTAATTGCTAGTCTCATAGCAATTGTTTGCTATTTTGATTCCTTAGTTACACTCATTTTCCAGTGTACTGATATTGCAAATGCAATAAAAAAGAGCCAGACAACAATGTAAATATTAGTGGGAAGACTTCAACAACAGCAACCTTTTTTTCAAATTAGTATGTGAAGTTAGATTTCTCGTAATTCTTTCAGTTCTGCCACCTACCACTGTAGTATAATAGTGGTAAATTAAATTACTTATTAGTCATATAGTTGCACTACAACTATTTATTGAGTTGGCAGAATGCATTACTGCCAGCTATTTGAGTCCCGTAGAAATGGAGCCATAGAAGTTGTAACACAATTACCTTGTCATTGGGCTACAAGAGTTAAAAGATACATACATTCAAATGTTCTGAATTTTTCCACAGTTAAAAATTAGTATTCAGGTAATAACTGGGTTGTAAGACACTTACCTATCTTCAGAGTGAATTTTTAACATCCTGCATATGCTAAGCTTAAGGCAATTAATTTTGCCTTTTACCCATTTGCATTTATGAAATTAGTTTTATCTCAGAGTGTTTTATATATGAGAATTAATGCATGTTATATAATTCTGTCTTCAAATCATTTTTTTGAAATGGAGAACGAGCAGATTCTTAGTTTACAGAAGTCACTGTGGCGGAAACATACGATAGACTTCCAACAGCCTGTGGCATTTTTTCATCTTCCACTTATATATTATATTATAGTTGTGCAATATTTTCCTTATTAGAACATGGAAAGCTACTTTTTTGAACTATAAGTACAAGTCAGCATGTGGCATTTCGGGAATTGTAGTTTGCAAAAGTAATTTTTCCAAAGCTGTTTGATGGTAACCTTGTATGCAGCAGTCAGGACCTAAAAAATGCAAGTGCACAAAGTCTGATGGGTTTCTCAACATTTTTGGCCAAATAGAATATTAGACTTTTCAGAGGATATAGTTTGTGGGTCACATTTTCCCCAACCTTGGACTATGAGAACAGTAACTTGTTTAAGGGTCTTGAGGCTCTGCAGACATATGATCCGGGTATCAAAACATCAGACTACTCTTCAAAGCCCAAAGTTTCTTGTTCATCAATTTCATATAAAGCAAACTAATGAGATTTAGAGATAATTACTTTGGCCAGCAAAACTGGGTGTAAGGCAGAAGTGGGGATAGAACCTCCAGTCACAAATTAGATGTTAAAAATGCAGCCAAAATACCAGTTTCACAAGTTTTCAGTGGAGGCCTGATTCTTTTGTATCTCCAAAGATCTGTGGAACTATCATTAAATTGAGTGAAATAATATTTTATTTATTTGTTTATTATATTTATATCCTGCCTTTCTCACCCCAGAGGGGATTCAAGGCGGCCATACGACAAGCAGCAATTTGATGCCATATAACAGTAAACAATTGCAATTAAAACCAAACAATTAAAACCTGAATGATTAAAAACAACAATTAAAATCACGCCAACCAAAACCATAATCCAGG